>NC_135338.1:39521414-40159580 GCF_023851605.1 Tamandua tetradactyla
ATGACTCAGTCCACATTGAGGACTGGCTGAGTTTTGAGACAAGGTCAGTATGTGAGCTCTGACATGAATGGTTCAAATGTTTTAATAGCTTTGTTGAGTTGAGATTAAGTTTATTATTTTGTCTTACCAGGGAGCAGTTTCTAGTGAAAATGGGAATATTCTTTGAGTGCCGTATAATCAGAATGCTAAAAGAGATGTATTTAGAACCTTTGCTCACTGTTCTCTTAATTTAGCATAGCACACAGAAAGAGCTAGGAAGGAGGACTGACTACAAAGGAAATGAGAGGAAAACATGAGTTAACAGGAAAAATTTGATTTTCAAGTGGTCCACTAGCCTTTGCTTTCCACATCTGACTCCCATCTTTTACCATAAAAGGGCTTAGGCCCATGGATTGGACACACCACACAAACTGCCTCAATTCATATGCCTCTTCCAAAACACAGCAACAGTATAGCGCACACTTGAGAGGACAGATTGAGGAGAGGAGTGAGCAAACCCTCAAAACTGGCTTCAGAATCTCAGATCCCTGGAGAAATGTAGAAGTTAAAGGAGTCCTGGATGCAGGGTGTTAGAAGGTACCCCCTTTGGTACCACATTTCACCAAGGGACTTGAGGATATTTCTGATAAGTTGTTGTTGGTCACATTTAAATCATCAGTATTTATGAGTTAGCAACTGAGTTGTAGAACAGAACTCCAGATGAGCTCTGTCAAAGAAAGAAAACCCACCAAAATTTTTGCCCAAATCTGCCATAAGTTGCCTGAGTGACTTTTTGATAAGTTTTTAACCTCTTGTGCCCCAGGATCCTTATATAGGAGATGAACAGTCAACATGATCCAAGTTCAGTACAGTCAACCATTATTTTATCTTTAAGATAAGAGAGTAAGTTCTCTCAAGTGTAGTTGGCATGACTGTCTCTATGATTATCTGTTGGCAAGAAATCAAAATCTACTAGCTTACACAAAAGGTTATGTACTGTAAGGAAGCACAGGCAATTTCACAGGCAGTTGAGATAAGAAAAGAAGAATAGGTCCACATTAGGTCAAGAACTAAAACTGAGAACTCCAAGAATTAGGCCACATTTTGTTCCTTGAACATAGCATAATCATCTACATCTTGTTGTCTCTGTGTCAGCTCTTTCTCTCGATTGGTCTCCTTTGCTTGTACAACATGGCATCTTAGGCGATCCCTAATCACTACTTTCTAGCACCTAGGTACATTGGCTCAGCTTCAGACAGGTACTTCCCAATCAGCTATAGGCATTAAATGCATGGTCACATGGTAAAGTAGGGCAGTGAGGGATCTATGCATAGGCAGATTTTTTTTTCAAAAGAGATGGAGACAAAGGTACAACAATCACTTAAGTGGTTAAATCTACCATTGAGAGCTATCTGGGCTTATGAAAATTCCTGACCAGGTGGAGGAGAAATGGATTGAGGAGGAGTACACTGGAAATGGTCTTCTTTATTTAAGAAACATGCCAAGAAGGAAGAAAATTAGGGCAGACCAAAGTGTGACACATCTCCTTTTTTCCTCCACTGACTGGTAAAGGAGAAGATGATTTGGGTTTTCTGTGACTCACAAAGGGAAAGGAAGATTCTTCAAGGGGGACTCTAATGGTAGCTTGGGAGAAAATCCTTGCTAACAATCAGCCAAGTTTTTCCTTACCAGCCCAGTATGCTCAGCATATTATCATCGCTAACCAAAATATTAGTTTACTCCTACATTTTTAAGTGCCCTGCTCACTGACTCTGCTTGCACCCTGCTGAGCTGAATGGCTCCTACTGAGTGTGGGATTCATGGCAAGAGAACAAATGAAGTCCCATATTGTGGCCCACTAGCCTTTGCTTTCCACATCTGACTCCCATCTTTTACCATAAAAGTGCTTAGGCCCATAGATTGGACACACCACCCAAACTGCCTCAATTCATATGCTTCTTCCAAAACACAGCAACAGTACAGCTCATGCTTGAGAGGACAGATTGAGGAGAGGAGGGAGCAAACCCTCAAAACTGGCTTCAGAATCTCAGATCCCTGGAGAAATGTAGAAGTTAAAGGAGTCCTGGATGCAGGGTGTTAGAAGGTACCTCCTTTGGTACCATAGATTCCTCACTCCTTAGGGGCGAGACCATCCCTCTAAAGTGCTAATTTCAGACCAGGAACCTATCTGTCAGGGTCTAAGGATAGTCCTGGTTAGAAGTGTCAGGGATGATCTAGGTGATGGGGTCTTTGGCATTGGGTCTAGACCTATACTTCCAAGCTTGAGGCAGGGAAGGAAGCTCACACTTGTAAGGGTCATTGGCCATAGAGGGCTGGGGATTCTTCATTTAATCTGAATCATTCCTAGGTGGAGTCTAGTTGAAGCATAAGGTTTTGATTTGCAGCCATTATCCCAACAAAACCCCCAAAATGAGATATCCCCTTCAACACCACAAAATCAACATATTTGAAATAAAATTCACCATCCTTTTTACTAAACCTTATCCTCTTCCTGCTTCTCTTCACTGTCCTATCACTGCTGAGATCACATTGTTTTTCCAATAACTTTGATTCCAAATCTCTTTGGCTTTTCCTCTCCAACACTGGATGCTGTCACCAAGTCCCCTTGACTGTTCTTCTCTATTATGTAAAGCAACTCTCCTCTTTCTTATCCCTGCTGCTTCCATGTAGTTCTGGCCCTTGGAGCTTCCTGTCTAGACCTTAATAAATTCCAGCCACTTTTCTCTCCAAATCCAACCTAAACAATAACAACACCTCCATCTTAATCTTCTCAAAATACAAATCTGTTCACATCACTTCCCTTCTTAAAAAGCTTCAGGTTCCCCATTGACTGAAGAATGTATTCAAATCCTTAACCCAGTTTCCAAGTCCTCCATAACCCAGCTCCAGCCATGCTCACTTAAGAATATTTTTTGTTGTTGTTGTTATAAAAACAATCCCTGGTAATTGTAGAAAATTTGCATGATATATAGCAAATTATTAAAAAAAAAAACCTTAACCCTAATTTCATCATTCAAAGATATTTTGGCCTATCTATATATGTTCTTATTTACAAAAGTGGAAAAATCCTGTATTTTTCACTTGATAGTATATCAACAGGATTCTTCCATACTTAACTAATTTTAATTGTTCTATATTATTTGATCGACTGGCTCAAAAATATACATTATCTGTTCTTGTTATATAAGCAATCTATGTTGTATAAAATATGTAAAATATAGTCAAACCTAAATAAGTAACAAAAAAACTTATTCATACTCCCATTACACAGAATTAATCATTTTTGACATTTTATTATATGTTGTTACTACTTCTTATTTATTACATAATTGACAGTTATCTGGGATCAGGTTGATTTATGCTTCTGTTTTTGAATGTGATTTCTATGCCCTTCTATTTGTCTTTGGTTACAGGGAATACATATTTCTCTCCCTCTCTATTTCTAGCAATTTGAAGGTTTACATAACCTCTTCATTCAAATAATGATGAATTTTCATTAAAAATATATTAGCATCCAGAATGCATATCCATTTATTCCCTTAGCATGTAAGACATTTTTCTTTTTCATTCTTTTCTTTCCTCATCAATTTCCCAGCTTCTGTTGACATAATCTGAGTTTTGAGACCAAATTATTAGGTTACAAGTTTTCTTATCATGCCTGTATTTTTATTTTGAAGATTTTTTTTGCATTACAATGCTCTACCACCCATGAAATAGTGGTATCAATATTTGAATATTGATATTCAAATAGTTTTATTTGCCAAAACCACATTTTTAAGTATAACTTTCTTATTTTTGAGTTCATTGTTATATTTTAACTCTCAGTTGCCTTTCGCACATATTTGTTCAAATAATTTGTTTTGCTCAAAAAGCGTTCACCAATGGCCTTGTTCTAGTTTGCGAGCTGCCAGAATGCAATATACCAGAAATGGAATGGCTTTTAAAAAGGAGAATTTAATAAATTGCTAGTTTATGGTTCTAAGGCCAAAAAATGTCACAGTCAAAACAAGTCTATAGAAATGTCCAATCAAAGGCATCCAGGGGAAGATACCTTGGTTCAAGAAGGCCGATGAAGTTCAGGGTTTCTCTCTCAAGTGGAAGGGTGCATGGCAAACACGGTCAGAGTTTCTCCCTCATCTGAAAAGCACATGGCAAACAAGGCATCATCTGCTAGCTTCCTCTCCTGGTTTCCTGTTTCATGAAGCTCCCAGGGAGGCACTTTTCTTCTTCATCTCCAAAGGTCACTGGCTGGTAGACTCTGCTTCTCATGACTATGTCCTTCTGCTCTGCTCTCTCAGAATCATCTTCATTCTCCAAAATGTTTCCTCTTTTATAGGACTCCATAAACTAATCAAGACCCACCCAAATGGGTAGAGACACGCCTCCAGCTAATCCATTTTAACAATCACTCTTGATTAAATCACATCTCCATGGAGATGATCTGATCACAGTTTCAAACATACCATATTGAATAGAGATTAGAAGAAATGGCCGCCTTTACAAAATGGGAATAGGATTAAAACATGATTTTGCTAGGGTACAGACATCATTTTAAACCATGACAGGCCTACTTTTTCAAGTTTGAAATATCTTTCCCATGCCCAAACATATCAGTGACAATATTGATGAACATAGAATTCTTAGGTAGCAATTCTTTAAAATTCAAAACTCTTTACTCATCCTTCAGTTTTAATGCCTTTTGTATTTTGGAGTAGAAGTATGGTGCTAACCTTACCATAGTTCTTTTTTACTTAATGTTTCAATTGAATTCTATACTTTTACATTTATTTCTTTATCTTCAATTTAAAAATTTTCGACAGGCTATATCTTGGTGTTGGCATATTTCCACTAAATATATGTGATCGTGTCCTCTCAATTAGACTTGGGTCTTCTTCAGTTCAGAACAACTCCTTCTTTTACTTCTTGGTTTATTCTTTCTGTTCTGTCACTCTGTTCCTTACTGCTAGAATTTCTCTTACATGTAAATGTTTTCCTAAATCTGTGTTCAATTTTCATTTTTTTCCCTCTGAGGATACCCATTTTTTATCCTCCATATTTCTGGTGAAATGTTTAAACTTTCAAACATAATTATTCAGTTTTAGGAGTATTCAATCAACTTTTCACTGCCTCCCATTATGAAATTTTTAAAATCCCTATAAAGTCCTTCTTGACTTTAGAATATTACCTCTTCACACTGCCTGCTCAATCTTCATAATTGTAACAACTTCTTGACTCATGCTAATAACATGAATTGGAATATTTCCAAATTTTTCTTTTTCCACCCAAGAAAGTGCAGTTATTCTTTTTTTTTTTTGTATTACAGTATCATTTTAAAGGGTTTGTTGATATGCGTTTATTTAGATGTCACCAATGATGAAAAAAAAATCAACCATACTTGCCCTTTAGTAGAACAAAAGAAGCCTTAGTAGGTAGGATATCCCTCCATTTCTCAAGATGAAAACATACTTCAATGATTTCTGCTTCTTGTGACTTCTCACTCCAGCCCTGTCATTTCTATGAGTTAGAGTTCCATCAATGCCCTGTGTGCAGACCTCCTCTAATTTCTAATTTCCCGAGCATCCTGCCACTTACAGGAAGAGAAATTTCAAGGTCTGATTTATTTAATCTGTTCCTTTATGAATTCTATCAAGCTAAAATCTGTTGATGTTTTTAGAAGGTGAATTTCACACTTCCTAGTTTTCCCACATTTTTGCATGACCTTGGCCATCTTTATTGAAATCTGGGGATGGGAGCATTGGACACCTCTGCTAATGCCACCAACTTTCCAAAATCTCTCTTTTCAATCTTTTCTCTGATCTCTTCCCATTGTATTCTTAATCAATGTCTCCATTATATGGCCTATGCTTTCTGGAAAATATGCATTTTCACATTCTTGTTTCCTTCTCCTGAAATCTCAACCCACCTCTTCTTATTAAAATCTCCAAGACAAGTAATTTTCAGCTAGAAAAATGAAGAAAGTTTTCATAAAGGAAGTAATAGAGAACTAAAACTCTTTCCTCTGTACGTGGTCCCATGCTCTCACTTTGATAATATACATTGGCATCTCCCATGAATGATAACCGTATATGGTAATACCTTATTTCCCCAATTAGGACATTTAATCTTTGAGAGCAATAATAATGACTTATTCATGCTTATATACCCTAGAGTGCATAAACAAAAGCTTTTACATAGCAGAAATTCCAAAAATAGGTATATTAAATTAGTCTAAACTTGACAGTAATTTATTATATAATCTATATCAGTACATGTGCATGTTCTACACAACAAACCTCAGAGGTAAGTGTTCTAGTTTGCTATCTGCTGGAATGCAAGATACCAGAAACAGAATGACTTTTTTAAAAAGGGGGATTTAATCAGTCACTAGTTTACAGTTCTAAGGCTGTGAAATTGTCCAAATAAAAAGAAGCCTATAGAAATGTCCAATCTAAGGCATCCAGAGACAGATACCTAGGTTCAAGAAGGCCAATGACATTCAGGATTTCTCTCTCAGATGGAAGGGCTCACGGCGAGCCTGATGGCATCTGCTAGCTTTCTCTTCAGGCCTCTTGCTTCATGACGTTCCCTGGGATGTGTTTTCCTTCTTCATCTCCAAACGTCGCTGGCTGGTGGATTCTGTGGTTCTCTCATCCTTCTGTTGTGGTTCTTTGGCTCTCTCCTCATTCTAAAAAGGAACTCTCTCCAGACTCTCTCCTCTTTTACAGGAGTCCAGCAAACTAAGCAAGGCCCATGGAGAATGGGTAGAGACACGTCTCCATCTAATGAAGCTTCATACCTACAGTTGATTGAGACACATCTCTGTGGAGATGACCTAATCAAGTTTCCAACCTATTGTATAGAATAGGGATTAGAAGAAATCATTGCTCTCACAAGAGTGATTAGGATTAAAGCATGGCTTTTCTAGGGTACATAAATCCTTTCAAACGAGCACAGCTCAGTATTATCTTTCTTTTTTTGTAAAAGTGTTATCTAAAACATGGACAAGATTAATAATTTTAACTCAATCCAGTTAGTGACTGAAATTAGACTCACACCCAAGTCTGACTTTAATGGCTACGTGATTTTCTGCCACACCATTCTTATTCAGTTAAATTTTAATTAAGTTGAAATGACCTCACCAGGCATAAAACTTGCAGGAAGAATATAATTGGGTTCCATATGAAACAGAATCTTTCCCTCAATGACTCCATTCTGTCTTCTTTGATCAAAATGGGAAATATATCCCAAAGTTTATACTGTATTGCTGGTTGTAGTGTTTCTAAAGCCATTTCTAGGCATCTCTTTCCCCCTCACAAATAATGTAGCAATTTCCTGATTACTACTTATATAAGATAACTAAATATATCATACCTTGGAAATATGAAGTCAACTTTGACCAAGAATAAGGTTTTTTTTAATAGTTTTTCCTTATGTGATAAATACAATGTCATTCTATAACTCTAAACCTACAGATATAGTGATCCCACTCTGTTGAACTAGATGTATCCTTTGAGGAGGCAACAGAAAAATAATATGCAGCAGCAGTTAGTTGTTAACTAACCAGAAAAGTAGTAAGTGAAAACAGTAAGGGTAAGGGAAAAAAAAATAACTTTAAATCATAAATTGGCAGCCCATGGGCCAAACCCAACCAACTGTTGTGTTTTGCTTGGACTGAACAGTGTTTCAAAGCTATTTGACTTTGTGGCCAACAATAAAAATTTTAAAAGTTAGAATTTCAGATAAAAATCCAGATTTCTGGCTTCTCTTTTTAAAAATATGGATGACTTGTCACCCTGGACTTACATTCCTGTTTGAAAACTACCTATTCAGGCTAAAGAAACAGGCATGGCTTCAGCGTCCAACTGTGGCCATCAAGTTTGGAGCATTCACCACATGTGGAGTAAATATCAAATATTGAAATTTATAGCTGAAAGGACCTTAGCAAAACTAACCCAGCTCCTTCATTTTTCATAAAAGGAATATGAACCATGAAGGTGATACAATCCAATGTCACATTGCTCCTTAGCAGCAGGACTACAAAAAGAAGTTAAGTTTTCTTATGACTTAATCCAAATTCTTAATGCCATAGGAGTTTCACAAAATTATATTATTGGGTATTGAAAACTGAGGTGTGTTGTAAAACACTGTCTGATATTCTTTTGTTTCCTTGATCCCTCTCCTCTTCTTTATTTGCAATAGCAGGGAACCTAATTGCATGACATATAAATCCTTTTAGATAAGGGTGCTAATTTATTTGAGTGCTCATATATCAACATAGCTTGGAAAATAAGATACTGTACAAGATTTAGCTTATATAAACATAAAAAAGAGTTGGTCTGGTATTAATCTTATCATAAATACACATGTATTTTTGTTTATTCACTCAACAAATATTTACTAACACTATGATAATTTGAAGCTGTATATACCCCAGAAAAGTTCTTTAATCCATTCCTGTGGGTGTAGACCTAGTGTAAGTGAGATCCTTTGATTAAGTTAAGCCAATTGAGATGTGATCCACCTCATACAGCATGGGTCTTAATACTCTTACTGGAAATCCTTTATAAGAGGATAAAAAGACAGAAAGTCCCAGAGCAGCTCAGAGAGGAAGCCACTGAAGCTAGAAACTGGAAGCAACTAAATCTATGAGAAAAGGATGAGCAGATGCCACCATGTACCTGGACATGTGACAGAGGAGTCCAGTTATCGTCTGATGATGCCTTGATTTAGACTTACAGGAACCGTAAACTTGTAAGTTAATAAATCCCCCTTGTAAAAGTCAACCTATTTCTTGTAAATTGCAATTCATCAAATTTGGCAAACCAAAACAATCACCTACCATGGGAGCAAAACAAATAAGATGACTGCTTTCACAGTCATAGATTACAAGTAGCATCTGTAATGGAATCTTCAAGAGTGAGTAATCTAAATGTATGTTTCTGTATCTAAAAGGAGAATATTTTTATAGTTCATAGGTACAGTAAATATAACACATATCTTTTCTTCAAGTTATTATTAGTAGTAAATTAAAATCAGAGGTTCAAACTAAGATAGTAAATTAATGAACCAAATGATAGAGCAAATTCTCAGGAACTAGCTAAAAGTATTAACTTTTAATGATCCAAGTTTTTAGCCAATGATTAGTTTTTTTTTTGTTTTAAGATGAATCTTGGGCATATCTATGATGCAAGAATATTTATAATTTCTTGGCTACCCTTCATGCCACAGAGAAATTGTCCTCTAAATATGCATCTTGATTCAGAGACTTCAGTGCAGTTGGGGGCAGCTATAGGAGGAGAGAACTTTTTTTTTCCTCATTTCTCAGGAAATAGTTCTCTCTCCAAAAATTCATTTCAATAAACATGTAGTTAGCAACAACTATGAACCAGGTACTATGCTTATCATTGGGATGATAGAAAAATGATTGCAACATATTTATTCCCCTATATTAAAAGTTCACTAAAGACAGGGATTGAGAGGAAAAAAGCAATTAATGCCTAGCTACATTTTGGTTTATTATTTTGTTCCAAAAATAGACAATAAATGCAAAAGGAATCCAAAAACAAGGAAGAAAAGAGTAAGTTGGAGGAGGCAAGGTTGACTTTGGGGGGTGTTAGTTCTTCAGGAGATGGTGGCAATTACAGCATTTGAGGGAAAGGGGCTGGGCCACATCAAGGCCTTACAGGTAGTGGGTAACTAGAATTCCTTTGATCACAGAAATAGCTCCAACTAGAACCAGAAGGGGAATGGAAGATAGACAGAATAAAAATAATGATTGATGATTTTTTTTTTTTTTTTTCACCAAAGGGGCAAAAGAAATTATCAAAAAAATCTAAAGAAAAGTAAGGACAAGGAAGGTGGGAATTTATTGGCTTATTCCAAGTATGGATTATTTTCAAGTGTAACTAAATCTAGGTACTGAAATTATGTCATCAGAAAACCATCTTCTTAAGCCTTCAGTTCTGTTTTCCTTTGTGCCATCTTTAGTCTCATTCTCTAGTTCCAATAACATTGAAATCTCTTCTTTCTTGTCCCTATCCATATAACCGAGAAATCAGGATTTAAAGGATGATTTTGAGTACTTGAATCGTTATATAAAAATTCCTTCTTGTTTTTGTGGCATATTGGAGTAAACAGGGAAATACCTGAAATCTCTGAATTGTAATCCAGCTACCTTGATCTCTGATAATGGTTGTATAGCCCTTATCTTCTGCCCCTGTGATGGTAAAAGCCTGTGCCTAACCTTCACATGTACCTAGTTATCCAATATTTCAACTTTAGAGTCTTGTAATGACAAAAGATAGTCCCTAATTTTTGTTAATAAAAGGTCTTGGGTCTGCCTGGAAGTAACCCACCCCAAGACCAAATTATCTTGATGATGGAGACTGGATCTGACCAAAGCGGGCCCTCCTGATATGCGTGCAGTAGCTTAAGATACTGCACCTATACCACAAGTCACCTATACCTCACTCTGCCATTTTCTTTCATATGTTCTGTGACTAAATGTGTAATCAATCTGCACATTCTCAGTAATCAGATCACCTCTAATTACTTCATCTGGGGCCACGGTGCTCATTTTCCTAAACCCTGCCCACCTTTTCTCTCATAAAATGACCTCAGTTACTACAGTTGGGGGAGACAGATTTTGCACTGCTAGGCTGTCTGCTCTCCTACCATGTGCCTAGTAATAAACTCTTTCTCTCTTTGAAACCCCAGTGTCTCAGGAATTGGTGATTGAGCGCATGGAGCACAGCTGCACAGCTTTTGTCTGGTAACATCCATACTTTTACTACCTGATCCAAGCATTTGGCAATTGTTTATTCCTACAGGTTTCCGAGGGAACCTGGACTCCAGAACTGTGAGGCAAAAATTTCTGTTGTTTTAGCCATCCAGTTTGTGGTACTTTGTTATGGACCCTTTAGAAAACTAATTCAGGTGAGTAGGGGAGTAGGTTGGGGGATATTCAGTAGAAGGTGCTGAAACAATTATCTAATAGGGAAATAAAGGAAAATAAAGTCAATACCTCATGCCATATACAAAATTAGCTCCAGATGGATAAAACACATACATATGAAAAGCAGTTATTAAAAATACTAGAAGAAAATATAGGAGAATATCTTTACAAGTATCTATTTTCCACTTCTTCAACAGTAATAGAATTATTAGATGGATACATAGTTGCTCAAAATAAAGAATATATTTCCTAACTTTCTTTGTGTGTAAAGTGGTTAGTGACAAAGTTCTGGCTAATGAGAGTTAAGTAGAAGTATCCATAACCTTCCTAGAACCTTCTTTAAAGGCAGTTTAGCATACTATACTTTACCCCATTTTTTTCTTTTATGTTCCTTCTTCAACCTTTCTTTCTGGGATATGGGAATATAGGCCAATAAGGTAATGGGAATGGAGAGACAGTTGGAAGGAACTTAGGTTGCTGGGAACTTCACAAAACAGAAATCTACTCTCTGGAGTGCCTGCCTCAGGACTTTTACATGAGAGAGAAAAATAAGCTTCTGTCTTATTTAAGTCACTATTTTAGGTCTCTGTCACACAGTCAAACCTAATGCTAAGTAGTACAAACTGCAATGACATTACCACCCTCCTTATTTCAAAAGGCATAAAAAAGAAAAAAACACAATACCTAGAATTAATCCTCTAGGAACACCTGCTTTTGTTAGACTAAAGTGGAAGAAGGACCAATAAAAGAGAGAAAAGAAGCCTTAAGAGTTAGAAGTGTCAAATGCTGTTGAAATAGGTAGTGAGAGGACTGAAAAAATTTACTTCTGGATTTGTCTAGATTAGGATGCGGTCAATAGTGACTTTAGAGGGGCTATAGCCAAGGAATAGCTAAAAAGCCAGTGAAGTAACACAGCACTCAAGGGATTATCGCCACTTTGGCACGTTGCTTGGAGGCCTTCCAGTTTCATACAAAACCAATTTACTAACATATTTGGAGTTTCTGGACCACGGGTGTAACTAGGTCTACCTGAATCATCAAGGAACAGAAATAGCCCTTATGCTGGATAATTTATTGATGCCTTCTCCACAATTGTGGCACACCCAGTAGGAATATGCCTGGTCTATTCTATCTAGGCACTAGGACGGCAAATCAAATTTAAGTGGGGTTCAGTCTATCCCTCTCCCTAACTATATAAGGAGATTTATTTTCTTTAGACCTTAAAAGGTAACCATTCTATGCCATGGAATGAATTGCATAGACTATTATTAGCAAAATATTTATATGTGTGAATATAGGCATTTATATGTATATATATATTTAAAAAATGACAAATTTCTCATAGTTAAAGCTAGAATGTGGGTCTCATATCATTCACCAATCTTTCCGCACAGAAGCCCTCAGCTCCAGAAACAATGGGGAAAAAAAGAAGATCCAAGCCAGAACTTTGAACTTTGCAAAATATGAGTAGGCATTTCTTGATGTACCCAAAAGGGATGTGCTTTTGAAAAAGTGTGCATGAACACATATGCCAACAGGATTTTTTCCACAAGAAATAGTGGTAAAGGATGAAATTAAGACATTTCAGTTCAGTTCATTGCATCATGTAATAGCTTATATGTACATGTCTTTAAAGTCTAATTGGGAGCACTTTACACAAGTAGACTAAGCAGTGAAGTTGATTGATATAAAGAAATAATTAGTGTTGGGTTCAGTGGCTGGAGAAGAAGCCTGCAGCTAGTACAACAGCAGGGGAGATTTATTTTTGAAGGATGATAACTCTTGGAAATGTGGGGGTTAGTTTCTCCTAGAACCATTAGAGGGTGGGGATGCCTAAAATTTCTGTTCACATTTTCTTTACTTTAAGGAAACTTTAAAACATCAAACATTTAGAATGTGCTCCCTCTCCCCATAGAATTGGTAGAGCACCTAAATCTCAAGCAGTAAAGGTAACAAAGATAATCTGTAAGGTATTAATCAACAGAAACACAAGAGGTGTTGAACACGCATCAGTGAAGCAGGGCTAAGGGCCAGACCTATGAGGACATTTGGGTCCATGGACTGCACACATATTAATAAAATACCTAAATTGCCTCACTAGGGTTGTGTAAATGTGCTTAAATTACTTAGATTGTGTCAATTGTACAGTCCACTCCACCACTACTTTCACCTTCAAGCTCACTGCATTAGGGCAGAAGTTCTTAACCTTTTTTGGAGGTGGAGGGGAGATGTGAGCGAGAAGAGAAAGTCAGGAGAGGAAACAGTAAACACCCTTCCCTGAATCAAGGACAGAGGGAGGGAGAGTTCTTGGATCCCCAGCACTCTCCAGGCTCAATCCCCTTAGTTTGGGCCCCTTAAAAGGGCCCCAGTTAATAAAGTACCCAGACTCTCTGTCACTGTTCTGGAAGATCTGAGCAGTCACAGGAACCAGCATTATTTCCCCTGGATATTTAAGCTCCAAGGGACAAAAGTCACCACATGTTCCATGTAAAGCCAAACATGTTCCATGTAGAGCTGGCATCTGGCTGCCTTTGAACTCCCAATGGCTGATGTGAAGCTCGTCCATGACATCTCATTAACCTCATAACAACAAGACCTTTTCCTGCTTAGAAGCTTTCAACTTTTGGCACTAGTTTATGGTGGGGTTTTATCTGTGCCTCTCACTCTAGTTTATCTTCCTTCTGGCTATTAGACAAATCTAGGCCACACCAGCTAAGATGACAAAGCAATAGCAAGTCCTCACCAGGTAAAAATTGGAACAGGACTGTGAATACATCTACAAAATGTCCCTACATAATCCATTACAATGAGGACTTTTATTATTTACTTTATTATAATATCTTAACAGCTGAATGCTGACTGGAAGACCCTCCCCTCATTTCTTAAATGCTCTTTTTAATATGGTTCTTCTTCAGTTTCTTCCGAAGCTCTAAGATGAAATAAAACAGCAAAACTTCAGGGTGTTAAGGCTCAGTACACTTGGAGATTTTATCTAGTACATATTCATCTTTGTGTTTAGGCTTTTCACCTACTAACCAGCCAGTAAATTTTTATCATGTAGGAAACCATATTCTATGCTGTTTGTATAGTGCTTTATACCTAATAGTTACTCAGAACATGTTTTGGTGGATGTATTTTAGTTATTTAAATGTTTGTCCACACAAGAGAGGGAGTACTGCAAACATAACTAAGACATAGCTCATATCCTCAGTTCTCTCAATTTTTACTGAATTGAGTCATCTCTTCTAAGGACAATTGACATACTTTAGTGTTCTTATTGCTTTTTGACTGCATTGGTCTCTTTATTCACAACACATGTACACTGAGTGAATACATTTCGGCTTACCCAACGGAAGTCAGCCTTCTTCGATATAAATCCCATTATCATTCTAGGTCAACTCAGGTCCTTTCAAACTCTACAAAGCCTCCTCTAAAAGCCTTACCCCTAAGGCCTTTTTCCCTCTGAATCTGTTGTTATTGATTGTCCATATCCAGTCACTTGTCATAAAGGTATCTCTTTATTCTTTCTTAACCTCTATATTAGGGAAATTAAAAACAGTGGCCACTGAGTTAACTTCTGATATCTTTGCATGTTCTCAGGACTTTCTGCTTTCCTTCTTTTGGTATCTGATCCTAATCCTATGGCAATGAGTAGATATGTAATTCAAGGTCATTGGATCAGAGAACTGTGGGATATGGTCAAACTCCATCTGAAGAAGGGCCTGTCTTCCTTTCGGTTCCAAATATAAATAATGTAAATCAGGACCTTCCTCCAGTCCTATTGCTTAACTGAAGACCTGAGAGGAAAAAACTGACACCCAAAACAGAGCAGAGACAAAAGACCTAGTAAGCGATGAAGGTTTCTAAGTCCTTGTATCTAGCTGTCCCTGAGGAAAAATTCAGCCATATCATTTCCAGGGTTATGAGCCAATAAACTCCACTTTTTATTTTGTAGACTAATTTAAGTGTGTCACTTGCTGAGTCCTGAATAATCTATGATAGGCTCTTTGAGGGAGGCATATCTTGGTGAATTTAGTTATATGCCTTTTGTACATCTCATCTCACCTAGCAAAGGGCCTTGCAAATAAAAACTCAACAAATATTTAGTCTGATTAAAGTAATGATTCTTTACATTTGCATTAAAGTTCTAGAATATTAAGACACTATAAATATTAATGAAATTATTATATTTAGAAAATTATAAGCAAGTTCAGTGTTTCCAAACATCAACTTGTCTGTTTCCCAGGAACAAAATGTACTTATTTAACCATGTTGCAAATACATTCCTTTTCATTAACAGAACACTGCTTCCTGAAACCATTCATATCCCCTATACCTTCTCATAACAGCAAGTGCTTGGTATAAATGTGATAAAATGTTTTTTTTCCTTTTACATTAATGCACTGCCAGACATATAATAGATACACACACACACACACACACACACACACACACACACACACACAGTGTTCTCTATTGCTTTAGACTTTAGAAAGTTTATTCATTACACTTAGAAAACCTAGCATGTAAATCTAGCAAAGTAAAAGTTTGCTCCACAGTCTCTTGGACAGGCCCTTTGTCATGAATTCCATGAGCTATTTGGTCATGAATATGGAAAGTATCTGAAAACTTTCTTGCCTTGATATCTTTGAAGACTCTGACACAGTACAGGAGATCAAAATAACCTGGCATCACTGACTATTTTGTCCATGAATACCAAGGAAAAAACAGTAGAATGATGGATTCTCTTTCCCTTCTCAACAATGAATGTGTTCTAGCTGAAGGCAGGGTCTATAGAGCAATTTAAAAATAAAGAGAACCAAAGAGTAACTTTATTCTTTAACTCAAAGTTTATTAAAATACAAGAACAAATTGTAAAAGCACACATACCACTCAGCACCAATATAACACTCTTTCTACTGATAATCTCCAAACATTTTTTTTTCTGCAACTGAGAAGCAGAGATACACATATACATTCTAACCACATTACCCCAGTACTCCTAGGATTGTATCCCGAACATTCTCCTTGCCAGGGAGACTAAGATGAGGAGAAGCAACCTAATGTGGCCACATCCAACCACTAACTGAGTCTATGCCTCTTTCGTCAGTAGTTATCATTCGCACACTGGTAGCCTCTAGACTTCCCAGTCTCCCTATTCGGGTGCCCGATTACTTGGGCTAGTGATAGAGTCTGGTGATTATGTGGTACAAAACTAAACACAACTGGCCAACATTCCCTACCCAATATCTTTTCATTGCTTTGGTTACAAAGTATTGGATACTTATACAATCCTTACACCCACAAAAGCCACATGGTCTGGAAGTACTGAGAGTATTTTATTTATTCCCCCACCCCTTCCGTGGGCTTCTTTCAGTTATCTATTTACCTGTCAAGCTTTTTTTTTTTTTTTTTTGGTGGGGGGAAGGAGGGAAGGATGGAGGGATTGAGCCAAAATAGTGACTTCATTAAACATCTTCTGGGTCTTCAAAATCTCCTCAGTAAATACTAAACAAATTCTCTTGGAGTGCTGGTACTGCTGCCCAAAATGGGCAGCAAGCCCCAACTTTGCATCAGCAGCCTTGTTTGGATATCTGTACATGTTTGCTTTCTATTGGTTCAGACTCATCCTGGAACAGAAGTGGGTCTGTTACATCTAAGACGTTGCTTCTGGTGCTCCCAGGAATCTAGGGGCATTAGGAAATGGCCCAGTGCTTTGCTCATCCTAAAGTCACTCAACAACACTCTGCCACCTTTCTCTAGTAGTGAGAATTTTTTTTTTCCTGAATCTTCCCAAATCAGTAGACTAGTTCCTCAGGGTCTAGATCCTCCAAGTTAGCAATTTCCTGATTCTCCCTGCCTCTGTTCCCTTCCTTCATAAAAGCAGCTTCAGGATACTATCAAGAGAGTGTTGTTTAGAGTGGAGTTTGATATTTATGTCTCATTCTGGACATAGATAAGAAGACAAGCTCTGGCTTCTATTTTTAAAGTAAAAGGAAGTGGGGAGGAAGTTACAATGTAACTAAAAAAAATTAGCTCTGATTTTTGGTGATATCATTGTTTTTTTAATGCTCGTGAATCAAAAGACGCACACTCTTCACTGCTGAGACGTCACATTGGGTCATGTTCTGAGAAGCTATAAATGCTGGTAAAAATTGCATTTATCCTTCAGTGGGACAGAAATAGGTGTCTCTCTTTTCCATTTTCCAATGTCCATGTGATTCTAACTAAGCTTATTTTCCAACCATCAATCAGAGATCAGGTGGTAAGACTTTCCAGGCTCACCCTTTTATGATGGACAAAACGGGAAGTCCTGTATATCAGTGCTTCCCTCTTACTGTGGTTACAGCCCATAGGGAATGCCAGGGAGACCTTGGATTCTCCTGGGGATTTTCCCAAAGGCATAGACAGTCTTTAATCTGCCTCTCTGGTATTTTACACAGTGAGGCAGCACCCATACTTGATGGTACCATATTTTATGATTTTTATTCAAAAGACCAAATAGTGATATGAAAGACAGCAGGCTTTTCTTCCTTCCTTGATCAGAAAATGTGCATTTGCTGATTAATGGGGGGATAATTTGACTAAATCAATAGGCCATTTAGAAGTCAATAGTACCAAAAATCAGTAGCACATTCTATAAATGAGGTGAAGAATAGTACCAGAGATCTAAAACATGAACATAATGTCATATTAATTTAAATGACTGTCAGTTCGGCTCTACAAAGAAAGAACAGAGTTACCAATCTGTTTCTAAGGAAGAGAGCTACATTTTAAGAGGTGTATTTAACAATTCTACGTTATTGTCAGGCATTTCATTCAAGTCTATTCAAGAAAGTCATTGTCAGTTCCACTATTTCCTCTAAGCAATAAAAATAAAGCAAGTTTTGAATAGTTCCAAGACATACGTAAGTCTTCCAAACACTAAATGTTTTAGTAAATTCAGATGCCATGATAATACCTAAAATTTCTTAGAAACTATTTCAATAACACACAAGTGAATTCAGTTTAAAAGATTAAATGGATAGATCCATGTAAACATAGCCTATGGTGGAAAATGTTTAGGTACAAAGAAGAACTTGGAATATACATATATTCCAAAAAAGAACATATATTTCTCCCTAATATTCAGCCAATGCCTTTGTGTGTTCACTTCCTTTGCTCCATTTCTCCATTGGACTATCCTCCAAGAGAGGAATTGTCTGCACACATGCAACCTTCTCTTTCTTTAATATCAAAGCCCAACTGGGTGATTTTTCCATCACCCCTTTCCCCAGACAACTAGCACTGCCTCACCTAAAAGTCATCCCACCTACCAACTTCACTGACATCCTGTTCCATCACTGTATATATAGAAAAAAGGGATAATGTTATGAGGGTGCAACCAATTTTCATTTTACTTCTCTAGAGTTCCACGTAAATCTCAACACCATTGTGAAGGTAAAAAATCAGTGGGGGGGGGGGGGGCAGATAAACCTTGAGTATACAAGTTAGGAAATTGAAATCATCTATTTTAAGTACAATTTGCCAGCAATTCATTAGATGATATCATATTTTCAAAATTCATCTTGATTTTTTGTGAATGTATTATATAGAATGTAAAACACTAGAAAGTATATTGCTGTAAAAAAATCAGTCACAATGATGCTTTAAAATCCTGACAGTAAATTAACAAGTAGTGTGACTGATATTTTGCTCCAGTTTTTAAAAAATTTACTCTTGGATCTTGATCATCCAGTTGTTTCCTAATTTTATGCAACTATTTCAAGAAGATATTTTTAATCATAGATATCTCTTTCTATTAATTTTACTTCATGATTCAATTAGTAATGTGATGGTCATAAAAACTTTTGTACCTATGACTATAGACACATTGTGATTTTGATAGCATCCTCAAATTTACAAGAAAGAATTCTATGGCACAGAATTAGGGAGTGTGATCTTTAGATGTTATTTATAGGTTTAAGTCTAGCATATTCATTTTAAAGGGAAACATGGTGTGCATATATATATATACATATATATATATACACACATACATATATATAATTATAGTATTGTACTATAGAGATTACTTAGTAATCTAATGTACTTAGATTACTAGATCCCATATAATGGAGCCACAGGGAGACCAAGTTCAAATTCATATGTAATAGAAATCCCATGTTACCAAATTTTATGCTATATTAGGTTGCATTATTTCGAAGTTCCCAAAATTACTGATGGAAATTGTCCCAAACTCAACTTCTCTTCCTCTGTTCTGCAGCTGTTTCTTTCTGACTTGTTTGTTTCTGCCTATCATTCACCTACTTTTGAGGGAAAATGGGGTTGTAGCTGAGAGGCCAAGGCACCTGTCCCACATGGCAGCTGAGATGACACAGGTGAGCAAATACTCTTGATCTCAGCCTTCAGAGAGGACATCACTACAAAGATCAGGACTAGGAATGAGTGAGGCACATCATAAATATAGGAATAGGAAGGTACAGACCAGCACCACAATACCCACTGGTTTTACCTTTAATGGGTATCATGGGGTATAATTCACCCACTACAAAAATACACACCACATACATGTTTCAAAATGTAATTAGTTATTTCTGCAAGAAAACCCTCATAAATACAAATGCTAGAGGTGTGCTTTTTTATTCGATCCCTTTTCTCAACATAAGAGTATATGATAAATGCATTTTTTTTCACATGTGTATTCTCTATGTTATTTTTAGTAAAACTTCTTTTTCTGGTCTTGCGTATGTTTCTGTGACTAACAAATTTGTCTCACTCTCTACAGCTTCAAGATGAAACTCTACGAAGTCTCCTAATCTTTCTGCTTCTTCTCTCCCAGTTTGTCAATTTGATTTTCTTCTATCCCTTTCCCCAACTACCTAGAAAGTAACCCTCAAACCTCAGATGATCATTCTAACTCTCCAGATTGAGGGATGAGGGATCTTTCTTGGTATCTACAAGTATACCTGTGAATTCTGAGCTATTTAGTCTGACATGCTAAAAATGAGAACATCAGAAACTACTCTAAGATGTTAAACATGGAGGCCTTAACCACAGGCCTTTAGGTTAAGGACTCATTAGAAGAGAGTATTTGAGAATTTTCCAGTTGGGCTTTATCCACCCTGAACAAAGCCTAGACAACACCCCTTATCCTAACATAGACAGCAGCTCCCCAAACATAACAGCATTCAAATAATACTTTTCTTAAGACAGAATGGACACATGCTGAATTGGAGTTTCTTCCTCTCCATCTTGGGTTTTTTTTCACTCAGGGCTTTTCACTAGGAAGGGAAATGATGGTGCTACTATTTAGCCAAAAACCATTTGAGTGGTAAAAGAAGTATTGAGATGTTAGAGGTTTGATCTTCTGATACGTAAATTCCTTTCAGTGAGGCAATGGGACTCAGTTGAAATAGTGGATTCAGTTCTTAGTTTCCTTTCCTTTACATAATTTTTAAATAATAAACTCTATTACAATCATACCTTTAACCAGCTAATCTAGATTTCATCTCTTGCTGAAATTCTTCTCCAGCCAGTGCCGGACCTCTCGAAGGTTGTAGTAGAAGGGTCCCTTTCCTCCCAGATAAGCAATTTTCTGTCTCTGCACAATGCACACACGTTCAAAGGCTACCCCATAAGCTACATTGGTGTTGTTGTCCATGCGGTCAGCCACAACATGGCACTGGGGCGGCAAGGAGAAACGCTCCAGAAGCTTGTGGGCTGCTGCACATCGCTCTTCCTGGTTCCGGTGCTTCTTCATCTCAAAAGACATAGAGGAGTCCCCAGGCACTGCCCAACCATCTGAAGGATGAGCCTCATCAATGTAGACCAACAGGAAGTCAGCCACTGATGAGAACTCTTCTACCAGTTTGCTGAAGGCTGGCAACTGGCTAGTAAAAGGAGGTCAAGTGGCTGAGCCAAAGTTGACCACCAGCGGACGCTCAGGGCTGGCAAAGTCAAGAAGGTGGCACTCTGCTCCATCCTCTGTCTTCTCCTGAGAACTATTTCCACTACTGTCACCTCCTTCAGGATTGGAGACGTGCACCACACCAGAATTGGGGGCGTCTTCACCCAATTTCACCTGATATTGAAAAAAGGAAAAGGAGAAAATACTATATTAACATATTGCTGCTTCGAGTCACTCTAAACAAATACAATTGGCTCTAATAAAATGTGGTATATTTCCTTCATAGCACAGGAAACATATTGATTTGAGTAAAGCATCATGACAGGTCATGTAAAGAATGGTCCAAAAGAGAAGAAAACAGTTTTTCATTCTGTACAGCCACTGAAGGTAATTATTGTCATCATTGAAGGCAGTGCAGTTAATTCTTTTTATAATTAAGTTGAGGCTGGTATCCTTTACTATCCCGACTGTGCTGTCAATGCTTAGTACACATTATATAATGGAAGATTAATGGACTTCATTTTAAAAGTTAAAAATGAACGGTATACTTCAAGACAAATTATCAGTATTTTAGGACAGAGTGACTCTTTCTGAATTCATGTTTATGAATTCTAAAACATTCAGACAGGACCTTCATTTTCTTGCATAGTGCTAAGTCATTTAATCACAATCAATAGCCAATGATATTGATGGGCTCTACTGGGGTTCACCATTTACGAAAAGGGCCACTCCCTTTTAACCTCCTAGAAGCTTCAGCTTAACTGTGTATAAAATGGCAATACCAATGCCCATCTCCCTCATGAGGTCACTGGGAGATAGGAAAAGAGCTCTGTACACTGAAAATCGCCCTACAGGTACAGGTCGCCATTGTGAGATGCCATTCTATCACATGAGACAGAATATCATCTTCCCGGGACAATTCATGTGAAAAAAGGAACAAACTTCCCTGAGAGGAGATTTTCTCCTCACTACAGGGTCCTCCTTGGAAGTTTCTGTAATTTTCTATCTGCACAATGCACACAAATTCAAAGGCTATTCCATAAACTACATTGGTATTATTGTCTCTGAGGCCCATGCTTATATTCCTATGACTAGAAGATCACTATTTCCATTAAATACATACATGAACAAGCAACAAAAAATACAATTATGCCAGAAATTCTACTTTTAATTACTTTCACATTTTTTGTGTCTTTCATTTCCCTCTTTTTACCTAAAAGTAGCAAACCATTTACTTTTCTGTCACACATTTTATTAACAACTCGTCATTTTGAAGTCCAACACTCCTTTGAATTCTAAAACACTCAGGCAGAAGACACGTAGAAGAAAATTGTTCCATGTACACGCTTTTCATTTAGTTTCAACACCTGAACACAGGTTGAAGGAAAGTTTGTGGGCATTTGATCTGCAAATTGATACTAAAAAGCAGGCAACATAAAGGAGCCAATTACTTCAGTATGAATTAACACAATTGGATCTTCCCCTAGAATGGTTTAATCAAAACCAATAACATTAGAAACAACTTACTAGGGTGCAATTGATTTGTATACAATATCCTTAATATTGCAAAACACATCAGATTGGATTGACTCATTTCCCTCATATAAATACAGTCACATGTAACAGTGCTGTTAATTGAAGTTACACAGAAGTGAACAGTTAAAGACGAAACCATCTAAAACGCTGTAAAATATTCAAGGACTTTTATTCAGAAGCTTCTATTTAATGTTAATGTATAACTCATTTTAATGGTAGAGAAGAAATTAAAGAAGTCCTTTCTCCCTTCTGAAAAATCTAGCAGGGTATGTTTGAAAGAAGAACTATTAGTTCTAGATAATATGGATCATTCTTCTTAGAAAAGGATGCTGTCAGTGTGTGATTTAAGTGAGTATATTTGTTTTGTCACCACCAGAAGTGACACTAGATGGAGAAACAAAACAAGCCACTCTTAACTGGATTATTTTAATAAGAGGTTCCCTTGTCTTTGAGCTGTTATAATACACCTAACGTTTAAAGATAAACATTTTAAAGATCTAGGTCGGGGGGAAGGGTTTGGAGGTGATAAGTAGCATTACCATCACTTTCTCTCGAGATTTTCCTTATTTAAAACAGCAGCAATGATTCTAGAAAGGCTGCTTTTTTTTTTTTTAGCAATAGTGTTCTACTGTTTTCCTCAACCTACTGTGATGCAGACTTAAATACTGATGGTAGGTGAGTCTGAATTCATTAGGGATGGCAGCAATCCATGCACAGGAGAAAAACAATCTTTAGCCTATAGGCTTATAGGTTCTTGGTAGATAAAAATATCCATTTGCTCTTTGGAGTCATTTTTAGGAACTAAGAACAATTGTGAGATCTTGTTAAATGGGACTCTGGCTCCCCAATTCTCACGCAAGCACAATTCTTGATCGTTATATTATTCTTGATTCATTCAATGGAATAATCTAATCTGATGCTTCTCTAACAGGTGACTTTTTTTGCTGTCTGTAGATAATTTTCTTGGAAAGTTAAAGCACTTTATTCAAATGACCTGTGGTTCAGCAACAGAATTCTTTCCAAATTACAGATATTTTGCCTCAGAAAATTTAGGACAGCACATATTATCACTCGAAGACTAAAACTTAGAAGTGAGCAAATATATAATGCTTTTTCGGAGGAAAATATTTTGTTAGGCTAGGAAACATTTAAAAAAAAAAAACACTGTTGAATGAATTGAATGAATAGAGGTCAGAAAAATTTTACACTTGACCTGTAATAACCTTGACCTGCAATGACTATAATCATATTTGGGTGATGGATAAGGTCACTGAAGCAGACACTTCAGAAATATGGATCCTGAAGCCTTCCTTGTAGAGAAAAGACATAAACAACACCCAAGGCTGTTGATCTGTCCCCAATTATCTCAGCTGGGCAGGGCATAAAATCGGTGTTTGATTCTATTTTCTTGAGCAGCTATGGGATGCTACTGCAGAATAGGGTGTCATAAATGAAGATCCTTTTTCATGAGGCTGACCAGGTAAGAGAAAATACATAGATCAATGCTATGTAAAAATTAAGAGGAAAAATCACACACCTACAATCCATAACCAGGTATGAGACCAGCAGTCTGCTTTTATAAGCATCATCTACCAATCATAAAACTTGACAATCTTTGTTAAGAACTGATGGAAGATAACTTGACAGCATTAAGAGCAAAAAAAAAAAAAAGACTAGAAATTTTAGGAATGAATGTTTTCTTTAAACCAAAAGAAACAAAAAATATGTTAAAGGACATTACGGTTCATTTTCTCATCTCCCCATTTGATTGGCATGAAAATTAAATTCCTAATATGACTTGAGTTTCAAATAGAGAAACTCGGTTTGCTCTGTTATGCACTCTGCACCATTGTCTTCAATGATGGAAGATTCTTTGCTTTCCCCAGGAGCAAAGCATTCCTTGACAAGGAGCCAAGATGATGAAGAAAATAAAGTTGGTCCCATAATAACATTAGACTGCAGGAAAGAAGCTCAACAAAAACAAGTTATCCCCTGGTACTCCCAAACTTTGTTTTCATTTCCCACAGTGGCACAGAAAGTCTCCTGGCCACAAGTTACCTATCATCTTAATTTCTCCTTCTTAGAGGGTTTGTGTTTGGTTTTTGTCCTTAATGAGACATATTTGCCAAAGAAGCATTCAAAAGGCATTTTTTACTCTTGCGGAAGAGTAATTAGGTCGGTACCTCTTTCCCTGCCAGCATTAGCTGCTCTAAAGAGAACCCTGCCCAGTATTTAATGCCCAAACACAAGAAGCATCATTTCCACTAATTGGTCTTGAAGTTCCGATTTTCCCAAAGGGTCCCTTTATTTTACAAGGATCAGAAAGGACATACGTAAAGGTGGTATCGTCATCACTGACTTTTCTCTCTCTCATCTCCACTATTGCAGTTGTCCTTTCTCATGTTTTTCCAATCAACATCAACACAACACCAACAAAGGAGGTAAATAAGGGTGTGCATTTATACAACAGACCACATCTCTGAGCCAAGAGCAAATGTTTCTATAGCCATATTTAAAAATGTGAATGAGTATAAATATATAGTCGTATTTATAAAGATGAGTATTAGCATACATATATAGCATAAATATAAATTTAATTCCCTTGATAACGGGATTCCCTTTACTGACATTATTCGGAGCCGGGGCAAAGGAGAATGCTGTTTTAGCATGTGTACTGGGAAATGCAGGGTGAGGAAACAAAAAGAAAGAACCATTCATTAAGGAGCAGCTGGAAATAGAGCATATACTACTAACCTTGTTTATTTCTTTTCCACAGCCTGAGAAAAGCTTCTGGACAAAATATCACCTAATCACATGGCAGAAAGTAAAGCAAATGATAAAATCTGGGAAGGCGGCTGCAGAAGAATTTTTACCCGTGCTTCCCATTGTCCAAAGTCCTGGCAATGCCTTTATTAACTATCTGGAAGTTTCAAAGTCTTTGGCATACTTACTAGACTACATCAATGTCTTTACAAACATGGCTAAACAATTATTAAGTGGTGATTTAACCACTTATATTCAGATTGGTGAAATAAATCAGTTGAATACTAGGCTGCCTACTCCTTCCTCTGAGCTCAAGTCCATTTTTGATTATTCTTTTTTTATTTATAGCTTGAAAATGTAAGCTGTCATCCATATCATGTCCCAATGTTTTATCCAAGTGATGTACACACCCTAGCACCAGCCTCTTTCGTGTGCCTTTGGGAATGTTTCTCTCTTAATAGAGCTATTTTCCATTGTAGAACTGAGCATTAAAAGGCTTACGGTTAATGAAGAGGAGGACGAGAATGTTACAGAGACCCTTTCAAAACCAAAATTATATGTTCAAATGAATATTTTTTCTATGCTACTGCAGTATTAACTGTGCAGAAGCTAAACTACTTGTCAGCATCTATACTGTGTGTTTACTTTTACACTTCATTTAGGTAGGAGCCAGGCTCCCAGACAGGACAGTTTGCTTATTGGTTGTATTTTTGAGTCTTTGGGCACCAGCACAAGGATACAGTGTTCAAATATGCATGACACTGACGAAGAAAACTTAAATAACAAATATCTGGTATTCACTTTGGAGTCTGTCACGTTTGTAGACACTTTTCCAATCAAAACTGTGCATGGAACCCTCTTTAACTGAATCCAAATTATCTTTTAAGAGCTTATCTAGAAAGTTAAAGACCCATTCAAAATTTTAATGAAGGGTTGTTTGTTTTATTTCATTTTGTTTTTGTTTCCTTCTTTGTTGCCTCTTCTGGAGGTACAGCACAGGGATAATACTTTAACTCAATTTTTTCTAAATATCTTCCCAAACATCTGACATTCAACAATAAAGAGAATTAAAAATGACATGTCTAATTTTATCGCATGCGCACATACTCCTCATACCTGGAAAACTTTGCTTTGGGGGGGGTTGAAGCCCCAAAATAGTGCAAGTGAGTGTTATGAAATACTGTGACATCATATAAAACAAAGGCTCCTCCACCAGTGGAGGCTACACCCCAAAATGGTGGCACAGATGACAACATCATTCACAGAAGTGCTTCAACCTGTTTCCGAGGTTCTTGGTGACCCTCAGATGCCACCACAGCCACCAATACCCTTGCCAGACTTGGAGACAGAGGGAGACCAAAATTCAGTGCAAGCTGTGTTCACAATGTTTCTGCTCATTGCATATTCAGTCCAATCTTGTCTCTGGATATGTGGGTACTCGAGTTGGTTCATCTCACGGTAGCTACTATATAAATCATTGAAAGCAAACATAATAACATCATCAGTTGTGAACTTAATCATTCATCATATCAGAAGACAGAGACAAAGACATATGGGAGAGGAATATACAAACCATCTGCAGAAAGAGAAAACAAATCACACATCCATTCCAATTCCAGGGATATGAATAACAAAATACTGTAACACAATGGAACATTATACACTTAGTGAGAAAAAATGAAAGTTCATAAAAGAGGCATTTCTTTGTTTTTCCATTTTTCTTTCAATAGTCTGCTTAATGGGGAGCAACAACCTCATTTAATATATGTGGGTAACCTGATCCTTTGAGAGATGACATTTATATAAGATATATATGCCTGTAAGTAATAGTCTCCCAAGAAATGATTTTTCTTTCATAGGCAAAAGTCAATTGTCTGGGCGGGCCGCGGTGGCTCAGCGGGCAAAGTGCTTGCCTGCTATGCCGGAGGACCTCGGTTCGATTCCCGGCCCCAGCCCATGTAACAAAAACGGAGAAACAGAATACAATAAAACAAGAAAATGTTTAAAAATGTTTCCCTTTCTTCCTTCCTTCCTTCCTTCTATCCTTCCTTCCTTCTCTCTGTCTTTCCTTTAAAAAAAAAAAAAAGTCAATTGTCTTTCAAAAAAAAGAACAGTTTGATACATTGAGATCAAACCACTGACATTTCTATTTCTCTCTTAACACATACAAAATACAGATGTAGATGGGGGACTTCCTCATTGATAACATGTGTGACATATTATACAAGCCCTAACACCCACCAAATCACCCATTCCCATTCCCAAAACAAAACACACAAATTCCAAATACAAATACATTATATATATATATATACAACTGAAGTGATTGTCCCAATATCTCCTGGTCCACATCTCTCATTTACCAACACATATAACATAAATGAGTTTTTACTGTTTTAGCATGAATCCATATTTTTATAAAGCAATTTCCACCTACTAATCAGAGCCCTTGCTACTCACACAACTTTAGAATAACAAATGCAAACAAACCACCTGCAAATGACTCTCAGTTATAAGACTGTGCATTGCAGTAAAACTTCCTTAACTTACAATAGATATTTATGAACACTTGGGACTAGAAGTAACTTGTTTTCCTTTCCTGGTGCATAGTGTTATTTTTCTAGTGATTATTTATGGAAGACCCATTCCCTTTCCCTATTTATTCTGTGTTTCCCATCTGTCTCTTCCTATAGTGTAACCTCTTCACTGAATACATGGCTTCCATATTCCTCTCAAATTCTGGTTCCTGGTATCTGGGGCAATTTTCCCTAGTACTGTTAGGGAAAATCCAGATTGTCCAATTTAACAACAACTACTGCTAAATGAATTTATTTATCTTAAGTCCAGGGGCCATTCTAGTCAAATGGGCCTGAGGGAAGGGGACAATTGACAAAAGACTAGTGCCAATGTGCTCCTCTCATCCCCTTAAGATCTGAGCTGAAGACACTCCACCAACACCATGCAAGGCCAGCATTATTAGAATAAGATCACCAACCCTTGTGGGGAGAGAGCAGCCCCTGGGACACAACCTTTGGAGGTCCAGGAGACCACTGCTTCAGTGTCCAAGGCACATGCTTCAACAACGTTGTGACTGCAACAGACCACAGACCCATTCGCCCGGTTTTGAGAAATAAAGACAAATTTGATTTCCCTGCCACCGTCTGGATTGCTGATAGCCAATCCCCAGCTGTTTCTGTTGCAAATTGGTATCTAGTAACTCAGCACTCAGACAAAGCCCAGTAACCACTTCAAAAGGGTTTCAAATATGAATCAAGGTAGAGGTTTGCTTTCGTTAACTCTTACCTCTACATCACATTTGCTGAGACCCATTTTTTTCAGTCTCGCCTACTCCCTGAGAGATTTTTAGCAGCATTCTCTTTCTTCGCTTTGCAGTGTCCACCCTATTAAACTCTTTCCTAATGCACCTCCAGTAGTCTCTCATCAAGCAAAACATCAACATTCTAGTTTAAGATAAGAGCAGAATAAATGCAGCAGTCCCAACATTTTCCGACTTTTCCCAGTTACTCCAGGGGCACAAAACTCCCCTACTCCAAAATTACAGTAAGACTGCTAATAACTCTTGTTAGAGACCCCTTACTAGGTCACACAGGGTCATTGCTGTGTAATCCCTGTCAACCCCACATTTAACCTCTGTGACAGGCACTGCCATAATCTCTAGGCCCCCACATCCGGATCCACAGTTCTCATGCCACTGCTGCCGAGGGCCTCCAGTCCCACCCACGTCAGCCCTGCCCCTGCTGACGGAGGAGAAGCACGCTCGGAGCAGCTCACCTGTTTGTAGGCATCAAGGAGGAAACTCTTCCAGACGCAGCGCAGTCCCTCTGAGGTCAGCATGCGCCGCCACTCGCCGCGAGTGGACTTGGAGCGGCTCAGCAGCAGCACCACGTGCTTGAGGAGAATGACCGAGTCATAGAGCGCCAGGAAGAGGCAGTTGGAGAAAAAAACTGGCAGGATTTGCAGTGTGATCAGCAAGTCCACGCTGAGGATGCCCATCTTCTCCGCCTCCTGAGTCAGTTCCCTTGTGCGCTCTGGTTCCCCTTCAACCTCTTATTTAAAATGGGGGTGGTGATAGACGGGGGTGGGGGGGGCAAGGAGGAGGTTGGGGGTGGGGGCAGAAGGAGAAAAACTAAATTAAAAGGAAGCCCAAACTTGTTTCCTTTTTTCAAAGAAGCAGAAATGCAAGACCAAGTTCAGTCTCTCCAGCCCAGCAGTTGGAGTGTGCCCATCAATTCATTCAATTCGGAGCTGCTGTGTTTTTTTTTTTTTTCTTTTTTTTTCCAGGATTTAAGATGTTAAAGAAAAAGGAGAAAGGAAAAAAAAACCTGGCGAACCCTTCCCTAATCCAGTCACCCCTCTCTGAGTCCGTTAAAGACAAGCAGTTCTACTTTCATTTCCAAGCACCTATGAGACGGTTGCACAGATTGCAAAATTTTCTTTAGTTTTCATTGTCTCTATGTTCTTTAAACGTAGCCTGTTTTCTTTCTCGAATTGCCAGAGTTTTAAAGATGTGCTTTAAGGGTAGGTTGGTTTTTTTTCTTTCTTTACTCCGTTTTACACACTTTCTGTTCTTCTTCTTCTAGCCTGTCTCACTCTCACCCTTCCCCAGGAGCTTCTAACTCGGCTCTTTTTCCTCACTCCCTCTGGCTTTTCCTTCCAGCTATCTGTCTGTGGTGCAAAGTACCTCTTTCTGCAGCCCAGTGAGTCTCCCTGAAGCCTTTTATACATTCCCTGGCTAATTGCTGCAATAGAGAAATGAAAGCCTAATCTTGGTAAAGATCTTGACGTCATTGAGAAAGAGGGCTTTACTTTGGCCAGGATTGCAGTGAATAGAAAAGCAAAACTCAACAACTTTTTTTTTTAAAAGAAGGTGGGTGTGTGTGCATGTGTGTGTGTGTGTGTGTGTGTGTAATTTTGCTTTGTGATTTAATGAGAGAAAAAAATATTAATACCTTTGACAGCTTTCGGGAAATGCTTCCAAACTTTGGGAAAAGTAGTTTAACATAACATGTAGAATGATTTGGTAAATGTCTCTCCTGATGATGACGATGATGATTATCATTATTATTACTACTAATACTACTACTTTTAATTTATGGGGGGTTTTGGAAATAAAGGATCCTAGAAGGCAGGTAGAAAAGAAATAGCATAATCGTAGATGCCCTTGGTTCTATTTCCAAAATGTGAATGCTTACATGCAGTCTCTGTACCTTTACTCCATGACTCTGTCTCTTCATCAGATTTGTGACTAGGTTCTTTAAATATTTTTGAGTCATGCAAATTGAGTTTGTGAGGTGGAAAACTTTTAAACTATTTGAGTACCATCATAGCATTTCTGGAAAGCTTTTTGCAGAAACTTAATACAGGTTTTTTTTTGTTTTCCCAGCTTTACCAAAGCCTCCAGTGCAAAAAAGAAAACCAAAAACCTCCAGATATGGAAGTAGCTAGGTGACCAGAAACCCTCTTTTAGCTCCATTTTGCCTTTATGTAAATACAACTAAAACTTTCCATTGAATGGCACTAAGAGGGCATGAGGATGAGGAGTCAGTTCTCTATAAAAGAACTTTTTGAATTCTGCACTGCTGCTTCTGTTAGCATAACCTCTAAGAGACCTTATCCTTTAAGGAATCTTCCTTTTTGCTTTAGAAATCTTCAGTTGAAGTTGGGTGGTTGGAAGCAGACTCTGAACTGGTTCAAGGTGCCACAATGACCACAGCTCAATGGCTCCCTCTCCCATTTGCATTCATCTCCAAGGCAGGTATGTAGATAGACAATGCCTTGGCAGGATGCTACAACCCCACCTCATTCTTCCCTCCTCATTTACCTAACAGATCACCTCTAAGGAAGTAATGTTTTCTTGGAAGAAAGAGGGGCAAGTAAAGGTACTTTGAGGGTATAAAGTTGTCATTGAAAATTAACTGATTTTTTTTGATATTCACAAATCTCTCATTGAATTAAGCATGAGCTAAGCAATGGATGCAATCCTGTGGTCAGTACATTTGTGTATTTTTTTTCCCTAGGCTAAAACCTCCAAGGTCACAGAAATAATTTAAAAGTCTAGAGCAAGAGTCATTAATTGGGACACCCCTGAATCAAATTCTGCATGCAGATGCATCGTTAGATTGACACAATGCTTTTAGGCTTTTTTTTATTTTTAATAATTGAATGTAAATGCCTAACTCCATGAGGCCAGGGATTCTTGTCTACTTTGTTCACTGCTTTCCTAGAGCAATGTCTGGCAACCATTAAGCTCACTGAAGATATTCTGAATGAATGGTTGGGCAGGGCCTGTCGAGGACATCCACATGTTCCACACCAGGGGGCGCTGTTCCTGTACAGTGTCACCTGAATGGGTGCCCTGGCATTGCACCCTTTGTGGCCTTAGGTGTGGTCTTCCCACTGAAACAATCCTCAGACTCCCTCTTGAGTTAACCTGATCCTTTTTATTATCTGTTTGGCCCATGATGCTTTTTAGATTTGCATCGCATGGACTAAATTTTTTAGAGAATACTTCAGAGCTTAGAAAAATAAATATAAGCCACATAGAAAAATGATATTTTTCCTATGACTAGCATACTTTGTTTGAAAGGAATGCTCCTCATGTATATCATATAAGTAAATTCTTTTCACTCCCTCAATCTTCTCCATGTCTTTTAGGGAGAAAAGAAAAGATACAGAGAGGGAGGGGACAACATGCCCTTTTAACTATCATAGATTGGAAAGCTACATTGCCAGATGGAGTCCCGGCCAACAATGACAGAAGATATGAACTCAGGAAATGATGCTTCCACTTAACCGCCCAGGCCTTGAAATCTCATCCCTTCTTAGACATTCACTTCTCTCTGCTTGAATTAAACCAGTGCTTCTCAGAAGTGGAGACCTTTTCAGCTCTAAATCAACCCTTCCTCACTTGTCATTTGCTCTCAAGGAGGGAGAGAGGTTTGGAAATGACCAACTAAAGAGAGATTGGTACCACATCAGAAGTTTTTAAACACGAAGTGCAAATTCCATCCAGCAACACATTGCAAATGTACTGGGGTCATTATCTTTCTTTTTTTTTTTTCCCCCATCTTTTCTTGTTTGCAGGCCAAAGAAGTTTATTTGAGGGGAATATAAGAAAACTATAGGAAGTTAAATAGGCAAATAGCCAAACTGATGATGACATTTTTCAGTCTTCTATCATGAAGAAACTAATAGATTAATCACAATATTGAAAGTCATTCTTTTATTGAGGACTACACAATCCATCCACACTAGAAATATCACTTCTCCAAGGCCATTCTTTTCTTATGTGGTTCACAATTACTTGTGTTTATTGTGAATTATATTTAGCACTTTGATCTTTGAGTAACTCTACACTCTGAATAACAACTGTGTGATTAGTCCCATTGTACAGATGAAAGAAAGAGGATCATCAAGGTAGGAGAGTCAGAGCCGATGTTAGAGTATCTTCCTCAAAGCTGATCCTCACCTCCTCTTTCATGGGTTCTTTCTTATGGGTTCTGATGATTTCCCTGAGAACCAAAACCATGATGAAAGTGGCTGCAATACTAATGTTATCTTAATTGCAAAGGATATTTGGGATCTTCACATCTGTTTAATATTGCTTCAACTCAAGATTCTGGGTTAGATTTCAAATGATCATTTAAAAGACTTAGGTATCTAATCTACCAAGTCATAAAGGTATCCTTAGCAATCATCACTGTGGTAAATTCAAATCAAATCAATGTGTAGCATAATGATTGAATTTCCCTGTATAATGATATACACAGGTTTTTAATTCCAATGAGAGGCAGCCTAGGCCAAAATACTTTGGACCTTTTAATAAGTGCAGAACCACTGTACAATTGTTTTAAAATTTTTTTCTCTTCCCATAACAGGAGAGTATGATGTCCTACTGTTGCCTCCTTCTGGTTGAAAAAATAAGGTTATGAGTGACAAGACTTACTTAGTAAGTCTTACTTACTTAGTCTACTCTTTGGACTCCTAAATTGAGATGGAGAAAATGAAGTTAGATAACCTGAAAACAGGTTATTGTCTGACTTGGAAATTTCAAAGATCGCAGTCACCGTTCCTATTTCCTTCTTTTATTTACGATTTCCTTATTTTATTTGGAAGAGCAAAAGAGCCTCCAAAGAATTTTGTGGAAGTAAAAACAATTCATTCTCTGGACTTGCTGGCAGTCTTACATTTCATAGAATTTTATTCCTTCTATTTCAGGCAGTCTGTTAAGTGAATAATTTAAAAATTGAGTTCCATTTTTCCTTTATTAAAAACTTGTCAAACACAATAACAAATCCAAAAATGTTTGCTCACGCTACTGTGTGCTGATATGGGGGTTTGGGAATATTTTTGCCACACAAATCCCCAGAGAATAGTGCATCTCTTATCTGAGAAGGGAATTGCAAACTGCAAGGCCTCTCCCTCTTCTAGTGACTGCTGGTTGTGCCTAAGGGGAGCCCATGTCAAAAGCTTTCTCCTACAACCCCTGGGTCACCTCAGAATTCCCTGTGGGGCCATCCATTCTACCAACACAGCTCTGTCCCTTGTCTTGGGAGCAAAAGAGCTCAATGAATTAACAGGCAACCTCAGAGTAAACTTCGACACACCTTGAGCAAAACAATTTAGGGCTGGAACAGGGCAGGCCACCTCTGTGGGAGGTAAGAGCACACTATCCCAGCACCCATTCTTCAGGTCCCCTGCAGGCCCTGGCAGAGCCCACAATCCGAGGTGTTAGTGCATTCTTCCCTCAGGAAATGCTGCTGCTTTTTTTTTTTTTTTTTTCAGGCCACCTACTGGTAAGACAAGGGAAAAGGGAGAATCAAGACTTGAAGGAAGATGAGGAAGGCAGAAAGGAAAAAGAGGAAGGGAGAAAAGAAAGTTTTCAATGAGGCAGAGACTGCCAGCAAGAGAGCTAATTTATGCCAATGTGGCTATGCTTTTTGAGAGGCAGACAGCTGTTCAGAAACTGGATGGAAGCCACCACCTCATTTCAGAGGCCACTGAACGGCTGTTAGGAGACAACAGCCTTCTCTTGCTATTGACCTGGTCTAGATTTAAACTGATGGCCAGTTCCCACCCCCAGCTGCCCAATCCTCACCAGATGCCATTGGGTTCTCTGAGTGTTACTTAGTTTTGAGAATAGTTTGTTAACCTCTAGAGACACTCAAGGTTTGGGACTGTGAGGGAAGGTAATGGAGAAGACTCAGAATGATCAATGCTGCTCACCACCTCTTTTCTGAAAATTTGACTTGGTCCCTTCTCTCCCCCTAAATCTCTGACCCAAAGCCATACAGTAAAAAGAACAAAGTAAAATGGTCAAAAGCATTCATAATCTTTGAAACAACTTTCGCTCAACTTTGTTTCATTCCATAGCTCATATGAAACCACTAGATTATATTAAATTTTAAAACAGGTCATTCTTTATAAATGCTTTTATAGCTTCTTAAAAAAATCACAGATCACCTCACACATTCTGAATACATGAGCACAGGCATGACAAAATATATTAAAATACGTGCTTGTTCATGTCATTCCAGAGGTAATGGTATAGTTTGTTCTCACTAAGAGCAAAGATAGACATATCTTCTCTCTCAAGAATCAGCTGGACAGTAAAACACAGAGGAAATAAGTGAGATGCTGAAGCTAATATAACCAACCGTAACATGAAAAATTAAGGTTTGATATGGGGGTAAAATACCTGCAGTAAGGACAATTGCACAATGAGATATGTTACCAAGGGAGACTAGGAAAATGTTATAGAGGCAATATTCTCAAGATGGAGAGGGAGGAAAATAAGATAACCTCTCAAAACCTTTTTAAGCCTGTGATGCTTTTAAGCATAGTAGTTTCAAATAAGTTAATATATAACACATCCATAAGACTACACGACTGGGCTAATGGCAGAAAACCATATTCATAAACTATTGCTCTGTTTCCATTTAAATTGTGAAGACTAATTTTTCGTGAGATTAAGTGAGTCCTTATGCTTTGCTAAGAAGTAGTAGATATGAAAGAATTAGCCTGCTTTCTAGGATAAAATAGGATGCATGGAATTCAAATCTATTTTTAAATCCAGGCTCATTTATTAGATAGACACTTGTAGTCTTTGATCAAGGCACAACCACTTAACTAAATGATTATTTTCAAAATAGACATAGACAAATTCCTGACTAGTCATACTTTGCTTTCTCAGGGGGCTATTATGTTTCAGAGACTAAATCTACCTTCCCAGAATAAAATCAATATACTCCATGATTTTTGCATCAGTGATGGGCTACATATACACAAATCTAAGATCTCAAACACCTCTGAGAAAATATTTCTGTTGCTTTCTGATAAATGTGAAATAATATTAGCTCATTAAGCAATTTTACATTTACTTATCAGACACAATCTATTTCTTAGGCTATACAAACACATGATTAGAAGCAAATCACTGCTTTGATTTTCCCACGTGTAAAATGAAGCTAACAGTTTCTGCCCATGTTTATCCCAAATTTTTGGTTAATGTTTATATGAAACTTAGCCTTGTTATTAAAATAAAACTTCATAAAAATAAGATTGCAAAATAAAAGGCAATCTTGGCTAAGTTTATTTGGACCTGTCTCAGTCAATAGATTCCCTTTGATCAAACCTGCTTTGGGAAGAAAATAAAAAAAAGGTCCTGGCAAATCGGATCTGATTTTAGCATGAATGAACCGAACCACTCCATCTAATTTGATGGACATTTTGTTAACTTAGTAGAAAACAAAAAGGATTACTTAAAATTGGGGATTTTAGGGATGGGAAAATTTTGCCTAAAGAATAATAACATTCAACCTGAATCTTTGCCCAAACTCAACCCTGAACTGAAGTTGACCGAGAGCCCTCCAGGAGAGCATGTCCTTTGACTCTAAATTATTCACCAGAGAGCCCTCCCTCCATCTTCAATGACTGTGAAGAGAACAGAAAGGAGAGCTGCTCAAATATCCCTGGCTCTAGAAAACAATTGTTCTTCTGAGTTTCCTGGCCCAGAAAGGAGTAGCAAAATGTGTAAAACTAAATGAGAAAAGCCACTAATATTTGAACAGACAATGCATTTGTCAACAAAATGCAATGCTTGGCAATATTTTTGGTTGTATTTTGCATCCTCTTTAAAATATTATTTAATTCCTACTACACAGAAGTGTTTCCATCCTATCTGGAGACCTCAGAGCTATGGTCTCCAAAGAGCTACCACAGACTGTTTGTCTTCTTGGGTGACAGAATGACCTTTCTAGAAGAAGTTAGCAGGCACCAATTAAAGACAAGGGACAAAGAGAAAGATGGAAGGTAGGGTTTGATTTATAAGAATTACTGTAATAAGGATGGGGGGAGGCAGTGCATGATAAATACTGTTTGAATGACCAAGTAGAGAAAAGTAAAGAAACATAAAGAATATAGAGGTTAGTTCAATGAAAGGATATGCAATTCAAAATCAGTAGGTAAAAGATTTTGTTTTTCTATATTTAACCCTAGAGAAAAGATATATGAGGAAAGGGATAGGGGAAATCCAAAAGATATCACTAACACTATAGAATTAACTCAAAATAAAGAATTCAACCTATAAATCACTTACTCATTTAGCCATCCACTTATAGGAAACATTTATTGAAACCATCAAACAGCTAGGCTTTGTGCTGAGTGTTGAAAATGATCCCTCCTGTCTACAACAAAAATTAAAGTCCAGTAGGGGGAGACAGACATGTAAACTAAAGAAAACAACACAATGTTACAGGTGCTGTAAGAGAGAGAATTGCAGGATACAGTAGGACATAAAAGGAGAATTAGCCAAGAAAGCATGAAAGAAGAAAAATGCACAGGCCCAACTAAATATAGTTCAACAAAATCAAATTCAGAAATGCGTTATTTGATAATGGAGCAAGTTTAAAACAATGGTTTGGTATACATCCGTGTGTGTAACATTTTATCATAAATCTGTATTAGAGGAAGTTCCATAGTATGGTTTTTATCCTGACAAATAAATGATTTATGAATGGATAACATTGTGATAAACATAGAGATAAACAAGATGAAAGCAGTTTGTTTTAGAGCTTTGTTTGACACATCCTATCCACAACAGCAAGCTTTAGAGACCTGAGTGCATCTTTTCCCTCTTTTGCAATTGAGAGAAACTTAGAAGACACAAGTTCATTCATTCTTAGCATCTAATATTGTGGATATACTGGGGAAACTAGGAAGCAATTCCAGCCAGTGCTGTTCACTTCTAGTTAAAGAATACATCAGTGGCAGGGAAAGCTGTGAGTAGATCAAGTTCTAGCTGTCCATGACCACATTTTTATGATTTTAGCCATTTGTTTCATTTTTGGATTTTCCAGAGACTTCATCAGGGCATGCTTATAAAGTACATTGAGAGTCTAGATTAGTGACTATAGAATGTTGTAACTTTTGGAAACTTTATACTGCCAAGTAAAATAAAGGGGGGGGGTTCTAATAATTCAGATTTTCTTCCAGTTCCAGTCAATCTGTGCTGCCAGGTATTCGTTTTGCCTCTTTATTTATGATGATTATTACCTTTGTCCTCACAACAAATCAACCTGACAGTGTGTAATGAAGGAGAATTAGAGATGTTGACGGTGTTTACTTGTTGGGGGGGGGGGGGGTTGAATGGACTAGCTCAAAAAAGATGTGGAAATTAAGATTTTTATGGAATTAGGAAATATTTGAGAAACACAGAACCTGTAGTTCTCAATGCACATTCTTGTTTCTTCACTTAGTGTGCTAGCTCCTTCTGAGAAATGGTTATAATCTGGGATTTTAAAACTGTTTATTATGTAAAATTCAAACATATGCAAAAGTAGAGTGAAAAGGATAAAGAACTCATCACCCAGTGTCAACAAATATAAACTCATGATCAATCTTGTTTAATCTCTACCACCCCACCCACTTTTCCACTCCCTGTGTAATTTTGAATGAAATTCCAGTTTAGTTTTTTTATTCTCCCCAAACAACTTTAATGTTTCTTTGCCCACAGAAAGCATCACATAAATTAACTAGCTAACTGATTTATTCCCTTTTATCTACTTTTTCTCACTCTTTGATACTCCTCAGTCAAGTCACTAAGAAATAAATGGAAAATAGAAATTACTTTGCAACATTTTTAAGGTAGAATTCAATCTTTCATCTGAGTTCCTTCATGCTATAGTGATAGGTGTTATAAAAAACTGCATATATCGATAATAAAACTATAACATTTTCTACAGATTTCTTTTTTTTTCCACTCACTTTCTTTGTTTGTTTTTGCATGGGAAGGCACCAGGAATTGAACTCAGGTCTCAACGGCATGGCAGGCAAGAACTCTGCCTACTGAGCCACTGTGGCCTGCCCTCCATTCACTTTTAATGGTATGCAGTACACACATGCTGATTCAGAGAGTGAATGCTTTTTACATTATGAGGTGGTCTCAGTTTACTCACTTACGACCATCCCAAAATGCAATGTATTACAAGGTATGACATGAAATTGCCAATTAGATTATGAGTCTAACAATTATGATAGAAGAGAAACCGATGACAAGAATTCATGGGGGTCATCAATGATAAGCTAATGTGTTTTTTAATGTGAAATACTTCATAGGTTGATACAAGAAAATTGTGCAATTTACCGTAAAAAACAAATATCATAAGAATATAAAACTTAACTTCTTAGTGAAACCCATAGTAATAGTTGTATGTATCTTATTCCCTAAAGTCATTCTCCTTCTTTGAATTATCAAACATTCCGCACAGGTAATAATCTCTTCCATTAGAGATCTGGCATTTTCTCAACTACTTACCTTTCTAGAATGATCCCTGGACCAAAAAGTGACAAATGGATGTTTTAGAAGGTTTTATGGAAACTGTAATACCTCTTCCTATATCACTGATCATTAAGACAGGGGATAGAGAGTAGGAAAGGAGAATTCTCTGCATTTTCCCCAACAGAAGATACAAAATTTTACCTGATGCTATGCCAGTATAGTGTATTTGCATATGCATGTACGTTAAATTTTGTAGGTTTGCTATATTTTGCTTTGCTATATTGGAAAACGTATTCAAATAATAAATCTCAATACATGAAAATGACTTTCTTTTCCTACAGTCTATATAAATGCCAGGACAATCTGCTTTCCATGTTCAGACACCAAAGAGCTAAACATTGAGTGATATCCAACTTTATGAGACACATAAAAATGAAATAAAAATGGGTAAGAAAATAAAACTCTAAAGAGATAAACATTGCCAAAGAGAAATGATTACAAAGTTTGTAACAGTCTGCATTTTTCATTGTTTTCTGTTTACCTAGCTATCTCCACTATGAATTTCTTTTGCTCATTTCCCTTCTTTTAATAATGCATGTTCCCATAATCACTGACATTAAAGTAAAGGATATAAACTCAGTTTATATTTATTGAGAGAAATATAAGTAGCTTAGAAATGCAAAATATGCCTTATATGTGTCAATGTTTCATCCAGTACCTTTCCTTTAACACCTCTGGAATACTGAACTCCTTTTTCAGAGGGGTACTGTCTGTTTACTTTGTACCACATGAAACAACCACAGCAACCTTTTTTCCATCTACAAAAACAGCGACTTCATATTGCTTAACCTAATAATATTTCAACCAGCAAAAGGTGTAGAGATTGCCATTGCATTTGAGTTGTCTATGGTTATTCCTGGGTGAAATTCACAGGGAAAAACTCAAGTCTTGTTTTCCATTGATGCACCCTTGACATTATCATTTTAAATTTTATTTTTAAAAATCATACCAAATTAATAATAAAAAACACACTTTGCCTGCCAGTGATTCTGTCATCAGCCTAATGCAGTTCCTGGAAGAAATTATAAATCCTACAAATTAGTGTGTACAAAAGGTATAATAGTACCCTTCTAAAAATGACCACACCTGAAATGTATGGCAGAAAATAGAATGTTAATATTTCTAAAACCCAGTAAAAACGGTTGGCTAGCAAAGCTTTGTAAACAATGTGCTGCTTTATTATGAGCATGTTAGATGTGTTTATGCTATAATAATGATGAAAATGGGGGAAAAGGACAATGTAATGTTTCAGCAGTAGGACCTTAATGGGAAATCAAAAATAAACAAGTCCAGTTATATGTAACAGTCATATTCGATTCAGCAGAAAAGGACTCCAGTTACAGACAAAAAGTTAGAGATTTTACTTATGTCCATAAAATGTTGAAAAGGTGAATCAAACAATTTTTAGAGTATAGTATAATTTCTCCACTGAAAGAATGCTGTATGTCTGATATGCCTATGGTCATAATTACTAAAGGAAACTTTTGTAAGACAGTTTCTGAGTTGCCTCCTTAATTTGGGACTTTACTTAGTCTGTTCTTGTTGTAGACAAAATTAAATAAACTCAACAAAAGGATAGCAAATGCATCCTCTTGACTGCATCAGATCACTACTTTCTTCCTGTGACTCATTTTCATAAATTTGTCAAGATAAAATAAAAGTAACAGTAAAGAATCACCAATTATATCACAGGCCACCAAGCAGTGCCAATTATATTCTCATTTAATCCTCTTTTTATAATAATGACAATCACAAGAGCGGCACTGCCACCAATGATAGACGAGACTGAGAATTTATGTACCAGCGAGCCTTCTAAACAGTTTAATTTTAATAACTCACTGAATCTTCATTATGACCCTATGGCTTAAATATTATTATTAGGCTCATTTTGGGGGGTGGGGGTGGGGGGGTCCATGGTCTGGGAATCAAACCCATTGAACCACCCGTGCACCCTATTAGGATCATTTTGTAAGTGAGAAAACCAAGGCTCAGGAAGGGCAAAGCAAATCTGCAAAGGTCACAATCTTAGATTCACAGAAACCTAATTCTGGAAGTGCCCTTGAAGCACTCAACTAGTTAGTACCTCGGTGCGTATAGCAGGCTGAACAATGCACCTACCCCACCTCAAAAAAATAAAAGATTCTAGTTCCTAATCCCTGGAACCTGTAAACGTCATTGAGAAAAGGGTCTTTGCAGATGGACTAAGGAAAGTACCTTGAGATGGGAAGATTATTTTGGATTGTCCAGGTGGGCCCTAAATGCACTTACATATATCCTTCTAAGGGGGAAGCAGAGGGAGCTTTGACAAATAGACATGCAGAGGCGAAGCCTATGGGAAGGTGGAGCAGAGAGAGATTTGAAGATAGTGACCATAAGGATTGAAGTGATGTACTCACATGCCAAGAAATACCAAGAGCCACTGGGAGTTGGAAGAAACAGGAATGGATTCTCCTTAGAGCCGCCCGAGAGAATGTGGCCCTGGTAACACCATGATTTTGGCTCAGTAAAACTAATTTTGGATTTCTGGTCTCCAGAACTGTGAAGGAATAAATTTTTATTGTTTTAAACCACCCAGTTTGTGGTAATTTGTTCCAGCAAACAAAGGAAACTAATACAGACTTCAGTTAGAAGGCTATTTTAACTATTGGACATAAATGAAATGTTCTTGATTTGTCAAAACTGTAAAGAGAGTCTAAAAATGTCCCTCACTAGCATGCTACAATACTTGAGAATCTTATTCTCAGGAAATAATTTATTTTAAATTATATATCACCCATTTCCCTTTGTTTTACCTTCTACAGAAACAAATAATAGCTTTATTTTTGTTCTTTATGATATGACTGCAGATCACTGTTTAATTCCATAAGCTGAAAATGCCCTTTAGGACAGGACCAATTTGTGGCATTTGATTATATTTCTAGTTTTCCACAGACAACCCACTATAAAAGGGCAAAACTCAGAAACGTTCCCAGAACTCAATTAAAACTAGATTTTTTTCAAGGTCTAAGTATAATGGAGAGACTAACTAAGAAATATAGAATGATAGGGTCTGACTGTGATTTTCAATATTAATAATAAATCTTTAATTTTAAAATGCTTAGATTAACTCAGTCAAAATTCCACTGACATTACAGTAATTATACATTTCAGAAATATTCCTATCAATCCCACGATGTTGTTTTTAATCACACAAACTGTCAAGATATTTTTAAATATCATTGATCACTTCTATAGTTAGTACTTGGTCTGTAAGATAGTATAACAATTCAGTTGAAACCAAAAATATTTACTGAGTCATGGGAGATATGTGTTGTAGTTTGCCAGGACTGCAATAACGAATACCGCAGGCTGACTGGTTTAAACAACAGGAATTTATTGCCTCACAGTTTTGGGGGCCAGAAGTCCAAAATCAAAGTATTGGCAGGCCAGGCTTTCCCTGAAGTCTTTGTTGGTAATCCATAACTTAATCTATACCTCCATCTCAAGGTGTTCTCTCTGCTTCTGTCTCCTCTTGATTCTACTACCATGTTCAAATCTCCTTTGCTTATAAGGACTCCCATCATATTGACTAAGGCTCACCCTGACTCCGTTTGGCCTCATCTTAATAGGATCGTCAAAGATCCTATTTACAAATGAGTTCACATCCTCAGGCCTGGGGGTTAGAACTTGACCATGTCTTTGTGGGGATATGATGCAATCCAGGACAAAAAGTAACAGCAAATACAGGAGACATCATGACCTCTAGCCCATTTATGAAACGATGAAACTATGGAATCATTGACTTGTCCTAAGCTCTGGCAGGTTTGACATAAGCCTGACTGATTAACTGGAAACAGCAACAACTTCATCATGAGATAGCCAACAGAATGGAGACTGTCCATCCCAACCCATCTCTCTTTCTCAGTGAAAATAAAAACAGTTCAGCCATCAGATCTATTTTAGACAGGCTGGTTGATTAAAAATGACACGAGACCTAGAGACTCATGGGGGAACAAAAAGGCCATATTTTCAATTGCTGATCAAATTTTTCAATACATCATCATCAAAAAGACTTCACCCTTTCTGTTTTGTGTGTACTGTTTGGACCGAAGTTTCTCAAACTCAACATTATTGATATTTTGGGCCAGATAATTATTTGCTGCGGGAAGACTTCCTGTTCATTGTAGAATGTTTAGCATCATCCCTGGCCCCTTTCCACTAGATGTCAATAGCATCTCCCAGTCACGACAAGAAAACATTTCTCAAATGTCCCTTGGGGACCAAAGTCACCCCCAGTTGAAAATCATTGTTTTATTGGTGTGAATTAATCAACCCAATGGGCTGACATGGGATAAGTTAAGAAAACATAGAACAAATGTGTCTTTTACATTAGTCTTGCTTTAAAAAAAAAAAAGTATAAGGCAGACCAACAAGGACCCTTTTTAACATTAAAGAAATCAGATGTCTTTAAAAGAGTAAATGAGGGTTTATTTTTAACCAGCCAATTTTGTGGCTGAGATCCAGGCCAGAGAACAGCTTATTCATGTTCCGATCTCTTCAACGGTTCTTACCTGATGTTTCTGGGAATGAGGAATTTAAAGCCAATCCCTGATTTGCATGGATTACTGTGACGCTCAGGGGCAGGTGTGCATCCACAGAAGCTATTCATATATGTATCTAGAGCACACAGAGGCGATGTTCCTGCATCGGACATTAGCAGCTTCATTAATTTAAGTGGCTAATAGGGACATTTTAATTCCCCAGATGATTTAGAGGCAGAGGTAAGGAGAAAAGAACTTGAGAAAAGGTCAACTGAGAAGATTTTCCCTGTGAGCACCTCCCAAAAGGGATCTCTGTTCTTTGTTCAGCAGATAAAACTAAGTGATTTTGGTCATGGAACTAACTCCCAAGTGGAATAAGATGTCATCAAATTTTAGAATTTGTGAAAATAGAATAGAAACTTAAAAAACAGAATTCCAATCTCTTATTTTCAAACTAATGGAATGAATATATAAACACATAAAGCTTTTTAAAAGCACTCAGCAATGGAAGGAATTTTTGAGAATATTTGCAGAAATGGCGTCACCTGCAGAACACTAGCTAGAACTCTTAGAAGCTTCTATGTATGTATGATTTCTCTTCAAAGCATGTAAATATTTGATATTTTTGATAGCCCCAGGGATTATCTTATACTCTCCTAGATGTTTATTCCATTTACTTCCACTTAAAAAATGACCACCTTGCTTTCAATTTTAAGTAATCCTCATGAGCCCCAAAAGATAGTTAATGCCAGCCATCCTCCTGTCTCCAAGTGAGGACTAAGCTAGATGGCTGGCTTTCACTTCTAATACACTTAGCCAGCCTGTCATTTCTGCCCATCCTGCGATAATGCATGTACAAACAAATATGGGCATGTGTTCATTATTGTTATTTTTAATCAGACATCAATTTGTGAAAGCATCTAGGCAAATGCTGTAATCTTCCTGTTCCTGGCATTACAACCACTCCCTTCCAAGGCAAAAGATGCAAACCCTGCCCCAACTCTTGTACCAGCAAGTCAAGTCCTTCTGCTGAGGACCTTTTTCACAGTCATGCAAAAATGAGTACAAGAAGCTGTACAGACTGAAAGGAGATGGAATCAGTTCTTATTGCCAGAGATATGCATCCCTGTCCCTCCTTCTGATTGTTTTCCTCTTTTGACGAAGGGAATTTCAATGGGCAAGGAAGCTTTCCTTGAATTGTCATCTCTCAAGAGGAAAATGACAGTGCTAATAGTTCAAGCACAGGCTGATTGATGGGACGGTCTCAGCTTGAGAGGCTGGCAATCTTCATAATTATAAGGATCAGGTAAGAAGCTTGACCTGCCAAACTCTGGTTTCCCTCCCCCTCCTCCCACTCTGCCCAAAAAGTGAGCAAGGAGCACTGTCATTACTGAAAATAGAAGTTTCATGTGAATTGAATTTTGCTGTCTTTGCAGATTTTGGCTTTCAAACTGAGAGATTCCTCTGCCAGTCCTTCCATGTAAATAATGTAATATGTAGAGAATGAATTCAGGTTTCTGAGGCCTGAAGTTTCTATAATTTGACAGGCTGTAGTTATGAAAAATAATGAATACAAGATCAGTACAAAAGTGTTTATTTAGAAGGTGAAGAGAAATCACAAAAATTCACAATTTTTTAAAGGTTGAGTAATATCACACCATTACATAATTTAGAAAACTAGGACAATATTTTAATTAACTTCCTAAATTTTTGAGAGTATATTATTTGGTCACCTCTTCATACAACAATAGTATTGTCATAACATTTTCTACAGAGAGAAAAGAATTACAGCAAGTCTTATCTCTAGTTGGCTGATTATTATTGATAGCTTAGAAGATTTTCTTCCAGCCTAAAACCTGGTAAATGTGAAGAAAAATTTTAGGACGGTTGTTAAATTTTCTTTCATTTAAGAGTTCTAAGACTGGATTTTCCAGGGAGGAGCTTCTGATTTTGAATCTTTCCAACTTTTTTTCTTGTCCTCTGGTCTTGCTCAGTGTTGCCACAACTACCTGCACCAGGTGACTTGTCAGAGAGGGTAGTCTTCCTAGCAGCATCCTCATATGTGGACAGCTAGCAATATCTTTGTGTACAGAATTGGCTACACGCTATATAACATAAAAATAAATATATCCTACTAAACCTAAACTAAATGCATTTCTACTAAAAGTGTCTGCTGCTGCCAAACATCACCTAACAGAAGAGGAAGTAGGAAGTTGGAAAAGTCAGGATGTAAAGAAGCAATTATTTTAACCAATTTTGGTTACAATACCTCACTGGTGAAAATTCTGAAAACATATATGACCACTTGAACACATCAAGTGAAAGGCTGAAGCTTAGCTTCATTAGTATTACAATAAACCTGTTTCTCAGAGGTCAGAAAAGCCTTGCTCTTCTGGGAACATTCTCATCCCTCCCTATTTCTCCCCACATACTCTGCACCTCCTTTGCCACAAAGTGGGTTAACCAGAAATTTATCTGTGGCGCTTCTGTCAGGGAAATCTGTAATACTATAATGATGACATCAATTATAAAAATAAGACAACATGAGGATTTAAGCTTGCATTCATCAAACACATGGGATCTCGGGAACACGCAAAAGCAATGCCATATACTCAAAGTAGTTGGAGAAATAGGTACAAAAAGACAAAGTTGGCACACATTGGCTCAACTACAGGTATTCTGTGCCTGCTGATTCTAGCTCTGTCCTCAGTGTGAGAGATGAAAATATTATTGCAATCTGCACCTTGCCCTCTGAGGGGTCTTTGTCTTGACGACAACATGGACGATCAAGTTCACAAGTGAGAAATATGTTCCTAAGAAATCATTTTAGAAAACTACAAAAAGATGTGAATATTTAACTGACCTCTTTTGAAAGGAGAAGAATTAAAGCACATAATGGAAGAAATCACAAAGAAAATATCTATAGATTTAAATATATTTAAATTAAATACAATTCAATGTTCAAAAAATTATTAACCAAATTAAAAGGCCAAGAGCAAACTGGGGAAAATGTCCATCATATTTATTGCAACTCTAGTGAAATATCATTTTTATATTAATAGTTATATTGAATTAGTTGAGAAAAGATCTATCAATCCATAGAAAACATGGCAAAAGACATGGATAAAAAATTCACCAAAGAAAAAATACCACCAAAATAATCACATAATCATATTTTAAACAAATAGTAATTAAATAAATATAAATTAAATCAATGAGATATCAGTTTTCACTTATTAAATTACAGATATTCTGTTCTTTTTAAAGACAGAAATTAATCCTGGTGTGGGTAAATTGAGACAGCTATTCGCATACATTAATCATAGGGTCATTTGGTATAAATATTCTGGAAAACAGTTTGGCCAATACTTATAATGAACCTTGGGAATGTTGATAACTTTGAAGAAGTGTTTCTACTTTTTAAACTACCCTAGGAAATAACTAGAGATGTAAAAATATATGGATGCAATGTTGTTCATAGTATTATCATTTCTAATGGCAAAGTATTGGATATAAACTACATGTCCAACAATAGGGAAATAATGAAGTAAATTTATGTACATATGAAGAAATATTTTGCCGTCACACATTTTTGAAGAATAGTCAATGTCCTAAAACTATGTTCAAAGTATAATACATAGATTTTTGAAAGTAGGTGGTAAGAATATATATGTATGAAAAATTGTACACAATCATGTTCATCAATGCTTACTATAATAACTGAAAGCATAGGAAAAACATAAATGTGAAATAATAAATAAATTTTAGTCCACCCATATGATGTGATATTGTGGAACTATAACAGAGACTACAAGTTACTCATCCAGTATTCATTCTACCCTACCCTTATTCCTGACATACACAGTCCCAATTCTATTTGAAGCAAATTCCCAACAAAAAGACTACATTTATTAACCTCCCTTGCTGTTAGGTAGATGAGTCAACCATAGTTTAGCCAATAAGATAAAGCAAAAATTTTTGGATAGAACATCTAAGAGCATTCCTTTAAAGGAGAGATAGTTGGTAGATATTCTTTGCCCATTCTTCCCTTTATCCTACTAATGAAGACTTGATGACTAGTGCTCCAGCAGCCATCTTGGACCATGTGACTAACTTGAGGTTGGAAGCCACAAGCTAAGCCTAATAGTCATAGAAAGGATAGGGTTCCCTAATGACCATAGAAATACCTAACATGTACTTGATGGGTTATTTATGGGTTTCTTTTATGTGAGAGATATAAATCTCTTTCTTGTTTTAGCCTCTAATTTGGATTTTCTGTTATAAGCATCCAAGCCTAAACTTACTAACACAATAGTTATTTAAAACCATGTTCGGTAATATTGGAAAAAATAGATAATTCAAACCAATCCTCCCAAAGAAAACAAATAGAACAGTTAGACAAAATATTTTTTAAAAGCTTGCTTGAAGCCATCAAAGATTTAAAGAAGCAGTAAAATATTTGCAGGGCAAAGATTTAGGAGAAGACTGAAAGAAATAAGTACGGCATTAAGGGCCACTTTCTCTTGTTTTTTTTTTGTTTTGTTTTGTTTTGTTTTCATTGGCAGCTACTGGGAATTGAACCCAGGTCTCCGGCATGGCACTCTGCCTGCTACACCACTGTGCCCTACCCAAGGGCCACTTTTATTGTAAGGGTGTTGGTAGATTTTGAAAGAGCAGCTGTGAGGCAAAGTAACTAAGCAGAGCTTGAAAATTTTCAGGATAAAGGGATAAAAATTTAAACTCAAGACCCCAATACTTTAGACCCTCAAAAGTCATACTTTAGAAGAAAGGACAAATCTGAAATATTCAACCCTCACAGGGAATAAAGACAAGATTTCAATGTCAAACTTAGGATAACATTAGTTTTTTTTTTTTTTTCTCTAGTCCCTTGCCAGAGCAACTATAAAGCCTCATTGAGGGAAAATAACATTACACTAGTTTATGAATTATTTCAACAATTGTTTGTATGCAATGTATTGCATTCAATTAAAACTAAACGGGCAGGCAAAGAGTGAGAAAGAAAATACTGTGACAGAGAGAGAAAGAGAGCAGAGTGAGAAAGAAAGAAAATGTGTGTGTGTGTGTATGTGTGTGTGTGTGTGTGTGAGAGAGAGAGAGAGAGAGAGAGAGAGAGAGAATAGGTATCAATACAAACAGCCAAATAGAATATCTAGATAATGGAGTTATAAAAGTAGATTTAAATAACTATGCTGAATATGAGTAAGGAAATAGAATTCAAGATGCAGCATTGCAAAAAATTAGAAGCTTTAAAAGAAGAATCAAAAGAAATTTCAAAAATACAATAATCAAATTTAGATGCCAAAGATTTTAGAAATAAAAAATATATAAGAAGAGATTGGTTTCAGATAAAAAGAGAATTAGTGAATTGAAAGACAATTGCAGGGGAGAGAAGATATTCAGAGTAAAGCACACATATATAAAGCTACGAAAATAGTAAACAAAAAAAAAGAAAGAAAGAAAAGAAAATATGAGAATTAGAACATAAATTTAAAAGGTCTAACATATCTCTGAATTTCTAGAAGAATAAGAGAAATAAAGAGCTGATAGTGATCCTAAACTGATGAAAAACATCATGGATTATGACCCTAAACAGGATAAATCAAAATAAAATTATATCAACTTTTGCTTCTACTCAAGATGGAGTGATAGAAATCAGATTTATTACTTCATAAAAAGTAGGTAAACTAATGATACGAACATGATTTCCAAACATTAGAAAACAACTATTATAGGGCTGTGATTCCTGATTAAAGGAAAACATAAAATGAGACCAATGTTTGCACCAGCTTATGCTTACAGGTATTTTCCAGGCCATATGTAGAATAGGGTAAACCAAACAGAGCCTGATAATCTCACTGAGATGAGAAGACAGAAAAGAGAAATAAAGGAGGCTGGGAAAACTAAAATTTGTAGGGCAAACTATTAGAGGGGAGGGAGTTTCCCATAAAAAGTTTTCTGGATACCTTCAGATTGTTCCCTTTTAGTTCTTAGCTGAATACTGATCTGTGTATGCATAACAGGAAACCACCCAAGTCCAGGGAAAGACATCTGGAAAGCAAGCACAGAAAAATTTCTGAGGCTCACATTTAATTTGGAGTAGAGTATGTTCATACCAGTTAGACTGAAAATCAATCTGGAAAAGCCTCCTAAAACAAGGGGCACCAGGTAAAGTTCTCAGAGGGGTATCACCTTGGTGTTTGCACTAAAATGGTCTTAGACTAAAGGCTGCTCTACAGTTGTCTTATAAAAGCATGTCTTAAAAAGATACATGCGATTATAATCAACTTAACTCCAATCAAAAACACAAAATCTAACACTATTTAAAGAAACAAACAAACAAAAAGCATACAAAACATAAACTATGCAATGTCATGCTATCAGTTCAAAACTACCAGACATCTAAAAGAACAGGAAAATATGATAATAACCATAAGAATATCAATGAATGGAAACAGACCTAGAAAATACACACATAATAGAGTTAGCTGACAAGGACAATTAAAATAGATCATAAATATATTCCAGGAGCAATGTTTAACAAGCATGATGAGGAGAGAAATGAAAGAGATTTTAAAAACACCCAAATAGATAGAGACAAAATATGCAATATCTGAAAAAAATACAGCAGATGGGATAAATCATAAACTAGATAAGGTAGAAGAAAAGATCATTTAAACACATGGATAGAAACTATCCAAAACAAAACACTATTCAGGGCGATGCAATGGTGGCTCAGTTGCAGAATTCTTACCTGCCATGCTGGAGACCCGAGTTCAATTCCCAGAGCCTGCCCATGCCCAAAAAACTGAGACACTATCCAAAATGAACCCACCTTGAATGGGTGGGGTCACATCTCCATGGAAACAACCTAATCACAAGATTCCACCCTGCAATAGGTCTACCTCTATGGGATTGGATTAGAAGAAGATGGTTTTTCTGGGGCACATAACAGTTTCAAACCAGCACAAAACACTTTACATACCAAAATGTGAAATGAAACACTACCCAAAGAGAAAAAACAAAGCACTGGAAAATAATGAGTAGGACTGAGTCACCTGTGGGACAATATCATTCCAAGGTAATTGGAATCCCTGAAGGAAACATGGGAAAAAAGGGCAACAGAAAAAAATATTTGCAGAACTAATCACTAAGAAATCTCAAATTTGGTGAAGACTATGAATCCATTGATCAAAGAAACTCAATAAACCCCATGCAGGATGAATATAAATTTTCATCAATTACATTTATAACTGACTTCTCAACAGGAATAATGAAAGCCAGATGACAATGTTGTGATATTTTCAAAGCCCTGAAAGAAATAAAACAACTGCCAAACAATTCTATACCCAGAAAAAATTAGTCTTCAAGAATGAAAGTTAAATACAGAATTTTAAACCAACAAAAATTGATATGATTTATCACCAACAGATATATACTAAAAGAAATATTTAAGTTATTCAAACAGAAGGAAAATAATTCCAGATGGAAGTCTGAAGACGCTGGGATGAATAAAATTTTTTAAAAGCTACATATATGAAGAAATCTAAATGAATATGAATATTGATTATATAAAAATAGTGACCTTATCCCATGGAATTTAAAGCACAAAAATATTAGAATTTAAGTCAAGAAAGGGGAGTAATGGATATAAAGAGTTCTAAGCCCTTATACTTTTTTTTTTAATTTTTTTTATTAATCAAAAAAAAGAAAAGAAATTAACACAACATTTAGAAATCATTCCATTCTACAAATGCACTCAGCAATTCTTAGTATCATCACATAGATGCATGATCATCATTTCTTAGTACATTTGCATCGATTTAGGAAAAGAACTAGCAAAACAGCAGAAAAAGATATAGAATGTTAATATAGAGAAGAGAATTAAAATAATAATACTAATAATATATATATATATAAAGGAAAAAGAAAAAAAACAAAAACAAAAGATACAAACACGCAAACAAACAAACAAAAAACCATATTTCAGGTGCAGCTTCATTCAGTGTTCCAACCTAGTTACATTACACTTAGGTATTATTGTGCTGTCCATTTTTGAGTTTTTGTATCTAGTCCTGTTGCACAGTCTGTATCCCTTCAGCTCCAATTACCCATTATCTTACCCTGTTTCTAACTCCTGCTGGTCTCTGTTACCAGTGATATATTCCAAGCTGATTCTCGAATGTCGGTTCCCATCAGTGGGACCTTACAGTATTTGTCCTTTAGTTTTGGGCTAGACTCACTCAGCATAATGTTCTCTAGGTCCATCCATGTTATTACATGCTTCATAAGTTTAGTCTGTCTTAAAGCTGCATAATATTCCATCGTAGGTATACGCCACAGTTTGTTTAGCCACTCGTCTGTTGATGAACATTTTGGCTGTTTCCATCTCTTTGCAATTGTAGATAATGCTGCTATAAACACTGGTGTGCAAATGTCCGTCTGTGTCTTTGCCCTTAAGTCCTTTGAGTAGATACCTAGCAGTGGTATTGCTGGGTCGTAATCCATTCTGCCATTCTATGTCTTTTGATTGGGAAATTCAGTCCATTAACTTTTAGTATTATTACTGTTTGGATAATATTTTCCTCTACCATTTTGGCTTTTGTATTATATATATCATATCTGATTTTCCTTCTTTCTACACTTTACTCCATACCTCTCTCTTCTGTCTTTTCGTATCTGACTCTAGTGCTCCCTTTAGTATTTCTTGCAGAGCTGGTCTCTTGGTCACAAATTCTCTCAGTGACTTTTTGTCTATAAATGTTTTAATTTCTCCTTCATTTTTTAAGGACAATTTTGCTGGATATAGAAGTCTTGGTTGGCAGTTTTTCTCTTTTAGTAATTTAAATATATCATCCCACTGTCTTCTAGCTTCCATGATTTCTGCTGAGAAATCTACACATAGTCTTATTGGGTTTCCCTTGTATGTGACAGATTGTTTTTCTCTTGCTGCTTTCAAGATCCTCTCTTTCTCTTTGACCTCTGACATTCTAACTAGTAAGTGTCTTGGAGAATGCCTATTTCGGTCTATTCTCTTTGGGGTGCGCTGCACTTCTTGGATCTGCAAATTTAGGTCTTTCATAAGAGTTGGGAAATTTTCAGTGATAATTTCTTCCATTAGTTTTTCTCCTCCTTTTCCCTTCTCTTCTCCTTCTGGGACACCCACAACATGTATATTTGTGCGCTTCATATTGTCATTCAGTTCCCTGATTCCCTGCTCAAGTTTTTCCATTCTTTTCCCTATAGTTTCTGTTTCTTTTTGGAATTCAGATGTCCCATCCTCCAGTTCACTAATTGTAGCTTCTGTCTCTTTAGATCTACCATTGTAGGTATCCATTGTTTTTTCCATTTTTTCTTCTTTGTCCTTCACTCCCATAAGTTCTGTGATTTGTTTTTTCAGATTTTCTATTTCTTCTTTTTGTTCAGCCCATGTCTTCTTCATGTCCTCCCTCAATTTATTGATTTGGTTTTTGAAGAGTTTTTCCATTTCTGTTCATATATTCAGCATTAGTTGTCTCAGCTCCTGTATCTCATTTGAACTATTGGTTTGTTCCTTTGACTGGGCCATATCTTCAATTTTCCGAGCGTCATCCATTATTTTCTGCTGGTGTCTGGGCATTTGATCAGATTTCCCTGGGTGTGGGACCCAGCTGGTTGAATGCTTTTTCTGTGAAATCTCTGGGCTCTGTTTTTCTTTTCCTGCCCAGTAGGTGGCGCTCGTGGCGCTCGTCTGTCTGCACGGCAGTCGGCCCGGGAAACCGCGCGTGGAGGCAGGGGTCGCTGGCCGCCGCGGCTTGGGAGAGTGCCGGTCCTAACTGCCCAGCTGGCCCCAAACGCCAAGCGTGACGGGAGGGCCCCGCTATCCAACGTTCCCAGTCAGACCCAGGAGCCACATGCGTGGAGGGGACCCCAGTCGCCAGCCGCCCCGGCCGGGAAAACGCGCGCCCCTCGGGTATCTCACTGCAGCAGATTCTCCCTGCCCGTTCAGCTGTTCCAGAATGGGGTACGCTGTCTTTTTGGTCTCTGTCGTGACTCCGGGAGCTGTTTTGTATTGTTTCTGTTTCTTTAGTTGCTTTTCTGGAGGAGGAACTAAGACCCGCGCGTCTTACTAAGCCGCCATCTTCTCCGGAAGTTGCCCTTATACTTTTGACATAAAAGTTCTCATTTGTATTAGATTTTGATAAGTCAGGGAGCCACGTTGTATACTCTTGCATAACTAATTAATGAACAGTGCATAGAAAAGTAAAATTAATAGTACAAAAATATACTGTCAGTGTCCCAAAGTAATAGAGGGAAATATAACAATGCACAATCTATGCAAAAGAAGGCAATAAAGGAGAGAGGAAAGACATAGAGTAGGAAAAAGAAATGGTAAATTTAAGATGGTATTGTTAGGCCAAAATATATCAGTGATTACATCAAGTGCAAATGGTCTAAATACAGTGATTCAAAGGTAAAGATTATCAACATAGATGTATAAGTTTCTTACAAGAGAAACATCCTATGTATATAAAAATGTATCAAGTGTTTTTTTCCATCCATAGAGATGAGTGTATGTTTTTTCTCCCTTATTTATGGAATTGAATATTTGGAATAAGTCCCACTTGGCTACAACAAGCTATTTTTATGACATATCAATGGATTCAATTTGCTAATATTTTGTTTAGGATATTTTCACCTAGGTTTATGATTCACATGGGTCTGAAATTTTTTTTTTCTTGTAATATCCTTATTGGGGTTGTTGTCAGGGTTATGCTGCCCTCATGAAATCACTGGGAAGTGTGCTCTCTGTCTCTGCTCTCTGAATAGATTTACATAAGGTTAAAATTATTTCTTCTTCTATTATTTTGAGGAATGTAGAAGTTAAGCAATCTGACCCTGTAGTTTTCTTTGTAAAAAGATTTTAAATTATAGATTCAATTTCTTTAATATAAACAGGACTATTCATATTCCTTATTTTCTTTTATGTCAGTTTTCGTACATTTTATTCTTTAACAATTTATCCATTTAATCTATGCAGTCAAATGTATTTGAATAAAGTTAATAACATATTGATTATATTTTAGTGTTTGTAGAATCTGTTGTGATATTCTTCTTTTCCATTCCTGGTATTTACATATTTATCATTTCTTTCCTGTCTTTATTTCACACTGATCAGTCTTACTAGGTGTTAATTAATTTTAATAAACTTTTTAAAGAAGCAGCTTTTGTCTCTGTTGATTTTTTGCTATTATACCAAGTTCTTATTGCATTGATGTTTGGGGTTTGAATCATGTCCTCCACAAAAGACACGTTCAGGACCCAAACCCTGCCCCCATGCATGTAAACCTAATTGTAAATAGGAACTTTGAAGATGTTGTTAGGGCATGCCCAAACTGAATGAAGCTGGGCCTCGTTACAATAGGGGTGAAGTCCTTATAAGCAATGGAGACTGGACATGGAGGGAAAGAAGCCACAGGTTCTGAGAGCCAACAGAACCAATAAGAGAAAGAGAATGCTGCCAGGTGTATTACTATGGAACAGAAAAGTCAAAGAACCCCAAAGATTCCTAGCAGCCAGAAGATACCCATCCTGGGAGAAAGCAAGTCTTCTACTCTCTGAAACCACAAACCAATAAATCCTTATTGTTAAGCCAACCCCTTGTATGGTATTTGTTTTATCAACCAAGAAACTAATGCAAATGATGTTTGCTCTTAGTTTTTATTATTTCTTTCATTATCCTTTTTTTAGGGTATTTAATTTACTCTACTTTTTCCAGCTTCCTGATAAGGAAACTTAAACTGTTGAATGCAAAGTCTTTTCACTTCCTAACATAAGCATTTAAAACCATAAAAAATTTCTATAACCAATGCTTTGACTCCATCCAAAAAAAAATCAGCTATATTTCATTATTTAGTTCAATATACTTTCTAAATCCATTGTGGTTTTTTAAAATTCCTGTTATTTTAAAATATATTATACATTTCCAAACACTGGAAAGTTTTCCAGCTTCTTTGTTTTTGATTTCTAGTTAAATTCAATTATGGTTACAGTCACATTCTCTTTTATTTCAATCTTTTGACATTTGTTGACACTTCTGTGGCCCAACATAAAATCCATATATTCTATGTACATTTTTAAAAATCTATGTTATTCACTTGCTGTGTGTTGTCCATAAGTGTCAATTAAGTCAAAACTACTATGTCATTTAACTTTCTATATCATTATTGATTTTTTTCTTTGTCTACTCATCTTGATTACTGAGAAATGTGGGTCAAAATCTCTAATTATGATTATGGATTCATTTCTATTTTTAGTTCTTTCAATTTACATTTTATGTATTTAAAGCTATTTTCTTAGATGCATACACATTTAGAATTTACACTTTTATTACTTTAAAGTTATATCTGGTAATTATGTTTGCCTTAAAGTCTATTTTTAAGATATTAATACAGCTGTACCTCTTGTCTTTTATTTAGGGTGTGAATGAAAAATCTTTTTTCTCCATTCTTGTCTATTCAATCTCTTTGTACTCTTATATTTCATATGAATGTCTTTTTAAAAACACAGAGGTGAGTTCCAGGAAGATGGCAGTTAGGATAGGTCAAGTTCATGCCTGCTCCAAGGAACAGCTAGAGAAGTGACAGAAAAATGACTGGGACAGCAATTCCAGGGTGCAAGTGATCTGAGAGGGTCTTCTATACCACATAGCGAGGCCCTGGTTGCAAAAGCTGAAAAATTGAGACACAGAGAACTGGAGACCATCCAGCTAGTGCAAACAGCCTATCATGCCCCTTTCCAAACAGAGGCCCAGAGACCTCAGGAGTGCACGGACAGAGAGACGGGAACTAGGAAGTAAGCTAAGCAGCCTTCCTTGAACATGCTACATGCATGCGTGTCACTCCCACCCTGTGAACCATGACTTCCCCCCACCCCACACAGCTGAACCCCATTACTCACTCCCAAAAAACCCTCCAAGCACCCCCCATGCTGCCCTCCCTGCACATCCCTGCCCCACATCCCTGCCCCAAGCATATGCGCACACCTGTCTTAGCCCAACCCACCTCTCCCATGCAAGTGCACAGACCTACACACCTGCATCCAGCCCCTCGAAACTCACCTCCCTCTCCCTGCCTCCTGCAGACAGTCATCTGTGTATCCAGGCTTCAGACGCTCACCTTCATACTCAGGCCACACCCACCCCCAGCCCATGCACATGCACAGCCACTTCCACCCCACTGGGCACCCACATATCTATGCAATGACCTCTTGACTCCTGCAACCCACCTCCCTAATCTGCACACGTGCACATCCTTGCCCCAAACCCCAGCACAAGTGCTTTCTCCCATACCAGGCAGATACAAGTGTATCTGTGCCACATAGCCCCTATCATGCACATGCATGCACCTCTGCCCAAACCCCCCTACACCTGCACACCCATGCCAGGGCCTTGCCCACCCAACATCACTCACCCATGACCCACATCCTGCAATCTGTGTGACCTTTGCCCTTCCTCTGCACAATCAGGCATCCATATCCTGGACCTCCTGGACCCCTCCCCCTGCACAAGAACGTACACATGCCCTGACCTCCATGTGCCTCAACTTCTGTGCTCTGAACCCCACACCCTGATACCCATGACCAATACACTCCACATGCCCACCCACATCCTGCCCACATACCAGCCCCTGCATATGTGCACAGCCCCCACACCCACCTCCCACCATGTCCTGCCTCTGTGCCCTCCATGCTGCACCCTGCTCCTGTGCTCCAAGGCCTGCCTGAGCTGCAGCTTAACCCCATGGCCCCTGTAGCACATTTCCACAACTCCGTGAACCACACCCCACAATCACAGGCACCAGCATAACGTCCCCAACTTGTACTTATATCTGCAATGCAATGCACCACCACACAGTTGAGTCCTACCCCACACTCCACATCCTTCTCCACACTCATCCCACAAATACAAAGCTTTAGACTACTGAAGGAAATCAACTTCCAAAGTAACCCTATCAAGATACTTACATGCTGCAAAGGCAACAGAATATTACTAATCCATATGATGATGGATACAAATTAAATTTGGCCAAATGACCAAATTAAAACACTGCAGGAGACACAATTTTGGAATAACTAATCAAAGATGTTCATATAACTCTACTAAATAAAATCATGGTTAATTACAAGAAAGAGATCAAGATGACATTAGAAGAGCATAAAGAGGAATATGAAAGAATAAATAGAAAAATAGCAGATGTTACAGAGATTAAAGATGCTGCAGACCAAATAAAAATATACTAGAGACACACAACAGCAGATGTGAAGAGGCAGAAGAAAGAATACGAGAACTAGAAGACAGAAGAACTGATTTCAAACAAACAAAAGAGTAAATGACAAACAAGATAGAAAAATTTGAATTAGATCTCAGGGAAATGAAGGACAAAGCAAGCACACAAATATAAGAATCATTGGTGTCCCAGAAAGAGAAAAGAAGAGTAAAGGGCTAGGAAGATCAGTGGAGGACATAATGGGTGAAAACTTCCCAAGTCTTATAAAAGACATAAACATGCAAATCAAAGAATACCACTGCACTCCATATAGAAAAAATCCAAATAGGCCTACCCCAAGACACATACTAATCAGTCTGCCAATGTTGTAGAGAAGCAGAAAATCCTGAAAGTAGAAAGAGAAAAACAATCCATTACATGCAAGGGAAACCACATAAGACTGAACTTGGACTACTCAATTGGCACTATAGAGGCAAGAAGGCAGTGGTATGATATATTTAAGATTCTAAAAGAGAAAGACTTCCAGCCAAGAATTCTGTACCCAGCCAAATTGTCCTTCAAAACTGAGAAACAGATTAAAATTTTCGCAGAAAAACAAATATGAGAGAATCTGTCAACAAAGAATTGGCCCTACAGGAAATACTAAAGGGAGTTCTGGCAGCTGAAAAGAAACAACAGGAGAGGGAGGTCTGGAGGAGGCACAAAATTGAAGAGTAACCAGTAAGGATATTATAAAGGATAAAAAGAGAAAGATGGAAAAGAATATATATATCTGACAAATAAAATCCAAAGGATAAGTTGGTGGATTCAAAAAATGCCTGTACAGTAATAACTTTGAATGTTAATGGACTAAACTTACCAATTATAAGATACAGATTGGGAGAATGGATTAAGAAATAAAATCCAGCTACATGCTGCTTACAAGAGACTCATGTTAGATATAAGGATACAAATAGATTGAAAGTGAAAAGATGGAAAAAGATGTTCCACACAAACTGTAACCAAAAGAAAGCAAGAAAAGCTATACTAGTTTTAGAGAAAGTAGAATTTAAGGGTAAAGATATCATAAGAGACAAAGACAGGCACTATATGTTAATAAAAGGGATAATTCACCAAGATGAAATAGCAACCATAAATCTCTATGTTCCCAATTAAGAGTATAGACACTTAAGCACAGACAATTAAGTACATGGGACAGACATTGGCAAAACTGAAGGGAGCTATAGACACTTCAACAATAATAGAGTTGACTTCAATACACCACTCTCCTCTAAGACAGAACAACCAGACAAAGGATCAGCAAGGAAACAGAGAACTTATACCATTTGGTAAATAAATTAGACCTCACAAACATATATATAGGCCATTATACCCCAAAATACCAAGATATATTCTTCTCTAGTGCTCATGGAACATTCTTCAAGATAGATCATATACTGGGGCACATAAACAGGTCTTTATAAATTTTAAAACATTGAAATTATTCAAAACACTTTCATTCCAAACAATGGAATGAAGCTGGAAATCAGTAACCATCAAGGAATGAGACCTTTCACAAATATATGGAGATTAAATAACATACTCTTAAACAACGAGTGGGTGAAAGAAGAAATTGCTAGAGAAATTGGCAGCTATCTGGAGATGAATGAAAATGAGAATACAACATATCAGAAGTTATGGGATGTGGCATAGGCTGTGCTGAGAGGGAAATTTATTGCCCTAAATGCCTATATTAAAAAAGAAGAAAGAGCAAAAATCAAAGACTTAACTGCTCACTTGGAGGAACTTGAGAAAGAACTGCAAACTAACCCCAAAGCAAATCAAAGAAGAGAAATAACAATGATAAAAGCAGAGTTAAATGAATGGGAGGGCAAAAGAATAATAGAAAGAATCAATAAAACCAAAAGTTAGCTCTTTGAGAAAATCAAAAATGTGGATGGGCCATTAGCAAGGCTGACAAAGAAAAACAGAGAAAGAATGTAAGTAAAAAGAATCAGAAATGAAAGGGTGGCCATTGCCACAGACCCTGAAGACATAAAAAAAAAAAAATCTTAAGAGGATACTATGAACAACAATACACCAATAAACTAGAAAACTTAGATAAAATGGACAAATTCCTGGAAACACACAAACAAGCCCCACTGACTTAGGAAGAAATAGAAGATCTCAACAAACCAATCACAAGTAAAGAGATTCAATCATTCTTTAAAAATCCTCCTACAGTGTGCACAGGTGGTTCAGTGGTAGAATGCTTGCCTTACAAGCAGGAGACCCTGGTTCAATTCTTGGACCAAGCACCACCCCCACCCCCCCCAAAAAAACATGATGGCTTCACCGGGGAATTTTATCAAACATTCCAAAAAGAACTAGCACCAATCCTACCCAAACTCTTCCAGAAAACTTAGGAAAAAGGACACTATCTAATTCATTTTAGCATCACTTTAGTACCAAAACTGGATAAAGATGTTACAAGAAAGGAAAACTACAGACCAATCTCCCTAAAGCACATAGATGGAAAAATTCTCAACAAAATACAAACAAATCAAATCCAACAACACATTAAAAGACTTATACACCACAACCAAGTGGGGTTTTAACCTGGAATACAAGGATGGTTCAACACAAGAAAATCAGTTAATGTAATATAGCATATTAACAACTCAAAAAGGTAAAATTATATGATCACATCAATTAATGCTGAAAAAGCACTCGACAAAATCCAGCATCTTTTTCTGATTTAAACACTTCAAAAGATAAGAATCAAAGGTAACGTCTTCAATATGATTAAGATCATATATGAAAAACCCATAGCCAGCATTGTACTCAATGGTGAGAGACTGAAAGCTTTACCCCTAAGATCAGGAATGAGACAAGGATATCCTCTGTCACCATTATTATTCAACATTGTACTAGAAGTTCTAGCAAGGGCAATCAGACAGGACAAAGAAATAAAAGTCATCCAAATTGGAAAGGAAGAAGTAAAACTTTCATTATTTGCAGATGACATGACGCTATACTTGGAAAATCCTAAGAAATCTACAACAAAGTTACCTGAACTAATAACCAAATTCAGCAAGGTGGTGGGATATAAAATTAATATGCAAAAATCAATAATGTTTCTTTACACAAGCAATGACCTAACAGAGGAGTTAATTGAGGAAAAAATTCCATTCAAAATAGCAACTAAAAGAATCAAGTATCTAGGAATGAACTTAACTAGGGATGTAAAGGACATGTACACTAAGAAGTACATAACATTGTTAAAAGAAATCAAAGAAGACCTACATAGACAGAAAGACATTCCCTGCACATGGGTAGAGAAGTTAAATACAGGTAAGATGTCAATTCTACCCAAATTGATTCACAGATTCAATGCAGTATCAATCAAAATTCTAACAACCTACTTTGAAGACTTGGAAAAGCTAGTTACCAAATTCATCTGGAAGGGAAAGAGACCCCAAATAGCTAAAAGCATCCTAAAAAAAAAAAAAAGAAGAAGAACCAAGTGGGAGGATTAACACTGCCTAATATAAAACTTATTGTAAGGCCACAGTGATCAAAATATCATGGTCCTGGCACAAAGACAGAAGTATTAATGAATGGAATAGAATTGAGAGTGCAGAAATAGACCACCAAATCTATGGTCAGTTGATCTTCAACAAGGACTCCAAATCTACCGAACTGGGACAAAATAGTCTTTTCAATAAATGCGCATGGGAGAACTCGATATCAATAACCAGAAGAACGAAAGAGGACCTCTACCTTACACCCTATTCAAAATTAACTCAAAGTGGATCAAACACCCAAATATAAGAGCCAGTACCATAAATTTCCTAGAAGAAAATGTAGGAAAACCTCTTCAAGACCTAGTAATACGAAGTAGCTTCCTAAACTTTATACTCAAAGCACAAGAAACAAAAGAAAAAATAGATAAATGGGAACCCCTCAAAATCAAATGCTGGTGGAAATGTATAATGGTAGAGCTGCTTTGGAAGACAGTCTGTGGTTCCTCATAAAACTAAATATTGAGTTGGCCTATGACTCAGCAATACCATTACTCAGTATATACCCAGTAGAGCTGAAAACAGTGACACAAACAGATATTTGCACACTGATGTTCATAGCAGTATTATTCATAAATGCCAGAAGATGGAAACAATCCAAGTGCCCACCAACAGACAAGTGGATTAACAAAATGTAGTGTATATATTGGATGGAATATTATGCAGAAGTAAGACAAAATAACATACTGAAAAGCATGACAAGATGGATGAGCCTTGAGGACATAATGCTGAGTGAAATAAGCCAGACACAAAAGCATAGGTACTGTATGATTTCACTTTTATGACCAAGGTAAAGTAAAATTAGAGGCTTATAATACAGAATATAAGGGACATAGAGATACACAGAAGCTAAAGATGGGTAAATAGTGAGCTAATGAGGTTGAACTTAATTATAAGGGATACACAGAAGTGAAAGTGGTTCATTAGTGGGTCCATAACTTTAAATATTATCATATTGAAGGTGAACATGATTGAAAGGAGTTTTATAGACTCCCACTGATTAACACTAAAAATATAAATAAGGTCTTGCATGAATACTGCAAAGGTATGAATGTTGTACTAAGAGTGTATGAGTTCTGGATATAGGAGAAAAACATCCAGAGTACCACAGAAATATCAGGGGTAAATGGGGAAGGGACAAGAGTTAGTGGGAGCTTTGGATTTATATTTGGTGAGAGTGTGTTTATTGGTTATCTTTCTCTTGGGAACAATGAAATTAACCAAAATTGAGAGTGTTGATGGATTGTTGACTTTGGGCGTTTTACATGAGGCCCAGTAGATGGAGGTGGCTGAGAGACGCACTGGCTGAGAATTGATTGGTAAACGATAGTGTATGCATATGATCGAATACTATGCTACAACAAAAGAAATGAAGTTGTGGGGCATGCAAAGCTGTGAATGAACCTGTGGGACACTTGGTGAGGCAAAATGAGACAGAAACAAAAAACATAGAGGTGAATCCCATATTTTTAACCCAATCAGACAAATTTTGTCTTTTAGTTGGACGATTTGGTCTATTTATATTTAATGTAGTTACACACATGGTAGAGTGAAATCTACCAAACTGCCATTTATTTTCTAATCAATCCATTTGTTCTTTGTTTTTTAATTCCTCTTTCCTTGCTTTCTTTTGGATTAATAAAGTACTTTTTATCCCATTTGCCACTACTTTTAAGCTTCTTAGTATAGCTTTCTAGTATGTACAGTATAGTGTTAAGTACTTTCAATTAATTCTTAATTTCAGATACTAGTTATTTTCCAGTCTATATTAATGAATTGGGATTTTTTTTCTGGATTCCATTTCTCTGTTGAAATATTAAATATTTTTGTTAATTTATTCAAATTTTCTTCTATTTCCTATAACAAATTTTAAAGCCCTTGTCTGTTAATTCCAACAGCTGGGTCATCTGGGGATCCGTGATATGTTTTCTTTTATATTATGGTCACATTTTTTTGCTTCTTCATATGTCTCATAATATTTTATGTTTGCCTTTGTCAGACAGACAGAATGATTGGCTGATAATTTGAACTAATTAGAAATTGACCTCAGTCAGAGTTGGATTGCTACTTTTGTTAGTCTAAGTCACAAAGGTGTGTGAGCACATCTGTGTTTATTAGAAAACTCTGTAACTAGCAGAACTTTATTTCTAAGTATCAGGTAATAGTATATGAGTTTTTCCTGACTTTTTCAGCCCAATCCTTCTTCTGCAAAATCTTAGACAAAAGTCTTGTGGGGAAATATGGTGGGGGTAAAACCAGCTAGGCATTTAGAAATCTTCAAGGCTCCAAATTGTCACAGCATCCTTCTGGTAAAAACTACACTGACACCTTTCTCTCAAGAATTTGTTGTTGAAGCATTGTAGAAGCCCCTGTAGATGGCTTTCAATCTCTCCCTACTTCAAAGATCTCTTCAATCTCTGGAATTTAATTCCTCTAGACCTCTTCACATTCACAGATTTCTGATGACTAAAAAAAAAAAATACATATGCTGTTTTAAAAATTCTTCTAGGTTTTTAAAATTGCTACAAAAGAAGTAATGATTTGCTATTACCTTTTTTCTTAAAGGAGAGTAGATGTTCCTGTAACTATAAAATAATTTGGATCATCATTTAAACTCTTCCATACAGAAAACTCCCTATTCAGATGGTACCTCAAAAGATAAATTAGACCAAATACTTAAAGAAGCAATAATGTCAGTCTTACTCAACTCTTCAAGAAACTAGAAAAAGAGAAAACACTTTCCAACTTATTTTTGAGGCAACATAACTGTATGTTATCTTAAAGGAAATGAAATTTATAGACCAATCACCCTCTCTTCATCATAAATGCAAAACACTACATTAACTATTTGCAGACAAACATCAGTGATATGTTAAAAGGGTAATACATTACAATCAATTTGGGCTTATTTCACTAATGTAATGTTTATCATTAGAAAACTAATCGACATAATCCATCACATTAATTGAATAAAGGGTCAAAATTATATGAATATCTCAATATAGGCAGGGAAAATAATGAAATTCAACACCCATTCATGATAACTAGCCTGTTGCAAACTAGAGATGCTAAAAAGCTTTCATAAAAATTATCTAGGGCAGGCCACAGTGGCTTAGCAGGCAGAGTTCTCACCTGCCATGCTGGAGACCCTGGTTCAATTCCTTTTGTCTGCCTATGCAAAATAAATAAATAAATAACGTTATCTAAAAAAAATTTACAACAAACATCCTACTTAATAGCAAAATGTTGGAAGCTTTCCCTCTGACATTAGGAACAATGCTGGGATTTCCATTGTCACTAATTTAAGAAAAATGCATAAGAAGTAACAAAGAAGAAATAAAGCTTGGCATGATTTTGGACAGGACATAGAACATTGAAAATAATCTACAGATTGGATACAAAGTCTGTATGCAAAAAGCATTAGTATTTTCCAAAACGTCAACAGACAGAAAATGTCATTTTAAATGATATCACCTACAATAACATCTGAGTACATTCCACTTGCAGAAGTTAATCTAATGAAGTTTGTAAAGGATCATCAGACAAACAAAAATATAACACACGTGGATAGAAATAAGTTGCAAAATAAGGGACCTGAAAACTTCTCTGCAAAGAATCAAATGGTAAATATTATAGGCTTTGCACCCTAGATGGTCTCTGTCACAACTACTCAATCCTGGATGGTAATACAAAAAGCAGAAATAGACAATATGCCAACAAATGGGTGAGATCGTGTTAAAATAAAACTTTGTTTTTAAGATTAGGCAATAATATGTATTTAGCTATGTGCTGTAGTTTGCTGATCCTTAATCCAAACAATCAGAGGGATACACTGTATTTACATGTAATAAAGACATAATAAAGATATCCATTCTTCCAAAATTGGTCTTTTGATTCAAATTTTAATAAAAATCCAGGAGTTTTTTTTAAATACAGATACTGACAAGCTGATTATAAAATGTAAGTAAAAATTCAGAGTGCAAAAATTTATCCAGGAAAGCTTGAAGAATAGAATTGGAGGACTTAACAGCTACTATGATTTATTTTAAAGCTAAAGTAATTAAGAGAGCATGGTATTGGCAACAGGTACTTAGACCAGTGGAACATAATACCTTCCAGTAACACCCGTGCATATATGTATACTTGATTCATGACAAAGGTAGCACTTCAAAACAGTAAGGAAACAATGGCCATTTCAGTAAATGGTTCCAGGTTATCCAGAGAACCATATTGTAAAATAAAAGACACAGTCTATTATGATGGTTAATTTTATATGTCAACGTGGATAAGCTGTGGTATCCAGTTTTGTGGCAAAACACTAGCCTAGATATTGCTGTGAAAGTATTTTGTAGATGTGATTAGACTTCACAGTCAATTAACTTTAAGTAAAGGGGATTACTCTCAACAATATGAGTGAGCCTCATCCAATCAGTTGAAGGCTTTGAGAACAAAAAACAGATTTTGGACCAAGAATGCAACATCAACTCTTACCAGAATTTTCAATACGCCTACCTAACTTACAGATTTTGGGCTTCCCAGCCCCACAATCATGTAAACCAATTCCTTAAAATCAATCTCCCTCTCTCAACAGGATGTATGTGTTATGTTGGTTCTGCTTCTCTGGAGAACCCCAAATGATGCACATATTATGCACAGAAATTCAATTAGACCTAAATGTGAAAAGTAAAACAATGAAGCTCCAGAAGATACTATGGAAGCATATCTTCAGTACTTTAAGGTAGGCAAAGATTTCTTCACCAGAATACCTAAAGCACTGATAATAAAGGAAAATATTGAATAAACTTAAAACGTGATTTCTATTTATCAAAACAAGCTTTAAGAGAGTGAAAACGTAAGCCTCTGACTGGGAGAAGATATTCTCAAGAGACTTGGACAGACACTACAGTAAAGATCTCAAAATGATGCTCAACATCACGACTTCTCAAGAAAATGCAAATCAATACCAAAGAGATTATCAACATACAGAGTAAGAAAGACTGATATTACTGTTGGTGAGAATGTGATGCCTGGATTTCTCATACACTGCTAGTGGATTCTAAATTGTTAGTAGCACTTTAGAAAACAAATCATCTACGAAATTGAATCAACACATATCCTATCAACTAATTCCCTTTTTATGCATATTTCAAGGAAAAACGCATGTGTACATAAACCCGTATGTCCACAGCATCATTATTCAAAATAACCCCAAACTGAAAACAACCCAAATGCTAATCAACAGTAAGATGGGTAAATAATTGGTGACCCGTTCACTCAATGGGATAGTATCCAATATGAAGATGAATCAACTATTGTCCCACACATGATATGGACACATCTCATGGACAACATAGAACAAAGGAATTTGCCCAACACAAAAGGATACAGATGATACGATTTCATATATATAGATTTAAGTAAATAAAACTGCGATGTTCTAAGTCAGAATAGAAGTGTTTGGAAAGTAGGAAGAGGATAGTGACTGAGAGGGCAGTTTCAGGTAACTTGGGTGTTTGGTGATAATCTATTTCATGACACGGGTGACAGTTGCATAGATGTTCACTTTTGTGATTATTCTTTTAGTAATTCACATACACAGCATTTAAAAGTACACTTATTCACGAAAGGACATAGCGATGTGTTTCTTTCTCTAATGCATGAAACAGTGACTTTTAAAAGGATAGATACTAACATAACATCATTTCTGCATGCTAGGGTTCTGGACTGTATATTTTATTTTTTATCTTTATACTTACAATTTCCCTCTATTTTTAAAAACAGATTTCTGCCTCCTTCTAAAGTAAGGAAAAAGCAAGATTATTTTTAAATTATAAAACATTTACTTCAAATTTGTGAGGAATGAATGTCTGAAAGGATGTTAAAGCTTTAATTAATATGGATTACATAATAAAGGGAAAGGTTTTGCCAGAAAGAAAATCCTGCAAACATGTTGACTTTGTGGAGACTGAGGCAGCAATAGTAGAAAATTCAGTCACGGGTAGAGGTATAACCTAGGACTTGCCAAAAACAAAAAATTTACTGTGAGAGTGGAGAAAAAATTAAAGTCATTGATTTTGAATGGATTAATGTTTATTTGGAGAGAAGTTTTTAATTTTGGATCACTCCTTTTTAAAAATATTTTTATTGATAAATCTTCACACTATATACCTTCACATGGTATATAGTCAATGGCTCATAGTGTCATATAGTTGGGATCATTCCTTTTTACTATTTCCATTAACTACTGAGATGAACACATTACATAGACATTACCTTATGCATAGTGACTTTGATGTAAATGTTTGATTAATCACATAAGCACTTACACATTTCCTGATGATACAAATATGGGCAGAAAAATAAATACAATGATATCAGAATTAGGACTGAAAAGATCTCAACAGGCTGGAATAATGTACTCGAATTCAAAGATAAAATTAATAAGGATAAATATAAAGTTCCCACATTTGGTTTCACAAAATTATCCTCTTAAGTATAGGATGAGGATATCTTATTACATAGCCCTTTATGTGAAAAGGATTTAAAGGTCTGAAATGACAAGGAGCCCGATATAAATTAATGTGGTGGGCAAGGCTGAAAAAACCTAGGTCAGTTTTAGGCTATATCAATAAAAGTAGTGTCCTGAACAAGAAAATGAATAGTCCCATCAGACATTTCACTGGCCAGAACAAACTGGAATGTTGTATGTGGTCTGGCTGCAAGTCCAAGGGAAGGCAGCCAAATAGTGAGGTGTCTGCAAACCATGATTTAAGGATGGTTGGTTCTTGGAAAAGAAGAAACCTAGAGGGAGACAAGACAACTATCGCTGAGTACTTAAATGACTGTCATGTATACAAGGAATTTGATTTTCTATGAAACTTTAACATCAAAACAAGGAATAAATGTTGACTGTTTCATCTTAATGTAAAGGTAGACATGTCCAAATTAGAACTGGTTTTCTATGAAACTCCCTGTCTCTGAAACTATTTTTATGTTGAAACATAGATAATAGCGATGATTAAAATATTTCAATGGGTTAAATAATAATAATAACAACAAACAATAATAATATAAACTCCCATGAAATTAGCAGTGATATTAAGAAATAAAACACTAGCAGTATTTTAGAAGCCCCTGTAGGATATAAATACTATCATGAATTTATATTAATCATGCTTTTGGCTTTCTTACAGTTTTGCCACCTACATAGGTTTCTCTGAATAACATATTGCTTAAAATTAAACTTTGTATAAATTAATCATGTCATATCTATTGTCTCATGCTTTTTTTCATCTCAACATGAAGCATTTGAGGTCCATTCCTTTCCATTACTGTTAATTGCATGCATAGTTCACAGTGTATTAATACATTGATGCACATCTGAGTTGTTTCTGTTCACTATGTAATGTTTATGCACAACATTACTAAGAATATGCAGGGAAGTTCCTCAGAATTCTAGAATAAGAAAGATCTCCACAAGCTTAACTTCTCTAAGTAATGCCAAACTATTCCAAAAGGGTTGTGCCAAATTACCTTTCTGGCAGCTTCCTATTACCATCATACCAGAAGTCATCAACAGACTTTTAATGTTGTCCATCTAGAATGTGTGAAATGTACCTCATTGTGATCTTAATTTGTTAACCTCTTATTACTATTGTGGTTGAGCAGCTTTCACATGTTACAAGCATTTATGTTTCACTTTCTGTGGAAGAACTTTCTATGGTGTTTTGTTGTTGTTGACTATTTCTCTATTGTGTTCTTGTCTTCTTCTTAATATTGTGCTAGCTTGAAAGCCAGAAAAGCCAGGCTCTTTTTTTTTATTTTTTGGCATGCGCAGGCTCCAGGAATCTAACCTGGGACTCCAGCATGGCAGGTGTGAATTCTGCCACTGAGACACCATTGCCTCGCCCAAACCATGCTCTTTTAATCCAATCTTGTGGGTGCAGACCTACTATGGGTAGGATCTTTTGATTAGGTTATTTCCATGGAGATTGTATGTGGGACCTTTTGATCAGATTATATTCATGGAGATGTGAACTTGCCCTTTCCAGGTGGGTCTTAATTAGGTGTCTGGTGTCCTTAAAAGAGCTCATGGAGAGAGAGAGACGGGACAGCCACAGAGAGCAGATGCCTAGACATAGACACTTGAAGATGCTTAGAGAGCTGACATAGAAAGCCACTGGAATCAGAAGTGGAAAGCACCACAGCCCAGGAGCAAAGGTCCAGGAGATGCCAGCCACGTGCCTTCCCAGCTGACAGAGAAACCCCAGATGTGATTGGTCTTTCTTGAGTGAAGATGTCCTCTTGTTGATGCCTTAATTTGGACATTTTCATGCCCTTGGAAATGTAAATCTGTCACTTAAAAAACCCCCTTTGAAAAAGCCAATCCATTTCTGGTGTAAGTGCATGCCTGCAGACTTAGCAAACCAAAACAGATACCTAGATACTAATCCTTTTTCAGTTTGTTGTTTTCATGATGCTCTTCTGAAATATGTCTTGTCTTTTTGCACTCATTGTGGAATTTTTTAATGAACACATCTCTAAATATTAATTTGGTAATATTTATCAGCCTTTTCCTCTATGGCTTAACTTTATATAGCATTTTAAAGAAGTTTTTAAAGTTAGGTAAATTTTTAAAGATTATATATTAATCATATATTCTCCTTATTGTCTCCCAAAGTTTTCTTTAGTTTGTCTTTGACAGTTAAATCTTTATTCTATCTAGAATTGATTTTTGTTTATGATGTAAAGCTGGGATGCAATTAATTTTACTATTTTCATAGGATAATCACCGATCTCAAAGATCAACATTTAATAGATTAAGTTTCCACATATGCAAGTGCATTGGATTCTCTGTTTTGTTTCCTTGGTCAATGTGTCTATCCTTGTATATACAGCATATTTTCTTCATTGGTATAGTCATTTTGTTGTCTTGCCATGTAGCAGGACAAGATGTCCTCATTTACAGATTTCCTCTTCAGGAGTGTGGGATCTTAGTCCCTTGGTCACTTGCTCTGTGATAGCCATTTTAGAACTTGCATATCAAGCTCCATGGAAAAAAAAACAAAACAATACAAGAAATTTTACTGAGGTTTTGTAAGGGATTGCTTTATATTTATAGTTAAATTAGGAGACCAACATCTTTACACCATTAAATCTTTCTATCCAAGAATATAATTTAGTTTTTTTGCTTTTAATATCTATCAAGAACCTCAAATTTTTATCATAGAAACTTTGAAGACCCTTTATTATATTGATTCACTTTCATTCTTTTTGTTTGTTGGTTGTTTTTAGTAGGGTATTTGTATCAAACACCTCCTGTGCACAACTTCATATACTCTTAGCCCCACTTTTTATTACAGCCCTGTTGCTATGATAATTTGAGAACAAACTTTAAGCAACTTCATTCAGGTGCAACCCTACATCATGGTCCTTGAGTCATATACCACACTGACCAGTGTCTTGTGGCTTCCCTGGCACCACAGTGGGAGATACCTATGGAAATTCAATACTCATCTACACACAATCTGGAAATGCAAAGGAACTAAATCAGTGGGTTCATCCTTGAGTACTGAGGATGAAGAGCAGATGGATAAGTGCTTCCTGCTTTGATATCACAGAATGACATTTCTGAGATGCATTTCCTAAGTTCCTTAGAAGGTCCTATGGGCAGCTCAATTCACAGAAATTTCTCAGCTTTCTTTTCTGTCCCCTAGCCCTCACAACTGCTACCTGAAATTACATTCTCAAATTCTTACCTACACAAAAGCCTTTGTTTCAGGCTCTACTTCTGAAGGAGCCCAGGCTAAAGCTGTATTTTTTAATTATATTTTCTAGGTTTTACTGATGAATAGAGATGAAACGGACTTTTTTTTTTGCATCGACAATTGCTAGCATTTGAGATCCAAATAACAGGTGCTTTTATCTATTTTCATTCTCATAAAACTCTATTACGTAATTATTATACATAACAATAAACTTTAGTATATTAAGCTGCATATCCAACAATATTGCTAAATTCTTATTAATGATAGAACAATTTCTATAGCTTCTTTAGAATTTTCTATATAAATAATCCTGGACTTGACCTTGATTTTAAAAGAAATGCTTTCAACATGTCATATTTGAATATAATGCTTACTATACAAATGTATAGTAAGCATTTACTTCCTGCTTTTTTAAGAGTTATTTTGCTGAATATACTGATTCAGTACTCATATTCATTTGTTAAACCCGACCTTCTCTGTATAACTCCAGCACCACCTTTGATTTTTCTCTCACTCTTTAAGAGTATTTGGGTCATGGCCATTCTAACTTTTCATGTTATCATTAAATTCTATGTGTTTTTAAAATTACATTATGATTTATTCTGACCCATGAGTTTAGTTAGGTTGTTTTTAATTTTCAAACATATTCTTTCCATTTTTAGGTGGTTAATGAATGCTAATTTAAAGGCATTGTGGCCAGATAATGTGCAATATATATTAGCAATACTTTGAAATTTGTTGGGGCTAGCTTTATGATACAGTGTATGTTCAGTTTTTACAAATGTTTCATATGTGATTGAAAAGAGTGCTTTTTATACCATTGCATACAGTGTTCCATATTGGTAAATTAGATCAAGTTTGCTGATTTTGCTGTCCATATATTCTAAATCTTTAGATATAAAATTATCTTGGTCTGCTTGCCCTATCACTGACTAAGAGAAGTATGTTAAAATCACCAATGTTGATGGTGTTTTATGTAGATTTCTCCTTATAATTCTGTCCATTTTTATTCAAAAATTTTAGGCGATCTAATTATGTCCACACAAATTGAGAACATGTTGACTTCTTGATGGATCTAAACTTTCATCATTTTGCAGTGATTCTCAAAATTACTGGTCATCCTTTTTGCCCTTCAGTCTACTTTGGACAGTGTTGATAACTCTTTAGTAGTTATCTTTTGATTAGTATTTGAAGTCCAGGGTTCACACAGAAAATTCACAGAAAAGCCACCAGTTTCCAGGTTCACACAGATAATTCACAGAAAAGCAACTAGTTCCCAGGCTTCCTGAATCCCAGTCCAATATTCTCGCTATGAACACAATATGGTGCAGAGAGCAGAAGAAAACCAGAATAAAATGATTGATATGAGATGAGGAGCAGTGGGGGGTTAGCAGGTGTGGCTATGGAGGAACAATGACAGGCAATCAAAGCCAGGCACAGAGTTTTGATTTTATGACAAAGGTGTCATGATAAAGCAGGATTTTAAGAAGCCTTAATTTCAGCAATATTCAAGTGAGAGAGAGGAGGACATAATTACATTTAAGACTGATAATTGACCTCCTAAACATCAAGTTTCATCATTTTTTTGCTAATATTTTAAAATTAAAAATTGGCATGTTTTATTACTGTCATATTTAAAAAATTGATATGATGACAGCTTCATAGATAAACTCCTGGACAATCCAGAGAACTTTCTTTAACAACCACCATTCTCTTGGTGTTCTCCAGCACTTCTGTATTAAATAAGTAAGGTATGTTGCTGCAGACCTTTGAAATTTCTTGTAGTCTTCCCTTTAAAGTACTGTCAAGGCTCAACCCTTTTTAATTAACAACAATTAAGATCAAAGCATTAAGTGGTACATCTGCTTGTGTAATTACCAGTAATGCCAGAAAACAGCCTCATGAATTTGGTCACAATGAACTCTGAGGGAATAAGCAGCTGGAAAGGCACTAGGAGTTTTCTCCCCAGAAGTTTGAAAAAATGGTTCAATCCATTATTATTATTTTTTTTTTTTTTTGCTTGAGTTTGGTTTTGTTTTTTGTTTTTCCAACTGGATATAATAAAAATGTCTGAGATTTCACTACATAATATGATCTTCTTGGAAGGGTTGATACTTATGTTTTAGGCCTGTTCATCAAGCTAGATTTCAGTGTTGGAAATGTTTAAGTTCCCACATGATTCTAACGAATGACACAGAAGAGCCAGCACTCGTCCTTAGATTATTTATGTTGAGCCATTCGATTGGTAGAGCAGGAAAGCCCTAGGGGAATCATTTCATTCTCTGAGCAGCAATTGTAAACACTTAGATGCTCTAAAATGCAAATCCAAATCCCTCAAACTCCCACTCAATCCTTGCTACAAAAGTGTGTTAATGGAGTTATGATGCCATCTTCTGTAGAGGGTTTTAGGATGAAACTTTATATTAATACAGAGCAGACAAACTTTGGTTTTAAAGATCCCATGTCATTTTTGGTAACAGTAGAGGCCTGTCTCTGAGCTTTCAGCCAAAATTTCTAGGACTTGGCTGAAATCTTGGAGCCACTGTAACTTGGCTATATGTGTGTGATCTCAGATTAATATAAAATATTTTTGACTTTATTTGAAATTTCAAAATGTATTATATATCCAGAGGAAATAAAGTGCTTCAGAAATGTCTCCCCACAATAGAATTAGATAAATGTATACATTTTTACATCTGGAATTCATGTGGAATCATGAAACTGTTATACAAATTTCTGTATATGTAAAATTCTTTAACACTTTTAGGAAAAAAGGTTTTTGTTGTATGTATGTTTTTTCACCAAGAAACCTGCTACCTGTCTAAGTTCATCTTGAAGCACCATCTCTTGCAACTGCCACTTTTCCTACTGGAGTATGAATGGAGAATGAATAGGACCAACTGAAGTTTATCTCTCTTCCTCCCTCCCTTTCTCTCTCTCAGTCTTTCTCATCTCTGGGCATTTTCATAGGTAGCTCCCTCTGCCTAGCCCATCCTTTTCTACACTCTCTTTTGGATAAATCGTAAGGATCCTTTAGCATTCTGCTGAGCTGTCACTTCCAGAAAGCCTTCTTTTCTAGTTGTCATTCCCCCATTTTAATCTTATATTCTTTAACTGAATTAGGCGCTTTCCTTTGACTTTCACAGTCACCCCTGCTCCCTCTGGCATAATATTGATCTATATGTCTCCCTTTCCAGTAACAGCTCCTCCAATACAGATGGTATTATTTGCATCTGTAGTCCCAGCACTTAAGTTTAAAAAATATTTGGTGACAAGTACATATGGAGCTCCGATAAACTACTCTTCATTCACTTGGCAGAGGTACAAAATAGACATCAAACATGATATTTTCTTCTAATTTTTTAATGAACTTCAGTCATTCATTAATCCGTTAAAATATTTGAGAATCTGTCATGTGCCTGTTTTTTGGGCACAGAAGATGATGATGAACAAACAAAATGACCCCTATTCTCTTAGAGCTTATATTATATTGGGGTAAACATACAGCAAGGCAAACCAAACCAGCAAACAAGAAGTAAATCTACAACATAATGCCAATTCATGTTAACTGTTAAGAGGGAAAATTCAAAGACAATGATAGAAAGCCATATGTGTGATGGGGCAGGATGAAGGAGGCAGGAGGCTCAGGGAATACTTTTCTGGCTTGAATGATGCGAGTGAGAGCAAGGCATGGAAGGCAGAGCAATTCAGATAGGGTAACAGCCAGTACAAAGACTCTTACTGTCATGGTCACATTCATGTGTAAACTTGGCCAGGTAGGGGTACCTGTTTGTCTGGTTGGGCAAGTGCTGGCCTATCTTCTGCTATGAGGACATTTCATAGAATTAAATCATGATCACATCAGCTACATCCACAGCTGATTCCATTTCTAATCAGCCAAGGGCAGTGTCTTCTGCAATGAGTGATGCTTAATCTAATCACTGGAAGCCTTTTAAGATGGATTCAGAAGAGAAAGGCTCTTTTCCTGCTTCATCCAGTGAACCTCTCCTAAGGAGTTCATACAGATAGTCCATCAGAATTGTCAGCTTCACAGTCTGCCCTACAGATTTTGGACTCCACATTTCCAAGGTTATGTGAGGCACTTTTATAAATTTTATATTTACAAATATTTCCTAGAGAACCCTAACTAATACAACTTGGTAACAGGAGTGGTTCTTAAGAAACAGAATCTTAAAAATGGGTTTTTATGAATGGTTTTCTAAACTGACTGGACTCAAAGGCACTAAGGACTCTGATTCCCATAATCAGAATGGCATTGCCAATCCATGGAGTGAGTTGGTAAATGAGATAGTCAAAATATCACCATTTGATTCTTCCAGTGCTTTGTTTATATGAAGCCTGGCTCTGGGGGATAATGTTTTTGACATCTTTACAGAGTTCTGTGGAAATAATAAGTATAGAGATGTTGGCTGGTTGTTGTTAGATACAGTGTATACTATAATAAGTGAAAGAGATGCGCTTAAGGCTTCAAATGAGAAGCTTAAGTACTGTTTGACGGATGTAGATTTTTCTGTGAGTATACTGAAGGAAAATCTTATTTCCTGTAGCTGTAGATTTGAGATCTCTGAAAATCAGACTCAGAATCTTATTGTTAGAGTAGCAACTTTACAACATAAACTGAAATCTCAATCTTGCATGGTGTCTGCCATTAAAGTGAGGGCATTGATTAGAAAGAAGTGAGACCCTAAAAAATGGGATGATGACATATAGATTGATAATGATATTGGTGGAGAGGTTGAAACCCTAGGTAATGCTGAGTCTTCTCTAGATAACCCTGCAATAGTCTGCCCTGAGAACATAACTGCCCCACCTCCAGTCTGCCTTGAGGAGTTGGCCACCCAACCTCCACCTAAAGGGATTAGCCCTAGAGTGATTAATCCTGTTTCACTAGATGAAACTGCAAATGAATGCCCTGAAGCAAATGGCTTTGGAAGAGACTCCTAATTCTTTTCATGACCCACCCCCTCCACCCCTCATTTTGTCCAGACCTATAAGTAGGCTAAAGTCCCAACAGGTCCCTAAAGGTGAGGTGCAAAGTATCACACATGAGGACTTACATTATACTCCAAAAGGACTGTGTGAATTTTCCATTTCTATAGACAGAGGCAGGAAGTAAATTTGAAGGCAGGCAGAGATCTGGTCATTCAGTGGTTTGCATGCTGTTAGAGACTGTCCATTGGCTGCATGAAATGCCACGTATGGATGGGGCTCATTTGATGGCTTTGGCAGGGATATCATGTGGTCTAACTTATGTTTTGGGGGGATCATTCTGGCTGCTAGGTAGATATAGAATGTTGGGGGGCAGGGAGAATTGTTAGGAAGCTAGTGGTGGCTTTTGCTAAGGTGGTAACAATAGGGGCAGTGAGAAGTAATCAGATTTCAGATCAATATTGAAGGTAGAGCCAATAGGATTAATACTTAAGTTATGTTTTTAAGTTTATCATAGAGTCAATTAAAATGAGGCTACTCTCATAATTAATCATAACACTTAAAATACACACATATGCATCTACATGCACACATACCTCAAAATGATATAGTTCATGATGCCACATATGTGAACCCCTTGGTTTAGTTTGATCTGGAGCTGTAGGCACTACTTTCAGATGCTATGGAAATTTGTGACTCATGTTTCACTTCACAACTTCCAAAGAATTATTCCAAATGAACCATCTCTGGCTGTTTTTGCAGCCAGTCCACCAGTATCCAACTACAGTTTGTCAGCACTCCACAAACACAATGTCCTATCTAAGCCTGGATGTTATTATGCCCATGAGGATTTACTTCCTCCCTTCTGCCAGCAGGAAACTATGGTTTGATGTCCACCCAGTGAGGCTGGGCTGCCCCAAGCTTCACTTCTGTGATACAGTGGGAAGAGGAGAGGTTTGGGATTGAATCTCGACTCTGCCACTTACTGGCTGGGCAACTCTGGGCAAGTCACTTAACAATTCTGAACCTCAGTTTCCTAATTTCTGAGATGCAGGAAATGGTAACAAATTTGAAGAGATGTGTGGTGGTTTGAAGCTATAGGCACCCAAGAAAAATACATTCTTAAATGTAATCCAACTATAGGTATGGAGTCCCTGTAAGTAGGACTTTTTAATGCAGTCACTTCAGTTAATGTGTGAGCCACTTCATTCAAGATGTGTCTTAATCCTATTGTGGAGTCCTTTATAAGAGAATTAAATTCAGACAAAGAGAGAGAAAGCCATGGAAACAGGACTCTGAAAGCAACAAAACCGAGAAGAGAAAGGAGAGACCAGCAGAGGCTGCTTGTTCCTTACCATGTGGTAGAAGAACCAAGCATCACCAGCAGCCAGTCTTCAGAAAGAAAGCATCACCTTGATGATGCCTTGATTTGAGCATTTTCCCAGACTCTAAAAGTGATTGAATAAATTCCCATTGTTTCAGTGGAACCATTACATGGTATTTGCTGGAGCAGCCTAGGAAACTAAAACAAGATGCACCAGATATTATTTTCTTTCCCCTCCTGCCTCCTGTACACCAGGACCTTATTCAGATTTTTATCCAGAAAATTATAGCATCAGGGTAGCATTGATAAACCACCACTGGGACATCCAAGTTACAGCCAATGTACATAGCCATGTCTAAGCTCAGAATCTACCTCTGCTCCAACGACCTTTAGTTTGAATCAATTCCCATCTATGGGAGCATCATGGGGATCACTTATACTTATTGTCTCTGTACTGGAGTGCAAAGATGGCTTCCAGCTTTCCTTTTCCATTAAAATCCTTGAGGGTAATAATACTGTCAGCATGGCAATCCATAAACACAGATGAAAATGATGTCTCATGAAGGAAGCATCATACTGAGATACTTTCAAGATTTGTCAAATTAGTTTCTTTATACCACACTGTTGGTCACGAAAGGGCTAAGACCATTTGAGTTTCATTAATTTTAAAGTAGTGTTTTAGGTTAAAAGCTAAAATCGCTACAATGGGAGGGGCAGAAAGAGAGGATAAGCAAGAGCAAAGGGTTGAGAGTTGAGCAATGTGTTGTCAATACAAGCAGAATGGAAATCAGCAGCAGACACCCAGGACAAATCACTTTCATACAGAGAAATTATACCACAATAAAAGAAACCAATAGTTGCTTGCACAGTTGTGGTTATTAGGGAAACATAATGACATTTATTCAAAGCAAATAATAAGGCAGCAGTGGGCTCAATATTATAGGCTTTCAGACTTTAACACCAATAGAGAAGGGACAAGCAATAGTTTAGGCAATAAAGTAATCAGAGAAAAAAGAATAAAGGTTGAGCCTTGGATTGATAGAATGAAGGCTGACGTGTAGAGGATTTTAACAAAACTTTTTTTTATGAGTTTAATTCTAAATGTCTAACAGATTAATGGACAATTTTATAGCTTCTAATTACATGAAATTTGGAGTTGGATGTGTAATAATTAGTGTTAGAAGGGAGGATTGTGCAAAAAGTTAGTAATTTGTTCCTTGGAAGGAGATGCCCATGAGCTCCCAATTACAGATAAGGTACCTAAAATATTGTGTCTTAGTAGTCCTTTGGAATGTGTAACTTAAATTATATTGTTGGGAATGGTATTCTGTTGACATCATCTTTTAATACAGTGCTGCAATCAAAACCTGGTTCTCTCTTCTCGAGGACTATGTTTTCTTCCCTTTTTTGCACAAATTTTTAGCTGAGCAACAGCATTTGGTTTTGATAAATATGGTCTTTGATTTCATAAGCGAGAAAATCACTACATTTATTTATTTCTTGTCTCAACCTGAATATGACTCTGGAATTCTACACATTGAAGATGCCAAGAGGAGGAACTTGACTATATAAAATTGAATATTATCACACAGTGGTTATTACATAGTTATTTTTTATAAACTAATAGCAAAAGGAAAAATCTACAGCTATTCTTAAAAAGTTATTGGCATTATCAGCCAATCAATTCTAATTCAATGAATGCTGTAGCCCATTGGCCATAATCCCCTGATTATCTTTTATGCAAACTGTATTTCAGGCTCTGTGACTCACCTAAAAATATCTTCTTTTATCTGAGCCTGAAAGGTCCCTGGAAATGGAGGAGTTAATCAAAATTTGTAAGGCTTAAAGGCTTTACAGTCTCATTTGTTTCTTTTTGTTCAACAGAAAGAGGCCTTGAAAAAGTTTGACTGGCATGTATGATAATTACATTTGGAGATTAAAAAATTTAAGGTTTCAAAAGATTTAAAATTTATACACAATATTGGACCTCAAATGATTTGGCTTCCTTCATATCACTTTCGTCGGGTGCTAAAACACATTTGATGTGAACCTAATAGTCATTTTAATGGATATTGTTAATTCCTTGTTTTCAGTATAATAGATAAAGGGGATTTTAATTAAATTCATTGTGTGGACACTTATCAGGGGTAAAAAGGTTCACAGAATTATTATTTTTCTGGCATGATATAAAAAGAAAACATCATAGAAGACAGGGAAAAGAGCGAATTCACAGTGCAGCTGGCATTAAAACTCAGGCCAGTTTCATCTCCCTTATGGAGGATGTGCTAGGCTTCAAACCCACACTAAAAAGTGGTGCCTTGAAACTATGGATTCTATAAGGGACCAGGACAACCTAACAACATTGTTTTCACTCTTCTTCCAAATGATGGAACTGTTTAAGGTCAGAGTTCAAGTTCCTAAGGCTCCAGCAGTCTCAATGGAGAGACAAACCCTGGGTCCCATAAAAATGAACCTGAAAATGGTGAGAAGTGGCAGGAGCTCTTTTCCAGTAGCTCCACTTTCTGTGCCAGCTCAGAATAGCATAAGACCAGCTTCTCCCTGGGTGTTTTGGGATACTCCTGGTTATGATATCTGTCTAAGAGCTCCAGAAGTCGTTGGCCTGGTTACAAAGGAGCGATGATGTCCTGGAGGGAAGCATTCTGGGAATGAAGAGTCCAACAAGAAACCATTGAGATGCGGAGTTTATTTTGGTGGAAGACGAAAGCTCGCATTATTTATCCTGTTGAATTTTCACAACATATTATCGATTGACCATTTCTCTTTGGGTCATTAAGTCCACAGACTCTACCCTTTGCTTAATACTCACAGAACTTTGTCATAAATTCTTCAGTGTTGTTAGACTACATTCAAACAGTCTAATCATTAAATGTAAAAATATACTGGAAGCTTTCACTGAACAGAAACTGTTATGTGCAGTTCAACCAGTCTAACAGTAAGTGAAATCTACAATGAATGAAACTTCCACATTCCTATTCAACTTCTAAAATTTTAGAGTTAGAATGATAAAATTAAATATACCATAGGCATATTTACGCATATATATGTATATACTCAGTATTTATTATGGGTATACTAACAGCTTTCTCTGGTGGAAGAATTACATGAGATTTTTTCCATGTGACTATATAATAATGTTAATGAGGACATATCATTTAAAATCTGCATAAATGCTTTGAAAAGTTGACAGTAACTAAATAACTTACATATAAAGGCCTCTTTCTCTTTGTCTCTCTCTTTCCAGCCACATACATATGTATGTGTATATAAATATAAGTATATAATGTGTGTATATGTAAGTAGGTGTGTGTATTTGTATGTATATATGTATATGTACATAAATATCACTTTTCCAGATCAAATACAGTTCCTCCCATTGTCAAAACCTAACATAATAATTCTCTAAGATTCAGAAGCAGTTGCAGGAGAGGAATTTGTAAAACATAACTATATCACAGTCCTTTACTTTCCCAAATTTAGGTGGAGGGATAGTTTTTTTTTAACATTTTATGGTATAATATAATATATACACAAAACAAAGAAAGAAAGGAGCAATGATTTTCAGAGCACTCTTTAATATAGGACAGATCCCAGAGTTTGTTATGGGCTACCATACCGTTCTCTCAGAATTTTCCTTCTAGTTGCTCTATAATATAGGAGGTTGCAAAGGAATATATATATTTTTTATCATCACAATCAACTTTTTTTCTTTTTTGTGAAAAATAACAAATATACAAAAAAGCAATAAGTTTCGAAGCACAGCACAACAATTAGTTGTAGAACAGATTTCAGAGTTTGGTATGGCTTACAATTCCACAATTTTAGGTTTTTACTTCTAGCTGCTCTAAGACACTGGAGACTAAACATCAATTTAATGATTCAGCAAACATATTTGTTTGTTAAACCCTACCTTCTCTGTATAACTGGTGGAGGGATAGTTTCAATACACATTCTTTGGGGAGAAAAAGGAACAACATTCACTTTTCTTCCACCTTCCCACCTGTCATCTAAACTCCATGACATCTCTCTTCATTTCATGATTCAAATGCTCAAGGATACTTCTTGCCTCAATCTCCTTTTCCACACATTTCTCAAACCTTATCATATAACTTCTATTTTCCACACACTAATTATTTTAAACTCTTCTCTCAAAAGTCACCAATGATCTCCTAACTATACAACTAAAATAAGTTTTCTCACCCTCATCTTCTCTGATTCTTCTTTGATTCTTGATATTTGACTTTTTGACTTCCTCTTTCTTTAGAAATCAAAGGAAAACTGATTTTATTACTCAGCATTGTTCTCCTCCTTTAATTTCAGTGGTTACTTACTCTCTGTTTTGATCACACATTCTTACTCTTTCCTGGCTCTGCTTCCTCCTCCCACTCCTCATATGAAAGCCATTCCCAAGTATGTTTTCAATCTTCACATCATTTATTTCAGCAAACATTAATTAAGAATCTGCTACATATTTGGCACTGTGCTAGGCACTAAGCATACAAAGATAAATATGCTGTTGAGAAACTTGGAAACTAATAAAAAGTTGGAAATATTTTTAATTGAGTAAAATAGGGCAATAAAGTGTGACAGATGCCTGTATAAAAGCATGTGTTGACAGTACAGTGAGGGTACTATATCAGAAGATTCTACTTGAAAAGTGGTGAGGAAGGATCTCTCTGGGGGAGAAGTGAGTTTATAGCACGTAAAAATGAATTTAGACTCTTAAGATTTCATTCCATGGGTAGAAGGAAGCTGGAGGTTTATAAGAAAGGAAGTAACACAGGCTAGTATTTTAGAAAAATCATTGAATGCAGTGAAGTAGATGGAAGAAAAGAATACTCAATTAGAAATGAGTACATGTATTAGGACATGACTGTTGGTGACCAGGTAAGAGTTGAGGTAGAACCAAATTAATGAAGCATCAGTGATAATGGAAAAAGATGGTAAACAGTGCCAATTAAAGAGGTAGAATCTATGGGATTTGATGCTGGTTTCACGCGGAAGGGAGAGAGAGAGAGAATAGAATCCATGACTACTCCCAGGATTCTGAGTTAAGTTTCTGAATAGAGGATGGTAAGGCCATCCCTATCTTACAGACAGGCCATAAAAGAGGAGGCACATGTAACTAGGTCAGATTTCAGAGACTCTGAGATTGAAAAATCTCAAGGAAATTCAGGAAGTGCTGGTTAGATGGATACAGAGTTTACTCGATTAGAAACTAATAATTATAAAAGAGATCATCTAAGCATATGATTGTATCAGGAAAATAGATGAAACACTCAGGGGGAATGAATAGGTGAAAATAAAACTAAGCCAAAATATGGGAAGCATTTGCACTAAAATGGTGAGAGGACAAAGAAAAGTTAGCAAAGAAAACTGGGAAGAAAAGATTACTCACTCGAAAAACCCACCTGCATTGGCAGTCATACTCCCTGTTTACCCCCCTGCTACAACATAAAGAATTGTCCCACTAATATTTCCTCCCTTTCTGGCAAGCTTGCAAATAACTCCAAAATATGTAACACCAACTCAGGCTCTCTTCGAAACTCCATAACAAGATGCTCCAAGTCTGAGTCAACTCTTTTTTTTCCATACCTTTCTACCATAACTTTCTTATATAGCCCCTGAGTTTTTGCCAGTCAAAATGATTCCTTTTCTCTGAGCATATTCACTGTTCTGCTTCTATGCCTTTTTTCATGCTGTTCCCTCTTCCCGGAATTCCCACATCCTCCACACCAGCATCTCTGCCAGCCATCATTCATCATTGTTATCCATGGTTTATGTGAAGATAAAAACAACTCAACCTCAAATGGAAAAGGAGGTAGAGTACTAATATTTACTGAGGGTCTACCACATCAGATCTATGCTAGGCGGTGTGTGTTTGTGTGTTTCTGGGTGTGCCTGTGAATAAATCTCATGGAATCCTCACAACAAGCCTAGAAATCCCCTTTTATAGATGAATATATTGAGGCTCATTCATTTACTTAACAAATATTTATCAAATGTCTACTACTTTCCAGGCACTGGACAGGCACCAGCTGAACAAAATAGATCTCCTATCTACAAAGGGCTAAAAATGATGGGAGGAACAAATATTAAAAATAAAACGATGGGAAGCTGATTCAGGGAAGGAGGCTGCTTTTCTAAGGAAGGGACATTTAAACTAACCCATAAGGATGGGCATCCACATGAAAGGGGGTAAAACAATGTGTTAAGAAAAATAAAGAGCCTGTGTGAAGTGAAAAGAATTTGGAAAAGTCCAGAAAGGCTGGAAAGGTGCAAGCAAACCTGAGAGAGATACTCTACAAGGCTGGAAAAGTAGACAGCGACAAGATTTTGCATGTCCTGTTACGCCATGCTAACGAGCTGGGGTTTTACTCAGTGAGCAATTAGAAATGATTGAAGGGATTTTAGTGGCAAAGTTATGTAATACCAATATTAAAAAAATTAGAAAAGCATGAGGGGAAAGAAAGCAAGAAAGGAAGGAAGGTAAGAAGGAATAAAGGAGTGAACAAAGGAATAAAGGAAGAAAGAGAAATAGAAAGAAAATATCATCCAGTTCACAAATGATAGAGAAAAAGATTAAGCACTAGGTTTGAGGCCTAAGTATTTGCAAAAATAGTCTCAATCTGGGCCTGTTAGCATAATCTAAAAACAACTGTCCCCTCTGGCTTGGCTTGGGTGATTTCATCTTAGAGTATGATATTTTCTGTTCAAATTCAAAGGCTTAGCTGACAATCTCCTGAATGATATAAACAATTTATTTTTGCCACATGAAACCCTAAGAAGGTAGGGCTGTCTTTCAAGTGATGGGTGCCTTTTACATCAACCTTCACCATAGGCGAATTTGTCTGACTTTCAACTCAGTATTATTCCCTAGAATGACAGTTTGTGGTTTAATAAGATGTTTGGGGTGGAATTGCTATTAAAATCAGGCCCTTCAGTATTCTGGCTTACTAGAAATTCATCTTACCTAATCAAAGGCAGGATGGTGGCAGATGATAGTCTAGATCCCTAGCTGGCTCCCTTACTTAGCTGTGAAATCTGAGACTAGGCACTCAGAGCCTATTTCATCATCTGTAAAACGGGGATGGAGGTAACTATAATAACCATACTTAACTCATAGGGTTGGATGAGGATTAAATGACCTAATATATTTACAGCACTTGCAACAATGCCTGGCAGAGAACAAGCACTGCATAAATTACACCTGCTAGTATTTATAGTTATGAAGGCATGCATAATTTGGGTGTTCCACAGAAAAAAATGCTGAAATATTTTTTATAGTGTACTATGAACACTGGAATGTGTAATGTTTTTGTGCTTGCCAAATGCTTTGTGACTGCTTCTGTTCTCACATGATAGGTGGGAAAGCCCAGGCAAGTGGGCTCTGCTCCCATCTGGAGTCCGATGGAAGACACACCTTCAGAGCACCACCTCTGACAACGCAATGGCTGGTAGGATCTGAAAGCTGCCTGATGGCTCCCTAGGGTTGTTTCTGGGGCTCATCAAATCAACAGCCACCAATAAGAAATAGAAACTGACCCTAGAAACAAAGCCAGATTGAACTGTTCACTGCATTAACAAGTCCACAGAGCTCCAGGTTTTAGACAAGTTACCTGAATAATATTGCAATTGACCTGCACACTTGATCCCTCCAACAGAATTCTGAGATATCAGAAAGAGGGCGTCCTTGACATTACACCTTCACTGAAGAAATGCAAAGGTTACGAATCGGATGATTAAATAGGATGTATTCCTATAATTTTTGCCGTCACATTTTGTCAAATATTGAGATCCAGCCCAGACGTCTGAGCTAACCTAGGGAGAGGAAAGAGAAGGGTCCTTGAAGATGTTTACAAAACTAGAAGGAAGTCTAGAAGAAGAGACAGAGGAGAGTGAATAAAATCAGCGTAATGTTAATACTGATTTTAAGGAAGGGAGGACAAAAGAAAGGAATAGAGCTTTGCATCAACACAATTTCCACTTATCACAGTTTTTAAAAAAAAATGCTTTTAAGAGCAATAGGGATAGAAAGGAACTGGGGAAGAAGAGAAGAGGCAATTCCCCCCATATTTGTCTAGGTGAGGCCAGGGGGAGTTTAGAGATTGGTTGAAACAAGGTCAAGGTAAGAGAGCCCATTGGATACTTCAGAAATCCAACCTACTCCTTCCCAACGTCATCTTCCTGTTTGGAATGTAGACACAGGATCTAGAATTGTAGCTATCTTGGTATTATATAGCTTTTTGGGGGGGGTGGGCGGGGTGCATGGTCTGGGAATCAAACCCAGGTCTTCAGTATGAAAGACAAGCATTCTTCCACTGAACCACCCATGCACCCTTATATATCTTTTAAAATTCTAGTTGATGGTTATATAAGTAGCCTAAGTGATAGATACATATATTTTATACATTTGAAATCTTCTCTAATCAAAAAAGTGTTTGGGCAGGGCTGTAACACGATTGCTTGACATGTACGCATCAATTATAAGATATTTCACAATTCCAAGAAAAATATGTGGAAAACAAAGTCTGACATACAATCAAGAAGTGTAGTGTTTGTAGACTCCATCAAGCAGCTTAACAATGAACTGAAAATTATTATTCTTCTATAAAAGCTTTTAAAAATTGGAATTTGGGCTCTCCTAAATTGGCTCAATTCTCCCTGTTCCCTTAACATGAAGCAGTTTCCTTCACACATTTCTAAGGGATTGATGAATTTCCTTCATCATTTATTTGGAAACCTGTTATGAGCTATGGAAAAATGTACTCAAACTAAAAAATCATGAGAATATTCATATTATTAATTTCCTCATGTTTTCTAGTGAAAACCAGAAACAAATTGGAAGAGATGAGCTAAAACTTGCCTACTAAGTCATTTCTTTGTCAATTCTTTTGCTGATTTTAAGTTGAAAACTGTTTTTAATTTGTCTAGTAATATTTTAATTACTTTTTAGAACACAAAAGCAGAACATATTTATTGTACAAACTTTAGGACTATAGAAAAAAAAAAAACAGGAGAAAAAATGAAAATCTTCCATGATACTTTTACCTACATAACCACTGCTAACGTTCTGGTATGTATTCTGGTGTAGATCTTATTTTCTTAAATATAAAAACTTAAATAAAATTGAAATTATACTGTAAATGCTATTTTTGTAAACTATCCTGTCATTTAGTAGTGTATTTGAAGCACATTCCCAAATTATTACTCTTCTAAAACATAATATTTAATCCTGAACAGAATCTCATAATATAAATATACTTTAAATTATTCAATCAATAACCCCTCTGTTGGTCATTTAAATTGCTTGCAATATAAGTATAGTAATTTGTGATGAAAACCCTTGACACAACTTTTTGAACATTTTAGATGATTTTTTAGATTAAGTACTTAGAAGATTTTAGGTTGAAGGATATAAGTTTTTTAAGATAATTGATATATATTGCTAACTTGTATCCATTAAATTTGCCTTCCCACTAACAATATAAGATAAGCCTGCTGTAATTAAAAAACAAAATGCCATGCCTTAACTTAAGGCTATGTAATTTCTGCTTTTGGCTACAACTAAGCATGGAGAAAGGAAAAACAATAAATTTATAATAATTAAAACAAGGAAGCATGGCTTTTCTTAACCAAGTGAGCACAACAATTGATATATTTTTATGCATAGTTTCCTTCTAATGCTCTCTAAACTTTTAAATCTCATCTAGCCCTTTAAAAACATGGTCGAGAATAATTAGGACAAGGTTCCCAAGAGAGAGAAAAGTGGATTCGAGACCTAGTTTCCCCATTTGAAGGCTTTGGATGTGAACTCACAAAGTTCAAATTCATTCATATGTGAAAGGAGAATAAGCATATTTCTCAGGATTACTGGGAAGACTATATGAGTTGATGAATGGAAGTTGCCTATCACAATGCTTGATTCTTGGTGGGTCATCACTTCTAGAGAAAGTTCCGCCTACTTTAAATATGTTCCATTGATGATATTTTTCAATATAATGAGAATGGGCTGGTTAACTTACTGAAACAGATAAAAAAAACTGTTGTACCCATACTTCTCCTGTTATTTTGTTTTCTTTCAGAGAAAATACTAAGAACCAGGTCTTACAGCCTGACCAAAACATTTAAGAAAAAACTTTATTTATTCAATGTTTTAAAATAAAAATTACCAATTCAAACTGGGAAGGGGCAGCATCTACCCAGCAAATGCCAACGGTGTTGGCAAAACTTCTGTTCACCTTTTTCTGTTTCATCTCGGTGTTTACCACCTCCTTATGCTTAAAGGATATACCCACCAAAACAGCCATTTTTAGCCTCTTCGTCTTGTGTATACACGTTTTATAGATCCTACCTAAAGATATATCTTTCCCGTAATACCCGTACATCATAAATTCTTCCTTTCCACCCCATTTTGTGATTTATATTCCATCAGGTAGTTAGGAGGGGAGGACCAAAAAGTTTATAATAAGTATATAGTATAGAGCCTTGCCTAAAATACTGATAAATAACTAACATAATGGATTCAAATATATGAACAAAAGAAAATCATGAGAACTGAAAATGTGTGGACATTAAAATACGTTATAAACTGAGGGGATTAGCCCAATGAGTCACAGAAACTTGCTGTCTAAATATTAGAATATGGATCTAGAGAGAAAAATAGATGACTCTCCACATTTTGTTCCAGAAATTTCATTTTTTTATTGTGAGTACATTACACTTTAACTTTTTTTAAACCCTAATGCAGGTGTGATTGTATGTGGTAACTTATACAAACTTGTCAGTATTTAATGTTCATTGCAAAGTTTCCCTTGGGAATCAGCATCCCACTGAAGAAACTACAAACTGGCCAAATATTCAAACTCATCTCCATGATGGCTCAAATATGAGTGCATTTAAAGGGAGGATGCTGAGATCTTTGTCCTTTAGGTTTATATAAAATGAAAGACTTAAAGAAATTAATTTCTCAATATTGATGAAGCCATATATCAATAAAGAAAAGAAAAACAATAGAGTAATGGATTTATTCTGTGTGATTTTTTAGGAAATAGGGGCAGATAACAAACCATTTTCCCACTTGAGTCCATTTTCAGTTTATCATGTAAACCATATCATACCTGCCAGACCTCAAGGGAGTTTTGAAGGCAAAGGTCAAGTTCTGCCATCTCTCTGGACCCAGTAATGCTTCTGTATTACCAACACATCTGGATGGACTACAGAAAATCAGTTGGCCCCATATTTGAATGGCTGACTTTTTTTTTTCAATTTCCAACCAGAATTTAGTGCCAGAAGTTATTCAAAGATGACAATTGCTGTAAATGATGAAAACACATACACTATTCACTGAGATGGTTTCCCATTACATTACATTTTTTTAACTTTTTTTATTGTATAGTATAACATATACACAAAGCAAAGAAATAAAAGAGCAATAGCTTTCAAAGCACTCAACAAGTGTTACAGGACAGATCCGAGTTTCTCATGGGCTACTATATGATCCTCTCAGATTTTTCCTTCTAGCTGCTCCAGAATATAGGAGACTAGTGGGCTTAAATACTTTTTTATCATCACAATCGACTTTTTTTCCCTCTTTTTTTGTGAACAATAACATATATACAAAAAAGCTATAAATTTCAAAGCACAGCACCACAATTAGCCAAACAATAAATTCTGAATAGAAAACACAAACCTCACCTGTCTGTGTGGCAGATGCTATTGATGATCTACCAGCCATTACCTTCTCCTTTGCTAAGAGAATCCTGATTTTATTCTTGTTGAGGGGCAGAAATATGTTTAGAGAAGGTAAGAGCCTCCCCTGACTTATGATAGCTCTAAATTAATTATGGTAATCCTCTTCCTTCTTGTCAGTGATTATTTAATATTATTATTTAACACCTCAGCTATTTCTAGCCAATGAGATGTTAAGCAAATAGCTCTGAAGCGGGCTTCTGAAAAATATTTTCTCATCTGATCAAAAAGGGAAATTCCTATCCTGCATTCGAATGCTATTGATTGAGAACATGCTACCTGGCACTGCTGCATTCAGCCTATTAAGACAAGGGGACAGACCTGAGGGTAACGTCACCACACCTCCACCTCCAACTTCTTGTTTAGTGATATAATGCATTCTCTCTGTGTTATTTTACCTGATTTAAATGAAATATTCTGTTATTATAACTGAAGTCAGCAAAAATGTTTTAAGTGGTTAGACATCAGATTCACTTTCTTGGAAGGGACAAAGACTCCACATTTATTTAGGCTGTAGCCAAATCCTCTCCTATGTCACTGCCTTTGTCCATGTTCTAATGGGAACATCCTTCTTGTCTTTCTCCCTTAAACCACCAGGACAAATCTCCTCTGCTATGATGCCATTTTACACACCCCTGGAAAAAGGAGTTGCTCCATTATCTGTGTTTCCATATAATTTAGCCACTATCACTAGTATCACTGTTATGGTATAATTACCAAACAATGTACACTTACTTTGGGCAAGGCATTGTGTTAAATGCTATATACTTTACATTAATTATGTCTTGTGGTAAATTGTACTATTTGCTCCTATATATTTGTTTTCTTCCCTTCTGTGTCATGCTCCCTGCAGGCTGAGTTTTATTCCCCATCCTTGATTTGGGGCTTGGCCATGTATCTTGTTTGGCCAATGAAATGTGAATGGACTGGATGTACCCTATGTTTTAAATGCCCTCACATTGTCTGGATCTGTCTCTTTTTTTCCCCTGTTTTCACCATGAGGATTGGAATATCCCCAAATGCTCCGTCAGCATACCCCAGAATAAGAAGACACATTGAGCCCAGCAGAGCACAAATAAGCCTAGTAAAATGGCAGATAAAATGGCAAATAAGCCTAGTAAAATAGCAGTAAAATGGCAAATATCTACAGCTCTTATGCAATATGAGCAAGAAACACAAATTTCCTTTAGTAAGCTACTGAGATATTGGGCAAAAGCTAATAAAATGCCATTCAATCTAAACCTCATCACCATATGAAGTACTTGCCATTCTTATCCCATTTAGCAGGAGAGGAAACCAAATCCAGATACAGGACTTAGAATTCTGCCTATGATATAATGAATATCTGTTTCTTCTCCACTAGACTGAATACCTCAAGTAAAAGGATCATCTTTCTTTCCCCAACATCTGGCATGTTGTCCACTTGATGTTGCTGGTAAGAGGGAGCTAGCATTCTAGAGGTAATCCCATTATTAAAGTACCTTCATGGCTCTCACATTGTATCAGGGTACATATTTTCTTTTTTTTCAGCAGGGGAGGGGATGGGGATGGGGCAGTGCCTGGTTTGGGAATAAAACCCAGGTCTCCTGCTTGGAAGGTGAACGTTCTACTGCCAAACCACTCATGCACCCATGTATCAGGGTACGTCTTTATACCAATAATTTTGACTATTCATTATTTCCTCCTGAAAGTCCTTTAAATTTAAACAGAGGGGGCAGGTAAGGGTAGCTCAGTGGTAGGTTTCTCACTTGCCATGCAGGAGACCCAGGTTCGATTCCCGGTGCCTGACCATGTAAAAAAGAAGGAAAAAAAAAAAGAAGAGAAAAATTTAAACAGAGAATTTCCTAGTACATCTTAAAAATAAATGAAATAATCTGTACAGTAGTTCTATGCTTTAACATCATTAGAGTATATGCCATGAAAACCAATTTCAAAAAGTCATCTGGATAAAAAGCTAGTTATTTGTAATAAATGGATTCTTATAAAATTCACTTGTTATCCAAGTTTGTTAGAAAAGAAATAGAACAAAAGAAGACACTGCACATTGATAAAAATAAAAATTAATAGCTTTCGTTCAATAAAATCCAGTTCAGGGGGGACTGGGAAGTTGCCAGATATTTTGGAAGCTGAACTCATAAAACTTAATGACTAACTGGATATAGGTGTAGAGGGAGGAATTAAGGATAATGCATGCAGGATTCCTTTATTTAGCAAGTGTGCACTCAGAGTGTTGAATGCCTATTCTATGCTTGACATACATCTCACTTCCAACATCACTAGAGTAACTGAATTTTCATCTTGCATCGAAAAATTTTAAAGCTAAAGAGACCGTAGAAACTATTTGTCCAAGAGAATAATTTATACAGGTGAGAAAAATGAAGACCAGAGATACCTAGTGGCTTGTTCCAAGTAATACAATACTTACTGGCAACTGTAAAGGTTAAGACTAGAGCCAAGTTCAAAGGCAAATGCTCTGTACATTATATTGCACAGTTCCACTTCTCTTTTTCAGTATTTGATTATAAGTCCAAATCTCAGAGAGAAAAAGAAATTAATAGATATGCACATATATATAATCCCGGTGGGCTGTTTATCTTGTTACAGGCACTATACACAAGAGCACCTATGAACTCAGGGAGAGATAAAAGCTCTATTATATCATCCAAGCAATAGTAAAATGCATTTTAGACATAAAAGAGATGATTCCTACAGATAAAAATGCATCCTTTCTAGTTTTTTCATCCATCAGAGAGGAATATAATGAAACATCAATTTCTATTCCTGAATGAAGCATTTCAGGAGTTTAATTTTTCTTGCTAACATCCAAATAACCCAATGCTGTTCATCTAAAAAATGAGGACAAAAAGGTGCTAAATTAATCAGCCTATAAATGACTTTCCTAGGATGTGAAGATGAATCACAGCAAAAGATGACCATGATCTCAAATTTTATTATTTACCAGGGAAAAATGAATAAAATCAAGTTTTTCACACTATCATTTATAAACTATTTCACTGAGGTGCTGTTCTTGATAGTCTCATTTTCTCTTTATCATGTTCCCCCCAGAGAAACTAAATCTAAAACAATGTGTGCAACTCAATATTCTTCAGAATCTTAACAAATTTTTCCCCCACTGGTTCCTTTAACAATCCTGTTAGCATAGAAACAGTGGTAATTGACCCATACTAACTAAACACAGGTGGCACCGGCTGAGAGTGATTTTCAGAATGGCTGTGCTCTTGTTTTCACTCCATAGAAAATATAAGGAACTTCAGGAAGAAAAACCATACTAAGGATAACTGCCAGCGAATGCTTTTGTATTCTAGTCGCTTTAATTTTAGTACATAAAGAGTTCCAGCCTATTGTTTTATGGTCTCTTATCAGTTGTTAATAAAAGTATATGAGCAATAAAAAAAAAACTCTCATAAGTTGAGTAGTGTTCAGTTGTTTATTTATTCATTCATCCATTTATTCACCAAATGTTAGGGTAATATGGGTCAGGTACGGAACCTGCTGCTAGAAGATATTTTGGAAGATAAATTCACAAATTTAATGACTATTTGGATATAAGTAGAGGAGAAGGAATTGCATGGATAGAATATGGACCTGCCTTCAAGGAGTTCAGTCTGTGTGGAAGCCTAAGCAAGCAAGCTCAGGTATGTTACAATAACCTATGGGAGCAAGGTGTGGGGACAACTACCTGCCTGATGAAGAGTCAGGTGGTCACTTTAAGGAGATGACATTTGAGGCCTAGTCTTATCCAGCAAAGAGGGATGAGGTTATTACCGAGGGAGTGAAAAACATTAAAAAGCACAGAGTATAAAATAACAATACTTTTTTTTTTTTTTGCTAACCATTGAATGTTATGTTTAACAAGAAAGTAATGTGTTGGATAAGTTGATTGAGATGAATTTATATGCTGCACTGATATATTTAAATATATTTCTCCAACAAAGGGATTACACTTGGAGGTTTTATGCTGCCATGTGACAAGACCAGTTAGGAGTTCCCAAAAACAGAAGGGGGAATGTTGAAAGATACCAGAGGAAAAGATATTGGTTAGATGAATTTAATGATTCTGAAGAGAGATGATCAGCACCTGTGAAGTAAACAATGGAAATTAAGGGGGCAGGATTCAGATTATTTTAGAATTTAAAGATTCGGTGGCTGACTGGGTGTGGAAGAGTACTTGAGAAGATGATGATTCCATATCTGAAACCGAGCTGATGGGAGATGGTACAAGTTTTAAGAGGAGGCATTGACTTAGATTTTGAATAGATTGATTTGACTACATTGAATCTATGGGGCATTAATGTAGAGAGATTTATAAAGCTTTGGGGCATAAAGATGGTGGACTCAGGGGTGTAGTCAGGACTGGCAATACAGACAAGAAAGCGAATAGCAATGAGGGAAGGTTAGTAGTCAAGGGAACAAATGTGGTCGCAGAAGGAAAGTATATATAATATATATTGTAAAAAGAGATGTGGGGATGAGGAAAACCAATTCTGCATGCAGCTATGAGCAGAAAGTCAGAAAGGGAGCCCAAAAACAAGCAACTATATAAAAAGAGAACCAGGAGAGAGTGTGAAACAGAAGCCAAGGAAAGAGTTTTAAGAAAAGGAGGTCAAGAGGGTCCAATCCTCTGAGAGAGTCAAGTGAGAAAGGGGTTAGACAGAGACCATTGGAAGACCTTTCATGACATTAGCAAAAGTATTTTCCAGGAAAATGGTAGGGGAGAAGCCAGACTGTGATGGGAGAAGGAGGTAAGGAGGCTGACCCATCAATAAGGAAGCAGAGACAGCACATCAGAGTCTGACAGTGAAGGAAATAAGAAAGATAGGCTCTTAGCTTGAGGACTAGGCAGCTTCCTATAACAAAAAGAAGAGAGGAGTTAATGCAGTTCACTTTCAGTGATAATCTGGAAGTTTTAGGTAAAAAAAATTCATTTCTTTATGAATGATATCTAGAAAATTGGACTTGAATTACTATTTCAATTCTATAATAATAAAAAAATTGCTACAATTTATCTGAGGCTTAAATTGCTTTTCATCGTTCAATGATTCAATACATGTTACTGGGCAGTGTCTCTGTCATTCTAGACACTGGGTGTTCAGCAGTAAACAAATTGGACAAAAGTTCCTACCCTCATGGATATTATATTCCAGTGTATAATATCTGCCAAGAGAAATGGCATTATTCAAGTCAAATGTAAGCCAATGGATGATACACAGAAGTTAGAAAATTAACAAATAATGAAAAATAAAATGAAGAGGAGGCCTCCCAAAATCCTGGTAATATTACGAATGGAGTCTCCAAAAATCATGGTAAAGAAGGATAAGAATGATCTTAACCATAACAAATGAAAATAGTGTTTGAAGAACACTTATGACACTTTGGGGGTTGATGGAATGTTAGGGCCTGTATGACTCTACTTGCTCCTTGGAAAACTATAAAAGCATTATTTTTCTACTGTCACATAAGACTTTTGAAGTATTAATCAAATATTTTATTCCTTTGGCAAACCCCCAATATCCCTAGTATAGGAATGAATTCATTCAATTAAATATTTCTAAGGTATCCTTCTGCTCCACTCAAGGATAGCTAAATAAGGAGACTCATGATGGTTCTTTTTTGCAGAATCAGAGATCCAGTCATCCTTTAATAGGCAGGCCCTAAGGTTGAATTCTAGTGTGAACCTGAAAACGCATCTTCGACCTTTAAATGGCTTGCCTCCTGAGTGACAGCTGAAAATAGATACAACAAAACTGAGACAACTGTTAGCAGATTCTGTAACATGGTTAACTACCTAGAAATACGTTACTAATAACATAATACTGTTTGGTAGTTATAGAAATCCATAATGATGGTAATTGATTTGTAGAAACACATGAATATGGTATCATCCTAGGAAAGTAATTTGATATGCAAATTATATTTTTGTTTGGATGCATTTAATTTTATTTTGGAGGACTCTGGAAGATCAGAGTGTTACAAAAATGCTTTCCTATTTAATTAATAATTTGTGATAGTGCAGAGAAAGGCTAAAAAAACAAAAGAGGAGAAATGGCATATTAAACAGATTGCTAATATACGTGGGGTTGCAAAGTTAATAATTGACTAGAAAAAAGAAATTTCTTGAATACTTTATTTTCTATCAATCTTTAAACAATTAATGTATTATGAATCATTTTTATTCATTTATTAAAGTAAATTCTTAAATCGCTTATGACAAATAATTTACCTACCAATTGTGTAGTATATATTTGAAAGATAGAAATCTAACATTTTTATAGGACCCAAATTTAATACAAGTGACTAGCTGTCAGTTAATCTGAATTAGTAAGTGTTTTAGTTTGCTAAGGCTACCAGAATGCAATATACCAGAAATGATCGGCTTTTATAAAGGGGATTTAATATGTTACAAGTTTACAGTATCAAGGCCATGAAAATGTACAAACTAAGACACCCAGAGGAGATACATTGACTCTAAAGAAAAGCCGAGGTCTCTCACATGGGAAGGCACGTGGCTGGCATCTGCTGGTTCTTATTCCCGATTTTGTTGCTTCCAGCTTCTGATTCCAGTGGCTCTCTCTCTAAACATCTGTGAGTCCTCATTTAACTAGTAGGAAAAAACTCTAGATTTCAACTCTTAGCTTAGTATCTCCCGAGGCCAAGGAGATTTCTTCTGCCCTGTCTTTTGGGTCCAAATGGTCCTCTCAGCAACTTCTGCATCTCTAGACATCTGTGTCTATGTCATTCTGAAGTCTTTCTCCCTGAGCTTTCTTAAAGACTACAGAAAACTAATCAAGACCTACTTTGAATGGACAGAGTCACATCTCCATTTTATCAAAAGGTCACACTCACAATTAGGTATGTCATCTCTCCATGGAAACAACCCAGTCAAGAGGTCATACCCATGATATTGGATCAAGATTAAAAAAACGTGGCTGCCCTCACAAGATTGAATTAGGATTAAAAGAACATGGCTTTCTGGAGCACATATCAGCCTCAAACTAGCACAGTAAGACTTGATGTCCTTATTTTAGCTGATTAGTTGGCAGAGCCTGATTTTTCTACACATCCTAAATACTAATAGATAAATAATTTTATTAGTCAATGTCAGTAATTTTATTCAGTTGAGAACTGAAATTATTTTAATTTTCCTTCACCATGAAAAACAGACTTGTTATATCAATAAAACAACTGCCACTCAAAATATTTCAAAAACAGGGCACTGGATTTTTAACTCTACAGAGACAACTATGAATTCATGCCAGGACCCTAGAATTTTGATGCTATCAGTTGCATCACACCAGTTCCCTGAAGGTACTTACTAAAGCTGAATATGCATACCCTATGGCTTAGCAATTCCATTCCTTGGTGTGAGTTCAATAGAACTGCATCCATATGTTCATCAAAAACCAAGCACACTATACAATTGCCCAAAACAGATACTTCCCAAATGTGCATTAGCAGTAGAATGAATAAATAAATTGCAATATATTCACATAATAAAATACCATGCAACAAAGATAATGAACAATTTATAGATCCATGCAACAACATGGATGGCTTTCACAAAACAGAATGGTGCAGTAAAAGAAGCCAGACACAAAAGAGTATATGCTGTATTATTCCACTTAATGCTAGCACAAAATAGACAAATCTAATCTAGTCTGTCAGAAGTCAGGTTAGTGGTTACTGATGGCAGGTGAGTACTGGTTGAAAGACCAGTGTCATGGTAAGGTTCATGCGTCAACTAGGCTAAGTGGTGGTACCTGTTTGTCTGGATGGGCAAGTGCTGGCCTGTCTGTTGCGATGAGGACATTTCATAGAATTAAATCATGATCACGTCAGCTGCATCCACAGCTGATTCCATTTGTAATCAGCCAAAGGAGAGTGTCTTCTGCAATGAGTGATGCTTAATCTAATCACTGGAAGCCTTTTAACAAGGATTCAGAAGAGACAGGCTCTTCCTGTCTCAGCCAGCAAGCCTCTCCTGTGGAGTTCATCCAGACCCTCCATCAGAATCATCGGCTTCACAGCCTGCCATGCAGATTTTGGACTCTGCATTCCTGCGGTCACATGAGACACTTATATAAATTTTGTATTTGCGAGTGTTCCCTATTGATTCTGTTTCTCCAGAGAATCCTATTTCTTGATCTAGGCATTGGTTACATATGAGTTCAGCTTGTTAAATCCATCCAACTTAATAATCATGACATGTACACAATTTTTAAATAATACAAATTGCCATTATGTCAAACATCTTCAGCCAGTTAGCCAATAACTTATAAAATAACATGAACAAATGACCAAAATCATGTGTACATGATGCACATGGTCAACTATTTAACATTATTTGGGGAAATTGAGAATATCCCCTGGGTGCTCAAATGTCTCCCTTCCTTACCATTGGCAGTTTACTTAAAATTCCACACAGACTATTTTTAAATGCAAGTATTCCAGAAAAAGAATAACATCTTGGGTGATTTAAAGATACTGCTTCCCTTTGTAAAGGGGAGACAGGAATGGGAAGGGGCCATTTCTTATCTTTCTAGTACATTGTGCTATTTAATGTTTATAGTAACTCCATAAAGTATGGCTGATTATCCTCTTCTTGAAGATGAGGAAACAGAGACTCAGGTCAAACAAATGGACCCACAACTTTTTGTGGGAAACTAGGTTTCATTTTCAGGTTTAATTCATGAAGAAAGAGGCAAAAGAAAGGAAGGTGGATGAATATCAAAGAGCAAGCCTATTGACTTCCTAATTTTATCCAAAGCTAAGCGAGGCTTTCAATTCAACTGATCTATTTCACTGAAAGTTGTTCTCAACTGAGAAGGTAGAAGAGGAACAAGAGGATTGAGGGGAGAAGAAGAGGAGAGGAGAGAGGAAAAGATTTAAGAACAACACACAAAAATCTGATTGCTTTGTAACTGAACAAGTACAGCCACTATGGAATAAAACTTTGACCTGTTCATCCTAGAAAATCCTCTGCCTATAGACATTATACCAGGCTATCATGCATAGATTTTCATTTTTTTTCCTATGGACAAGAGAAAAAAATTCCAGGCTTGTATTTGGAAAGTCATTTTATTGTTTGGAATTGTTGCTGTTAGGAATTTCTTCCCTAGACATTAACAAATTCCTCTTTTTTAAAAAAAAAATCTCGGGTTAGATGGAGACTAACTGGTCACTCTGATTCAAATATTAGAAGATTCTCATTGAGCTTGTTTTCCCCAAGTGAAATAATTCTAATTCTAATTCTAATTCTCATATCTCCCAAATTAATCAAAATTTTCTTAGGATTTAATAATAAATGTCAAGATTGAGAAGATCAAGATTGAGAAGATGATGATTCATCTGAAGCAGTTCACAATAAGTTGTGATCCATAATTATCAAGTGCTTTTGCTAATATCAACCATAGACATGAAACTGGTTTTGTTAGCTTGGTGCACACTAAATTGAAATAACCTAAACCAATATTTATTAAAACTTGGGAAGACCTAGCAACAGTGTTGAAATTTTAAAACATATCTGACTATAGTGCATTAATTTACAGACTGAATTATATCAAGAGAGATACAGATAGAGATAGAGCTAGGAATAGGTAGAGATGGAAAGGGATTTAAAGACAGAGGTAGAGGATCACGAGATTAGATATATTAAGACTTAGTTCTAGAGAAATCAGAAAGCACATCTGCTAAAAAATACAAGAAACTACCTTGAGAAATATCCATAAACCACTTAGGTTATTGAGTGTACCTCATTTTTAACAGCTTTATTAGCTTATTCTGAACATTGCATATGAAATGGAACCCATATAATATGTGCTCTTTTGTGATTGGCTTCTTTTACTTAACATATTGTTTTTGAGATTATCAGTACTTCTTTCCTTTTTAATGTCAATAGTATTCCATTGTTTAGATATACCACATTTTGCTTTTTCAATCATTGGTTGATGGACTTTGGGCTATTTCCACCTTTTGGCTATTATGAGCAATGCTGCTTTGAACAATCATGTACAAGTTTTATGTAAATGCATGTTTTTCATTTCTCTTGGAAAGATCCTTAAGAATGGAATTACTGGGTCATATGGTAACTCTGGATGTTTAACATTTGAGGAACTACTAAACTGTTTTCCGAGGTTTTACAACTTTTTACCATCCCACCAGCAATGTATGAAAATTCCAGTTTCTGCACACCTAGACCAAAAATTATCTGCCTTTTTAATTATAGCCATTCAGTAAGGGTAAAGTGATTTTGATTGCCTTTCCCTAAGATGATGATGTTGACCATCTTTTCATGTGCTTATTGATTATCTCTATATCTTCTTGAGAGAAAGGTTTGTTCAAATTCTTTGCCCATTTTTAAATTAGTATTTTTGTCTTTTACTGTTAAGTGTAATAGTTCTTCCTGTATTCCAAATACTAGACCCATATCAGTGACATGGTTTGCAAATATTTTTCCATTCCGTAGGTTGTCTTCTCATTTTCTTGATGGTGTCCTTTGAAGCACAAAAGTTTGCTTTTTAAAAATGCTGGTGAATTCCATCTTATCAATCTTATCTTTTATCATTTGTATTCTTGGTATCATATCTAAGAAATCACTGAATAAACCAAGAACCCAGAGATTCACTTGGATTTTTGTCTGAGAGTTTTGTAAATTTAGATCTTAAGGTTTTACAGTCTACTGAGTTCCTTTTTATTGGTGATATTAGTTAGGCATCCAAATTCATTCTTCTACATGTGGCTATCCAGTTGCCACAGCACCATTTGTTGAAAAAACTATTCTTTCCCCCAGTCAATTGACTTGGTACCTTTTTCAAAAATCAACTGACTTCAAATGTTAGGGTTTATTTCTAGGCTCTCAATTCTATTCCACTAATCTATGTATTTATTCCTTGCCAGAACTGTTCTGTTTTGTTTACTATAGCTTTGAAGCAGGTTTAAAATTGGGAAGTGTTCTTTTTTTCTATTTTTTCAAGTTTGTTTGGGCTAGTCTGCATTCTTTGAATGTCCATATGAATTTTTTACGATTACCTTGTCAATTTCTCCAAAAATATCAGCTGGGATAGTGATAGGAATTGCACTGAATCAGTAGGAGGTTAACTATTCAATGCCTTTCATTAGATACAAGCTAACGTGATTAATTATACAATAAATAACTACCCAAGAATTTCAAATTTGTTGAAAAGTAAAAAATATGTTTGTATTTTAACAGCAGTTATTTAGTAGCAATAACAAACATGTTAGGTAGAGAGCAATTAATTGTGAAATATTGGAAGGATAGAAGGAAATAATCAGAGATTTATTTATTTCTCTTAAGGCACAATACCTGAGGCCTTCAAAAATATTAAAAATATTTTAGAATTCTATTGCCTCCAAAATATGAAAATAAAACTAAAAATCCTATCTACAAATATATTATTATGTCAACTACTAAATATTAATAACAACATTTAGCTCATAAGCATAATATAGTTTGTATTTAGCAAACTAAAATTAAAAGCAATTTCAAAAATGTTATAGCAGAGGTTATATATATATTGTATGTGATAAATGCATTTTAATATATTTGAAATCAGATCCGAGAAAAGCAGAAAACCTGGCACCATTAAAGGTCTTAAAATAGGCTTGGAAACATCTGTTAAGGAATCACATAAATTCTCAACCCTACAGAACAAAATAAAGTTTTTATGTATTTCTTTGAAATGTGAACAAGCCACATGATGTCTTGTTGTGGTCTGTTATTCTTCATTATAGAAGTTAGGCAATATTAGATTATACAATAGTCCGAGAAAAACCACTTCTCCTTTTGACCTAACTTCAAAAGTGTTTTCTCTTTGAAGATGGATAATATGCTTGTTAAAGTAATAAATCAGGCCATCCACTCTTGGTAATGAGTTCTGTTAACTATCTTCTGGTCCCTGTTTAAGTAATTTCAAAATTTGGTTTGAAAAGATTATGCTTTATTGTATAAGCCTACTAATGTCCCTTTAATTCACTAAATTATTCTATATTGTCTGCTTGGGTTATGTTTAACCCTTGATAATACTTTTTTAGGAACGGTACTTTAAAAGATATCTGACATTTATCATGAATAGAGAAGCATGAAAGTAACTTTCCCTTGTAACTCTCTTATTTGGTCAATAATGGTTAAATACTGGGTTAATTTTCTTCCATGAAGACATTTCTATGAAACAACTATTATTATCCATTATATTTATCAAGCACCATAGCGTTGGTTATATAACAAGATTTACAAAAGGTAATTCTTTGTCCGTCAACATCTAAATGCAAAATGGTAGTCATAATCATTAGTTTTATTAAGACAAAAATATTGGTGAAAGCATTATGGTTATTTCCTTTCAAATTGATTGAAAGTTCCTAATTCTAAAAATTTGAAGCCGACCTGGGAGTATGATATCATGTTCTTGTCAAATAAATGGTTCAGTAGGCCTTTAACTCCTTAGTACTTGAACTTTACCTTAAGCTGATGAACAAATTGAATAAAATTTTTGAGATAATAATACATTTGCAGAAGTAGTATATCCCTATGGCTAGTGTGTGAGGTATATAATTGGCTAGGAAATGTTCTAACTTGCCAGTATTTGAAAAGTTGTGTCCAAAGAAACTGACAAGTTATTTATCTCCTGGTAGTTTAATAATAATAATTTTTTTAATTGAGTTTCATATGTGAGGTAGTCAGTAGTAACTGCTGCCATAAATATTAAAATCTTATGAAGAATAGGGAGAAAGATGGTGGTGTAGGAATATGTGGGATTCAGCTAGTAAATAGCCAGGAACTGTTTGCAACAACTATCTGGAGGATTTCCATGACCAGACACACATTGTACACCAGCCTGGAACAAGTGAAAGGGTCAAGATTACAGCATAGAACTGTGGGTAAATTATTCCATGCTGTGGAGGCTTGGGTCCCACCTCAATAACACAGAAGGCTGACTCAGGGTCCCTCCCCAGTGGAAAATGGAAGCTCTCTCTACTAGGAGCAAGGGGAGGAAAGCTCAACCAAGATCTTTGATTAACAAATTCGGACTGCTGAAAACTAGCTCAAAGCACAGGAAAACCTACATGGCAAACAAGAAAGAAATCAGGAGCTCTATAGTGGTCCTGACCTCCATAGAAAGGAGGAAAAGCTGATGAAAAAAGGAAAAAGAAAAGAAAAACAGAGATGTCTGGATTGGCTGAGCTCAGAATACTGGAAAAGGATTGTGCCCCTAGATAATGGATACATAAAGCCAGGTACCAACTCCAGCTCTTGATTAGAAAATCCAAAAACCTGGGGACTGGCTCTGAGAGGACTTTTTCTTCTTTTCTCTCTTTCTTTTTTTTTTTTTCTGCTTTTTTTAAGGAAGCCCATTATAGAAAGCAGCAGGCATTCTCAGTTTTCAGCCCTGACCCAAGGCTAAAGTAACTAATCAGGTGGAGGAGATACTTCCCAAAAAACATTACCTTCCCCTAAGAAAAGGGGGGGGGGGCAGGGACCAACAGAAGTGATGGCCATTTAGAGACTTTAGACTCCAAGATCTGGGAAATCACAGCAGTTTCAACCTACAAAAAGCAGAGCCCAGCCTGTCTCAAACATGCTCCCCACAGGTGGGAAAGGGAGACCTGTAATGTTTCCACCCTGAAGGGAACAAGGGTTTGAAGAGCAGCACCTTCCCCCTGCCAAAAAAAAGAGGGGGAGGCAAGGCTCAGCATAGGTGGTATCTGTTATTTAGAGAATTTGGACCCCAGGAACTGGAAAACAGAAACAGGTTAAGTCCACCTTCAGCCTCAGTCTCTGTCTCAAGCTACACCCCTAGCAGTGACAGGCTCTGCTGAGAATTAAAGGCACAGTACCACTTTTGACCTGTGGGGAGCAGCAAACTGACTATTGCTATCTGCTGGGAAGGACAGGAAAAGCACAGAATTAGAGGCTTCACAGAAAAGACTGGCACCCTGCTGGGCCTCATCCCCAGGGAACCTTGGTACTGATTATACCCACTTCATGAGTCTGGGCCTGTCTTGTCTGGGAAAATCTGACTGGGGTTGATCCCATTTGGTAACACTCTCCATCCAGAGCCAGACTTCCAAGTAAAAGTTGCTAGAGATATTGAAAGGAGTGTTAAAAACATATTGAGGCAAAACAAAATAGCAGATCAGCATTCCCTGATAAAGACAAGGATGGAAAGCTTTTTTCTAGGGGGGTTAAAGAACTGCACACTCCCCCAAAAAAGGGCAATCTCATAAAACTTCCATATAAGCAGGGCAAGAATCAGAAAAATAAAAGCTGAACAATTCTAATCAGTTAAACAGAAGCTATGTTAGAGGACTAGAATAAGCTTAACCAAATGTCAAAGAACAGTTAGAGAACAATACAACCAACAAAAAAACCTTAGGCAAATGAGAGAAAATAACCTCCAGAATAAACTACTCAAGGTAATCAGATGCCTAGGTAGCAGCAAAAAAATCATGAGTCATAATAGGAAACACAAAGATATGGCTTAGCTAGAGGAACAAACTAATAATTCAAATGAGATACATCAGCTTAAAAAAACTAATTAAAGAAGTTCAAACAAATATTATAAATCAATTCAGTGAGTTGAAGGAAAATATGGCAAAAGAGATCAAAGATATAACAAAGATACTGTGTGACCATAAAGAAAAACTTGAAAGCTTGCAAAATGAAGAGATTAAAAATGCAATTGAGACATACAGCAGCAGAATTGAAGAGCCAGAAGAAAGGATTAGTGCACTAGAGGACAGGATATCTGAAATCCTAAACACAAAAGAACAGAGAGGAAAAGGATTGGAAAAATACAAGCAGGGTCTCAGGGAACCGAATGACAAAATGAAACACACAAATATATAATGTTATTGGTGTCCCAGAAGGAGAAGAGTAGGGAAAATGGTCAGAAAGAATAATTGAAGAAATAATCACTGAAAACTTCCCAATTATGAAAGACACAAAATTACAGGTTCAAGAAGCAGAGCATACCCCAAACAGAATAGATCCAAATAGAACTACTCCAAGATACTTACTAATAAGATTGTCAGATGCCAAAGAAAATGAGACAACTTTGAAAGTAGTAAGAGGAAACTGATCCATCACACACAAGGGAAGCTTGATAAGACCTGTGAAGATTTCTCAGCAGAAGCTATGGGGGCAAAAAAAAAAAAAAAAAAAAAGCAGTGGGATGATACATCTAAGATACTGAAAGAGAAAAACTGCCAATCAAGAATTCTATATCTGGAAAAATTGTCCTTCAAAAATGAGGGAGACTCCCCTCTATGTGCAACATGACAACCAGGGATGAAAGTCTCCCTGGTAGCATGGGAGATGACTCCAAGGGATGAGCCTAGCCCTGGCACCATGAGATTAACAATGCCATCCTGACAGGAAGGGGGACACAAGTGTAACATAAGTTTTCAGTGGCTGAGAGAGTTCAAATAGAGTTGAGAGGCTACACTGGAGGTAACTCTTATGCATGTTTCAGGTAGACATTGCTATCTATCATAATTTGCCAAACCCCAACCAAAACCATTCCTGTCAATCCTAAGGAATATCTAGGCTACTATATAAGATTCTACAAAGGTTCCATGCACTAGGGTAACTTTCAAAAACTTACCACCTCCAAATGGGTTCCTGGACCAGATAAGTCCTGAAATGTAGAGGGGACAGCCCTTCCAGAATATCAACTAGTTCCATCCCCATCCAATATTATTGACAGCCCCTTCCAACATGAAAAAATTAGAATGAGCATAGCCCAAATACCCCTAAAGAGTGGGAGAAAGATCAAAGGTGATGGTGGGGATATACAGAAAAGGTAGGGTTTAACAAATGAGTATGAGTGCTGAATCATTATACTAATATTTCTTTTAGCTTCCAATCTCTCAGAGTAGCTAGAATAAAAACAATAAATATTGACTCAAGATGAAATAGAAGACCTCAACAAACCAATTACAAGTAAAGAGACTGAATCAGTCATCAAAAAAACTCACCAAAAGGAAAGTCCAGGACCAGATGGCTTCACATGTGAATTCTGCCAAGCATTCAAGAAAGAATTAGTACTAATCCCAGTCAAACTTTTCAAAAAAAAAGAAAATCGAAGAGGAGAAAATCTACCTAACTCATTCTAGGAAGCGAACATAACCCTAATGACAAAGCCAGACAAAGATACTACAAGAAAAGAAAGTTACAGATCAATCTCCTTAATGAATACAGATGCAAAAATCTTCAAAAAATACTTGCAAGTCAAATCCAGCAGCACATTAAAAGAATTATACACTATGACCAAGTGGGTTTTATTCCAGGCATGCAAGTGTGGTTCAACATAAGGAAATCAATTAACATAATACACACATCAATAAATAAAAGTAGAAAGAACACATAATCATCTCAATTAATGCAGAAAAGTCATTTGACAAAATTCAACATTGTTTCTTGATGAAAAGACTTAAAATGACAGGAATAGAAGGAAATTTCCTCAATATGACAAAGGGAATATATGAAAAATCTACAGCTAAAATCATAACCAATGGGAAAAAACTGAAAACTTTCCATCTAACATCAGGAGCAAGACAAGGATGCCCACTGTCACCAGTGTTATTCAACATTGTGCTGGAAGTTCTAGCTAGAGTTATTTAGCAAGAAAAAGAAATGAAATGCATCCAGATTAGAAAAGAAGAAGTAAAATTTTCACTGTTTGCAGGTGACATGATCCTATATGGAGAAAATCCTTTAAAGTCTATAGGATGCTTTTTTATTTCTTTGCTTTGTATATATGTTATACTATATAATAGAAAAGTTTAAAAATCTATAGCAAAGCTACTAGAGCTAACAAATGTTTATAGCAGAGTGACAAGATGCAAGATCAACACACAGAAATCAGTAGTGTTTATATACACAAGCAACGCACAATCTGAGGAGGAAATCAAGAAGAAATTCCATTTACAATAACAACCAAAAGAATCAAATATTTAGGAAGAAATTTAACCACGCTCATAAAAGACATATACACAGAAAACTCCAAAACATTGCTAAAATAAATCATGGAAGACCTGAATAAATAGAAAAACATATGATAGTTATGGATTGGAAGACTAAATATAGTGAAGATGTCAATTCTACCCAAATTGATTTATAGATTCAATGTAAAATTAATTAAAATCCCAACAAATTACTTTGCAGAAATAGAAATACCAATAATCAAATTTATTTCTAAGGGTAGGGTACCCTGAATAGCTAAAAATATCTTGAGAAAGATAAAGGAAGTGGGAGTTCTCACACTACCTGACTTTAAAGCATATTACAAAGCTATAGTTTTTTATCAAAAACAGCATTTTACTGATATAAAGATAGATATACTAGCCGATGGAAACAAATCGAGTGTTCCAAAATAGACCCTCTCACTCATGGACAACTGATTTTCAATAAGGGGGCCAAGTCCACTCAACTGGGACAGAGCAGCCTCTTCAACAATTGGTGCTTGGAGAATTGGATATCCATACCCTCAAGAATGAAAGAGGATTCCTAAAGACCTAAACATTAGAGATAAGACCATAAAGCTTTTAGAAGAAAATGTATGGAAATATATTAAAGATCTTGTGTCGGGAGGTGGTTTCCTAAACCTTACAAAGCCCAAGTGATGGAAAAAGATACTGATAAATGGGCTCTCCTCAAAATTCAATATGTTTTCACAGCAAAAAACTTTGTCAGGAAAGTGAAAAGGCAGTCTACTCAATGTGAGACAATATTTGGAAACCACATATCAGATAAGGGCTTAATATCTAGAATACAAGAGAGATCCTACAACTCAACAACAAAAGGACAACCCAATTTTACAATGGGCAAAAGACATGTGTTCTAGTTTGCTAGCTGTTGGAATGCAATATACCAGAAACAGAATGGCTCTTAAAAAGGGGAATTTAATAAGTTGCTAGTTTACAGTTCTAAGGCCAAGAAAATGTCCCAATTAGAACAAGTCTATTGAAATGTCCAATCAAAGGAATGCAGGGAAAGATACCTTGGTTCAACAAGGCTGATGAAGTTCAGGGTTTCTCTCTCAAGTGAGAAAGGCACATGGTGAACATAGTCAGTTTCTCTCTCATCTGGAAGGGCACAGGGCAGACACAGCATCATGTGCGAGCTTCTTCTCCTAGCTTCCGGTTTCATGAAGCTCCCTGGGAGGCATTTTCCTTCTTCATCTCCAAAGGTCACTGGCTGGTGGACTTTGGCTTCTTGTGGCTATGTCATTCTGCTCTGCTCTCTCTGAATCTCCCATTCTCCAAAATGTTTCCTCTTTTATAGGACTCCAATAAACCAATCAAGACCCACCCAAATGGGTGGAAACATGTCATCACCTAATCCAGTTTAACAACCACTCTTGACTAAATCACATCATCCAGAGAGATTATCTGATTACAGTTTCAAACTTACAGTATTGAATAGGGATTATTCTGCTTTTATGAAATGGGATTTTGATTAAAACATGGCTTTTCTAGGGGGCATACATCCTTTTAAACCAGCACAACATGGATAGACACTTTTTCAAATTATAAATACAAATGTCTCAAAAGCCTGTGAAAAGATGCTCAACATAACTATTAGGGAGATGCAAATCAAAACCACAATGAGATATCATCTCACACCTACTAGGATGACCATTATCAAAAAAACAGAAAACTTCAAGTGCTGGAGAGGATGTGGAGAAACAGGTGCACTCATTCACTGTTGGTAAGAATGTAGAATGGTACAGCTGCTCTGGAAGACAGTTTGACAGTTCCTCAGGAAAGCTACATATAGATTTGCCATATGATCCAGCATTCCCATTACTAGGTATATACTTGGAAGAAATGAAACAAGGAAGATGAACAGACATTTGCACATTGATGTTTATAGCGGCATCGTTCACAATTGCCAGTAGATGAAAAAAGCAAAAATATCCATCAACAGATATGTGGATAAGCAAACTCTTGTGTATATATATATATATAAAATGGATTATGCAGCTGTAAGATGGAATAAAGTCATGATGCATGCAACAACATGGATGAACTTTGAAGACATATGCTGAGAGAAATAAGCCAAAACAAAAGGACGAATGTTATATAATCTCACTGATATGAACTAACTATAATGAGCAAATTCTGAGAGTTAAAGTTGAGAACATAGATTATTAGGAGATAGAAAGGTCTAGAGATTGGGCATTTGATGAAAGAGTACGGAATGTTCAACCGGATTAATTGCACAGGTTCAGAATTGGATAGTAGAATACTGTGTAATGATAGCACAGTACTGTAAGTATAATGAATAAAGCTGAGTGTAAGTATGGTTAAAGGGGACAATGATGTTGATTAAATGCACAAATATAAAAAGTTTTTACTCGACAGAGAACAATTGAATGTCACCATTGGCAGGTGTTAAAAATGGGATGGTGTATGGAAAAACTACAATTAATGCAAACTAAGGTCTATAGATAACAGTAATACTGTGCTATTCTTTCATTAATTGCAGTAAAGGCAATATACCAAAGCTAAATATCAATGAGAGAGGGATATAAGAGAGGGGTATGGGATACTTGTCATTTTTGTTTCTCCTTTTTCCCTCTTCTTTCTTTGTGGAAGATATGGACTAACTCTCATATAGATTGTGGTGGTGAATGTATAACTATGGGATTATACCAGAAGCCATTGATTGTACACTTAGAATGGCTGCATGGTGTGTGCATAAATCTGTTTCAAAAAAATAAACAGAAAGATACAAGTGCTTGAGAAGATGTGGAGAGAGAGAAATACCTACTCCTGGTTGGTACTTTAAGGGCAGTATGCCGAGTGAAATAAGCCAGAAAGGAAAGGACAAATATTGCCAAGTCTCACTAACATAAGCTAACAATAAGGAGCAATCTCTGAGAAGTGAATTTAAGAGCATAGGTTATCAGGAGATAGAAAATGAGCAGAGATTGGGCAATTAATGATTAAGGAGTACAGAATGTTGAATAAGCCTCATTGTAAAGGTACTTAAATTGTTATCTCTTTCAGCAGTCACATTTATTTCTGAATTTTAACTGTTATTTCTAAATTTTGAGATGCTGCACTCTTTATGTATAAACTGGTAGCTCTGTGGAACTTTAGGTATCTGTGTGGTGCATGAGACTCAGACTTAGAATTTTGCAGCTCTGAAAGTCAGCATCATTCCATATAGCAACTGTTAAAGAAGATGAAAAAAATCAGATTTCCTTTAGAGATAAGAATGAAGTCGATCTGGTTAGGACTAAGGTAAATCAGAATACAGGATAAAAGATGATATTGTCTGTACTTTAAAATATCAACTTCGGTGTGAGACCAAAGGTACAGATGTTTATTTTGTTCAAAATTTAAATTTTCTGTAGCACACTATCTAATTTATTCCATCTGGTCAGTTCATTTAAATAACCTACTTACCTGGAGCCTAGAATAGGGAATGAGATCTTGTCATTCTCTACAGGTTAAAGTAATACCTTGATACATTCTAGAGTATTTTGGGCAGAAAATATAAATTATTTTCAAAGTCCCTTTGAGGAACTGGGGGGAAATGTGGAAATATTAAACTTTCTCAGTTGGGGAATTTCTGATATTTTCTGAAGCATTAGGGACTCGATCTTGAGGTTTGCTCTTATGAAACTTATTTCTGCAATGGCAAAGCTAAGTGTACTTATACTTATGCCTAAGAATCACCCACAGAGAACCTCTTTTGTTGCTCAGATGTGGTCTCTTTCTCTAACTCAACTTTGCTTACTCACTACCCTTTCCACTATGTGGGACGTGACTCCCAAGGGTGTAAGTCTCCCTGGCAACATGGTACATAACTCCCAGAAATGAGCCTGGCCTTGGCATCATGGGATTAAGAATGTCTACTTGACATAAAGGGGGAAAAGAAATGAAACAAAATAAAGTCTTGATGGCTAAGAGATTTCAAATAGAGTCAAGAGGTCATTCTGCCTCTTGCCACAGTACATCAAGCCCCAACCAAAAGCATTCCTGAAAACCCTAAAGAATACCCTGGGCTTGATCTAAGATTCTATAAAAGTTTTAGTTAGCAAGCTTTTTTTTTTTTTCAGAATCTTAAGGTCTCCTGATTGTTCCTATGCCAGAAAAGCCTGAAACCCAGAGGAATCGATAACAACCAGATTCATTCCTCTACCCCATAAGATTGACACCCCTTTCCAGCATGAAGTAGTTAAAATATTCATTGCCCAGACAGTCCTGCAGATCGAGAGAATGATACAATGAGAGAGAAGAGCTGTAACAGAGAAATTAAGACTTAACAAATTATTATGACTTGACTCTTTATATAGATATTTCTTTTTAGTTTCTAGTGTGTTAGAATAGCCAGAAGGAAATTCCTGAAATTGTTGAACTGTAATCCAGTGGTCTTGTTCTTTGATAATGATTGTATAACTACATAACTTTTTATTGTGTGAGTGTGTGATTGTACAAAAACCTTGTGACAGACACTCCCTTTATTCAGTGTATAGGTAGGTGAGTAATAAAATAAAGGCATGCATGAAAAAATAATAAATAGGTTAGGAATATGGGGGGAAAAACCCCTATGTAAACTATGGACAATAACTTTAATAGTCTTTCATCATTTGTAACAAATGTAACTATCATTAAAAAAATAGAATTACAAAAAAAAGATTATCATCAATTGTAAGAAATTTTCCACACCAACGCAAGTGTAGGTGGTGGGGTGGTATATGGGAATTCTGATTATTCTACCAACCTCAATTTCTCTAATAAAAAAATAATTTTAAAAAGTCTAGAATAATCACACAAAAAATCTTAGATAGGCTTATCAAATTATTCACAATGAAATTAAAAATTAGAATTCCTAAAGCCTTCATGACTACGAATTACTATCTTCTTATGAGAGTAAGTAAACATTTATTTACATGCATATTCCTTTTGGTATATGGTTTCAACACTAGAACTAAACATATGGTCTAAAAATATTTAGTTAAGAGGAATATGGAAAAAAATTGTTATCTTTAACTTTAATAGTCAATGATGATTTGTACACGAATCTTTCAACCTGTTGATTTCCCAGAACTGTTCCCTTTCTCTGGGGGGGTCTTTCAAAATTCCATGAGGTAAGGGTTTATAGATAAAAACACTCAAGCCTTAGAGAAGCTAGGTAAGTCCATGGAGGTCAACTGCAATGACAGAGCCTTGATTCAAGTTCAACTGTGTGTGAATCAAAAGTGTCATGGGATTGTTTTTTGTTTGTTTGTTTGTTTGTTTTGCTTTTTCTTTTTGCTATGCCATTCTACTATGCTTTTCTCTATATCCAGATCTGGATATAAAAATAGCAATGGATGAGGAAGACTGCTGTGTTTAATAGAAGTCTCTGAGAACAGTGAATAACTCAGGATAATAGGGGCAAAGGAAGTCAGAGCATAACCCAGATGTCCTCAAATTTGCTAGTTCTGAGGTGCCTATAGGCAGAGGTATCTCTGTGTCCCACAGTTCTTCTAAAGAACCCACCCACCAAAGTTCATGAGCAGTATAGACTATCCTGAACATCTCGTAGGGAAGATGAAGAAAGAGATTTACTTAACATATTGCCCCCAAATTTCAAATGCTCCCATTAGATATTTTTCTCCTTTTCTGAATCACTACCTGGGTTTCTCTACCTCTTCCTTTTCACCACATGATGTCCAAACTGCTGACTCTTTCCTCTTCTTTCCCCAATTTCCCCGGGATCTTCAAATATCTGCGTTAGGTTGTCGAAAAATTTAGCTCTGCCTGGGCACTACTCCAAAATTGGACCCCAAACCCCACCACACTTGGAAAAATAAAGGTTTTCTAACTCACGGCACCAACGCTCCATTGGAGAAAATGAGAAATTATAGCATTTTTAAAACAAGCTAGGCTATCCAGGATCATTGTTCATGAAAATTCTTGTAGAATGATACCGTTCACTATGTATATATTCCATGTCACCTCTGGCTGCTTTCATCTCGGTGTGACTTGTACTCTCACTTACTTCAAATCTTGATGATCACACCTGATTTGACCATGTCCTGCAAGAGACGTTGCTCCCAAATATGTTTTTCAATAACAATATATAGAGCACCGTTTATTTAACATTTCCTATATGTTTGAAAGTGTGGTGAATACTTGACAAAATAATCACAATTTAAGCCTCCCAACTTGTCTATGATATGTGTATTTCTTCACACTGTCCCCTTGCTCTTTCCTAGAAAGGAAACTTTGCTCCCATCTTGGTGTTCACACCTTTCAGTGAGAAAGGGACAGTGTACTCGCTAAGAGGCTAGAAATGTGGAGCTGAACAGAGGAGATCAGGCAAGTCACCATTCTGAGCTTGATCTCACATCTACATGGTTTAATGAGACAAAAATTGGGTCATATTAGCATTTAATTCCCTGCGGTTTGTGTCATGCTTTATATTTTCTGAAATGGTCCCACCCGTACAATCTCCCCTAACCTTCACAGCAATTCCAAGAAACAAATGTTGTTATGACCCCCTTTTAACAAATAAGGAAAAGTTGACTCATAGATGCTGAGAAATCTGCCCATAAATCTGCTAGCAAGTGGCAGAGGTGAGAGCTGGGTCTTTATCATCTCTCTCCAGATTCCACGCACTTTGAACAATACCGTACCACCTTATATATGTATACATACGTGGTAGCATTGTGTGATTGTGTGTGCCTCCAGGAATTAAAGGATGAATTATTTAATAAAGCGGCCAATAAGCTCAATAGTCATCCCCTCCCTTGTAAAAAAGTAAAAAACTTCAGGTTCCAGTGGATTGATTCAGAGATGTATAATCACAAAATGAGGAATCTTTTAATGTCATCATTTAAAACTCATTTCTTCATTTACAATTCAGAGGCAGCTATTATGGGATTATTTATCATTTCAAAAATAAATTTTGATTTTGAGTTATGTATGTGGTGGAGGACATACATAATCTTTTCAGAGCTAATTGCCTCTAAAAGTCTTTATTCCAGGTTTGCTGGTATAGAATATTTCAACAAAACAAGAAAAATTGGATAAGGACAATTAAAGAATAATCTGAATGGATGGAAAAACTGAAATCAAGACAAGATAACATATCGTATGTACTACCAAATGAGTATGAACTACAAAATACGTATCATGTTGAAAATACAAAAGAACATCTGAGAACTGAAACAGTGGCAATAACAGTAACTAACAGTTTTAAACATATACAGTATGCCAAGAATTTCATATGCATCATTTCATTTAATCCTCACATCAACACCAGAAGGTAATATTATTATCCACACTTCGCAGATAAGAAACTAAGACTTAAAGGAATAAGTAGCCCAAAGCTCTCCAGCTTGTCAGAGTCTTAGGAGAGGTTTATGTGCTGAATTGTGTCTCTAAAAGAGGTGTGTTCAAGTCCTAACCCCTGTTCCCATGGTATGTCCTTATTTGAAAACAGGGTCTTTAAAGATGTGATTAGTTACAATGAGGCCAAACCAGATTAGGGCAGGCCCTAATCCTAAGGACACATCACCGGTGTCCTCAAAGAAGGGGAGAAGAGACACAAACAGAGAGGAGAGAAGGTCACTGAAGGGAAGAGACAGAAATTGGAATGATACCTCTATAAAGCAAAGGAACACCAAGGATTACCAGCCAACCCTAGAAGCTAGAAGGCAAGGAACAATTCCCTGCAGGTTTCAGATGGAGCATACCTTGCTGACACCTTGATTTTGGATTTCTGGCCTCCAGAAATGTGACACAATAAAGTTCTGTTGTTTTAAGCCAGAATGCATGGTATTTTGTTCTATGCAGCCCTAGAAAATTCAGACAGGAAGGGAAAGGAATACAAAAAATCACTGAAAAGAAACTGAAGAGACTCATCCTAAGGGGGGATGCAAGGAATTCTCACACAGAGCAGTGGGGAGACAGGAAAAAGAAATGGACATGTCATGAAAATCCAAAGTACCTAGGCCAATAGTTGAGTTAATTACTTGATGTAAGGTTTGGAGAAATTATTCCTCAGCTGATCCCTCCTTAAAAGAACAGAGAAACATTAATTAGTTTGATCACAATCATTACAAGAGAAGTTCTCAATTTCTCAGAGCTTCACCTTAACTTTTGCTCTCCACATCACTATTTTTTTTATTCCGGAGGATTGAACCTAAGAAATGTGCAATCGTAAATAAATGGTAAACATGCTGTGTTGGGTTTGTTTTCCATTATGCGGGGTTCTCTGTGGGGAGTGCACGGTGGGAGTTATGCCATGCATGGCCAATTGTATTCAGTTCACCAGCTGATTACACAGATTCCTCCCAGGAAAGTTTCCATCCCTGATATGCACAACTCAATTATCCATTTCTGAGGCACAATGAAAGATTCATGAGGATATTGATAGTTTAGAGGTGTGAAATGGAAAATATACTGGAGAAAATGAAATTATTTTAGATCACTGCTCAATCACAGTGTGCTTTATACAAGTACAGTGTGGCAAGTTGCTTGCATTATCAAAAGCATATCTTTATGTACTACATGGCATCTCATACTTTAGTTGTCACCTCTAGACTTGCAGAGAATAATATCTCACCTGGGCAGAATACAGATGAGAAGCAGAAGATAGGGATGCCTCTGAATTGCTAATACACGTTTACTTGCAAAGTTCATTCCCAAACCTTCCATACTTTATTTAGTAAAAAATTTATTGGACCCTCACCCAGAACCTGTTTACTCTTATTTTGCATACAATTCTAAAAAATGTAATGTATATAGGATTAAAAAATTTGGGCTTTAAAGTCTCAAACTGTAGATCAGAATTGCAGATCCTCCCATATTAATTAAATCATATTGGAAAATGACAATCTTTCAAAAGATTCCATGTCCTCACCTCTAAAATGGGTATAAAATAGTATATTTCACAGGGTATATATGATGATACAATAAGTACGTCCATGTAAAGCAGAAACACAATATAAGTGCCCTTTTGTTTAGGGATAGCTATTTTCCATATAACCAGGTGCCATATTGCCAATTACCTTATCTGTGGTTCAATCAGATAATCAGAAATCCTTTCAATGTCAAAGAAAATCTGTCTGTGCTGGAATTACTGGAAGATTGTACATTGAAATCCAAGTGGTACTTTCCTAGGAGATTTGCAATGGTAAATTTAATTTATGTGATTTTCTTTTGTTGCTAGCATTAACACCTCCCTAAGATATAATTCTTATATAGATAGAAGACATTCAAAATGCATAGCAATCTGAACAAAATTAGCATAGGTGGCGGGCCGCGGTGGCTCAGCGGGCAAGAGTGCTTGCCTGCCGTGCCGGAGGACCCCGGTTCGATTCCCGGCCCCAGCCCATGTAAAAAACAAACAAACAAACAAAATATAATAAAACAAGAAAATGTTTAAAAATGTTTCCCTTTCTTCCTCCCTTCCTTCCTTCCATCCTTCCTTCCTTCTCTGTCTTTCCTTCCTTTCCTCCCTCTAAAAAAAAAAAAAAAAAAAAAAAAAAAAAAAAAAAAAATTAGCATAGGGGTAAATAGCTCTACCTAATCTTATCTTACTGCAGAGCACCAAAATCCGTGTTCCTGATAAGCTGAGTCATCGAGAAATGGTTAAGCATATATTTCCAAAGGAAAGTAAGATGGAAAAACTGCCTAGAAATATCACCATCTGCAAAAGTAAAATTTTAACAATATTATTTTTCAGTTATCATATAGGCATAAGGACTCAGTCAGTCAAAAAATCTCAGGCATTCAAAACAGAATTAATTGGGCGGGCCATGGTGGCTCAGGAGGCAAGAACGCTTGCCTGCCTTGCCAGAGGACCCGGGTTTGATTCCCAGTGCCTGCCCATGTAATTAAAAAAAAACAGAATTAGGCCCATGCCCCGCAGCAGCGGACCCGCCCTCCTCTCCCCTCTTTTGTCCGCCGGCCCGCCGCACGGAGCCCATGCCCCGCAGCAGCAGACCCGCCAACCCTCCTCTCCCCTCTTTTGTCCGCCGGCCCGCCGCCACCAGCCTCGACAGCCTTGCCACCCTCACCTTTCCTCCTCCAGAACAGCTACTGGGGGAGTGGAGATAATACAGAGCAGCTCCCGGAGCCACGAGGGAGATCAAAGGGACGGCGTACCCCATCCTGGAACGGCTGACTATCTGGGAGAACCAGCTCCGGTGAGATCACCAAGGGGCACGGGCTTTCCTGAGTGGGACGGCAAGCGACCGGAGTCCCTCCCTTCCACCTTCCCAGGCCAGCTGGTAGAATTGGGCAGGCAGTCCCCTTAGGCCGCGGCGGCTGGTGCCCCCACCACACGAGGCCCCCCGGACCAACTGAGAGAGTTGGGTCGGAAATCCCCAGACTGCGGAGAACAGTGACCGGGGGATCCCTTCCAAACACGTGACTCCCCCGTCTGGCTGGGAACAGTGCACTCTCCCGGGCTACGACAGCTGGCGCCCTCCCGCCATGCTTGGCGCCCCGGGCCGACTAGCTAATTCGGCCGGACACTCTCCCGTGCTGCGGCGGCCGGCGACCCTCCCCGCATTCGGAACCCCAGGCCGGCTGGCACTCTTCCAAGACGCTTCGGCTGCTGAACCTCCCCTACGGCGAGAATTTTCCAGAGTTAAAGGACCCACAGCAACTTTCACTGGTGGAACCCGTAGACAAACGTGTGCCACGAGCACCACCTACTGGGCAGGATAAGAAAAACAGAACCCAGAGATTGCACAGAAAAATCTTTCAACCTGTGGGGTCGAACACCCAGGGAAATCTGACTAAATGCCCAGACGCCAGCAGGAGATAACGGATCACGTTCAGAAAATTGAACATATGGCCCAGTCAAACGAACAAACCAATAGTTCAAATGAGACACAGGAGCTGAAACAACTAATGCCGAATATATGAACAGAAATGGAAAACCTCTTCAAAAACGAAATCGACAAATTGAGGGAGGACATGAAGAAGACATGGGCTGAACATAAAGAAGAATAGAAAAACTGAAAAAACAAATCACAGAACTTATGGAAGTGAAAGATAAAGTAGAAAAGATGGAAAAAACAATGGATACCTACAATGACAGATTTAAAGAGACAGAAGATAGAATTAGTGATTTGGAGGAAGAAACATCTGAATTCCAAAAAGAAACAGAAACTATCCAGAAAAGAATGGAAAAATTTGAACAAGTTATCAGGGAACTCAAAGACAATGTGAACCGTACAAATATACGTGTAGTGGGTGTCCCAGAAGGAGAAGAGAAGGGAAAAGGAGGAGAAAAACTAATGGAAGAAATTATCACTGAAAATTTCCCAACTCTTATGAAAGACCTAAAATTACAGAACCAAGAAGTGCAGCGCACCCCAAAGAGATTAGACACAAATAGGCGTTCCCCAAGACACTTAGTAGTTAGAATGTCAGAGGTCAAAGAGAAAGAGAGGATCTTGAAAGCAGCGAGAGAGAAGCAATCCATCACATACAAGGGAAACCCAATAAGACTATGTGTAGATTTCTCAGCAGAAACCATGGAAGCTAGAAGACAGTGGGATGATATATTTAAGTTACTAAAAGAGAAAAAGTGCCAGCCAAGACTCCTATATCCAGCAAAATTGTCCTTCAAAAATGAGGGAGAAATTAAAACATTCTCAGACAAAAAGTCACTGAGAGAATTTGTGACCAAGAGACCAGCTCTGCAAGAAATACTAAAGGAAGCACTAGAGTCAGATACAAAAAGACAGAAGAGAGAGGCATGGAGAAGAGTGTAGAAAGAAGGAAAGTCAGATATGATATACATAATACAAAAGGCAAAATGGTAGAGGAAAATATTATCCAAACAGTAATAACTCTAAATGTTAATGGACTGAATTCCCCAATCAAAAGACATAGACTGGCAGAATGGATTAAAAAACAGGATCCTTCTATATGCTGTCTACAGGAAACACATCTTAGACCCAAAGATAAATATAGGTTGAAAGTGAAAGGTTGGGAAAAGATATTTCATGCAAATAACAACCAGAAAAGAGCAGGAGTGGCTATACTAATATCCAACAAGTTAGACTTCAAATGTAAAACAGTTAAAAGAGACAAAGAAGGACACTATATACTATTAAAAGGAACAATTAAGCAAGAAGACATAACAATCATAAATATTTACGCACCGAACCAGAATGCCCCAAAATACGTGAGGAATACACTGCAAACACTGAAAAGGGAAATAGACACATATACCATAATAGTTGGAGACTTCAATTCACCACTCTCATCAATGGACAGAACATCTAGACAGAGGATCAATAAAGAAATAGAGAATCTGAATATTACTATCAATGAGCTTGACTTAACAGACATTTATAGGACATTACATCCCACAACAGCAGGATACACCTTTTTTTCAAGAGCTCATGGATCATTCTCAAAGATAGACCATATGCTGGGTCACAAAGCAAGTCTTAACAAATTTAAAAAGATTGAAATCATACACAACACTTTCTCGGATCATAAAGGAATGAAGTTGGAAATCAATAATAGGCGGAGTGCCAGAAAATTCATAAATACATGGAGGCTCAACAACACACTCTTACACAACAAGTGGGTCAAAGAAGAAATTGCAAGAGAAATTAGTAAATACCTAGAGGCAAATGAAAATGAAGACACAACATATCAAAACTTATGGGACACAGCAAAGGCAGTGCTAAGAGGGAAATTTATTGCCCTAAATGCCTTTATCAGAAAAGAAGAAAAGGCAAAAATGCAGGAATTAACTGTCCACTTGGAAGAACTGGAGAAAGAACAGCAAACTAATCCCAAAACAAGCAAAAGGAAAGAAATAACAAAGATTAGAGCAGAAATAAATGAAATTGAAAACATGAAAACAATAGAGAAAATCAATAACACCAGAAGTTGGTTCTATGAGAAAATCAACAAGATTGATGGGCCCTTAGCAAGACTGACAAAAGGAAGAAGAGAGAGGATGCAAATAAATAAGATTAGAAATGGAAGAGGAGACATAACTACTGACCTCACAGAAATAAAGGAGGTAATAACAGGATACTATGAACAACTTTACGCTAATAAATACAACAATTTAGATGAAATGGACAGGTTCCTGGAAAGACATGAACAACCAACTTTGACTCAAGAAGAAATAGACGACCTCAACAAACCAATCACAAGTAAAGAGATTGAATTAGTTATTCAAAAGCTCCCTAAAAAGAAAAGTGCAGGACCAGACGGCTTCACATGTGAATTCTATCAAACATTCCAGAAAGAATTAGTACCTACTCTCCTCAAACTCTTCAACATAATCAAAGTGGAGGGAAAACTACCTAATTCATTCTATGAAGCCAACATCACCCTCATACCAAAACCAGGCAAAGATATTACAAAAAAAGAAAAATACAGACCAATCTCTCTAATGAATATAGATGCAAAAATCCTCAATAAAATTCTAGCAAATCGTATCCAACAACACATTAAAAGAATTATACATCATGACCAAGTAGGATTCATCCCAGGTATGCAAGGATAGTTCAACATAAGAAAATCAATTAATGTAATACACCACATCAACAAATCAAAGCAGAAAAATCACATGATCATCTCAATTGATGCAGAGAAGGCATTTGACAAGATTCAACATCCTTTCCTGCTGAAAACACTTCAAAAGATAGGAATACAAGGGAACTTCCTTAAAATGATAGAGGGAATATATGAAAAACCCACAGCTAATATCATCCTCAATGGGGAAAAATTGAAAACTTTCCCCCTAAGATCAGGAACAAGACAAGGATGTCCACTATCACCACTATTATTCAACATTGTGTTGGAAGTTCTAGCCAGAGCAATTAGGCAAGAAAAAGAAATACAAGGCATCAAAATTGGAAAGGAAGAAGTAAAACTATCACTGTTTGCAGACGATATGATACTATACGTAGAAAACCCAGAAAAATCCACAACAAAATTACTAGAGCTAATAAATCAGTACAGCAAAGTAGCAGGCTACAAGATCAACATTCAAAAATCTGTAGCTTTTCTATACACTAGTAATGAACAAGCTGAGGCGGAAATCAAGAAACGAATCCCATTTACAATCGCAACTAAAAGAATAAAATACCTAGGAATAAATTTAACCAAAGAGACAAAAAACCTATATAAAGAAAACTACAAAAAACTGCTAAAAGAAATCACAGAAGACCTAAATAGATGGAAGGGCATACCGTGTTCATGGATTGGAAGACTAAATATAATTAAGATGTCAATCCTACCTAAACTGATCTACAGATTCAATGCAATACCAATCAAAATCCCAACAACTTATTTTTCAGAAATAGAAAAACCAATAAGCAAATTTATCTGGAAGGGCAGGGTGCCCCGAATTGCTAAAAACATCTTGAGGAAAAAAAACGAAGCTGGAGGTCTAGCGATGCCGGACTTTAAGGCATATTATGAAGCCACAGTGGTCAAAACAGCATGGTATTGGCATAAAGATAGATATATCGACCAATGGAATCGAATAGAGTGCTCAGATATAGACCCTCTCATCTATGGACATTTGATCTTTGATAAGGCAGTCAAGCCAACTCACCTGGGACAGAACAGTCTCTTCAATAAATGGTGCCTAGAGAACTGGATATCCATAAGTAAAAGAATGAAAGAAGACCCGTATCTCACACCTTATACAAAAATTAACTCAAAATGGATCAAAGATCTAAACATTAGGTCTAAGACCATAAAACAGTTAGAGGAAAATGTAGGGAGATATCTTACGAATCTTACAACTGGAGGCGGTTTTATGGACCTTAAACCTAAAGCAAGAGCACTGAAGAAAGAAATAAATAAATGGGAGCTCCTCAAAATTAAACACTTTTGTGCATCAAAGAACTTCATCAAGAAAGTAGAAAGACAGCCTACACAATGGGAAACAATATTTGGAAACGACATATCAGATAAAGGTCTAGTATACAGAATTTATAAAGAGATTGTTCAACTCAACAACAAAAAGACAGCCAACCCAATTACAAAATGGGAAAAAGATTTGAACAGACACCTACCAGAAGAGGAAATACAAATGGCCAAAAGGCACATGAAGAGATGCTCAATGTCCCTGGCCATTAGAGAAATGCAAATCAAAACCACAATGAGATATCATCTCACACCCACCAGAATGGGCATTATCAACAAAACAGAAAATGACAAGTGCTGGAGAGGATGTGGAGAAAGAGGCACACTTATCCACTGTTGGTGGGAATGTCAAAGGGTGCAACCACTGTGGAAGGCAGTTTGGCGGTTCCTCAAAAAGCTGAATATAGAATTGCCATACGACCCAGCAATACCATTGCTAGGTATCTACTCAAAGGACTTAAGGGCAAAGACACAAACGGACATTTGCACACCAATGTTTATAGCAGCGTTATTTACAATTGCAAAGAGACGGAAACAGCCAAAGTGTCCATCAACAGAAGAATGGCTAAACAAACTGTGGTATATACATACGATGGAATATTATGCAGCTTTAAGACAAGATAAACTTATGAACCATGTAATAACATGGATGGACCTAGAGAATATTATGCTGAGTGAATCCAGCCAAAAACTAAAGGACAAATACTGTATGGTCCCACTGATGTGAACGGACATTCGAGAATAAACTTGAAATATGTCATTGGTAACAGAGTTCAGCAGGAGTTAGAAACAGGGTAAGACAATGGGTAATTGAAGCTGAAGGGATACAGACTGTGCAACAGGACTAGATACAAAAACTCAAAAATGGACAGCACAATAATACCTAATTGTAAAGTAATCATGTTAAAACACTGAATGAAGCTGCATCTGAGCTATAGGGTTTTTTTTGTTTTTGTTTGCTTGTTTGTTTGTTTGTTGTTGTTGTTTTTTACTATTATTACTACTTTTATTTCTTTTCTTTATATTAACATTTTACATCTTTTTCTGTTGTGTTGCTAGTTCCTCTAAACCGATGCAAATGTACTAAGAAACGATGATCATGCATCTATGTGATGATGTTAAGAATTACTGAGTGCATATGTAGAACGGTATGATTTCTAAATGTTGTGTTAATTTCTTTTTTTTTTCTTTCCGTTAATAAAAAAAAAAAAAAAAAAAAAACAGAATTAATCACAATGTTAGGGAGCCAATACAGAACTGCCATTTTCCTATTCAAATCTATCAAGGTAAGTTTTTCAGATGGAAAGCATGAGTTACTTAAACAATTTGAAACATCTGTTCCTTCATGGCCATAGTTTACTAAGTTGGTTATCTTTTCTTATTGATTTAATAGTAACATTTTATATATTAAGGATATTTGCCTTTGCTTCTAAATTGTAAATAAATAACCCCAGTTGACCTTCTCTTTTATGGTTACTTTTCTGCCATATAGATGTCATAACTTTTTTGTTTGTTGCTTTATTTTTTATTTTTTTGCATGGGCAGGCACCGGTAGTTGAACCCAGCTCACCGGCATGACAGACAAGAACTCTGCCTGCTGAGCCACCATGGCCCACCCATAATTTTTTTTATAATCAAATTCCATAGGCTATTTTATGATCCCTGAGTTGCTTCTTTCACCTGAAGAAAGGCATTTTTCCAGTTCAAGACTGAGATATCCTCCTATCTTTTCTTCTATATCTTATGTGACTTTATTTTCAGTTAACTCATTATTCCAATTGTACATGTTTGTGCATGATGTGATAGAAGCACATTTTCAATAAAACAGCTTTCTAAAAAATATAATTTTTTAGCCTTTTAATCCATTTAAGTAAAAGGATGGATTTTTACACTATACCTAGGTAAAATAAATGCAATAGATTTTTCATGTTGCTATAAATTAGCAAACATTCATATCGGTTAAAGTAAAATTTTGTTGTTGCGATAAGGAAAAAGGGACTAACACTTATAGAATGTTTGCAATATGCCATGTCCTGTCCTAGCTACATAAGATATGTAATTTCATTTAATTCTCATGAGGCTAAGGTTCAGAGAGTAAAATAACTTACTCCCAAAGTCATAATTGATAAAGTAGTGCAATGACTCAAAGCCAGTTTGTTCTAATTTCCAAAGTCATGTTCTTTCTGCTACAGAGACACAGAAGTCTTACCATATGTCTAAGGGCTACATGATTATAATATTTAGTGAGTAACATAATTTTTATAAAATGGTAAATAGTCCCATTAATGCCTCAGATAAAAGTAGTATTATCATGTTGTTTCTAAGAATAAAAACTAAGGGAAAAGGTGATAAGGATGGCCTTCTCTTCTTGGGTATGACAGGGTTAGGAAATGTATTGTTCTCTTTGTTTTAATTCTGTTTCCTAAATTTCTAGACTGGGACTAGTTAAAAAGCTATCATGATAAGTTCACATAAGCACTAGGCAGTTGAGGAATTTTGTACTCCTAGGTATACCTCCCAAACTTCATATACCCATCCAGAATGATTAAGCAGATACTAAGTGCTTTGTGGAATAAAATGAAATAATGAGAGAAAAAGTAAAGCCTGTTCATTGCTTTCAAGAATAGCTCAATAGAAATATGTATGTTAATGCTGACAAATACTAATTTGCGTATTATTGCCATATCAATACAAAAACCTTATAGCAGTTTATTGCATGAAAAGTATAACCATATATATGATCCAAATTGATTCCTATGATCACCATGTAAGAGGAAAGCACAGCAGGCATTATTTCCTCTGTTTTACAAGAGTGACAGAAATTAAGCAACTTACCTAAGACAGGGAAATGAATGAGAGGGGATATAACTCAGCTCCTCAATTTCCTAATTCAGTTTTTCCCACCATGCCATGCTCACTGAACAAAAAAAAATGGAAGAAAACCTAGGTTTAATTTTAAAATGCAATTAAAGTCTAACATAATAGAGGTTTAAAATAATGTAGGTTATTAAAATCTGATCTTAGACCCAACTCTGTCACAGAAATAGATGTTGCAATCTCTGTCCCTAGATATATTTGAGGCATGAATAGGACAAGCATGTGTCCTTAAGGTCTGAAAAAAGAATAAGTAGACTAGAAAGGCTGCTGGAATCCATTGCAAGTCAATAATGAAAATTTATAAGGGGTTGACAAACAACACTTGCACATCTTTTCAGGGAATGGCCAATTTCCCAAATTCAGGCTCCACCTACTATTTTCCATGCATTCTAAGAGGTACTAAGGAAATAGAGTAGTGAGCAGGATACCTAGAAAACCGATAGTTACTCTGGACATCTCTGAGAGTATAGGATTAAGGGTGTTTTTTGGCATATCTATTCCTCAATTTATATGTAGTTAGCATGCATCAGTTTGGGAATAATATTGAAAAAAGAAAGGAAGTTAGAAAAGGAGGAAGGAAGGAAGGAAGGAAGAGAGTGAGGGAGGATGGAAGGAATGGAAAGAGAGAGAGGGAAAGTGAAAAGAAGGAAGAGAAAATACACAGAAAAAGAATATAGGGTTGTCTTATTTTCCCCCAAAATAGGTCTCCTGTGTTAAATCCCTTTGAAAGTTCTATCCTGCTGTTGAAAGAGAAGGGAAGCCCACATTGATAGAGCAATTACTATGCATGATGCATAGAATCTTAGATGCATAGAATCACTATTTTATTTACTTCTCTCAACAACCTCACAAAGGAAATTTATAATCTCAATTTTAATTGGTTTGGAAACTGGCTCTTATGAGGTTATATAACTTTCCTGGTCACACAGCAAGATTTCAAACCCCCAAATAGCAATATTTTTTCTACTTTGCCATGATACACTTCTTTCCAATCCCTCAGACAGTAGGCCTGTTCCTCCTTGAGAATACCAGTATGAATTCTGACTGCATAAAAGTTATGTGATATCCTGACAGCTCTATACTGATTTTTATTTATGGCTTCTTAGAACACCCAGTATTAATTCCTACCAGAATGTCCCTAGCAAACGGCTGCATTCTGTCCGTTATGTTCAATCAATTGGTTTCCTTGTTGACCAATTTTTCCTATTTTTTTCATTACATAAAGTGGAAAAAAAATCCTTAATTACTTGTTTTAAATTAGTGTAGTCAAAACAAGACACTCTCTTCATTGCCCTGAACGTTCTTTAGCAATTGATATTCACTACATACCTAGCACCATCCAGAAATTTCATTTCGTACATTCCAGGTTAGAAAGAAAACTTGGAAAAGGCAGAAATGAATCAAGTTTAACCTAGAGAATATTCATTCAACAAAAATAAAGACTGTAGAATTATGAATAAGCAAGAGGAGAAAAATTTTTTGTCAGTATTTATTCCAGAAGGATGGCTCAGATTGAGTTAATATTGATCTTTAAGTTGCTAAAGATTCCAATATCTGAGAAAAGACTAGGATTTATAGAAAATATGGCTAAAAGATTAGATTTTTATGAGAAATAAAAATGAATTCTAGCCATTGGGAAAATAGTTATCTTTGGAAAGATTTAGTGATTGGAACTGGGGACAAGAGGGACTTCTGGGGATAACAGTGAAGATCAGCTTCTTGATGTTGGTACTATTTGCAAGAGGATACTTGGCATATTTTCTGTTTGTATGTTAGACTTCAACAAAAGTTTCCGAGAAATTACTTACAAAGAAAACTAAAAACACTAAGAATGGTTTTACATGTAGTTTTTTGCATCTCTTTCTCTTTAGATTTTTAAAATCAATGACAAAAGCTTAGGTATCTTTTTTTTTTTTGGTAAAAGAAAAAGACAAAGAAAGTTTCCTAAAGTCATTTAGCAAAGGAAAAAAAGTAAGACAAATTCCTCTTAATACTAGTATTCCAGAAATATTTGACCCAGAATAAGAAGGTGTGATCTAAAGTCCTCATACACTATGGACGCCCCTAATTAACTCCCCTTTCTCCTACAAACACACACACTCTCCAAACCATGTAGACCATCCATGAAAATAAGAGCTCATCCTATGCAGAGTCACTGTTGAGCAGGTCTCATCTTGCATTTCTAAAGATTAACCGACATGCGGAATGATTTTCTTAGCTGATGAGCTACAGACGGGTTGTAAGGTTATTGCTGATTCATCAAATTCTTATTTTTGAAGTTGACTATTTCAATCCCCAATTCTGTTTAAAGCCTACTAGAAAAAAATTAAAAGCAGCACATTTAGCTCCAACAGTGGCTAATGGTTCCTTAAACTTTTGAACCCATGGGGATCATCTGGAACATTTGTTGAAAACACAGACTTTAAAACTTAAGTCAGAGACTCCGATTTGGTAGACCTGCAGTGAGAGACCCAGAAATCTATGTTTTTCACAAGCACACCAAGTAATTCTGCAGCAGATCACTGTTAGACCACACCTTGAGAAACACTGCCACTATTGCAACCTCAAACAGCAAGAAGTTCCAGTCAAAACCAGCATGATCATAATCCAAGCAGTATGCAGGGACCTGAATAACCAGATGATTTTCATCCTAGAAATCCAACAATCAATGATTTACTGCCATGCTATAACAAAGCAAGGGCAAACAAAACATAACAGCCCAGGTGAATTCACCAGGTTCCTTTAGTACTTGATTTTTTTACACAATGTAACCCTGGCTGAAATTTTATACATTTGTAAACTTTGTTCCTGTACTTTTAACAAACCTTGGCCTATGAGACACAATGGTTTATATAAGGAGGGAAGATACATTTCAGTAAACTTTTATGACACACTGACCCATCACTGGCTAAAACCTAACAAAGACTTCGGCTAACTAGCAGGCACCCCAGCAATTCTAAGACAAGCCCCATCCATGGAAGTCATGATTCAACTTGTCACCAGAAATGTACACACATTACATCTGGAATATCATGGGCTGTCAGTCACAGGATGACTTGACAAGTTTTCTGAAACCCAGAACCTTGTCATTCCAAGGGAAACAGCTACCTTGTTTACCCTCTTTCTTAGGCAATCTTTTGCTCCATTATCATTATGATCACTAACGTGCTTCGGTTGATAGAAGCCAAAGAAATTCAGATATAACCCAGAAACAACAGTATGTGTCATACTGGAATGGACATGTGGTCTATCCAACCTAGGCACCTGGCTTCTCACGATGAGTAATGCCAGATGTGTCAGGAAAGGATACAAGTCTCTATTACGCATCTGCTTTATACAGTTGTGCAATGATACATCACAAGGGAGTGTTTTTTTTCTCTGAACCTTAGTTAGCCATCTGTTGCAGCCCTAATATTCCAAGACACAAGTACACACAATCATTACCCCTGAATTTTTTACTCTACTCACTCATGAGAAGAAAAGAAAAGGAAAGAAGAGGTACAAGAGAGACAGAGCAAGAGAAAGAGAGAGAGAAGTTGCTCAACTCTATTCTCACATTATGTACCAATATGCTTCCTTGTTAACTCCAGACCAAAGCAACTATAACTGCAAACAACCTTTTCTATCTTTCATTCAGAAAAGGGCTAGACATTTGATTTAAGGGCTGTGTTTGCCGGTTGCAGCAAGTAAATGAGAACTAGCACACATTTGCAGATAATTTGGAAATAAATAATCACTATATTGGTGATACAGAAAATCAGTATTAGGAAAGTTCTCTGAGATTCACATATAACTAATAACGACTGCTATAATTATAAATGCTAACATGTCTTCTTTTGCATTACATACTCTTGAGAAAAACTGGTAAGAAAGAAGCATAACTATAGGATGTTATTCATTTGTTCTACAGATACTTATAGAGGACCTTCTCTGTGTCATTCAAAATTGTAAGTGCTGGGGAGACAGAGTCATGGACCCTCTTCCCCTTACAGAGTCCAGTGGTGATATGGACAATTTGTATGGAAAATGAATAAATAATGTAATGACAAACTGTGATAAATTCTATGAAGGAAACCAATATAGTTGTGAGGGAGAATAACTTGAGGAACCTAATATAAAGTGGTCAGGGAAACTTCCTTCAAGAGGTGACACTTAAACTGAGATCTGAAGCATAAGAAAATGAAGAATTATGCTAAGAACAGGAGGGTGTTCCAGGTGGGGGAAATAACGGGGGCAAGTTTTGGGGGACAGTTCTGAGTATGGTGTGTTTTGTGACCTGAAAGGAAATCAGTGTGCCTGGAAGTAGGCAAAAATGCCATCTTGGAGGACTTCCTGGTTATTATAAGGAGTCTGGGCTTTATTATAGTGAGGTGGTCCACTAAAGGGCTTAAAGTGGAGATGTGCTATGATTGTACTTATGTTTGTAAAAGATTAAACCAGAAGCCATGGAGAAAATATAACAGAGGAGGCAAAGAGAGCAGAGAAGGGCAGTCAGAGAAATACCGCTCTAACTTTAAAGTATACTCCAACATCTAGGAGATCTTATTAAACTGCAGGTTCTATTTGCTAGGTCCAGGGTAGATCCTGAGATTCTGTGTCTCTAACACACCCCCAGGTGATACAGATGCTCCTGGCCCACAGACCACAGTAGCAAAGCATGAGAAATACCTTTGTAGTAGTCCAGACTGTTGTCACTCTTATGATGGTGGCTTGGGTGAGGATGGTAGAGGAATCAAAGGCAGAGGTAGAAACTTTCCTTGAGTAAATCAGAATGCATCTGCGTTTGGAGGCTGGCTGAAGGATTGACGGTGGTGGAGGGTGCTGTGCGGATATTGCCTGGGGTTCAACCTGTTTGCCCAACAGCTGGGGAGTTACAACCAGCATATCAGTGAGAGCAGAAGACCACAGACATGCAAGAAATAACACTGAACCTCAAAGTCCAAAGGCCTCAAAAATCTTAGTTCTGCCACAGTATTTCAGTGTCTCTGAAAAAAAAATCCCTTAGACTCATGTCCTCATTTAATAAAATATGATGCAGTAAGATCATGCACATGAAAAAATTTAGCATGGTCCCTATCACAAGAAGGTATTAATAAATATCAATTAAATCACATGTATGCATCTTAATAAGGGACCATTTTCAGCTTCTTCTGAAGATGAAAAAAAGAAAACCATCGACCAACATATAGAAGGAAATGATTTCACATCCTGGAATGCATCCCTAGGTATGCCATATTATTTCTGCCTCTGGTAATGATGTTTTCTGAGAATGACATTTGAAAAGGCTTTTTTTACTTGGAGGTAATAGGTATCACCTTGAAATTCAATAATGATTCACACTTCTACAAAGTTAATTATTTTAATTTCTTAGCTGCTTAAGCAAAAACCATGCGACGGGTTGATTCAAACAATGGGAATTTACTGGCTCATGGCTTAGAGGCTAGGAGAAATCCAAAACTAAGGCATCATCAAGGTGATTATTTCTCCCAGAATACTGTGTCTTTCTGGGGCTGGCTGCTGTGGATCCTTCGTCCTGGGCTCCTCTTCACATGGCATCAACACATGGCAGCCTCTCCTGGTCTCTGTCTTCTCTTTCAGGTTCCATTGGTGTTCAGCTTCTGGTTGCTCCCTCTAGTGACTTTCCCTCCCTCCCCCCCCCCCCCCCCTCTCTCTCTCTCTCTCTCTCTCTCTCTCTGTATATATATATATATATATATATACCCCAGGAATTTGTAATTAAATATAACATATATAAATAGGTTAATACAGGATTAAAGAACTTCCCCTGTCCATGCAACACACTTGAAAGGATCCCTAAAAGGTATCAGACTTGTATGCTACCGAAACTCTAGGAAAAGAAAAGTTTGCCAGTACTCAGGTAGTTTCCTTAAGTGTCTCAGGAGTACAACCTTCAAGAAGATTTTTTCTTGATGATTTTTCATTAGTCTTCCGCTGGTTGTTATATTATTTTAAGGAGAAGCATTGACTTTATCTTTCCTGTCCAATTTAAAACCAGTTCTCTTTTCCACATTCCTAGAGACAATGGAAAACAGAGTCTCCATACTCTAAAACTCAGGTCTAGTGAGAAGTTAGACATACTTCATTAAGCCTCTTTTTGTAATAAATAGTAAATATTTGCATACAAGCAAAGTTCCAGAAGTCCAAAAAGCTGTTTAATCTCTAAGTAGGCAAAGTTTGACCCCTGTAACATGTGCTCTATCAATTCATAGTGATTATGGTCTTCATGGTGTTACAAAGACAAACGCAGCCTTTTGAAATTATAAATTCAAATTAATTATGCTATCGTCAATTCTAACAAATACTCCAAGCCAATGTAAGGTGTTAATAATAGGGCAGCATAAGGGAATCCTGTATTTCATACATGATTGTTCTGTAAGCCTACAATTTCTCTAATAAAGGGAAAAAACCAAACAATGAACTTTTTTTTTTTTTTAACATGGGCAGGCACCGGGGATCGAACCTGGGTCCTCTGGCATGGCAGGCAAGCGTTCTTGCCTGCTGAGCCACCGTGGCCCACCCTTAATGAACTATTTTAAAATTGTGGACTTCATAGCTTTCCCAGGATAGGGAAGGATTTATAGAGTACATCTCCAGCAGTCCATGTGTTATTTTAGTTGTTGAACTCTGTGCCTGAGTCAAACCTCTAGAGATCTTCTGCCAAACTGAAGTATTACCTACCCCAGTCCAAGCATATATAGTCTGTCTTTCTCTGCGTCATTCTCTGTGTTTCTCTGTTTTTATCTCTTCATCTCTATCTCTCTCTCTCTCTCTCTCTGTCTCCTTAAAAAAAATTCTCAAATCCAAAAAGTTCTCCAAAGTTTCTCTGGACAATCCTTTAACAAAAGTTTTCTGATAGGAAATTCTGTCATTATTGTGCACACACTCTTAGGTATCATTTAGAACCAAGTTCAAAATGTGACATACAACTCTATACCTCTGCAAGAAATTCTTACAAAATATTTCTAAGTCTCTTCCTGAACTGCAAAGATTGTCCCAAACAGAAGAAACTCCCAAACATTTCCCAACCCTGTGAACTATCACTGTTCTTTCCCACTCACAGCCAGGACACACCCTCCAGAAAACTAAATGTTCCAACCACACAAATTATCTGAATTCTACAAATCAGCCCTTCCCAGAACTTAATCTCATAATATATAATGCCAAGTGTTTTGGGGTTTCAAAGATGAATGGTCTTTCAAAGCACCAAACAGTTAGGCCCTCTCTCTCACCTGTATTTCTGCAATGCCCCTGCTTCCAGTACAACCCATTTCAATCCTTCTTATACACTGACTCCAAGGGAAGAGTTCCAAGTGCACATTTGATCATGGCACTCAGGAAATAGAAGAATGAACTCCATTGATTCTCTTGTCTGACTCCCTCACATGTAGTAAAACCTTTATTGCAGGGAATAATTCAGATTCATTCCAACACTCCTACAATCTAGCAGAAAGCATGGCATTTAATAGGTGCTCCACAAATGCTTCTTGAATAACTAACTTCTAGCTTGTCAGAATCTCAGAGTCCAAAAACAGCCATCAGAAACGGAAGTAGGTAAAAGAATCAATGAGAAAGACGCTAAGCTATAGATCTACTTGTGTGGCCCTACCTTGCTCTCCAGAGCATTTGGAGTAATATCCAAAATGTTTTATGTTACAACCTCCTACTGTACCCACAGCTTCTGAGATCACCTTCACACCTTAAGTGATATACAAAGAAATCACATTTCATACCAATATATTATTATGAAAAGAATACAAAGCTGTGCTCTTGGTTTTATGTAGAAAAGAATGGAATCTTGTTTTCTGAACACAGTTTCATTTGAATGGATCTGAGTATATATCTTTCAAGTGTCATATCCCAACAGTCACATGTGCCTCCCTACACCTAACACACACACACACACACACAAGGGTTTTTGATACTGCAAGTCTTACTCAAGTCTCAGATGTATGGGGATAAAGCTCACTCACCTTTAGCTGCCATTCTACCTTGGATCCTCCTAACTGCCCTATAATTATGGTCATTACTACCATAATGATAGTAATAATGTTTGTGCCTCTGCAGCACTTCTCAGATGATCTCAAAGCATGACTGCATCATGACTGTAAAAGTTAAGAATGTTTGCCTCTTCTGGAGATGGTGTTTAAAATAAGGGAGGGAGCTCACAGGCTTACCTGACACAAAATCAAAATTATGAGGTGACTTGCACAGATTTGTTTCTTTTATTTAGCTAGAAAAGTGGGAATTTTATTGACACAAGTCAAGGCATGTCTCCAAAGGGGCAAATGAAAAATGAAAAGACTCATTTCTTATTCCATACTCACTGAACTTATATAGATTTTATACTGACAAAGGGGAAAGAATATTCTAATGTGTCCATGGTTTAAAGCTGCAAAGTGCCTTTCAAGTTCACAACAAATTGATCAGTTTTCCTTTTAGCCTTGGTTTCCAGCCTCAAGCCAAGATTTCTGCATGAATCAAACTTCTCATCTTCATGTGATGTGATAGTTTCATGATCCCTTCAATATATCATTATAAGTAATATATGATAACTATCATTTTTATCTTCCCATGATCCCAGGGAGTCATCTTTGAGACTATGGAAAACAAGGAATCCAATTCACCTTTCATGAGCACAGATCTCACTGTAAGAAGTTTCCTAAGTCATGAGAGACTGAGGTATGCTGCCCCCACTGACATTAGAAAATACCCTCACCCATCCTTCCAGAATTTATTCAATATCTACCAAGTACCAACGACGTGCCAGGATAAGGCAAAGCATATGTAAAGATGTGTTTTCTTCTCTTGAGTTGTTCATGTTCTTTACAGGCTATGGATAGTGAGAGGAGAGCACTGGTTTCCTTGCATTCCAGTTTGTGACATCCCTGAAGTTTAATCTCTAAATGGGCAGCAGAAAAATCAATATAAAATTCAAATCAGATCATATTTCTTTCCCACTCAATACTCTTTGATAGCCTCACGTCACAATTACAGTGACATCTAAGTTCTAACCATAGCCTACAAGGGGCTCCCTGATTCTCCTGCTTTGGGTCTTCCCAATCTCATCTGTCTTCCCTGCAATTCTTCCACTTCAGGCACCCTGACTTCCTTTCTGCTTCACTAGGAGCCTAAGCTGAGTCCATTGCAAATATTCCGCACTTGCTACCCCATCTTCTTGCAACATTCGTACTTCACATCTTCACTTGCTTGCTTCATTTCATTCAGCTTTCTCCTCAAATGACTTTCTTAACCCCTCCTGATCTGTGACAGATACCCATATTTCTTTAGCCTGCTTTCTAGTGCTTCACAGTACCTTTTCCTCCCTGACATTATAACATATATTTCTCTGCTTAATTTATCCTTATTGGTCTTCAAGCTCTGTTCAATGAGAGATGTCATTGTTTTCATCACTGTAACCCAAGTACCTAGAATAGTACCTGTCATGTAATATTTAGTCAATAAATAAATTTGTGGACAAATGAATAAAGAGTACAAAGGCTTTTTATACCCATTCTTTACTTAATAGTATCAGTGGTCCTCCTATTGCTTTCCAGTACCCCAGGGATATGAAAGATTTTGAAGTTACAGATGCAAGAGAAAGGGGAATGAGTTTTTTCCTGTTAAACACCAATTTCTGTTGCAAGTAGTATCGAGATTCCTGAAGCCATCCCCTACTGCCCATAAACCCAGGTCTTTCTCTCCTTTACACATTAAGTATTATAATTATAATTTTATGGCTGGAAACTGACTATCCAATCACCAGGAAACATACTTCTTTGAAATGTGTTGCCCCATGGACATAAGCCCAGGAATTGTGCCTGTTTGTCTCTACATTTGCTCCTTCTCTTTCTCCTGAGTAAGCTTAAACTTGATGTATTCACATATCTCAAGCAAGTTTCCCCATGAGAGCAAAAACAAGAACTGGATTGTTTTCATAGGGTATCATGTCTATCTTGTTAGCCTCCAGGGGTCAATTTTTTTTGTCTCACTCCCTTATGGGGGACTCCAAACTATCAAAACAAGTTTGTGCAACCAAAGAGCTACTCGGTTGAATTCACCAATAGTTTGGATATCTACAAACACACACAATTCTTCTCTGTGCAAAAATGTTAATAGGCAAAATGTAAGGGCACCAAAGCTCAATGAACACACAAATCCTGAGATATGCCAAATTGGTGCTTTTGAAATTCTGATGGATTCAAATAAGTCTTGGAACTTAAAGTAAATGTCTCATTCATTATTGCCCCTAATTTTGCATGAAGCTGCCTCCCCAACAAAGATCAGTCATTCCTTCCCACCCCAGTGCCTAATAAGGATATTAGTTTCCATTGCCAGCAGGCAACCACAGTGCCTATTGTATGGCCTGTGAGAAAACAGGCTGATGGAACAGTCTTTATGCCTCTTTTCTGCTTTAGCAATCATTTGACAGTTGGCTCAGACTCATCATCTAACTGTAATACTAGTTCAAAAAAATGTGGCTTTCAACCACATAGAACAGGCCTTGTTCTCTTGGCAGCATTTCATGCCATCATCTGTCTTTCTGGAAAATGAGGCAGAATGCTGTATGTCTTACCAAGATGTTTAGCAACAAACACAATTTGAGTTTCTTTGAAAAATGTATTGGGCTCTGCTAAAAAGAACATCAAAATCCACTTTTCCATTTTTGAACCTAAAAATGACTCCAGAGCTATGCAACCACATACCCATCCGTCCATCCATCCATCTGTCCACTCAAATGTGTACCAAGTAGCTACTTCAGGACAAACCCTGTTGCAACTAGAAATATATTAGGGTAGTCCTTGCTCTGAAGCAACTATTTCAAATTAGAGTTTTCATCTTCAACAACAACAGTTCGTAGGTCCCAAAACATTTGGTCTGTGTAACTTTGCCCCTATTAATCACTCCTTTGTGGCTCTCTATCCAGCCTTTAATTAAATCCACACTACATATCAATGATATGATGATGAGGTTTTCCTGTTTCCTTGATTGATTCCTATTTCCTTGGGCTGTAATTTACAAAGTGCTTAAGCATATAAAATTTCATCTAATCCTCACAATGACCTGTGAGTAGATGTCATAAGCCTCATTTACAGAAGCAGCAGAACTTTGGGAATGTTATGTTACTTGCCCAAGGTCACACATAGTCTTCAGGGGAGGAATGGATATTTCTGACTCCAAATCACTGCACTGCAGCTGCAAGTTATCAACTCAGATAGCTTCTTTGATCACTTACTCATTTAGCAAATATTTATTGAACACAAACTATGTGAAAGGTATTTTACTAGGCAGAAGTAGTTGACACTGGGCAACTTGGTCCATTTCTCCAGCTCCAAAATTGATTGAAAGAAGTTGTTCATCCTTGTGTTCCCTGAATCTAGAACTAGTCTCCCCTGATATTTCCAACCAAATACTATAAAATGTCATGTGCCGTCTACCTTCTTTAGTATATACCTCCCACACCCAAAGATATGAAGAAAGCATTAAAGATTTCTCCATAAATTATGTCAACTTTTAAGTTATCTACTTATCTTGCATAGTGGTTTTTAGCCATAGCTTCTGTATTAGTTTGAAACTGTTATGTACCCCCAGAAAAGCCACATTCTTTTCCTGATCCAATCTTTTGGGGCCAGACCTATTTTTAGGTGGGATTTTTGTGATTAAGTTGTTTCCATGAAGATATGACCCATCAAATTGGGGGTGGGACCTTTTGATTTAGTGGTTTTTTAATGGAGGATATGTCCTCACCCATTCAAGATGGGTCTTAACCTGCTTACTGGAGTCCTTTAAGAGGGAGCCATTTTAGAAAAAGCTCAGCACCAAATACAGAGAGAGATGTTTGAAGATGTAGAAAGAAAATACCTCCCAGGGAGGGTGGAGACTTTTGAAACCAGAAGTCAGAGGACCAGCAGATGCCAGCCATGTGCCTTCCCAGCTGACAGATGTGTTCCAGACACCATCAGTCTTTCTTGAATCAAGATATCTGTTTCTGGATGTCTTAGCCTGGATATTTTTATGACCTTAGAACTATAAACTTGTAGGTTAATAAATCTCCTTTATAAAAGCCAACCCATTTCTGGTATATTGCATTCAGGCAGTATTAGCAAACTAAAACAGCTCCTTTCCCCCACACACCACTTGGAGAGAAAAGTAAGTGAACTGGAGGAGAAAGGAGTAAGAAAATGAACATTTCTTTAGCAGTATTTGAGAAACATAGGTGGATCAACAGCTAGATGCATTGTGGCCCGTGGAAAGTGCAGATGAGAGGACTTTAATACAGATGACTCACTTAAGTCCAGGTGACACAGCTCTTCAATATCCTTAGGAGATAGTTCTGCAATTTCTGTTTAGTAACCAAAGCCACTGTCATCATTACATTCACCTTCCACTAGCTGTTGTTGAGCTCATTTAAACCGTACTTCAGAAAGATGGCCTTTAAGATAGAAAATATGTGAAATTAAAAGCAGATGCTTTAGTGTAGTGGGGTCATGTCTGGGTCTGGAAATGGAAACAGGGACAGCAGGTTTTTATATTCTCTTGAGCAAATCCCAGGACATTCTTTAAAATGAAGCAGTCAAAAAAATATAAATATTTCCATTAGTCAAAGGATACCAAACCAAGCCTTGTCAACTCAGTTACTGTGAGAACTTCTCCAAGAGGAAATAGTTACAAGACTGAGGCAATAATTGTTACTAAGAACTTTAGTGAGACATGCACCATTTTCTCTAATTTTCCAGACAGACATGGCATGGTAAGGTAAAGAAAACAAGAATTAAAGAGGACAGAACTTGAGAAGAAAAGGGCAGGAAAGGTGAAAAGAAGTGAGGAAAGAGTATGTGTGGTAAGCAAAAAGAACAAGTTTTGAACTCACATATGCAGAGGTTTAAATTCTGGCATTTGCCATGTATCTTTGAGCAATGATCTAATTGGGTTCATATTGTCTCATATGTATAGTAGATGTGATGATATTTACTCTGTAGGATAAATGTGAGGATTAAGTGAACTATTGAATGAAAAGTGCCATCATGGTGTGTGACAAACAGCAGACCCTCAATAAACTGCGGTGGTAGTTATTTGTGTTATCTGCCTCAGGGCAAATGATTGAGTAAAGAGAGAGGAGGAAAGAAGTGATATTCTTACTAAACAGCATATCATTCTCAAACCCAATTTTTTAAAGATTTCTATTTGAAAGACTCTATCTGAATTTTCAGAAATTGACTATTGAATTGAACTATCCTCATAATTTTATAAAGTGTAGATTGAAGGTGAGGCTGCCAAAATAAAAACTAATATTTTCTTTTAGTGTACCATGGTTTTCAATCCTGGATATTATCAGAATCACTTGTGAAGCTTAAAAGAAAATCGAACAGCCAGGCCTCACCTCCATGGATTTGTTTTTGGATAGGACACCTGTGTTTTTAGTATCAAAAGATCCACAGGTATTCTGATGTACAATAAGATTGAAAATTGCTGCTATAGACAATGCATTAAGTTGGGCCTTCTGGCAATAGCTTCATAGCCCATTTCAGCTCATCATTATCCTGAATCAATAAATAATACTAAGGAAATAAACACACATTTATCTGCCTAGATGAATATGGCAACTTTCTAAATCAGATTGAGCCATGCAGTTGTAAGGTCTTTTATTTTTTGAATTTATTTGCTCAAACTTCCTTTGTGGTTATATCCATCTATAAAACCAAGATATGACCTAAACAAAAGATCATGGGAACACAATAAGCCGTTCATTAGAATTTGCTCCAAATTTTAACCAATTCTTCATGATTCTAATATAGTAGCAATATAATTTCATAACTCTATCTCAAACGTGTGGAGAAGCACATCCCCGAAAATGGGGCTATGGCTATAGCTTGTGATATTCTCAGAGGTGATGAGGGTAATGTTACGTAATATGACATTCTACTTCAGTTTGTTTGGCTGCCTCTCTCTGCATAAGCATAGACGGGTGTAGAGAGTGAGTTACTTCACTGCAGAGTGAGTTACCAAGAAATTAAAACTATCAAATGAAAACTTCTTTGTGAATCAAGGCTGGATGGTTAATAAGGAACTGAGTCCTAACAGGAGACACTTCATTGTTCACCAATGCTACAGGAGTGCATTCTTCACTTGAGATTACAGCTTTGGTTATTTAAAATAGTTGTCACTTCCACCATTCCAAAAGGAAAAGTTATTAAAACACAAAGCATTTTTATGCACACAGTTAACCGTTTTGAAAAGGTTTGTTTGCCTAACTCAAAATGCTTATAATGCATTTGTTTTAGATACGCAACAGAAAAAGTACTCCAAATGAATTTTTAAATGAAATGCCAGAAATTTGGGAAAATATACTTAATGGGCCAAGAAAACAAAAAAAAAGAGTGGATGTTGATGAGCGTCTCCCTTCTCTTTCATCAGGTTTCACTTAGCTAAGGTCAGGCATGCAATTGCAGAAAAACAAACAAAGGAACTTATATTTAAACATGGTACCATTCCTAACAGGACTTCTCAGCACAGGGGAGAGAGCCTTTTTCTCCCTACCTCATGGTACTACCAGCTGCTCCTCATTGCGTGGGGAACAAGTTGTGAAGGACACTGGTGACCTATAATTAAAGTGAAGAAATTCCATTCAGATTTAATCATGAAGGGAAATGACAGAGACACAAAAGAAATGAGGAAATTTTTGAAAAATGAAAAAATAAAAAATTTAAACCCACCAAACCTTGAAGGCCTGAAGTGACCCCAGACTTCAAGAAAAACAGATTGGCCTTAAAACAATTATTCTTTTGATGGGAAAGTCACATCAACTGAGAATTCTGAGGAAAGAAGCCCACGTTGGTAAGAAAGAAAAGGTAGTCATTTTGAGGCAGAACAGTGTAGATGAGTTGGTTTAGAAGAAAGGGTGGGTCACCAATCCTCTAATTACTTAATTTCTTTAGATACTGCAAGTGTTTGTAGGAGTTCTCAACACTGAGTTTGCCAGTTATTCTTATCAAATAAGTTTAAGATGAAATCACTTTGAGGTACCCTGAATAATTTTGTTTCTTTTTAACATTTAGGTATAAAAGAAGTTTCTATTTGATCACTTCTTTTAGTTTCATGGCTTCCTTTCTCTATTTTGTCTCTTTCCTTCTCTCTCCCTCTCACTCTTCTTCTCCCCCCTCCGTTTCTGTCTTTTTTGGATAAAGAAGAAAAAACATCCAATGCTCTTTGCACTATGTTCTCAATGCACCCAAACAGAAGCAGAGTATGATGGTTAGTTTTCTGGTCAACTTGGCTATGCTAGGCTGTAGTACTCAGTTATTGAATCAAATTCTAATCTAGGTGTTGCTGTGAAAGTAGTTGGCAGATGTGGTCAATATCCACAATCAGCTGACTTTAAATAAAGGACATTATCCTCAATAATGTGGGTGAGCCTCTCATTCAACCATTTGAAAGGCCTTAAGAGCCTTTCAGGTTTCCGTGAAGAAGAAAAAGTTCTGCATCGAGACTGCAGCATCAGCTCCTGCCTGAGAGTCTGCAGTGTGCTGGCCTGCTCTACAAATTTTGGACTTGCCAGCTCCCACAACTGTATTAGCCAATTCCTTGAAATCTGGTTCTGTTTCTCTGGAGAACCTTAACTGATACAGACGGCCTCCTACAATATAGTAATCTTTATTGAAATAATCCTTCATAGATATTTTTTTCCTAAAAAAAAAAAAAAACTGCAAGCATTGTGATTCAGGCAAGGGTTCTACCCAAAATATTCACATGGGCTGTGAGTTGAGTTTGAAGTGAATTGATAGAGTCTGGGATATTGCAAATGAGTGGCCTAAAGTAGAAAGGGAGAGAAAAAAAAAAGATGTATCAAAGATATATGCATTTATTTTCTTGCCAAGCAAATAAATGGGAACATCTGGGAACTTTCAGCTTCTGTTTTTATATTCTAAGGCCTGAGTCACTGCCCTTTAAATTGAGTTATTTCACTGGAGGGGCTGTCACATCATAAACATCTAGTTATTCAATTTAAATATCTTGGAATCTAAAAGAATATACTTAATGTGCTAACAGTGGTAATAAAACACTTTTAAGATTTTTAGCAGATTCTGTCAGCTAAGTTTTGATAATAGCATGTCCATGAGCCTCAGTCTCCAGAAGCAGCATATAGAAAGCTCTAGTAATTAGATATTTTTATTATTTATTCATTGCTATAGATGTTGAAACACAAATAAAGAGATGTTGGGTAACTTTCCTAGGGTTGCACATCTAGTTAGTGAAGCAGGCAATATTTGAATCCAGGGAGCTGGCTCCTCAACCATGCTTTTTGCCTCTATGTTGTGCCATTCCTGGGCATTATTTAATTTCTTTGCCTTAGTCTCAGTTTTCTAGTCTGTGAAAAAGGAATGGCACTTACCTTGCAGGATTGTGGTAAAAAACTGATTGATACATACAATGGTCATAACTTGTAAATAGTATCAAATTATGGGGACTTCTGCTTCCAGTCATGATGGAATAATGCAGATCAAATTTATCTTCCTACCTTAAAAAACTGGAAAAACTATGAAACAACAATATTCAAAGATTTGACAACTGGCAGCACAGGCCAGAGACATCCGAAAGAAGTGAAAAAGAACGAGTCCTATGATTGTCCCAGCTTCCAGTTTGAAGAGTTTCCAGGCTGCAGAGCAAACAAGAGGAACCCAAATAGAGCCAGAGGTCTCTCTGAATTGATTATCAGAGTCTGTAATTCAAAGAGGTCAAAGCAGCTAGAATAGGTAGGGCAGAATTCAGGGGAGGAGGGAGTTACACAGAGAGAGAGAACACTCCAGAGTCTGAAAAGGGGGTCCCCTGAAGTTTTTGGCCAACTAGTAATTGGTGCATGTGTAAGAGAAAACTACGTAAGATTTGGGAAATGGAATAGGGAGAACAATTTCTGAAGCTCACAAAGGATTTAGAATAGCTCTGTTCCAACCAAGCTGAGTAGAAAGACCTCCTTCTATGGTAACTGGGTAGAGTTCACCAGTATGGTATTGTCTTAGAAGTGAGGATAAATTAGTCTTAGACTAAAGATTGCCTTTTGATCTGCCTTAACAAACTTAAAAGGATCAGTCTGATGTCAAGTAATTTAACTGAAACCCAGAAAAAGCCAAATACCACTTAAAGGATAAAAAAAAATTACCTAACAATATAAAATTCATGAGCTGGCATTCGATCAAAAGTCACTGAGGATGCAAATAAGTGGGAAACTATGACCCAATTTAGGAGAAAAAAAATCCACTAGAAATAGATCCAGAAGTGGAGAGATGACCAAACTAGTGGACCAGGATATTAAAATAGCTATGATAAATGTGCTTTATATACTGAAGAAGATAAAGGGGGAAAATGAGCATGATGAGGACAGAAATGTCAAATATATAAAAGATCCAAATCAAACAATATTTGATCTAAAAATGCATTATATGAGATAGAAGCAGATTAAATACTGCAAAAGAAGAGATCTGTGAACTTGAAGACACAGTAAAAGGAATAAAACACAGAGAGGAAAATATAAACAGAACATCTGTGATGCGGGGGACAATAATAATGGAAAAACTTTTCCAAGTTTAATAAAACTTAAACACACAAGTCCGAGAAGTTCAGCATACCTTGAGTTGAAGAAACGAAAAACCAAGTCGAAAGCACATTATATTCAAATTGCTTGACACTAATAATAAAGAAAAACTCTTTTCAGCAGAAAAGACATTACACAGAGAGGACTAAAGTTAAGAATAACACATACTTTCTGTGAAAAACTATGCAAACAAGAAGACAATGAAGAGATGTTTTCATAGTGCTGAAAGTAAAACATTGTCAGCTAAGAATTCTATAGCCAGCAAAATCATATTTTGAAAATTAAGGTTAAATAATGACTTTTTCAGATAAACAAAAGCTGAAAAAAAATCTTCACAGAAGTTCTTCAGGCAAAAGAAAATTATACTAGCTGAAATTTGGATCTACATACACAGAAAAATTAAAAGCAGCAGAAATGGTAAATGCGTGAGTAAATACACAAATTTTGTTTGCATTTTAAAACTCTCCTTGAAAGATTTCTTTTCTTTCAAGACATTGTTTAGAAAAAAAACAATACTGCAATATGGACTTTATAACAAATGTAAAAGTATAATGTATGACATCATTATCATAAAAGACGGGGTAGAAATTTATTAGAGTAAGGTTCTTAAATATATATGTAGTAATGGTATTTGAAGGAAGACTATGACAAGTTAAAGATGTAAAAACTCTAAGAACAACCACTTCTTAAAAAGCATAATTAATAAGCCAATATCAGAGACAAAATGGAATCATAAAACATTTCTTTTTTCTTTTTCTTTTTTTTCATGGGTAGTCACCAGGGATCGAATCCAGGTCTCCAGCATGGCAGAGGAGAACAATGCCTGCTAAGCCACCGTAGCCTGCCCCATAAAACATTTTTAGTTAATCTAAAAGAAAGTAGGAAAATGGGGGAAGGGAATAAAAAATAGATTAATAAATTTTCAAAAGGCAAATAGAAAGATGACACATGTAAACCCTATCACATATATGATTATATTAAATATAAATGGTCATTGTACCACCCTTAAGGAAGAAAAAAATAATTGACTGGCCAAAAATTAGTGCTCCTATAAGAAAGGATACACAAATGACATACTTGTTAAATAAAAATGGATTAGGGTGGTGTGACAGTGGCTTAGCAGGCAAAGTTCTTGCCTGCCATGCTGGATACCTGGATTTGATTCCAGGTGCCTGCCTATGCAAAAACATAAAAAACAAAAAAAAAGATTAACTCTTCTAGAGACACTAAAGCCTCTGATGGTACTTGAAAGTACACATAGGGGAAATGTGTGGTAGATGGGAGTCCTGGGCTCACAATTTAATTGCTGTGTGAACTTAAGTTTCCTCACCTCTTTAATTTTCAGTTTCTTTCTTTCTAAATAATAATGAATAATAACAATAATTTATTTATTCTAATATAATTAATATTAACTTCTCACTTTTCTAATTCCATCTATATTTTTAAGTCAGTATAAAATGAAGAGAGGTAGGAGAAATAAAAGGTAAGAGAATGATCACCTTAAAAAAACAGATTAAGATAGAGAGTTAGTACTGATTACCCTTTGGAGCAAAGATAGCCATGAAGTATTATATTTACACACCTTTTCCAATGAAGTAAGAACATAAAGTATAAACCAATCTATAAAGAGATAAAGGCTAAGGTATTGTTAACTCTTAACAATGGATACCTCCAGGGAAAATGGGATTGTGACGAGGAAAAATGAACTAGAGTGAAGAGAATGGGGAGCCTGTTAAATGTAGACTTTCAAGCCACACCACCAGCAATTGATTTTGTAGATGTGGGATGGTGCCTTGAAGTTGGAATCTTTACTGGCACCTCCAACTACTCAAGTTGTGAATAGTCCCTGAATCACATTTTGAGGGGCAATGATGGGGTGGTTGAGAGAATGGGAACATAATTCTTTATGGCCAGACTGCCTGGGTTGACACTAGTTTGGCAGAAGTCACTTAATTTTTGTTTAATGATCTGTAAATTAGGATCATAGTGACAATCTCATAGGGGTTGGGGGTGTATTGAGTTATTTTGCATAAAGCACTTAGTATAGTGAACAACACATATTCTTTCATTAATGTTGACCATTGTTATTGCTTACATATATTTCTGAATAATTTGTATTTTTATATAGACAGTATTAGTATTATTCAGTGCTATGCCAAGCTATATTGGAGTTTAGAGCAAAGCTAAAAACTGATAGCACTTATCCTATATTTAAAATTTTAATATTTTATTCATCAGGTATTTTTCCATTAATTTTGATTGATTTAAATACTGCACTAAATATTAATTATTTTGCTTAATTGGTGCCTGAATTGAGTGCCTCCCTCACCTCACCTGAATCCTGGCCTTGGCATTTAGAAAAATAAATGGAGATGACGCAGAGTCCTATGATTGCAGAGTCCACTAATCAAATATTGTGATGTGTCACCCCCTCTGGAAAGAATGAGTGTCAGTATCCTGAGATTGAGATGATGTTTCACTATTTAGATGATTTTTCACTATTTAAGACATTTCTTACATTATTCTTTCAAATATCAGCTCTTCTAAAAGCATGTCTAGAAAGAATTTACTCAATTTCCCAAAAAATTTATTCAGGTAACTCTTTATAAAAATATTTAACCTGAAAATTGACCTCCATTCAGAAATAGTAACATGGTAAGTAATACTTTTTCATGTTCAGTTTGTGCCAGGGATTGTCCTAAGCACTCCATATAGGTGAAGTTCTTTAATCCCTTCAAAAATCCTATGAAATAGGTTTCATTTTCATCTCCATTTTATAGATGAGGAGATTGAGGTCTAGAGATGTTAAGTAACTGTCCCAAGATTACACAACTGGAGAGTGGTAGCGTCAGCATTTAAAACCAGGCTATTTGATCTGGGTTCTCACTTTCAATCACTACACTATCTGGCATTTCATTCCCAAACTGAGGAAAAAAGAGGCCAAGCAAATCACAGGACTTCAATAGGCAACAAAAACATCTGGGATCCTTCAGCTCCTTTTTTTCAAATGTTCCTAGGGTTTAGTCATGCCTCTATATTGACTTATATCACTGGTGGGTAACCATATCAACAGCTGGTTCTACTGTCTAAATACTTGGAAATATAAAAGAACACTCAGTGATTTATAGTTAAATTGGCTGTTCATTGGCAGAAAGAGACATGCAACACACACACACGTCCTTGGAGTGTGCATGGAATGCATTCTGCTTGTCAAGGGAGATCTGTGTAGAAAACAAGGATGCTTTGATCACTTTGGCATTTGCCCCTTTTTTATTTTATATTTTTACAGTCATAAAGGGCATTGAAAGCATGTCAATTTGGCATATGACGTCTTTGTTGAAAGCTTGATGAGTACATCTTTTCTTATTTTATTTATTTTTTTTTTTTGCATGGGCAGACACCAGGAATCGAACCCAGGTCTCCAGCATGGCAGGCAAGAACTCTGCCTGCTGAGCCACCATGGCCTGCCCTACATCTTATTTTTAATGCTAACTAATTCCTGCTTACAGATAATCCTCTTCTTCAAGTAATATTTTCATAAGATACAGAGAAATGACAGGATAAAAATAGTTACTATGAAATTTTCCATGGGCTATAAACAGTTTTAACTTTTGGCAAAAGGACTTCATTATTTACATACTCAGACAAATATAGGTCACACTCTGCTCAGATTATTAATGTTCCTCTGCAAATAACTGGCATACACAGTATGTAAATATAACAACCGAACCCCTTCCTGCATCTTAATTAAATTCTAGCAATCTTACTCAAAGTCCTGTGCATTTGGTTTATCTTAGGATCATCATTAATATATATCAATAATATCAGAGTCAGAGATCCTTTCTTTCTTTTTAAACAAATGCAGACAGAAGTTATTTATTTCCAATGGTAGGTAATTTCTAACTTCAAAATCTAAAGATTCCAACCTCACTGCGCAAATGTCCATAAACTGCAAATAATATCCACTCAAATGCCACTGCCCTACAGTGAATAAGGTGGCAGATTCCGTAAAAGAAATAAGGGGCACACTGGTTTACATTAATACAGTTATTTCTCTGTCAAGTCCTCATGGCAAGAACAGAATCTCAGTTCAACCTTTTTAGGCCAAATGAAGCATCATGTGTATAAATAAAGCCTTCAGTCCTTTTCCTCCCTAAGCAGTAAATTCTTTGCAACCTCTGGCATTTGCAGTATGAACATTTGTCTGATTTAGTTGCAGGACAAAGGCACTCTGTTATGAAAAAGATGCATTTCTGCACTGACCCATCCCCCAAAACATTTCTTAAACCTAGGTGCTGTACAGGTTCTGTGGTAGGCAGAATAATGGACACCCAAAATGTCCATGTCATAATCTCCAGAACTTGTTAATAAATTACCCATAGCAAAAGGCATTCTGCAGGTGTGATTACATTAAAGCCCTTGAGATGGATGCATTCTTCTGAATTTACTTGGGTGGACCTAATCTAATCACAGGAACACTTAAAATCAGAGAACTGGCTGAGTTTAGAATCAGAGAAGGAGATGTGACTACAATAGAATGGTCAGAGAGATTCTGACTTTGAAGATGGACAAAGGGGGCCATGAACCAAGAAATGCAGGTAGTCTCCAGAAAACATGAAAACAAGGAAACAAATTCTCCCCTAGAACTTCAAGAAAGAAATGAAGCCTTCTGACACTTTGATTTTATCCCAGTGAAACCATTGTCAGACTTCCAACCTACAGAACTGTCATAAAATAAATATGTGCAGTTTTAAGCTACTAAATTTGTGGTAATTTGCTACAGTAGCAATAGAAAATTCATACAGGATCTCTTCAAGTCGATAACTCAATCAACTTCAAAAGAAGTATCATTCCACCCTTACAACAAATATTTAACTTGCATTTATTCCCACCAAAAGGAATGAACCATGTATGCTGTTAGGTTATGCATGTATGCTCCATGTATGCTCCATGTATGCTGGAGGTTAATGAACATAAAGAGTTCCTTATGGATAAATTTCCAGGAACTTTCCAGGAAATAAATTAAGGATATTCTGAAGTATTCAAAGCAAAACCAATAAACTGCAGAATCCCAATTTCCCCATACATCTCAGAGTTAAAAGATTCCCATAATTCCCTAAAATTACCAATTTCTGATTTCTCTGAAATCTTGGATTTACCATCAGATTATGAGGAAAGGAGGGGACAGGGGAGGTAAGTGGCCAAGGCCTGGTTTCCAGGTTTTTACCCCAGAGCACTGGATTTTCACATAAGTCCTGGAGAAATGGTTTGTGAGTCAGCCAAACAAGGCTTTGGGAGTCACCTGGCAGATCAGTTTATCATTTACTCATTTCCTAAACAAATAGTATTGTGCACCTATTATGTCTAGGCACTGCACTGGAGGTTTGGGGATATAGAAGTGAATAGGACAGACAAAGAGCTTCCAGGACAGAGTTTACAGACCTCTGAGAACTCAATGTCCAACCTGTGAGCATCCGGTGGGGACTCTTGCTCTAGGAGTATAAAGAGAAGTGACTTTGTGACTGTCGAGACCTACTTCACCTTCCTGGTGGCCTACAGATTTGCATCCAAATTTATTCCTAACCAGCAAGTTCAGGACACAGAACTCCTACAACTTTATTCCATTCTCACTTCCACAAGATGTCTTCTGGCACAAGCTAAGCAAGTTCCTTAACCCAACTGTTCTCAAATTTTAATATGCACAAGAATCACACTTGGAGTGCTTGTTTAATATATAACTTCCTGGGCTCTCATCTTGATAGTTTAATTGAGTGGGCATGACATGAGATCCAGGAATCAGAACATTTAAACAAATACCCAGGGAAATCTGCTGAAATGATTATAAACCGCACTTTGACCAACACCAAGTTAACTGCATCATTTTTCATATCTATAAACTAAGAATATTCGACCATTTTAAAAATAATTTTTGATGTCTTCATTATTCTGAATTTTCCTCATTTTAATTCATATTGAGAAAAAATCATACAAATAATAAATCATCTAGCATTCTATTATACAGAGGTAACTACCATTAATATTTGGCAGGTTCTCTCTAAGCGTTTTCTTAAATGAATTAATAAATATTAGAAGTCATTGTATAAAAAAGTTCTATATGAATATACTGCATTTTATATTGTATAAATATATGTATAATGTATAAAAAAAGTCATACTGTATGTTCTAGTTTGCTAGCTGCTGGAATGCAATATACCAGAAACGGAATGGCTTTTAAAAGGGGGAATTTAATAAGTTGCTAGTTTACAGTTCTAAGGCCATGAAAATGTCCCAATTAAAACAAGTCTATAGAAATGTCCAATCAAAGGCATCCAGGAAAAGATACCTTGGTTCAAGAAGGCCGATGAAGTTCAGGGTTTCTCTCTCAAGTGGAAAGGCACATGGTAAACACAGTCAGAGTTTCTCTCTCATCTGAAAAGGCACATGGTGAACACGGTCAGGGTTCCTCTCTCATCTGGAAGGGTACATGGTGAACACAGAGTCACCTGCTAGCTTCTTTTCCTGGCTTCCTTTTTCATGAAGCTCCCCAGGAGGCATTTTCCTTCTTTATTTCCAAAGGTCGCTGGCTGGTGAACTCTGCTTCTCGTGGCTGTGTCGTTCTGCTCTTCTCTCTCTGAATCTCCTCCATTCTCCAAAATGTTTCCTCTTTTATAGGACTCCAGAAACTTATCAAGACCCACCCAAATGGGTGGAGACATGTCATCACCTAATCCAGCTTAACAACCACTCTTGATTAAATCACATATCCAGGGAGATGATATGATTACAGTTTCAAATATACAGTATTGAATAGGGATTATTCTGCCTTAATGAAATGGAATGGAATTTAGATTAAGACATGGCTTTTCTAGGGGACATACATCCTTTCAAACCAGCACACCATATAAAAACATGAGATAGTATAGAAAATTTCCTGTATAATTAAATCCTTTCCCAAACATGGAATACCTCTTCATATCTTCTTTTCCTAGATATTTTCAAATCCTGTTCATATTAAGAAGGAAACTTTTCCTGTTATATTTTCACATTTTTAAATAGGCATGTAGGAAACCTATTGACTTTTATATATTTTACTTCTAAAATACCACCATATTTCATTCTCGTTAGTTCTAATAGCTCTTAAATTGATTTTCTATAGTTCTCTACATTATCTACAAAAAAGGTCCATTTTATTCCAAGCTCTGTGCTAGAGCATAGATTTATCTTTTGTTTGAAAATGTAAAAGAATTTACACTTCTTATAAATTTTGTTGTCATTTTTGTGAACCAAGGTGAAGCTACACACAAAAAATTGAGACCATGAAAAATTATTTAAAGAAAAAAATTATATAAAAGATACATTTTCTTTAGTTTCAAATTGCTTTAAAAATAATTTATTTTCTAAAGCAGAAACAATGTCTTGAAGGATGTACAAATGGAAGTTGTGGTGGCTTGGAAGTATGAACTCCAGAAAAACATGTTCTTAAACATAACTCATTCCTGTAGGTATAAACTCATTTTAAATAGGACCTTTAGATTAGGTTTCTTCAGTTAAGGTGTGGTCCAACTGAATCAGGATGAGTCTTAAGCCTATTATTGGAGTCCTTTTTAAACAGAATGAAATTAAGACTCAGAAAGAAAACCACAAGATGCAACTAGAAGCTGGAAGTAAATAGGACCTGGAAGAGAATCCATGAAAAGCCATCATGCACCTTGTCACATGAAAGAAAAGCCTAGAACCAAGGATAACCAGCAACCAGCTCCAGAAAGCCACGGTCCTCTGGGGAAAAAGCATCAGCTGCTGACATATTGATTTGGACTTCCCCTAGCCTCAGAACTATGAGTTAAATATATTCCCATTGTTTAAGCCAACCCATTGTACTGCATTTGCTTTATCAGCCAGGAAACTAAAACAAAAGTGTAATATTGAAAGGTTCTTACATTATACATAAATTGTATAGCATCATTTCAAGGAACATTGTCATAAGTTAAAGAGATACATTTTAAATCCTAGAGTAACCTCAAAAAATTAAAATAAGATAACTAATACAATCATATTTGAATTAAAATTAAATTAAAAGAAGTTAGGAAAAGAGAAAAATGAGATAAAAGAACAGATAAGGCAAATAGAAAATAATTAGCAAGATGGTAGATATAATTTCAAACATATTAATAAGTATATTAAACATAAATGATCTAAACAACCCATTGAAAAGGCAAAGATTGTGAGACTGGATTTTAAAAAGAAAGGCAAGATCCAACTACATTCTATATATGAAATCCTACTTTAGCAATAAAGATATAGATAGGTAAATAGTAAAAGGTTGGGAAAAATGTAAAATGAAGATAGTAATCAAAGGAAAGCTGTAGGGTCCATAATAATATCAGAAAGAATATACTTCAGCACAAAGAATATTACCAAGCATATATAGGAACATTTCATAATGATATAATGACTCTAAATGTAATTGTATCCCAAAACAGTTTCAAAATACATAAAACAAAACTGAAAACACTAAAAGAACAGCAAGGCAAATTCACCACTTTTATTGTGTATTTCCACACTCTTCTCTCAGTAATTGAAAGAACAAGTAGACAGAAAATAAGTGAAGATATAGAAGATGTAACCACCACTATCAATCAACTTGACCAGATTCAAATATATAGAAACCTCCACCCAACAAGGACAAAATGCCCATTATTTCCTAATGCACATGCAAACTTCACCAAGACAGATTATTGTGATGGTTAAGTTCATATATCAACTTGAACAAGGTTATAGCATCTAGTTATCCGGTCAGTCAAGCTCTGGACTGATTGTTACCATGAAGGCATTTCTAAAATGGTGTGATGATTTGAAGCTGTTATGTATCCAGAAAAGGCCATGTCCTTTTAATCCATCCCTATGGAGCAGACCTATTGAGGGTGGCACCTTTTGATTAAGTTATTTCAAATTGACATGTGATCCACACAATTCAAGGTGGGTCATAACCCTTTACTTGAGTCCTTTATAAGAGGATAATGGCAGAAAAGTTTGGAGAAAACACCCAGAAAGAAAGCTCAGAGAGAAACACCAAGAGAGATAATTTAGAGGGAAATGCCATGGATATGCTAAGAGAGGGCCCAGAGAAGCACAGAGAGGAGGCCATGGGTTCTAAGAGCTGAAGGCAATGGAATCCAGGAGTGAAGGACCAGCAGACACTGGCCATGTGCCTTTCCATGTGACAGAAGTGTCCCAGATGCTGGCAACTTTTCTTCAGAGTCCAGGTATCATCCTGTTGATGCCTTAATTGGGACACTTTTATGACCTTAGAATGCAAATTGTAAGTTAATAAATTCCCAGTGTAAAAGCCAACCTAGTTCTGGTATATTGTATTCTGGAGCTTTAGCAAAATGAAACAGATGGACTACCTTGTATAGCCAGTTGATTGTATCCATAGCTGATAGCATCTACAATCAACAAAGGAGATTGCCCTCAGCAAGAAGAGGAGTCTTCTCATACTAGCAGTTGGAGGATTTCGGAAGTCACAAAGAAGAATTTCTATCTCTACTTCAATCATCCAGTTCCTTCTTGGGAATTTGATGTCACTTTCATCAATTTCCAACTTGTAGCTTCTCCTGGGGAATTCAACATTGGCAAGAAGGCTTGCCAACTCCCAAGGTATTACATGAACCAATACCTATAATAAGTCTCTTAATATATATAAATATAGATAGATATACATCCTGTCAGTTCTGGTTCTCTGGAAAACCCAGACTAATACAACAATACTCTGGGCCTTAAAATAAATCTTGACAAATTTAAAGAACTGAAATCATACAAAATATGGTTTCTGACCATCATGGAATTAAACGTTAGTAAGAGAAAGATATCTGGAAAATTGTCAAATATATGGAAATTAAACAATATTAGCTTCTTATAATTCTCAAAAATTCATCATTTTCTTCCTCAAACTTAAATCCATTGTTGAGTTCCTCCTGTCTCAGAGAACATCACCATCTTTCCATTTTCCCAGGCATTAAATATTTCTACTCTATTCTTCCCATAACTCCCCTAAGCCCACCTTCATACACTGCCTAATCCATTGTTACATCATGTGATTCTACCTTTGAAAAATCTCTGGTCCACAATCCTCCTACAACCCCAGGTCAGGCCCTTCTTACCTCCCACTGTGACTACTCTATCAGTTTCAAATCAGTCTTCCTCCCTTCATTTATTCCTTCAATCTAGTGTACCTTGCATAAGTGCTATTGTCCTAAAGCAGGGTTTTTTTAAGTACAATTCAATGTACTACCAAGACAATATTTCTGTGGCCAAATATATTTCAGAAACATAGCATATTATAATCCATCTTTTTGAATCTTACAATGAATATTGGCATATCAAAGGCTACTTGAATTACTGCAGGAAACAAAAATACTTGTTTAACCTTGCTTAACTTACCCCATTCCAAATTTTATTTGAAAATTATGATGTTGTTTTTTTCATATAATACCTACCAATACCCTAAGAATAAATGTTTAAAGGAATATCCTTTGGCAAATCATAACATGACTTCAATTCTCCCCTCCTTTAAAAATGTGATCATTCAGAATTGGCTACAAAATGACACCCAAGCTCTGCAACCTAGATGTACGGCCATTCAGCCTTTTCTCCTTACATTCCCCATCCTTAGTCCACCAAACTCTTCTTAACTCAGCCATTCTGGACCAGTGTACATTGTACTAGGTACAAAAATATTTTGTCCTATTGTTCTTGTTCCTTAACTTCTACATATCCTTCCAAATTATATACAGCATCATCTGTGATAAAAAGTCCTTCATTTGAAGAAAATTTTAAAACAAACATTTATTAAGTATCTACTTTGTGCCAGGCACTGGGAACTATTCAAAGACTTCAGTTGGAAATAATCTTTCTCCATATCCCACAGCAAACTTTACCTGTGTTGCATATTTGTTTATGTTATTTACAGATTTAAGGCACTTATCAAAAGTTGATCCTAAAATACATTAGGAAGCTACCTGCCTAAAGTTTCCATTTGCTGTCCCCTCTCCTGGAGCACTTCTATTCGAGATATCTGTATGGCCACTTCCTTAGCTCTTCAAGTCTTGACTCAAGTGTAACCTTGTCAACATGGTCTTCTCTAACCATTAATTAAAAGTGCAACACTACTCCTCCTTTTTTTAAAATGTTTATTTTAGTAACTTATATACAACCTAAAATTTCCCCTGTAGCCAGATTCACATATATGCAATGGTGTTAATTATATTCACGACGTTGTGTTACCATCACCATCCTCCATTATCAAAGCTTTTCCATCACCTCCAACAGAAATTCTGTGCCAATTAAGCTTTAACCCCCTAGCACCTACCCATTGGGTTGTTTGTCTCTGTGTGTGTGTGAGTTGTGGAATTTTTATGCATTTTGGATATTAAAGTCTTAATATATTTATGGTTTCCAAATACTTCTCCCGTTCTTTAGGTTATCTTTATATTTTGATGCAATTCCACTGAGATATACTTACACATCACACAATCATCCAAAGCACATAATCAATAAGCCACAGCACCACCACAAAGCTGTGCATCAGAAACTGCAATCAGACCTCAAATATCCTCACCACTCCAAAAACACCCCACACAAACAAGAACAAAATTAGAAATAAAAATAAAAAAGAACACTCAGAACATCTCACAGCCCCCATCCCCCATCACTTATTCACTTTTTGTCTTTAGTTTTCTACTCATCTGTCCATACATTGGACAAATGGAGCACCAGCCACAAGGCCCCAACAGCCACATGGCCACACTGCAAAAGCTATGCAATCATCTTAAAGAATCAAGGCCACTGGACCACAGCTCAACAGCTCCAGGCATTTCCCTCTAGCCACACCAGTACACTGAAAACCAAAAAGGGATATCTATATAATGTATAAAAATAGCCTCCAGAATGATCTCTCAATCTGAGAGATTAGTGGCTGATGTGAAATCTCTCAGCCACTAAAATTTTATTTTGTTTCACTCCTCTTCCCTCTTATGCTCAAGAAGGCTTTTTCAATCCCATGATGCTAGCTCCAGGCTCATACCTAGGAGCCATGCCCCACATTTCCATGGAGATTTATACTCCTGGGAGCCATGTCCTATACATGGGTCACGGCAGTGAGCCTATCTACACAGTTAGCCTAGAAAGAAAGGCCACGTCTGAGCAACAAAAGAAGTTCTTCAGGGGTGACTTTTAGGCAGGCACAATTATAAGTAGGCTTAGCTTCTCCTTCACAGGAGTAAGCCTCACAAGGGCAAGTCCCAAGATCGATGGTTCAGCCCATCAAATTTGTAGTTCCCAATACCTGTAAGAGCATGAGGAATTCCCTAGGTGGGGAAATTCAACACTCCCACATTTTTCCCAGTCCCCCAGGGGGACCCTGGAAATACTTTTCTCCTCTACACCCAGCTAACTCTGGGATGCACCGGGACACTACAGCAACTCTCACAAACCAACAAGATCTCACTCCCCACCCAAGGCCCCAAGCAACTATGGTGTTCAAATAAACCAGACAACATAAACTAGATAGTGTGTGACAAAAAATACAAACCTTACACAAAATAAACATCTCCTCCTTTGGTCCCACAGAGGTGTTTAAGTTCAAAACACATTCAATATAATCCTTTAGCTTTTAGTCTGATTTACTTTAGTCCCAACCAGATCAGCCCCATCCACATCTCTAATTGAAGTCTGATCTTTTTCAACCCATTTAACAGTTGCTGTATGGGGCAATGCCAGCCTCCATAGCTGCAGAACTCCCGCTCTGAGTCTCAGGCACCACACAGATAACCAAAGCTTCAAGGTGTACACAAAGAGCTCAGCATCTCAGAATTTAGGAAAAAACATTAAAACTCAGGAATAGATGTGACCATTGCAAGAGCTTACAACCCAGAACCCTTGAAACAAGTCTTTCCCTGACAACCCATACTCTCAAATTCAACTCTCAGAGTCCACACACTATAGTCAATCCATATCACTGGGGCATTACAATACCTGTCCTCCAGCCTATTTCAACTAACATACTGTCTTCAAGGTTCATTCACCTAGTGGCATGCCCCATAAGTTCATGATTCCTGAAGCTGTTCAACATTCTAATATGATGAAATCCTTTGATGAGCAAAAGTTTTAAATTTTAATGAAGTCCCATTTATCTGTTGTTCCTTTTGTTCCTCTTACTTCATTATTTTTTTAGATGGTTTTGCTATTCAGGGTCCCTTACCCTTCCAAATAAATTTGATGATTGGCTTTTCAATTTCTGCAAAGGACGCTGTTGGAATTTTTATTGGGATTGCATTGAACAGTAAATCACTTTGGGTAGAATTGACATCTTGACAATATTGAGTCTCCCAATTCCATGAGCATGAAATGTCCTTCCATGGTTTTTAAGTCTTTTAGCAATATTTTAATTTCTTTTAGCGATATTTTATAGTTTTCTATATATAAATCCTTTTCACCCTTGGTTAAATTTATCCATAGATATTTGAATCTTTTAGGTACTATTGCAAATGGAAGTTTTCTTAATTTTCTCTTCAGATTGTTCCACTACTAATGTAAAGACACACTATCAATTTTTTCATGTTGCTCTTATACCTTGCCACTTTACTGAATTCATTTATTTGCTCTAGGAGCTTTGTTGTAGATTTTGGGGGGCCTTTCTGTATATAGGATCACATCATTTGCAAATAGGGTAAGTTTTAGTTCTTCCTTTCCAATTTGGATTCCTTTATTTCTTTTCTCTTGCCTAATTGCTCCAGCTAGAATTTCCAGTACAATGCTGAATAACAGTTGTGACAGTGGGCATCTTTGTCTTGTTCCTGATCTTTGAAGGAAAGCTTTCAGTATTTCCCAATTGTGTGTGATGTTAGTGGTGGGTTTTTCATATATGACCTTTATCATGTTGAGACAATGCTTTCTACTCTGAATTTTCTAAGTGCTTTTCTCAGGAAGTGGTGCTGGATTTTGCTAAAGACCTTTTCTGCATCAGTTGAGATGATCATGTTTTCTCTGCCTTCATTCTTTTAATGTGGTATATTACTTTAGTTTAATTAATTTTCTTGTGTTAACCACCTTGCATATCTGGGAAAAATACCACCTCATCATGGTTTATAAATCTTTTAATGCACTGTTAGGTTCAGTTTGCTAGTATTTTTCTGAGAATTTTTACATCAATATTTATAGGCTATTGGTCTATAATTTTCTTCTTTTTTGTGTGTGGTATTTTTACCTGTCTATAGTATTAGGGTGATATTGGCCTCATAGGATGTTAGTTCATGTTTCCTCCTCTTCGATTTTTTTGAAGAATTAGAACAGGACTAGTATTAATTCTTGGAATATTTGGTAGAATTTTCCAGTGAAGCCATCTGGTCCTGAGCATTTCTTTTTTGAGAGGTTTTTGTTCCTGATTCAGTCTTTTGCAATTGGCCTATTGAAATCTTCTATTTCTTTTAGATTCAATTTAGGCTGGTCTGTGTGTTTCTAAGAACTTGTCTACTTCACCTAGGTTGCCTAACTTATTGGCATACAGTTGTTCATCGTGTCCTTTCCTTTTATGATCGTTTTTATTTCTGTGGGGTTAGTAGCATTGTCCTTCCTTTCAGTTCTGATTTTAATTATTTGCATTCTCTCTTTTTTCCTTTTTACAGTCTAGCTAAAGGTTTGTCAATTTTATTGATCTTTTCAGAGTCAACTTTTGGTTTCATTAGTTCTCTCCATTTTTAAAATTCTCTATCTCATATATTTATGCTCTAATCTTTTTTATTTCCTTTCTTCTGCTCACTTTAGGTTTACTTTGCTGTTCTTTTTCTAGTTCTTCAACGTGTGCAGTCAGGTCTCTGATTTGAGCTCTTTCTTATGTTTTAATATAAGCTATACATTTCCCTCTGGGTATTGCCTTTGCTGTGTCCCATAACATTTGATATGTTGTGTCCTCATTTTCATTCCTTTCAAGATTTCCTGATTTCTCTCTTGTCTTCTTTAAACCATTGACTGTTTAAAAGATGCTGTTTAACTTCCATATCTTTCTGGATTTTTTGGTTCTGAGTCTATTACTGATTTCTAGCTTCACTCTATTGTGTACTGAGAAAATGCTTTGTATAATTTCAATCTTTTTAAATTATTGAGACTTATTTCATGACCTAACATGTGGTCTCTCCTAGGGAATGATCCATGTGGCACTTGAGAAGAATGTATATCCTGCAGTTTTGGGGCACTGTCTTCTGTATATGTCTATTAGGACTAGTTCATTTATCACATTATTTGTGTTATTTTTTCTTTACTGATCTGCTATATGTACTATCCATTGATGAAAGTGGTATATTGACATCTCCAACTATTCCTATAGAGGTGTCTATTTCTTCTTTCATTTTGTCTGGTGTTTGCCCTATGTATTTGGGTCACTATAGTTATGTACATAAATGTTTATGATTGCTATTCCTTCTGCATGGATTGATCCTTTTATTAACATACAGAGCCCTTCTTAGTCTCTTATAACAGACACTGACTTAAAGTCTATTTTGTCCAATATTAGTATAGTACTCCACTTCTCTTTTGGTTACTATTGCATGGAATATGTTTTCCCATCTCTTCAATTTCAATTTATTTGTGTCTTGGGATCTAAGGTAAATCTCCTATAAAGAACATATAGTAGCATTATGATTTTTAATCCATTCTTCCTACCTGTGTCTTTTGAATGAGGAGTTTAATCTATTAACATTCAGAGTTATTACTAAGGCTGGACTTACTTCAGCCATTTTTCCTTTGTTTTTGATATGTCATATCTTTTTGATCTCTCTTTCTTTTTTTGCAACCTCCTTTTGTGTATAGTCAGTCTTTTATGATGTTACTGGTTGAGTCCTTTTTCAGTTCCGTTTCTGTATATTTTTTAAATAATATATTTGTGGTTAGCCTGGGGTTTGTATTAAACCTTAATCTGTAATTTACTAGTTTGAAAAGATAACAACGTAACTTCAATAGCATACACATTCTCTGCTCCTATATCACTCTGCTTCCCCTCTTTATGTTGTTTTGTCATACTTTACCTCTTTATATTTTGTGGGTCTGTTAATAGAGAAATATGACCAGTTATTATTTAATTGTATCCTAACTCCCATAGAAAATAAAGAGTAGAGTTATATGCTGAGGCTAGAGAACTACTATTGGGTTTTGCATTTACCCATTTAGTCCACTCCTCCCTTTTATCTCAACTTTCGCCATAATGTTTACCATATGACATAACATAAGTTTTATATATTTATTTGTTGTAAGCTCCATGAACACAAGGATGTTTGTCTGTCTTGTTCGCTGCTATATGCCTATGGCCCAGAATAAGTCCCACCACTTGGTAGTTGCTCAATAAATTGCTGAATGAATGAATCCATATGGTTAGTTACTTACAGATCCAACTTGCTTCTTAGACTATAGGCTTATTGAAGAGGCTATGCCTCATTTATGCTTTTATTTTTTTTTCATTCCTAACACTATGTGTTGAATACTAGGTAGGTATTCTATTCATCCAACATATATTTGTTGATTACCTATATGGTACAGGGTATTGGGCCCAGGCCACAGACATGCTTTGTACTTTCCTACCTCTCTGTTTGGCTCTTACCCTCTCTTCACTTATTTAATTCCATCTCTCCTTCAAAATCCAGCTCAAATATAACATCTTCTACGAATAAGAAGTCATTCATCTATTCAGCAAACATTAATTAAATGTCTACCATGTACCAAGCACTGGGCTATGTTTATTGAGTAAACATATGAGCTCCTAAAAAGAAAGAGTTACATAAAGAGAAAGTTGGCATGATTAAGAGAAACATATTCATTAAAATTGAACTTGTTAGAGTGTCCATATGTTAACAGCATCACAAACACCAAAAAAATACATAGATCAGTAGATTGGAATCACTTTAGTTATCTCTGAAATGTAGTCGCCAGTCAGCTAAGTGACCACAGCGCTGGGCATTAGTTCAAGAAAGTAGCATACTCATATGAAATCTAAAGGTCAAGCAAATTCAGACTGTGATAAGTCTACAAGTTCACATATGAGTGCAGCAGTTGGGGAGAATAAAGGAGGAAAATGGCAGAGGAATTTTAAAGGAATATCATTTGCATACTTCCATATTTTTGTCATCCATCAAAAGTGATTAATCCAGGTTAAGTGTCAGCACTAACAAGCTAAAGCTTCATGTAGGAGGTGAAAAGTAGTCTTCTTGGCTTCTACCATGCACTGAAATGATTTATGAGGATAACAGAGATTGACAGATTGAAAAGGTTACTTGTCCATTCAACTCTCCCCACCTCATCTTGCTACCATGTCATCATAAACTTCATCTGAAGATTCTGGCTGAGAGCACATACATACGTCTTGGTTGCTCCAGGAGCTGAAAGATCATTTTGGACCTGAGTGCCTCTCAGTCATGTATGGATGCTCCTGGTCTTTCCTCATTTGCTGATCTTTATATTTAAAGCCCCCAAGTAGGTAATTTTCCATCTCTTGTTCTATCAATCTGGGTCTAAGACATAAATTATATTTTTCCATTTTACAGTCAGAAAAATCTCTTCTTCAATGATAATAAAATCAGTGGACCAGATTCTGCCCTTCATTGCTAATACACAAATCCTGCCGAAGTCAGCAGAATTTAGGGGCATGCAACTTTGGGCAGAATGTGTTCCAACTTTTTTTTCCTTGCTGGATTCTTGTTACCTGACATCTTTCTGATTCCTCTGGATTGCACAATAAGGGAAGGTTGGCCCAGTTTGGGTAAAATAAAAAATGACCCAAACCACTGACCTAAATCCTGCCTTTGAAATTTAAAATTACATTTACCAGGAAGGAAAATAGTTTTATGACTGTGGGTGGTTTTCTTTCTTCAAAAACCATTTTCAAATGTTGATCTCCTGCAAGTTATCATACCAGTTTGGATTGGAAAACAGAAATATAGGTAAACATTTTTTTTTAAGCTTCGGCAGGGATGTAGGCCATCCCTTCTGAACTGATTATCTGCATAAAAGCAGGAAATACCAAGAACTCTTTCTTTTTCAAAAGATTTTCTAGTCACATTGCCAGATCTGTCTCCAAAAGTAAATTGTCCACTTTGGTGAAATGTTGAGGCTTTTTACCTTTCCTTCATTCAAAAGTGAACTCAGGGGGTAAAGAAGCAGGGTAGGAAAGCTTTGCTCAGGGGAATAAGTGTGAGGAAATCTCTGTACAAATAGAAGGGCCGTGTGCATAGATGCCACATAGACAGTAGCCCACGTGGTTTGATGATTTCTCCAAGAACACCACACCATAAGCCTACAGCTCTTCTCTGCTTCTACTGGGATGCTAGTGCAGACCTCTTTAATCCACTTTTCCAAATTCTCTTCCAGTGGGCAGGCCTGCAGAGAGAGCAGCTGGGCAATTGTGGGGGTAGCCAATGCTCTCTGAAGGCTCCTCATTAAACTTCTCAATCTTTGGCATTCCTCTCTTATAACCAAATTTGCTTAAAATAAATCTGAACATGACAGGCATGCCTCAATCATTAAAAGAAAAGCATTAGAAAATTATAAATTATTATCATTTGAAAATGAGCAATTATTGAAGAGCCAGAGTGTAAATAACATGGGAAAAAGGATCTTCCTTTTTGTGTTCTAGGCTCAGGCCTAGGCACTCATGTACCGCATTTCTTTTCAATGCTGTCAATACCAATAACAAAGTTATTGTCTGGGAATTTTACTCACACAACATTTCCATTTCTGTGCTTGAGATGGTTAATACAGCTTCCCACTTTGATTTGTTGCCTTTGGACTGATTATTTCTACATGTTTAGATTTGACAGTAGCATCCACAGTCCATTCTGACCCAGCACATTAGTAGGATTCAGTAACTCCTGTTACTGCATTGAAATTTTAAAAACAGTTGCAATCATACACTGTATTGCATCCAAATCAAATGTTAGTTCTGTCCTAGAATATGTGGATTGTATTACACATTTATTAAAATCTGGAAAATAGGCCAAAGACATTGGGGAATTCAAGTTTGTTATCCCCAGAATATTTGCTAATGCAAGCTACCTCTCTCTCCAGCTGGTACATCATAATCAAGAATGGAGAATTTGTTAAGCTCTTTGAGATCCTTGGTTGAAAAGATCTTAAATCATCCTTAGAATACTTTTACTTTTGCATAGTGTCTTTCATCTCCAGTTTTCCCTGCCTACTCATTCATCCTCACCTCCATTTCTAACTCAGAAGGGTCTGTAGCTCTTGAAAATGAGGTGTATCCCCATTTTGCAGATGGGCAAAACAGGCTTCTGAGAGTTTCTTCTCTAGTCACATAATCGGTATTCCAGAAAAACATTTGGCACAGACATGACTCAGATAAATGAAGTGAGTAGAGAGTGCCAGTAATCCTCACCCTCAGATCTCATTAAGGTTACCAAATATCCTGGCATCAGTACTTCTAGTAAAGTAAATGCTGTAGAATTCTGCATTTGACATTAAGTTTTAACTGTCCTCATGCTATATCCACGTGTGCTGACTGTTGAAAAGGAATATCCACAAACTGCTGATCCTCTGAAGGCTGCTCCCCCTTGGCAGGAACCACATAGAAAATTGGCACCAAGTAAATAAAGTTAAAGTTGCCCACAAGAGAATATATTAATCCAAAAATTACTACCATCTCCTACCTTCTTTATTGTCATATCTTCTCTGCTGTCATTCTTGACCATTCCCAATTTTTTCTTTTCACATCAACCAGTGTCATTTTTATAAAGACTATATCAGATCATATTCCTCCCACACTTAAAGACATTCAATGGGTTCTCATTATCCAAGGAAAAAAACCCAAACCTCCTAGACATGCTGTGATGGTTTGAGGCTGTATGTGCCCCAGAAAAAAAATATGTTCTTAAATTTAATCCATTCCTGGGGGTGTGGACCCATTGTAAGTAGGACTTTTTTTTTTTTTTGTCATGGGCAGGCACCGGGAATCAAACCCAGATCTCTGGCATGGCAGGCGAGAACTCTGCCTGCTGAGCCACCGTGGCCCACCCAAGTAGGACCTTTTGACAAGGCTACTTTAGTTGAGGTGTGACCCACCTCATTCAGGATGGATCGTAATCCTTTTTCTGGAGTCTTTCAAAAATGGAACAAATAGAGAGAGAGAGAAAGAGAAAGCCACAATGGCAAGAAGCTGAATGCAACGAAACTCAGAATAGAAGGGAGGGACCAGCAGACGCTGTCACCTATCCTGCCATGTGCAATGGAACCAAGGATCTCTGGTAGCCAGTCTTTGGGAAGAAAGCATCACCTTGATGATGCTTTGATTTGGGCATTTTCCTCAGCCTCAAAACTGTAAACTAATAAATTCTTATTGTTAAGCCAACCCATTTCATGGTATCTGCTTTCAGCAGCTTAGGAAACTAAAATATATGGCCTAAAGTGCTCTATGATCTGGCTCCTACTTACATCTCCAACCTCATCTTCAGCCCCTTTCTTCTTCCTTCATATACTCCCCAAAACTCTCACCTCCTTTAGCATCATAAGTCATGTCAAACTCTCCCTACTGAGAGTGCATCCTTATTTCCAGGTTTCAGTTCCATTGCCTTCCTGCAACAGGCCTTGTTTTATTAACCTAGGCAGAGGGGATCCACTATTCTCTATCACAACACTTTGTACAATTCATTTTTTCATTCATTTCACACAATTATTTTGTGTCTGGAGATTCATGCATTTGTATCTGTGTCTAAGCATGGGGGATACAACAGTGAACAAAGCAGACAAAGATTGTATGGTTCCGTGCAGCTAAACTTTAGTCAGAGAAGCAGACAATAGGCAAAATATATTAGTAAATAAGTCTCTAAGACATTCAGATACTGAATTTTGTTTTATGTAGGGTAACTAGGAAAAGTCTTACTGAGAAGGAGAGGAGCAAGCCACAGGACTATGAACAGAAAGAACGTTCCAGGCAGATGGAGCATGGGGTACAAAGACCCTGAGATGTTTAAGGAAGGGAAGCAGCTAGAGTGGCTGAGGTGGACTGCACTGGATGACAGTATGAAGAGATGAAACCAGGGAAGCAGGGGCAGGGGAGGGAGATGGCTTTGGACAACATAATAGGTTTGGGGGCTTTTATTCTGAGTGAAATGGGAAGCTTTTGAGTGGAGGGTAATATGATTTTCATTGCATCTCCCAAGGATTTCTCCATAGCTCTTTGGGGGGTGAGGGTGGGGGCAAGTTTAAAGAGGAGTGTGGTATCCTGAATAATCCCCCACCCCAACAAAATGTCTGTGTCCTAATCCATGCAACCTGTGAATGTTACCTTGCATGGCAAAAGAGGCTTTGCAAATGTGGTTAAATTAAGAATCTTGAGATGGGAGAGTACCTTGTATGATCCAGTTGGACTCTAAATGCAATAACATTTATAACAGGAAAGCAGAGGGAGACTTGAGGACAGAAGACAAGGATATGTGACTACATAAGTAGAGACTAAAGTGTTGTGCTTTGAGGCTATAGGAAGGGACTGTGAGCTGTGGAATACAGGTGGCCATTAGAAGCTTAGGACAGCAAAGTACATTCCTCTCTTAGAGCTTCCAGGAGGAACCAGCCCTGCAAATGCTTCACCTTAGCCCCAGTGGAACTGATTTCAGGCTTCTGACCTACAGACCTATAAGAGAATCAATTTGTCTTACTTTAAGCCATTAAGTCTGTTGTGCTTTGTTACAGCTGCCACGTGAAACTAATAGAGAGAGCAAGAATGGAAAACCTATTTCCTTTATAATGCTTAAAAGAACTGATAACTATAAATATTTGGTTTTCTACTTCTCCCCACCCAAAGGTAGGCTCCATGAGGGAGGATGTTGAGTCTCATTCACCCCTTAACCCCCACACTTCCATGCATAGTGTCTGGCAAATCAAGGATGTACAATGAATATTTATTGAATGAGTAAACTGATAACCTCAAATTTTCCCTAGGAAGGGCCTACACATTCAAGACATTTGCTTTGGAATTACAAATATTTCATTTTTGTTTAGTTTGCTCCTTTGCTCCTTTAGAGCCTCCTATGGACGGATACTATAACACATTATAGTAATCAACTTTCCCCTTTCATATTTTCTCATTCCCCCACATTTACTGAGGACTTACTATAAACTAGGCATTGTTCTAGGGCATTGGAAACAGGGATGAATCTTGGTGGCTTATTCAAATTGTTAGCAAATTTTATGTTTGTTCAAAAGCATAACATATCATGAGAGTTCAGCATGCAAAATAATAGAATTCATTTTTACCAAATAGTTTTCCTGAACAATCACCCATTAGAATGCAGATGGTATCTACTCAAAAAGTAATTTTTCTATATTATGGGCTACAGTTTTAAAATCTGGATCAATTTGTTAGACACTCATTAAGGGAATAAATTAAAAGTTCTTCAAGAAGACACCCCCTTTCAGTCCTTAATTACTGTTTATCTTTGTTAAGTAATAGGGTTGTAAGTTGCAAAAATAAATGGAGTTCTGCATTTTACAATTTAATTATAAAAGTACCATGGCAGAGACTAGAAAGCACTTTAGTGGGAGTCGTAAACCCCTGCTACGGTCCTGTCTAGGTGATAGTGTATGTTTCAGCTAATCTTACTGGAGATATCAGTGAGTTTCCTCATATATGAAATGCACGGGTCAACTTTCATGATCACTAAGGTCCCACTCTGTCCCAGAAGGAGGAAAAAATTATTATTTCTGGCAGGGAGAATCCTGAAACAGCCTGTGACCTCTCCTTCCTGGTCATAGCTCATGATTATGTTGCAGTGCAGGGCATAAGGGAATTTGCAGAGATGTAATTAAAGTTACTAATCAATTGACCTTCTCACAGGGAGATTATCCTGGTGGGTCTAATCTAATTACATGAGCCCTTTAAAAGCAAGTCTTCCCTTTGGTAGCAGAAGTCAGAGAGATTCAAAGTGTCAGAAGTAGTCGATAAGAGGGAGCTTCTCCATTGCTAGAACGGAGGGAGCCCTTGGGATGCAACCTGAGGAAGGTCCCTAGAAACTGAGAGCAGTTTCCAGTCAGCAGCCAGCCAGAAATAGGGACCTACAACTGTAAAGCACTAAATTCCGCCAAGTACCTGAATGACCTTGGGGGCCGACAGTCTCTGGATAAGCACCCAACCTTAAAGACCCTAGCCAGAGAACCCAGTCAAGCCACCAGGATTTCTGATTTACTGAACTACAAGATAATAAATGGATATTTTTAAGCTGCTAAATTTGCAGCAATTTGTTATGTAGTAATAGGAAACTAATACATTATTACATTGTAGTGAGAAATGAAGGGAAGAAATTAGAAAGAAAGAGAAGTGAGAATGACCTGGCAGAAGAGACCAGGCGATGATTAAGTAGGAAATAGAAAAATCAAAGGAGAGAGGGAGGAAAGATAGATGGAAGGAGTTAAGATATGTGAAATTTTCCTTAACTTTTTCACTTGGTAAGAGTGAAAGGGTACTTATATTTATTTCTCTGCTGTCCCTCTGCTTGTAGGGAGTAGTGAAAGTGAATTTGATTATAAAGTGCACAGTACCTTGTACAATTAAATGGAAATCACTATGTTTATTATCTAGGAAAAGATCTAATACAAAAATGAGAGACAGAGTACTTTTTGCCCACTTGAGAAAAGCAGAGGGGAAGAAAAAGAGAGAGAGAAGGAAAGAAAAGAAAGAGCAGTTGAAAGAAGGGGAGAGGAAGAAAAGAAAGGGAAGGGAGGGAGAAGAGAAGGAAACTGCAAAAAGAAAAAATCCTCTTTACAGGAATACACGATTCTATACTGAAAAATGGGCTAATATTTCATGGTGTCAGAGGCAAGCATGGTGGTATCACACTTCTCTTGAAGTTCTCCAGAACCAATAAGAACTCGCCATTTCTGTTCTTATTTTTCAGGCTTTTTGAGCTTGACTTTCCTGGCTGCTTAAACAGGCTTTAGTTCCATCGGAGGAAGTAAACGCTCCACAACCATGACATTAAAAAAAAATGTCTTTACCTCATGTAGGTATTTCTGAATCCAACAATTATGAAAACACAAAATGACATCTGTTTGAAAGAGACGAATAAGCCAATAGCAATGTTAGACATTTCCAATAAAATTCAGTAATTGAAAATAAGTTTTATTAGGAAAACATTTCTGGACTTTTACTCAGCAAGGCAGAGAAATTACTCTGACATGGTCAAATCCCAAGGAGATTTTCCCCCTATGCCTTCATGGTTCTATGGTTCCTTTATATTATATGAGGACATTTCATCCCATGTTCAAAGCCCCAATGACACAGACCAACATCAGAGCACTGAAACAAAAGCACAAAGACCAACTTGATGTAGAAGTTGCAATAAAAAGCTTTAGTGAGAGCCAAAATAGTAAGACAACAAGCACATAAAAATGAGCCATCTCTGTGCACAAACTTCTATGGTGACTTTCATGTAAGAATTTTCTTTTTTTTTTTTTTTTTTTAATAATTGAGGTATTAACCACTAAAAAACAAAAGTTCAACATCCAGAACCAATTTCTGCCATACAAACTGACATTCAAACAACAAAGAAGAAAACAGACATTCATCTGGCAATTTCTGGTCTAGGTTCTGAGGAAATAGTACTAATTCTATTTTCTTTGTCTGTGATTAGCAATATTATTTATAGAACCTTCCCGACAAATCGGTTAAATAAGCTCACTTCTCCAGTGAAAGCTGAAAGACCTCTAATCAAATATGTTTTCATTATCTCCTCTTGCTGCCCTTAGGAAATTCTGCAGGATTATTGCCATTATTTCCTACATAGATGACTGTTGTATAATTGTCTGTTCTCTGTGTTGTGGCCTTGGGAAGACTGTGGATGTGATATTTAATGGCCAGCCAAACCCCAAGACTGTAAAGTGACCCAAAGAGTTGTTTATGCCAATTTCAGGGAGGAGGAAAAGTACTACATAATTAGAAAATAACATATTTAAGCCAACAGTTGGCAAACTTTTTCTGTAAAGGTCCATACAGTAAATATTTTAGCCTTTTCAGGCCATCTGGTCTTCGTTACAAATACTCACATCTATGGCTGTAGTGTGAAAGCAGCTATAGATGATGCCTAAATGAATAAACATGGCTGTGTTCCAATAAAACTTTATTCATGGACACTACAATTTGAATCTTATAATTTCCACGTGTAACAGAATATTATACTTATTTCAATTTCAGTCAATCACTTAAAAATGTAAAAACCATTCTTAGCCTGCAAGCCATACAAAAGAAGGTGACAGGCTGAAATTGCTAGGGGGCAATTCTGATCTAGACCATGTTATCTGAGTGTTTCCAGAATATATCATGTGACTGTATTTTTAGATGTAATACCTGATATAAACATAATGTGGTAAGATGAATTATGTATCCCAATTTAGACATGTTCTTAATCTTAACCCACATTACTGTAGATGTGAACTCATTTCAAATTGGACATGTATAGGTGTTAGTTTTTGTTAAGAGTAGCCCAATTGAATGAAGATGGGTCTTAATACATATTACTTGAGGCCTTATAAAAGGCATCTTAAATCATGGAAGCAAGAAAGAGAGAACTTTGCCCTGTGACAGGAGGCAGAGACCAGTCAGAGAATGCTAAGGATTCCCAGCAGCCATCACCAGAATTCTACAAACTTTGGGGAGAACTTTGCTTTGCTGATACCTTGATGTTGACTTCTTTCACACTCAAAATCATGAGCCCATAAATTCCTGTTCTTTAAACCAAAACCAGTTTGTGTTACTTGTGACAGCAGCTCAGGAAAACTAAGACACATAATAAAAGTCAGTTAAGGTTTTATACAATGGGTTGCAGATACACATTACTGAAATTTGCCAAGTATTAATGAGCGCTCACAATTTTAATACATTGTAATTCTATTTACTTGTCACTATTAGACTTTCAATACCACAAATAAAGTACAATACCGAAAATCTGAACATCCCCAATAATCATCAACTGCAATTGTTTGGCACTGAAATATTGTATACATGCCATAAAATGCTGAAATTTCTTTTTCAGCGGACAGAAATTATTTCAGAATTATTTGTTGATTTTATCCCATGCAATAATGCAATTTCATTTGGCCTCTACCTAACATCAGCACTGCCCTTTCTCCTTTTTCCTTTCATATTTCCCAATCTTTCTTCCTTCCATCCTAAAAACAGGTCCTATGCTTGGCATCAGAGACATAAAGATGAATAAGACACAGTTGCATGAAATAGATGGCAACAAAAGATACACGAAGAAGAAAATGCTGCCACAAGCTTAAAGTTTATTCCTCTTCACCTGTGCCTTACCTCTCATGACGCCTCAGTTTCAAAACCCCATGCTTTATTCCCAATCAAGAGTCTAAATTTTCCTTTTTACTTAGCACCTTCCCTTCTAAATTCAAGTATAAACATGCCTCCCTGAATTGCAGAAAAGTTTTCATTTTTACACTTTAATAAAATACTTCAAACATAGATAAAAATAGAGCAAAAATATAAATTTTTTTTACAAATACAAACCCACCACCAAAATTAATGATTGTCAGTATTTTTTTTCTTATTGGAATCAGACTTATTTTTTTTAATAATAAAATAGAGCAGCTGAAGTTTTCTTTGTAGCTTACCTGATTCCATTCCTCGCTAACACCTCTGCCATTCTCCCAGCTAAGCAACCACTATACTGAATCTTTCCCATTATTATTATTACTATTTTTGTATGCTGTATGGTAGAGGTTCATATTTCATTCTTCTTCCATGTGACGATCCCATTATTAGACCATCATTTGTTGATTTTTTTTTTGAGGGGGAAATGCATGAGCTAGAAATCAAACCTGGGTCTCCCACATGGCAGACAAGAATTCTATCACTGAACTACCCTTGTACCACCACCCTCATTCACTTTTTTATAATATATATGGACCTATGTAGCTTTATTATATGTATATGTGTCTTTAAAATATATAGCATTCTTTTGAGTGTTTTTATAAGATATAATGTCATTTGCTATATGTTTCATTCTGAGACTTGCTTTTTAAATATATAATATTTATTTTTCAAATATACAAATACATATATTTTTCAAATATATAAATAAACATGTTATTTATATATTTGAGATTTATCCATGTTGATCCACATAGTTTCAATTCATTCACTTTACCTGCTGATCATAGAAAAAGGATATAAATTACTTATCATTCCCTTACTGATAGGCATTTACATTGCTTCCACTTTTTTCACTTAGGTCAAAAAGGATATTTTACTACATATATCCTTGCCAACATGAGTAAAAGCTTCTCAAAGGCATTTAGCTGGAAGTGAAATTTTTCAACCATAGGCCATGTGCATTTTTTATTTTACTGGATATTTTAAATATTGCTAATTGCTTCTCAAAGTAGTTGTTACAATACTGCCTCCCACTATTAGTATATGTTGCTTTCCCACAACCTTGCAGCACTTGGTACTGCCAGACCTAAACATTTTGGCCCGTCTGATGGGTTTTAAATATATCTTATCACTGCTGTCCAATCTGGTTTCCATCCTCATTTAACTATAAAAACTGTTCTTTCCATGGACATCCAATAATCACCTTCTTGTCAAATCTCAAAGATTCTACCTGTAGTTGACATTCTGCTTGATCTCAATTGCATTTGGCATGCTGGCAACCACCAAATTCAATAATTCATTTAATAATATTCTGGGCTGGGAAGGGAGAAAGCAAGATTTCCCCATGGGTGTTTAGATACGAATATGGTAGACAGGCAAAGAAGGCTCTCTTTGAAGAAGCATATTCAATTATAGAGCTGCAAATTTGGAAAAATTTTAAAGATATAAACAGTTTTCATAATTTAAAATACATAAAATTAATGGCAAAACAAATATTTCCAGGTTGTAATTTAGATGCATAATGTATTTTATATTGATAAACCTATTGTTTATCATAAAAAAGTATTTCCTACTTTTTGAAAACACAGATAAAGTTTGAATCTACTATAATGTACAAAAAGTGGGATATGGGTCTTGCGTTAATTTGCAAGCTGCCAGGACACTATATACTAGAACTGGAATAGCTTTTAAAAGGGAAATCTAATAAGTTAGAAGTTTACAGTTCTAAGGAAGTGAAAGTGTCCAGATTAAGGCACCCACAAGAGGTTGCCATCACTCAAGAAAGGCTGATGGGTCTGGAACACCTCTGATAGCTGGGTAGTCACGTGGCTGGCATCTGCTGGTCCCTTGCTCCTAGGCTCCATTGCTTTCAGCCTCTGTTCCTATGGGGGGTTCCTCACTTTGTTTCTTCTGGGCTGGCTTTCATCTCCTGGCTTCCCTTGGCTCTCCACCAGGTCCTGGCTTCCTTAACATCTCATGGTGATGTCTGCTGGGCTCCAATCATCTCCAAACATCCATGTCTCTGTTTTCTGTAGCAACTATTCTCCGAGCATCTACATCTGCTCTGTCCATCAGCTCTGAGGCTGCTGTCATTTCTATCTCTCTACAAAGTGACTGCTCTTTTAAAGGATTCCACTAAACTAATCAAGACCCACCTGGAATGGGTGGAGTCACATCTCCATCTAATCAAAAGTTAACATCCATAATTGGGTATGTCACACCTCCATGAAGGTAATCTCATCAAACAAGTCCAACCCATGCTATTACATCAGAATTAAAAGAAATCCTGCTCCCATGAGATTGGATTAGGATTAAAACATGGCTTTTCTGGGGTACATAATGCTTGCAAAATGACACAGGTCTCACAAAAGCTGTTTATGATGCATTTTCCATAGCTTTTCCCATGAACTACAGTTCATTCTAACTATGCAAGCTAGAACACAGATTTTAAAAACAAGATCATTTGGATCTGGCTTTAGGCACTTCTGAATGGACCTACTGGGTAGCTGTAGATAGAAAATGATCAAAACATTGCTTATTGGAGCTCAGACATATCCAGAATAGCCAGCCTACCATTGATGTCATTGATGACATTAAACTGATATTAATTTAAGAAATTCACTGAACAGATATTTGTTGAACACTGACTCTTTTATGTGAGGGGATTAAGTAATGAATAAGAAAGCCCTTTCCCTCAAACAGCTTAGATGCCAGGGCTTTATAAAAGTTAATACCAAACTCTTTTTTGTACCTCTATATCATAAGAGTTTGGAGGTGTGGGGGATGATGTGCCTTTGTGTTGGGGAAAGACTAGTGAAGCTGTCAATTCACAGAAATAAAACTCAAAAATGTGATAAGGCTGATATTCAGTCAAAGGTCACAAACATTGTAAAAGATAAGATCTAGATTTTTCAGTGTAATCTATGCCTAAAAATATAGAATGACACCAACTGATCCTCTTGAATGACATTTTAGTTTTTAAAAAATCACACAAGTTGTCTTTTTAAAAATTGACTATTCTTTCTCATATACATGAAGTTAGCTATTATTAAATCCTATTATCAAGAATCCTCAAAGGCTGTGGAAATTATATGTAGAATAGCCCTTTTAATTGTGAAAAGTGAAAAGCTTACTTCTTTGGTGGCTTTCATTAAACCTTGCATTCTGAATGTTTCCAAACCTTTTATTAAAGAAATATGATGGCATTTCTTTGTATAATTTCTGTAGTCAATCTTCAAATTAATGACTATGCAGAGAATACCATAATTCAAGTGTGTCAAAAAATCAAATCATTAACTTTTATTTTCTTTGGTATGACTTATGATGGATCTATCAATGGGGGAATCTACCCAACTCTTATTTTATGCTAGATATTTGGCTAAATATTCAATGGAATAAAAATGCTGTTTTCTCAAGCCTTAATGACTACCACAAAGATGAATTCCCTTTATGGTTCTGTCAAAGTTCTTATAAACAGAACAGACCTGGTGGTGGGAAGTATTTTTATATACTCTTTTGCTATTCTAGAAACTCTGGGTTTTAGTAATCAGGATTGCTATAAAAACATCTGACTAGAAAGAAAAATCATCAGTTTAAAAGATGTCTTGTATCATTTCCCACCAAGGAATCATTTTCCAAACGTTGCCAACCTCTCTAGGAGAAGATCTCAACCTCAAAATCAAGGAGGTCTATTAAGAGGGAAAAAAACACATGAAACAACAGATTTTTTTTTAATTGCTTGGTGAAGATACATATGTGGATGAAAAAGTCCACGTGTTCCATATTGAGGCTCTTTGATTCTCCAAAGGAAATATGCTTGGCTAAATTTTTGAGCTGAAAGACCAATTGGCCTATTTTTGGAACTGCAGAGAAAAGACCAACTGTGTCAAACTTGAAAAAATTGTAACTGTCAGTGGATCTTGGCTGTTTGGCAGATATACTTTCACATTGAATATACTGAATCCCAAATTTTAAGAGAAAATTTCCAGCCTCATTTCTCATTATAATAGATTTCAAGCATTTATAGCCAAAACCCAGGTATGAATTCAGCATATTAATGCTAAAAAAATAGTCAATTATTATCTCAACTTGGTAAATATTTCAAGGACAAAGTTCTTGAAAATTATTTCAAGGGAGGGTGGGGAATCAAGTCTCATATACTTCTGTAAGAAAAATGTGAAAGGTATTTTCTTGATGATCTGGCTAAAAATCCCTCCTGGAAACTCACAGGAAATATTTTCTAGTATTGGACTATACACACCCAATGCTGAAGAGATATTTTAAAAATCATGTTTAATTTGGTTTCTAAGATTGAAGTTTACATAATTATGGAGTGAATTATCACTCTACTTACTTGAAAGGAAATAAGCAGGCTTTACATGTCACTCTTCGATTTTTATCAATGTATTAATGACACATGTTTTCTTCACTCTTGGAAAAAATAAAATATCCATACAATAAATTTGATATTTAAGCAGACTATTAAGTCCTTAACTTTCCATACAACCCAACATAGTTTGTAGAAACCAAGCATACACAATTCTTACATAATCAAAGTAAAAGAAGATTATCTTATTGGATTAAAGAAACCTCTTTTCTTCTGAAACTATCACTGAAAATACTGGTTTTAGCCACATTTTTAAATTATAGAAATCTTATCTATCAACACTACTATTTTTCTAATCTACCTACATTTTTTGTGGTTTCCCTTCCCTGTCACACCTCCTCACTAGAGGATTCTCCCAAGACTTGGCTCTCCCTCATTTTCTTTGTGTGTGTGTGTGTGACACTTTTACTCAGAAAATTTATCATTTCTCACTATTCTGTGCAAAGGAATTCTAAATCTATGTTCTTAACCTTTAACCAAATCTCCATTATTTTATAGTTCATTCTTTCAGCTAGCGTATATCAGCATTTGCTGTATACTGGGGATAAAACGAAGCCTTTGGAACTGCCCAGCAGTTATAGCTCTCAGACATCTGCTCATCAATGTGCCTGCTCAATGCATCCAACATTCATTCTTTAAAACTCATTTTCCATTTCTACTAGCTTTCTTTCATAATTAATCTTTCTGTCAATTTTACCATCACTCTCCTATTCATCCAGAGGTGTAACCATCAGGTTAACTTAAATTTCGATCAGAGTGAAAGAGAAGAGGGGACTTTTTAGTCTCTCTTCCATTCTCGATCTATTCTTTATTTCATATCTGTCCTTTCTTATCATTTTCTAATTGATCCCCAGCACGCATAGTCTTTCACTTCCAAAACATTTTGCATAAATTTTAGCACATTAATTTTATAATAGTGTCACCACTATCCATAGAATTAAATATGAGCTATTCATTCTAGTGCTTAAAATAATTTTAAAAATGTAAGCTACCTTCCAACTTCATCTTCTATGGCTCTCAAATACACATTTTCTGCTTCAGCCAGACCATTCTCCACACCATCCACAAAACATACTGTACTAGTTTGAAACTATTATGTACCCTAGAAAAAACCTGTTTTAATCCTGATCCAATCTTGTGGGGGCAGCCATTTCTTTTAACCCTGATTCAGTATTGCAGAGTGGCCATTTTGATTAGATTATCTCCATTGCGATGTGACCCACCCAATTGTGGGTGTTACCTTTTTATTAGATGGAGATGTCCCCCAACCATTCAAGGTGAGTATTGATTAGATTACTAGAGTCCTTTAAAAGGGGACATATTTTGGAGAAACCTCAGATGCAAACACTTGGAGAACACTAGCATCAGAGCTGACAGAAGTTTGGAGGTGCTTGGAGTGCCAACAGAGAGAGCAGATGCCTAGACTTGGGCAGAGCCCAGCAGACATCACCATGTGCCTTCCCATGAAATGTTAAGAAAGCCAGTATCCAGAATTGTGTTCCAGAGGAGTTAAGTGAAGGCCTGCAGATGCTTACAGAGGAAGCCACTGGCATCAGAAGCTGGAAGCAAGAAACTGGGAAAAAGGACTAGCAGACTCTAGCCACATGCCTTCCCAGATCAGCCTTCCTTGAGACAAAATATCTTTCTCTGGATGCCTTGGTTTGGACATATTTATGGCCTTAAAACTGTTAACTTGTAACGTAATAAATTCCCTTTAAAAAACCATTCGATTTCTGGTATTTTGAATCCTGGTAGCACTAGCAAACTGAAACACATAACTTACTATTTCTACCTGTATTTTAGCACTTCTTGAAATGGCTTTCCTCACCTCTTCACTAACTAGTCAAGTCTTGCCCATGTTAAAATATGCCTTTAATCCTTCCTTCTAAAAAGTTTCCTTACCTTTATCAACCAACACTTAACAATCAAAGAAAGTACAAACTCTTTTCTTGTTTTGGTGCCATCAGGTATTGATTAACTTAAAAATGAGTATATATTATCTTTAAAACCAAATTCAATTTCCTTATGGTTGGGGCCTTCATTTTTCACTTTCTTTCTTTACATTCCAAATACTATAATTCTCTTAAAATTATATAATAACTTGGCCTTTAATAGATTAAGACGTGCCACAGTCTAATGACATCTCTTAAAGTTGTACACAAGTTTAACATTTTTTTTATGATAGTCACATTGTATTGCCTAGAGCAGTGTCTCCATGGGATCTCCTAACTGGCAGTCTTCCTTCCGTTTGTATTCAGTCTCAAATCAAAGAACAGCTCAGTGCCTCCATATATTCCATTCATGATGACCCAATCAGTAGCACCTTTGTGTCAGTTGTAGAAATTTTGGCACTATTTTCCTTTTGTATATGACTGTAGGACAAATGGGCAGAATAACATTTTGACTTTATGTTCTCTTTGTGAACTAAACTTAGGCATTTGATTCTATTAACTGAGTTAGTATGCAGAAAACCTCGTGAAAGATTGGCTCTCCAGACTAGTTTATAGACATCATTTTCTCTCTGCAGAAAGAAGTGATGAGGAGAGTTACAGATTAAGGAAGAAATATCAGATGCATTTACTATGACTAACAGCACTAATATGGCTCTGTTCTTGCTCCATTACTGTTTATTATCTGCTTTTCAACAGTGCTCTGCCTTTTCTCCAAAGATTCTGATTTAAGGATGAACAGAACGCTCCTGAAACAAAAACATGCTCAATCTGCAACACATCAATAACAGTGCTGATGGACACTGTTCAAGAATTTCGATGCATCAAGAACTGTAGCCCTGTGGCTCATAATGGGAATGAAGTGCAGCTATTAGATTGATTTGCCAAGGCCACATATTTCACTTGAATCTGACTGACAGTCCCAAAAGACAGAGCTTCTCACCCAGGCCCTCCAATTAATGCGTCTAAAATTCCTGTCACTCTGCTAAGCAGATTGTATCTGAAAGTCACAAGTAATTCTGTGGTCTGAGTAACCTCATCTTTCCCCATGCATCTTCAAGGAAAATACATGTCCAGTTGGCCACTGATGCTTTCGAATGGACTTCAAAGGATTTGTGAAAAGATCAAGGTGCTAAGATTTCCACAATATAAAAAAGGAAAAATCTATGTGATTCCAGAACAAAAACTATTTCTTAGGATACAGGTTTTCATCAAGGAAAACAGGAAGCTGTATTAGAACTGCATTGTTTTACGTGTGTTTGTTCTCTGTTTTTTGAACAGCTTTATGGGGTTATAATTTACATAGCACTGAATTTGCCCATTACAAGCATGTAGTACAATGAGTTTAGTAAATTTACACACTTGTGTACCCATTACCACAAACCAGTTTTAGAACATTTCCATTGCCCCCAAAATCCTTTTATGCCTCCCATTTGCAGTCAATCTCATTCCTACCCTAGTCCTCCACAACCGCTGATCTGTTACCTCTACAAATTTGCTTTATCTGTATATTTTATATAAACCAAAGTATACAATACATAGTCTTCCACATTGGGCTTCATTCACTAAACAAAATGTTGTTAAGGTTCAATTATATTGTAGCTTGTATTTGTAGTTCATTCTTTTTTATTGCTGAGAGTATTTCATTATATTCTTATCCATTCACCACTTGATAGTTATTTTGATTTTTTCCAGTTTTTTTTGGCAATTATGAATAATTCTGCTATGAACATTCACATAAATATCTGTGTGTGGACATATGTTTTCACTAAAAATAAAAATAATCTTTATCCCCCCAAAATAGTTCTTTACCCTGAGTGTCAGAATTCCACTCTATTGGAATGATAAAAGCCCACAGAAAATAGCAATAGCACAACATTTTGTAAGAATTCAAAGCCTGACCGAATTCATTTCAGTCTGCTAAATTCTTTATTTGACTTTTTTCACGTTTGTTCTGTGCTCAGTAACTGTCTAGAGAAATGACATAAGTTCAAATCAAAATGCTAGAAGAGGTAGCCTTTATCAAAGGTTACATACTCTTTTCTTCCAAGTATACAATAGTCTAAAGAGTATGATAAAACTTCTCTCACATTAGCTCACTCAATGCCATAGATTTATGGAGACAAACAGAACAGCAAATCTATTAAGAATTCCTCCAAGTTTAAGTAACATTTGATTCTAAGAACTTCTTGGCTATACAATTTTTATCTCAAAACAGGAAAAATTATGCTACCAACGTACGGATGTGGTGAGTCTGTTCATGGCAGGTAGAATATTCCATTTAATGATCTATGGCCCAACCTAAGAGAACATCTTCTTTTATTAAAATAACATGGATAAACCAACAAAGCTGTGACATTAAAATGAATATTACCTTATTTGTTTCTAATGTAATTTTTTATCCTGAAATTTTATGAAATATTTTGACGTCTTGTGGATAACATTTCAGAGGCCCTCCTTTTACAAATATGTTATTTCATAGTTGTTGTTGTTGTCTTTTGTTTTTTTTTTTACCTTAAGAAACATTTTAATTTGCCTTAAAGACAACATTTTAACTGAGGGGACACATCCCTGAAATTACAATGTAAATCACTAGGAAAATTTGATTTTCCTTACAAATATGTGCAGAAGGAGGATCTTTGGAACACTAAGAACTTGGCAAATTCAGGGTCCAGCACAATGACCAAGAGCACTCAAGTGCGTGGAACTTTAGCAGAGGCCTCTGATAAGTATCTCTTGTTTATGTGCCAGAAGGTGCATGTGGGAGGACACACGTCACCATGTGCTCTTGGGGCACTCTGTCTCCTGGACTCAAACTATGCCAAGCATTGAGAACATAATTGTCTTAGCAATGACTCAGTGCATGACAAACTCTCTAGTAGAGAAGTATGTTAAAAATTCTGAATAACCAAAATTGGATGTAGACTATTATCAGCAGGATATGTACCCAGGACAACCAGAAAACAATGTAAGATGGTGGGTAACTCTTATGAAGGCATGTGGTCAGGATACTGGACAACTTCAGCCTTACCTAAGATATTTATGTTTAAAGTATACCATTGTGATTACAAAAGGCTAATGTCTATCCGGGTTCAGAGAATTTGTATCTGATGAATAGAAATAAAATAAGCGTTAAATCCTTTTTTCCTTTGTCATCTTCTTGGTTGTTAGAAAATAAATAAATGGCACATGTTTTTCTGTTCTGCTAGCACAGGGGAAGCTTTTAGGCCATGCTGTTGGTGAGATGGCCATAGGATATCAACTAGAATATCTTATAATTGGAAATACTAATATGGACCTCAGAAGAAAGATATGGCTGGAGATATATAATTGCAGGTCATCAATATATGGATATTAGTTGACACCCTGGCAATGTGTAATCCCATGAAAGCACAATTTGCAGACTGAGCAGAGAGGACAAAATCCTCCTAGGTATCCAGATACAAAACATTCAGTAGAAGAGGAATCTGTGAAGGCTGGTGTGCTGTCTCAGAGGCCAAAGGAAATGAGTATATAGATGAAGAAGGGTGGACCAACAGTGGCAAATGCTACAGAGTACATACACAAAAAATCCTACAAAGCATCCATTTGATATAGTAGCCAAGAGATTGTTAATAATCTTTCTCAGAACTCATGGACTGAGAAGTGAATGAGGAAAGCACAAAGAAAGACAACAGGAGAGATATTTTTTCAAGATGCTTACCTCTGAGGGGAAGAAAAGACTTACATCAATAGTGGGAAGAAGAAAAAGGATATGAGGTTAAAGATGCTTATTTGGTTAGTTATTTAGGCAACTTGATAGAATAAAAGAGGTTTGGGTACTGTTTAGTTTCCTTGACTGCCCAAGCAAATACCATGAAGTGGGTCAGGTAAAGCACTGGGAATTTATTTTCTTCTGGTTTTGAGACTAAAAGAAAGTCCAAATCAAGGTGTCATCAAAGTGATGTGGTGTTCCTGTGTTATATGGCAACAGGCGTAAAAGCCTTTCCTGGCCTCTTTGGTCTCTTCAGGGTTCCATTTAATTTTTGCTTCTGGCTGCTCCCTCTGGCTTTCTTTCTGTGTCTAAATTTCACTCCATTTATAAAGGACTCCATTAATAGGATTAAGACCCACCCTGTTTGGACAGGGCCACACCTTTACTGAAATAGCCTCATCAAAAGGTTCTACTTACAATGGATTCAAGCCCTCAGGAATGGATTAAATTTAATAGCATGCTTTTCTAGGATACATACAGCTCCAAACAACCACAGGTGCTAATGAGAGAGAAGTAGAGAAGGAAAGAGGAGAGACACAAGAAGGAAAATGAGTTTGATGAATTTTAGATATTCTACCCATAACAAATATAAGAACAAGTAATCCAGTTCAACATTTTAGAACAAGTAATCCAGTTCTTCATTTTAGATGTGAGGATACTAAGGTTCATAGAAATCTGTTATGTGTCTAGTCGCAATGCTAATAAATGTCAGAAATATGACTCCATCACAGGTCTAGCATTTCTCAGCTAGGGCTTTCCCACTATAATCCCACAGTCTGCTTTATCCTATGGTTTTATCGGGATGTGCTCCTTGTGGTGAGATTTTAGATTTAGCAGTTACTTAGATCTGAGTAGAGCACACTCAAGAAAGCTCCTGATTCCTGTACAACCAAGAGATCGAAGAGCTACCTGTCTTGGTTTCCCAGCTGCTATGATAAATACCATGCAATGGGTTGGATTAAATAAGAGGTATTCAATTGCTTTATCGTTTTGAGGCTAGGAGAAGTCCCAAATCGAGGCTCCCAGCAAGGCAATGCTTTCCTCCAAAGTCTGTAACATTCTGGTACTGGCTGCTGGTGACCCTTTGGGTTTCTTGGCCTGTGTTTCTGTTTGGCATCACATGGCAAAGTTCTCTCCTTTCTCTTCCAGGTTCCACTGACTTCCAGCTTCAGATTCTTCCCCACGGCTTCTACTTCAGTATCCAATTTCTTTTGCTTATAAGGAGTTCAGCCGTTTTGGAGAAAAGACCATTCTCATACAGTTTGGATACATCTTAAAATAATAACATCTTCAAAGGTTCTATTTACAAATGGGTTCACATCCACAAGACTAAATATGCCTCTTGTGGGGGACATGATTCAATCCCCAACACTGTCTCTTACTGAAAAGGTTTCCCCTAATTTTTAAGAGCCTCTTAACCTAACACATTGCACCTGAGGCTACTTGCCTCTTAATTTGCTTGTCTTGGACCCATGACTCAGCTCTGACATCTGATTTCACCATACCCCCAGGATAGGGTTGTTAGTGGACATACAGGATATCCAATTAAATCTGAATTTCTGATAAAAAAAATTAATATGCTTTAATATAACTATGGCCCATGCATTATTTGGGACACATTTGTGCTAGAAAAAATTATTAATTATTTATCTGACATTCAGATTTAGCTTGGCATCCATTATTTCTATTTGTTCAATCTGTCAACACTAGCCCAGGGGCCAGATAGCCTGGTTGAGTCTCCTTGCCATCATCCCTACTCTTCATTTGGCAGTGGCTTAACTTACAACTCCATATCTAGTCACCACCTCGAGGCCCAGACAAATATTCATATATATAGTTCCCAAATAATAAGATATATATCTATCTTTGCAATGCAACTAGGGATTTCTTTGTATAATATTTGCTTACTTAATCAGGTGTGGTTCGGGTAAGTATCAAAATTTCTTAATCTTCTATGAGCAAACACTAACTAATGGCAGATAAAGTCAACAGACATAGGATGGAAAGAAAGAAAGCAGACTCATAGTTCTATTTTTCCACAGATAATACAAACCAGGGACCACAGAGACAATAACATTTAACTCACACTGGTTAGGTTATTTGTAAAGAGGCAGTTTAGGCAAGGAAATCTAGGTTTGTATCCTCATTTTGTCTCAGAGGACAGCATGGAGCTTAGCCACTTCTGGCACTCACAGTTGCTCACCCAACTTGATGGCTTAAAGGGTAAATATACTGAAATAAGGATTCAGTTCATTTGTGCAATCCTGCCCTCATCTATTAATCCAAGTAGATACTAAGCACACAGGGGAAAAGAGTGGGAGAAGTTCATGGTGTTTAGTCTTTAGAAAAACCAAAAACACATTTTTCCCCAAGCATTTTCCCCTTAATTTAAAAGTTAAATTGTGTATTTCAAAGATAAATCTAAGCCATGTGTCTCGCTTCTTCCTTCTAATAGCAAGCTATTCTGAAACAGCTCACTGTCATATCAAGGACGTCCAGCAGGTCATTTTCATTCCAAATGAGAAAACTAGATTTTTCCTAAACACACAACAACATTCAATCTCAAAAAAATGTTCAGATAGTTCTAACACACATCTCATGAAACTTAATATTCTATTTCTGGTTGATTACTTCATATCCTTTCTGAAGATACTCATTATTCGATGAGTGCCATCAGCTGATTTAACATTTATCAAGAGCTTATTATATACCAGGCACTAGGCTGTGTACTTTATAAGCATAAATTCTAATCTTAGCCACCTGCTTGTTAAATACTATTAACCCATTTAATAGATAAAGATATTAAAGTTCCAAGAGATTAAGTAATATGTGACGCAAATAAGGGGCTCAAAAAAGTATACTAGACACAGAAGCCCAAACTCTTTCTATTTTCCCAGATGGTATTATGTTTCTTTACACTAGAAGTTTATTCCTATTTTCTAGAAGTTTAGAGAATTTGTAAAAGACATAGCCCAAAACATATTAACACAGAGTTAATTTAACCTATATTTAACTCTATGGAGAACAATGCACTAAAGTGCCGCATGCATGAATCTGAAAAATTAGTCTTTCATAAGAAACTGGACCCTAAAATTCATAAAAATAAAATTCTCAGATCCTCTTCCTTATTATGCTATGTAATTAACTGAACCTCCAATGCTCATGGCCTTTTTTAGAGGGAAGGGGTTTTATATGGATCATAGTTTTTTATATTACGAGTGTATGTGGTGGTTTAAAGTTATATGTACCCCAGAAAAAAACATGTTCTTTAATCTAACCCATTCTGGGCATAAACTCATTGCAAGTAGTTCCTTTTGATGCGGTTACTTCAGTTAAGGTATGACCCACCTCACTCAGGATGGGTCTTAAGCTAATAAATTCCCATCGTTCAAGCTGAACCATTTCCAAGTATTTGCTTTAAGCAGCCTAAGAAAATAAAAATGGCATAAGAAAAGAGAAAGAGTATTTTGAAAGTTTATGCATTATATGAGCCGTAAAGGGAAGAATGGATAAAAACACAGGTTCTGGATCCAGAGACTCCTGGATTTCAAACCACGTTCTGCCAGTTACTTGCCACTTATTCAATAATGGGCCCTTTTCTTAACTGCTCTGGACCTCAGTTGCCTCATTTATGAAATGGATATGATAATACTTGCCTTGTGAGAAGGTGATACGAATTAAAGGAGATTATATTTGGAAAATAGTCATCTCAGTGTCTGGGTCATAACAAGCCTCCTATAAATGGTGATGGTGGTTATAGATGAACAATCAAATAGAAAATTTGGGTTGTCATAGTATAGTTGTAAAGGCCAATGAGGAGACATTTTCAAATAATTGTAGCCCATGGAAAGGAAAAAGAGAAGCTTAAGTGCTTGGCAGCACTGAGAAGAAGTTAAAGAAAAAATAGTGAATGTCATAATTAACATATGTGAAGATACAAAAGGGCCTGGCAACAAATTTTCTATGTGTAACAAACCAAAACAGATCACTTGCAACGTTGGTCATGAATGACCTTCGGTATCAATGTTTCATCCAGAAAACAAATGAAGCTTCAAAGAGAATGTTTTCATTTGTTTAGGAGAAATATAAAGGAGATTCAGAACTTATGTGCCTTAGCCTTGGAAATAAGCATAGTCTATGTTCTTCTGATTTAAAAGTAAATCTGTTATTATTAATGAGATTCATACATTGGAATGTTAAAAAAAATGAAAAAAGTGATTAATCACTTTTGTTTAGTAGTAATAGAAATTTGCCTTTGAGAAGAAACTCCAAGTATACAAGAAACCCTCTATCTGCCTCAAGTTATTTTTGTATTCTCTTAAAGTAAGAGCTAGTGAACTATACAAGTATGTGTTACCATCTGTTGTAAATAAAGTTTTATCAGAACATAGCCTCATTCATTCATTGGCGTATTGTCCATGACTGCTTTCATGTCACAGTGGCAGAATGGAGCAGTAACATCAGAGACTCTCTGGCCTACACAGCCTAAAGTATTTACTATGGGCACTTTACAGTAAAAATTTGCCAACCCTTTCTGAGAGCTGTATGGGACATATTTAAAATGTATAAGTTCTGATTTGGTCAGAGATATTCATGATCTTTCACTCCCAATGTACTTTCCAATGTGCCTTTCTAAACACATCTGCAAAATAAATTGAAAATAAAATACAATAGAAACCTTCCCTAATGACTATCTGGAACTTTACCCCCAACTGTGTCTCTAACAAAGCTTTTGAGCTTAGAGAAAAATGCTGATGAAATGAGTTCTGGAGGGCAGGACAAATTTCTCCATTGCAAAACTGAAATTAATCCATTACCTAAATGGTAGTTTCCAACATGTGGATGCTTTTTTATCTTACTGAAGAAAACAGCAGTAAAAGCACTTGAGCATAATCCGGGACCAAGTGGGATTAAAAGATTCAAGGAAGCATTAGAGGGTCAAAGTCAAGTTGTGGGCCTCATCATTCTTGCACTATTTACAAAGAGGATATAACTGCAATTTCTACCGCAACCACAAATTTCTTAAAAAGATACTAACTCATTCATCTTATGAGTATCCTTTGAAGTAAAGTGTGCCACATCACATTTCATTTCTACTTTATGTTGGAAACTGAAGTATGGTGTTTTATGGTGGGAAACCAAAGTAATTGATGGATTATCTGGAGGGTTATTTGTCATCATAGGGGGACTGTTTTGTAAAGAAGTTTGGTGTATTTCCAGATTAAAGCTTCCTTGGATTTAATTCTACTCCCAAATAAATAACTTTATCTCTTATTGAACTCATTGTAAAGGTACATCAGGGGTTGGTTTTGGGTGCCCCATTGTTGCTTCTTTCCCACTGATACAAAATAGAAAGGACAAGGGCGTGAAGTGGAAGAAATATGATTTCAGGTCTATTCTACCACCAGCCCTTTGGTGTCAGACGTTTACCCAGTCTCCCAAGCGTTTATTTTTTTCTCAATATAATGATGTTAATGTCTACCTCATGGTTGATTTTAATGATTAATGAAGATCTTTAGTTTCCTTAAATTTCTTGATAGAGCAGCTCTCAAAACTATTAGTTTTCCTTTCCCCCCCAAACTTCCATATAACACAATGAGCAAACACACAGCAAGTAAACAGCAGAGGTGGAATAAGTACAAACCCTAGCCTGTGTGACTTAGTCACGTTGCCTCCTAGTGAGAGGTAAGCAGGAAAATAAAGCTTTGTAGATCAAATGGGAGATCCCATTAAATTTTGTTTGAGGCAAACTATAAAATCTTTTCTCCTCGGGATCATGGGTTTCTGAGATGAAGGGGAATTTACAAGTATGATAATATATTGTCAACTACAGCAGGCACCCAGATACTGTGGGCAAATAGGAAGGCAGAATCAAAATATTAATTCTATCCCCTAAATGGATTGAATAATCTATTCCTGAGTTATGATGTTACCCACCAATACTAAAACAACTTTGGGAAATTTCATTTCACCATTCAGCTGACTCAGGAAGGGCTCTTTGTAACTTCCAGCTAATCTATAGTTCAATTCAAAATCCTGAGCTGCTAAAAAACTGCTCTCCCCAGTTTTTATGCTGAAAAGTGCATCTGCCAGCATTTTCAAAAATGTATTTGTGAGGTGCACATATGTTAATTTAAGTATAGCAGAGATTGTCCACCTCGTTGCTCTCTTATTAAGCTGATTTCTCTTTACAATCTCCCACATAGCCAGCCTCTACACTTCAGGTTCAGAGAGAACGAAATTGCAATGCTTTCCTGTGTGCTGTACTGTGACTTTAGCACTGTTCTCTCCTTCCAGTTGGTCCACCGCGGCTATTTGCATGCCTGGTGTCCAGTACCTCTCTACTTAGTACAAAGTAAAAAATCATCATAAAACACAAATAGGAACTTCAGAATCTCAAAAACAGCACTCTCTAGTGATCTTTATCATTATTACCTCCATTTATATTTTAAGTGACTATTTGAGTTTATTTCACTAAAAGAGAGAAAACCTCATGCAAAGATAGCAAGTAGCAGACAGTACTCTGTTTGGGGAATCCAAAGGAAGGAGAGTTTCAAAGTTCAGGTTTGAATTTTTCTAGTAGAAGTATATATCATATTCTATTTCAAAGGTAGGTTTCTTTTTATATATTTACTTCAGTGTCTCATCAATTTAAAATGCCTGCTTTGAGCTGCCATGAACATTCACCTACCATGTTTCATATGGGTAACAATAGGAGCCTATGTTTTATCTACAGCTTGCACACATCCTTCAATCTTCAGCTATCACCCAACACACCTCTTTAGTTGTTTTTTTTTTCCTCTGTACCACTAGACAGATGATCCTTTATTTCCATCAAGCTGACACATTCTCACTATATAAAAAATACTACTTTTACACTCATCGTACAGATCTTGGTTTCTAACACCATTCTCCAAAAAAAAAAAGATCTGGGATTCCTTGAAGAAATGGCTGATTTGAGGCCTGGGGCTAGAAGATACACAAAGTGAGCTTGGAGTATCTTGTAGTGCAGGAATATAAGAAGGTGCTCAATAAGAAAAGGATGGGACCACATCAAAGGGAAGCAGACGTCAATCTGAAAGAACTCCCAATAGCCAAAGCTAGAACAATTTGAGCAACAAAATAAATAACATAAGATTGAATTATAACCTAAGGTACAAAATAAATAAATGTTAATTAATACTGATAAATGTAAATGATTAAATAAATAAATGGGGAAGAAGAGAAAAATCTTCCAAATAGAATTCCAAATAATATATGTAGACACTCCCTCCTCGTTTTCATTTCCTGGGCTGTTCAAGCAAATACCATGAAACAAAGTGGGTTAAACAATGGAAATTTATTCACTAATGGTTTTAAGGTGAGGAAAATCCAAATCAAGGCATGATCAAGCTGATTGTTTCTCCTCAAAGACTATAGCATTCTGGGGCTGGCTGCTGGTAATCCTTAGACCTTAGCTTTGTCACATGGCAAGATACATGGCAGTGTCTCCTGGTCTCTCCCTTCATTTCCAGGTTTCATTGTTGTTCAACTTCTGACTGCTCTCTCTGGCTTTTTCTGTGTCTGAATTTCATTCCACTTATAAAGGTCTCCAGAAATAGGATTATGAGCTATCCTGATTGAAATAGGGCACCCCTTAACTGAAGTAGCCTCATCATACCCTACGCACAATGAGGTCATACCCACAGGAATGGCTTTGGTTTAAGATCACGTTTTTCTTGATTACACACAGCTTCAAACCACCTATTCCTCCAGGAAATAGAGATTAATCTCCCTCCCTCGCCCCTGTTTTGAGTGTAGATTAGATTTAGTAACGCATACCCTTCAAAAGACAAGAGTATGGAGAGGGAAAGATAGTAACAATAGAGTGGAAAAGTCTGGAAAGTTCTAATGTAACCAAGCAATCAAGGTTTGCATCATGAGTGATAAGTTATGTTGATAATATGTGATGAAAATGGTGTATTCATTTCTTGGCTGCTAAAACATACCATTCAATGAGTTGGCTTAACAGGAATTTATAGGCTCAGAGTTTCAGAGGCTAGAAGGCTTGCTTCCTCCTGGGGTAGGTGTCTTCTAGATGGCTGGCATCCTTTGGGGTTCCTGGTTATTCTACCACATGACGAGGCACATGGTGGCATGTTTTTTCCCTTCCGTGTTCTATTGACTTCTGGCTTCTGGCTGCTTAATGTAGCTTCTCTCCCTGTGTCCAATTTCTTTTGCTTATAAGGACTTCAGTCATATAGGGTTAAGACCTGCCCTCATTCAGTTTGGGCACATCTTAATTAACAACATTCCCAAAAAGTCCTATTTACAAATGGCTGCACACCCACAGAACAGGGTGTGCAGCCTGAACGTGACTCTCTGTGAGGGACATGATGAAATCCTCAACCAATGGTATTTCACCTCAGTGGTTATCTTCCCATAAACTCGTAATCCCAGTTTAAGCATGAGAAAAATATCAGACAAACCCAAATTGAGAGATATTTTACAAAATGTCTGAACAATTCTCGTCAAAGCTTCCAAGGGCATGAAAAACAAGGAAAGATTGAGAAACTGTCACAGATCAGAGGAGACTAAGGAGACATGACAATCATGCAAGGTGGAATCCTGGATAGGATCCTGGAACAGAAAAGGACATAAGTGGAAAAATTGGCAAATTCTCAATAAAGTCTGAAGCTCATTTAATAGTAATGTACCAACATTAATTTCTTAGTTTTGGCAAATGCACCAAGGTTATATAAGATGCTGACATTAGGGGAAACTGGGTGAAGGATGTATAGTAACTAGTATTTCCTTATTCTGAACATTTCATACAAATGGACTCATGCAAGAAGTGGATTTTTATGTCTGGTTTCTTTCACTTAGCATAATATTTTCAAGATCCATCCACATTGTAGAAAGAATCAGCATATCATTTCTTTTTATGGCTTAATAATATTACATTGTGTGGTTGCATTACAGTTCTCCAGAGAAACAGAACCAATGTGTATTGATTCTGTGTATTGATACATACATACACACATATTCATACATACACACACACAGGTATTTGAAGAATTGAATCACAAGATAGTCAGTCTAGCATGTCTGAATACCTTGGAGCAAGCCAAATAGCATAGGCAGGGACACTGTGGCAAGAGGAATACTGAAGTCCTGAGTCAAAAATCCTTAGGAGATGCCAGTGTCCAGAAGGCTCAAAACTCAGAGAGAAGTGGAGTGTGTAGTCTTGAAACAGAATTGCTTCTTCCCTATGTAACCCTCAGTTTTTTTTCTTTTAAGGCTGCCACCTGATTGGCTGAGTCCCACCCACTTTATTGAGGATAATCTCCTTTACTTAGTCAAATGATCATAGATGCTAATCCCACCTAAAAATATTTCCACCTAATACCTTGGACAGTTTTTGACCAAACAACAGGATACCATAAACTAGCCTAGTTGACCCATAAAATTAATCATCAAAATAAGTAAACCATATTTTATTTATCAATTCATCAGTTTATGGATGTTTGGGCTGCTTCCATTTGAGGGCTATTATGAATAATGCTACTATAAACATTCATGTACAAGTTTTCACATGGACTTGTTTTCATTCTCTTGGGCATATACATAGGAGGGAATCAATGATTCATATGATAACTATATGTTTAATATTTTGATGAAATGCCAGACTGTTTTCCAAAATGGCTTTACCATTTTACCTTCCCAGCAGCAATGTGTGAGTATTCTAATTTCTCAAAATCTTCTCTGATACTTGTCTTTTTTTATTTTTGTCATCCTAGTGGTGTGAGGTACTATCCCATTTGGTTTGGGCTTGTATTTCCATAATCACTACGGAACAAATATCTTTTCACTTGTTTATTGGCCACTTGTATATTTTCTTCGGAGAAATGTTCATTTAGATCCTTTCCTATTTTAAAATTGAGTTATTTCAGTCTTCTAAAAGATGGCAGAGTAGAGTGGGCTGACTTCATTAAGATGTACAGAACAGGAAAAGAGTCAAAAATGAAAAATAAAAAACACAGATTGTAGTTGCAGCAGAGAGATTGGGATGGAAGGGTGAATGTTCTCAACTGTGAGCCCACCAGGGCAGGCAACACACAGGCGGCAACAGGGCCTGAAGGAGCAGGTTCTCCCGTACTTTGGCCATTCCTGCAGTAGGCATGGGGGGGGGGGTATGTCTTCCCTTGTAGCTTCATGGCTGGAAGTTACCACAGGGAGCCCTGAGGGTGGCAGACTGTGCATGGGGATCAATGGGTTGGTGCACGGTGCCTGCTTCCCATCTCTGAGGCAGGCCACAATAGGTACTGGTTTCTCAGAGATCAGGGAGTCCTTCCACAAAAGCCACATAAGACTGAGTTCAGACTACTTGATAGGCACCAAAGAGGTAAAAAAACAGTGGTATGCTATATATAAGAACCTGAATGAGAAAGACTTCCAGCCAAAAATTCTTTTTCCAGCCAAGTTGTCCTTCAAAATTGAGGGAAAGATTAAAATCTTCCAAGACAAGAAAAGACTGAGAGAACTGGTCAACAAGAGTCCTGCCCTATAGGAACTACTAAAGAGAGTTCTTTGGCTGAAAAAAAAAAAGGACAGGAGAGGAATGTCTGGAGGGAGGCACAGAATTGAAGAGTACTAGTGAGGGTAATTTGAAGTATAAAAAGAGAGAGAGGGAAAAGAATAAATAGATGTGACAAAGCTAAAGGATAAGATGAGATTCAAGAACCAAAACTTTTGCAAATATATGGAGATTAAACAATATATTTTTAAATAATCAGTGGGTCAAGGAAGAAATTATCAGAGAATAGAAAGAATCAATGAAACTAAAAGTTGGTTCTTGAATCCATATGCCAACAAACTAGACAACTTAGACGAAATTGGCAAATTCCTAGAAACACACGAACTACATACACTGACTGGAGAAGAAATACAAAATCTCAATAAACCAATTACAAGTAAAGAGATTCAATCAGTCATCAAAAACCTTCCCACAAAAGAAGTCTAGGACTAGACAGCATCACGAAGGAATTTTATTCAGCATTCCAGAAAGAATTAACTCTAATTTTGCTTAAACTCTTCTAAAAAAAAATGAGGAAAAAGGAATGCTACCTAACTCATCTTATGAAACTAATGTCACTCTAATACCAAAACCTGATAAAGATGCTACAAGAAAGGAAAACTACAGACCAATCTCCCTAATGAACATAGATGAAAAAATTCTCTGCAAAACACTAGCAAATCAAATTCAATAACACATTAAAAGAATTACACATGGTGACCAAGTGGGGTTTATACAAAGAATGCAAGGATGGCTCAAAATCAATCAATCAATATAATACCACACATTAACAAATCAAAAGGGAAAATTCACATGACCATATTGATTGATGCTGAAAAGCATTTGACAAAATTCAGCATTCTTTTCTGATAAAAATACTTCAAGGAGGAATCATAGGAAACTTCCTTAATATATTCAAGGGCATATATGAAAAACCATAGCCAACATCATACTTAGTGGTGAGAGTTTGAAGGTATTCCTCCTAAGATCAGGAATGAGATAAGGATGACCATTGTTACTACTATTATTTGACATTGTACTAGAAGTCTTAGCCAGAGCAATCAGGTAGGAGAAGGAAATAAAAGGCACCCAAATCAGAAAGGATAAAGTAAGACTTTCATTATTTGCAAGCAATATGAATCTATACTTGGAAAACCCTGAGAAATCTATGACAAAGCTACTTGATCTAAGAAAAAAAATTCAGCAAAGTGGCAGGTTACAAGATTTATATACAAAACTCTGTAATGATTCTATGCAAGTATTGACCTAAATGAGAAGATAATTAAGGACAAATTTCCATTCACAATAGCCACAAAAGAATCAAGTACCTAGGAATAAGCTAAACCAGGTATGCCAAGGGCCTGTATACAGAAAACTACAAATATTGCTAAAAAAAATCAAAGATTTAAATAGGTGGAAAGACATTCTGTGTTCATGGATAGAAAGGTTGAATATCATTAAGATGTCAATTCTACTCAAATTTATCTATAGTTTCAATGCAATACTAATCAAAATTACACAACCAACTTTGAAGTCTTGAAAAAGCAAGTTATCAAATTTATTTGGAATGGAAAGAGACCTCAAATAGCTAAAGACAGCCTTAAAAAGAAGAGTTAAGTGGAAGGACTAACACTTCCTGACTTTAAAGCTTACTATAAAGACATAGTGGTCAAAACAGCATGGTACTGGCATAAAGATAGAAATGATGAATAATGGAATGAAATTGAGAGTACAGAGATAGATCAACAAATCTATGGTCAACCGACTTTCAATAAGGCCCCCAAATCTACTGAACTTGGACAAAATAGTCTTTTCAATAAATGGCCATGGAAGAATTGGATATCAATAGACAAAAGAATGAAAGAGGACCCCTACCTTCCACTCTATACAAAAATTAATTCAAAATGGATTAAAGACCTAAATATAAGAGCCAGTACCATAAACCTCCTAGAAAAAAATGAAAGGAACATCTTCAAGACCTAGTAATATGAGGTAGATATTTTGAAAAAGAACTCTGTCAAAAAGGTGAAGAGGCAGACAACTCAATGGGAGAAACTATTTGGAAACCACATATCAGATAATGGCTTAATATCCTGTGTACATAAAGAAATTATACAACTCAACAACAAAAGAACAAACAACCCAATTATACAATGGGCAAAGGATATGAACAGACATTTTTCCAAGGAGCAAATAGAAATGATTGAAAAGTATATGGAGAGATGCTCATCTTCATTAGTTATAAGGGAAATGCAAATCAAGACAACAATAAGATATCACCTCACACCTAAAAAAATTGGCTGCTGTTAAATAATCAGAAAATTATAAATGTTGGAGAGGATGTGGAAAATTGAAGACATTTATTCATTGCTGGTAGGAATGCATAAGGTACAGCTGCTGTGGAAGACAGTTTGGCAGTACCTCAGAAAACTAAATATCGAGTTGCTATACAATCTGGCAATACCAATACTTGGTATATACTTAGAAGAGCTGAAAGCAGTGACACAGATATTAGCACACCAATGCTCATAGTGGCCATTTCCACAATTGCCAAAAGATGGAAACAAGCCAAGTACCCGTCCACAGACGAGTGGATAAACAAAATGTGGTATATACAAGCGATGGAATATTATTAAACAGAAAAATGAAATAAGGTCCCAAAGCATATGACAACCTTGAGAACATAATGCTGAGTGAAGTAAGTCAGACACAAAAGGACAAATACTGTATGATTTCGCTATTATGACTGTCGCTAGGATAATATCAGAGTTTTACACTGTAGAACATAGGGGACCTAGAGGTACACAGAAGCTAGAGATGCGGGATAGGTTACCCAAACAGGTTAAACATAAATGTAAGGGAATGTATAGAAGTAATGGTAGTGAATTAGTGGGGTTTTAGGTAATATTGCCATATTGAAGATGAAGATGATTGAGACGGGATGTATAGTCACATATATCCCACCGATTAACTCTACAATTATAAATAAGTTCTTGCTTGAACTCCTTCAAAGGTCTGATCTTGTACAGAGTAAATAAAATACAGGGATATGGGAAAAACCAATTTTTCATGTTATGGCCTATAATTAGCAGGAAGTCAGCAACATACCACAGCAATATCAGGGGGGTGAATAATTGATGGGGAGGGACAAGAGATTGGGGCATGTTTTGATTTGAGAGTTGGTGAGGTCTGTTTCATCAGTTCTTTGTCTCTTTGGAGCAGTGAAAATTATCTAAAATTGAAAGTGCTGCTGATTTTACAACAAGTAAGAACACTGTAAGACATGATTTGTTCATTTTGGACATTATGCATGAAGCCCAATGGATAGAGGGGACTGAAGGGTACAATGACGGACACACCGAAAAGCAAACTGTGATGATAGATGATAAAACACTGTGCGGCTGGAGGAAGGAATGATGTCGTGAGGCATGCATGCAATGAACTGAATGAACTTTAGGGACAATGTGATGTGCAGAATAAGCCAAAAACAAAAGAACAAATATGCTATGATTTCTTTCATAAAATATAAGAAAATTAGAGCCTGCATTGTAAGCTCTTATTGCAGCCATATTTAGCTCCAAATGGTAAGTGTATTTCTGGGTTCTGAAACACTGAGTTTTATGTGTGTGGGCTGGGATTTCCTGGGAACTTTGAGTACTTCTGTGACCCCTGAGATTAGAGCTGGAGTTCCTCAGCTGAGAAAGTTAGCATTGCTACATACAATAACAGTTAAAGTGACAGAAGGAGAGATCAGGCTTCAGTTAGAGATAAAAACAAAGCTGATCTAGTTGGGACTAAGGTAAATCAGAATACAGGGCAAATAATGATGGTGTGTGAGCTTCACCTACAGTATGAGATTAAAGGCAAAGAGGTTAATTGTGCTTAAAACCTAAATTTTCTGTCACACACAATCTAAATCAACATATCTGGATGGCTCCCTTAAACAATCCAAACACAGAGAGCTCAGAACAGCAATGGGACTCTGTGATTCTGTATAGTTTAATGTAATACCTGGAGACATCCGAGACACGGTGGGCTGACAGAAAGTATTAGTACAGTCCCTTGAAGGACTGGAGAAAAAAATATAAAAATATTACATTTTACCATCTGGGAAATCTCTGGTACTCTCTCAAACATTAGGGACTCCCTAATGTTTGAAAATAGTCCATGATTTTGGGGCTTGCTCTTATGAAACCTGTTTCTGCCATGGAAGAGCTAAGACTACCTGTGATTATGTCTAAGAGTTGCTTCCAGGAAGCCCCTTTGGTTGCTCAGATGGGCCGCTCTCTCTCTCTAAGCCCGACTCTTCAAGGAAAATTATTACCCTCCCTGCTCCATGAGACGTGACCTTCAGGGTGAAGGTCTCCCTGACAACCAAGGGCATGACTTCCAGGGTTGAGCCTGGCCCTGGCACTGTGGAATCAACAAGGCCTTCCAGACAAAGTGGCAAGAGAAATGTAACAAAATAGGGTATCAGTTGCTGAGAGAGTTTGAATGACGTCAAGAGGCTCTTCTGGAGGCTACTCTTTTGCAAGCTTCAGCTAGATATTGCTAATTGCCATAATTTGCCATACCCAAACTAACATTCCTGTTTACCCTAAAGAATACCTAGGGCTCTGAGACTCTACAAAAGTTTCATGTACTATATTTACTTATGTGAAACGATAACCTCCAGAGGGTTCCTAGGCTAGATAAGTCCTGAAATCCAGAGGCACCAGCCTCTCCAAGAATATCAATTAATTCCATCCTCCTATCCTATATTGTTAACACCCCTTTGCAACATGAAAAACTTAGAATGGGCATAGTCCAAAGACCCCTATAGATTGAGAGTAGAATCAAAGGAGAAGGAAAAGTTATAACAGAGAAGAAGGGATTTAACAAATGAGTATGCCAATTCACTATAATGATATTTCTTTTAGTTTCCAATGTTTTGGAGATGCTAGAAGGAAAAACCTGAAAATATGAAATGGTAACTCATACCAAACTTTGAAATCTGTTCTGTAGTTACTTGTTGAAATGTGCTTTGAAAATTATTGCTTGTTTTGTAAAATCTATTATATTTCACAATAAAAAATATTTAAAATTTTGAGTTATTTCTTTTTTGCTACATGGGCAGGCACTGGGAAACAAACCCAGGTCTGCAGCATGGCAGGCAAGAACTCTGCCCCTGAGACACTGTGGCCCGCCCTGAGTTATTTCTTTTTATTGTTGACTTATAATAGTTCCTTATATATTCTGAGGCCAACATGTGATTTGCAAAAACATTCTCCCTTTCTATGGGTTTTCTTCTTAATTTTTTGATAGTGTCCTTTGATGCATAAAAGTTTTTAGTTTTTAAGTCCAATTTATTTTTTCTTTTTTTTGTTGGTACTTTTGGTGTCATATCTAAAAAACCGTTGCCTAATTAAAGGTCACAAAGATTTATACCTATGTTATCTCCTAAGAATTTAACAGTTTAGCTTTTGCATTTAAGTCTGATACATTTTGAATTGTTTTGTGGGGGTCCTCTTCAATATATTTTTAATTTTTCTTTATGTGATATATGAGTATTGGACTTGGAATTAAAGTTCTAGAGTTGAAATGTCAGTTCTACCAATTTGTTAGTAAGGTGTTTTCCATTTCTAAGTCTCCATTTTCATCCCCATAAAATATGAAGGCATTAGATGTTTTCTCTGGGGCCTGTTTGAATTCTCCTTGGGAATTCACAACTACTGAAATTTCATATTAAAATTAAGAGAGTCCTTACTTTCTAGAGTTAACTGATAAAATATTTAATAATGGCGACTTTCAGGAAGATGGCCAACTACAGTAGTTCGAGATTAATCCTGCTCCATGGAAAAGGTAGACAAGGGACAGGAGGGTGACTGAGGTGGCAATTCAGGAGAGCGGCTGACCTGGGAGAAGCTTCCTGCACCACATGCGGCAGCCCTGGTTGCAGAGGCTGAGGAACAGAGAGGCAGAAAGCTGGAGCCTGGCGCGGAGGTGCGGAGCCCAGGGGAGGGCACGGATGGGAGCCCAGGACTAGGGAGTAAACCAGGCCACATTCCTTGAGTGTGCTACCCTCACCAGTGCAGCCCCATGACCGGAGACTCACCCCACACCCCACACACCTGAACCCCATCACCTGTTCCCACTCCCCATGCTCCAGGTACCCCCACCCCACCAGGCCCCAGTGCACGTAACTGCCCCCCACCCTGACTCCAAGTGCAGCCCAACCCACCTCTCCTGCACCCTTCCCAAGCATTAACTCCCCCTCCCTGTTCCTTGCAGGCTGTTGCCAGCGCACAGAGGTTGCAGGCACTACCCTCCATACCTAGGCTACCTCTGCCACCCACCCATGATGTTGCATAGCCTCACCCCACCCTCCCTGAGCTCAGTGCATCTGTTTACGGCACTCCCAGGCCCATGCATGTGCACAGACCCCCAATCATGTCATTCAGCTCTGAGAACTGCACTTTACAGTAGTCCTAGGACCGCACATGCACACAGCCCTCAGCCTCACTTCCTAGCTCTGAGAAAGTGCCAACCTGCACAGTCAGATCACATCTGCCCCCAATCCACAAATGCATAACGCTGAACTGCTGCCACAGCTCTACGCATGTACACAAAGGGTTCCCTCCGGTCTTAGACAAGTGCACACCAGGGTTACGCCCTCCCAAGCTGATGCACCTGCACAGCTACATCCTCCCTGGCCTCTGGGTAACCACCTTCACAAGCATCAGCATAACATCCCCAACCTGCACTCATATCTTCCCTGAAACAAATCACCACGCTGAGTGTTCCACACCGTGCCCAGCTCCCTGCTGTATGACCATCCCACAAACACAAGGCCTTAGACTACTGAAAGAAATCGACTCCCAAAGTAAATCAGTCAAGATATTTACATGCAATGAAGACAGCAGAAGATCACTAAGCATATCACAATGCAGACAGATACAGCCCTGCCTAACGACCAAATTAAAACACCAGAGAAGACATAGACATTGGAACAACTAATCAAAGGTATTCATACAACTGTACTTAATAAAATAAGTGGGATAGCAAATGACATAAGGAGATCAAGAAGACAGTAGCAGAGCACAAAGAGGAATTTGAAAGAATAAATAGAAAAATAGCAGAAATCACAGAGATTAAAAACTTTGTTGACCAAATAAAAACAAACTAAAGGCACACAACACCAGATTTGAAGAGACAGAAGAAAGAATAAGTAATATAGGGGACAGGATAACTGAGTTCGAAGACTCAAAATAGCAAATAGCAAAAAAAGATGGAAAAAATTGACTGGGAATTCAGGGCAATCATAGACAAAATGAAGTGCACAGATATAAGAATCATCGGTGTCCCAGAAGGAGAAGAGAGGAGTGAAGGGCTAGGAAGAGTAGTTGAGGATATAATGGGCGAAAACTTCCCAACCCTCATAAAGGACATAAATATATAAGTCAAAGAAGCCCAAAGAACTCCAAACAGAATAAATTCAAATAGGCCTTCCCCAAAGCACATACTAATCAGTCTGTCAAATGTGAAAGAGAAGCAGAAAATCCTGAAGGCAGCAAGAGAAAACAATCTAGTACATACAAGGGAAATCAAATAAGACTGAGTTCAGACTACTCAATTAGCACCATGGAGGCAAGAAGGCAGTGTTATGATATATTCAAGATTCTGAAAGAGAAAGACTTCCTGCCAAGAATTCTGTACCCAGACAAATTGTCCTTCAAAACTGGGGAGAAATTAAAGTTTTCACAGACAAAGGGATCCTGAAAGCATTTGTCAACAAAAGAACAGCCCTACCAGAAATACTGAAAGGAGTTCTGCTGCTAAAAAAAAAAAAAAATGACAGGAGAGGGAGGTCTGGAGGAGGGCACAGAATTGAAGAGTACCACTAAGGGTAATCTGAAAAAATACAAAGAGAAAGAGGGAAAAGAACACATAGATCTGACAAATAAAAAAATAAGATGGTGGAATCAAGAAACAGCTTTTCAGTAATAAATTTGAATGTTAATGGCTAAACTTACCAATTAAAAGATACAGATTGGCAGAATGGATTAAGAAACATAATCCAGCTATATGCTGCTTACAAGAGAATCAGCTTAGACACAAGGATACAAATAGATTGAAAGTGAAAGGATGGAAAAAAGATTTTCCATGCAAGTTGTAACCAAATGAAAATAGGAGTAACTATACTATTATTGGAAAAAATAGACTTTAAATGTAAAGAAATCATAAGAGACAAAGAAGGACACTATATACTAATTAAAGGGTTAATTTACCAAGAAGATATAACAATCATAAATGTTTATGCTCCCAATCAAGGAGCTCCAAAGTACATGAGACAAACACTGGAAAAACTGAAGGGAGTGATAGATGTTTCAACAATAATAGCAGGAGACTTCAATACACCACTCTCCTTTATAGAATAACCAGACAGAAGATCAACAAGGAAATAGAGAGGTTAAATAACTTAATAAATAAATTAGACCTAAGAAACATAAACAGGTCATTGTACCCCAAAGCACAAGGTTATATATTCTTCTCTAGTGCTCATGGAACATTCTCCAGGATAGATCATATGCTGGGGCACAAAATAGGTTTTTATAATTTTAGAATACTGAAATTATTCAAAGCACTCTCTCTGATCACAATGGGATGAAGCAGGATCTCAATAACCACTAAAGAATGAGAACAGTCTCAAATATACAGAGATTAAATAACACACTCTTAAACAGCCAGTGGGTCAAAGAAGAAATTGCTAGAAAAATCAGTAGCTATCTGGAGATTAATGAAAATGAGAATACAACTTATCAGAACTTACAGGATGTGGCAAAGGCTGTGCTGAGAGGGAAATTTATTGCCTTAAATGCCTATATTAAAAAACAGGAAAGAGCAAAAATCGAGGACTTAACAGCTACTTGAGAAAGAACAGAAAACTAACCCCAAGGCAAATAGAAGAGAAATAACAAAGATAAAAGCAGAGATAAATGAATGGGAGAACAAAACAACAATAGAAAGAATCAATAAAACCAAAAGTTGGTTCTTCGAAAAAATCAATAAAATTTATGGGCCACTGACCAAAAAAAAAAAAAAAAGAGAGAGAGAGAGGATGCAAATAAACAAAATCAGAAATGAGAAGATATGCATTACCACAGACCCTGAAGAAATCATAAGAGGATACCATGAACAACTATATGCCAACAAACTAGACAACTTACATGAAATGGACAAATTCCTGAAGACACACAAACAAACTACACTGACACAGGAAGAAATAGAAGATCTCAACAAATCAATCATAAGTAAAGAGATTCAATCGGTCATCAAAAATCTTCCTACAAAGAAAAGTCCAAGGCCAGATGGCTTCACAGGGAAATTTTATCAAACATTCCAGAAAGAACCAATGCCAATCCCTGCTCAAACTTTTCCAAAAAAATTGAGGAAAAAGGAACTTTACGTAACTCATTTTATGAAGCTAACATCATTTTAATACCAAAACCGGGTAAAGATGCTGTAAGAAAGGAAAACTACAGGCCAATCTCCCTAATGAACATAGATACAAAAATTCTCCACAAAATATTAACAAATTGAATCCAATAGTACATTAAAAGAATTATACACCATGACCAGGGAGGGTTTATACCAAGAATACAAGGATAGTTCTACACAAGAAAATCAATTAATGTACTACAACACATTAACAAATCAAAAGGGAAAACTCACATGATCACCTCGATTGATGCTGAAAGAGCATTTGACAAAATTCAGCATCCTCTTCTGATAAAAACACTCCAAAAGATAGGAATCAAAGGTAACTACCTCAATATGATAAGCAGAATATATGAAAAACTGATAGCCAGCATTGTACTCAATGGAGAAAGACTGAAAGCCTTCCCCCTAAGATCAAGTACAAGACAAGGATACCCACTGTCACCACAATTATTCAACACTGTGCTAGAAGTTCTAGCTAGAGCAATCAGGAAGGACAAAGAAATAAAAGGCATCCAAATTGGAAAGGAAGAAGTAAAATTCTCATTATTTGCAGATGATATGACACTATACTTGGAAGATTCTGAGAAATCTACAGCAAAGTTACTTGAGCTAATAAATTCAGCAAGGTGGTGGGATATAAAATTAATGTGCAAAAATCAGTAACATTTCTATACACAAGCAATGACCTAGCTGAGGAGTCAGTAAAGGAAAAAATTCCATTCAAAATAGCAACTAAAAGAATTAAATATTTAGGAATGAACTTAACTAGGGATGTACAGGACTTGTACACAGAAAACTATATAACATTGCTAAAAGAAATCAAAGGAGATCTAGACAGGTGGAAAGACATTCTCTGCTCATGGATAGGAAGGCTAAATATAGTTAAGATGTCAGTTCTCCCCAAACTGATCTACAGATTCAACACAGTACCAATCAAAATTCCAACAACCTACTTTGAAGATTTGGAAAAGCTAACTACCAAATTCATCTGGAAGGGAAAGAGACCCCGAATAGTTAAAAGCATTCTAAAAAGGAAGCACAAAGTGGGAGGATTAACACTCCCGGACTTTAAAAACTATTATAAAGCCACAGTGGTCAAAACAGCATGGTACTGGCACAAAGGCAAAAGCATTGACCAATGGAAAAGAATCGAGAGTGCAGAAACAGACCACCAAATCTATGGTCAACTGATTCTTGACAAGGCCCCCAAATTCTCTGAACTGGGCCAAAATGGTCTTTTCAAAAATTGGGAATGGAAGAATTGAATATCAATAGTCAAGAGAATGAAAGAGGACCCCTATCTTATACCCTACACAAAAATTAACTCAAAGTGGATCGAACTCCTAAATATAAGAACTAGCACCATAAAGCTTCTAGAGGAAAATGTAGGGAAACATCTTCAAGACCTAGTAATAGGAGGTAGCTTCCTAAACTTTACACCAAAAGCACAAGAAACAAAAGAAAAAATAGATAAATGGAAACTCCTAAAAATCAAATGCTTCTACACCTCAAAAGACTTTGTCAAAATGGTGAAGAGGCAGCCAAGTCAATGGGAGAAAATATTTGGAAATCACATATCAGACAAAGGTTTGATTTCCTGTATATACAAAGAAATCATACAACTCAACAACAAAAGAACAAACAATCCAACTATAAAATGGGCTAAAGATATGAATAGGCATTTTTTCTGAAATGCAAATACAGATGGCTCAAAAGCACAAGAAGAGATGCTCATTTTCACTGGCTATAAGGAAATGCAGATCAAGACTACAATGAGATACCACCTCACACCTATAAGAATGGCTGCTATTACACAGACAGGAAACTATAAATGTTGGTGAGGATGTGGAGAAACTGGGACACTTATACACTGCTGGTGGGAAGGAATAACACCATCCTTGAACAAAGGAAATTTTTTTTTTAATTTTAAAAAAGTAACTTTAGTAAAAACTCATTCCTTATCCTAATATTTTTCACTGGGCCATGGACTAATCCTTAGCCTGGAGTTTGGGAAACACTGAATCAGATTACAGCACTGTGAAATTAAGACGAAATAGACTAAGATACATGGTTCAGCCTCTACTGTTTGATAAACACAAAGAACAGTAGCAATGCTGGGACACACTAGATGTTCTCAGGTGGTATCCTGTTGATGCCATTCTTTCTTTCAATAAAACAAAATCTGTCTAAAATAAAATCTGGCTTTATTCCCAATATAATAAGTTTTCATGAAGTGCTCATGACTATAGACTAAATAGAATTAACTAGGAAGTAAGGGGGGGGCATGAAGGAGAAATTCACATCCTTTTCCGAGCTTGTGTTAGTTGCTTTTTCTCACTGAAATTATGCATGAACAAAGACGACTTGTAGTAAGTTTCAGTTCCATGTCTTTATTTGAAACTTAATAAAATTCTAGAAATATACAAAATACAAAATCCAGCCGGCAGCAGAAATCATCCATTTATAAAACTGGATGACAAGGATAATTTGTGTTAGAAACCCCCATGGTGTAACAGAGTCCATTTTTTAAGTGTTTTAAGAGAAACAAAAGAATTATAATTGTCAAATCAAAGAAGAGAAAAAGAAATTGAATTTTCTCTTCTTTTGTTTGGTCACCTAAGGATCTCTAGAATAATGGCAAGATAACATCTTCCCAGACCCACTAAATTTTAGCCTCTCTTTTCCAAGCAAAGTGAGAGAAAGATGAATAAATTCTTCATAAGTTGAAAATTTTCCATTATGTATTATTTAATATTCCAGAATTGAGTAGAAATCAAACCAGTATAATTTTAAAACTTATACTAAATTTCTTTTTATCATTAGCATTTAGTCTCACGTGTGCATCTTCAGGATGGTTCTCTGAACTTTCATATCATGCCCTCCAGTATCATCTTTTTGGAATATCAAAACTGATTATCTTTGCCTAGGAATTTTGAATTTGCAATGTACTCCATTTTGAATGCAGGATTCCTCCAACATAACCCTGTAAAATGGATCAGTCAAAATACATGTATTTTACATTTGAGAAATCAGAATTACTGAGAATTTAAAAGAACCATTTTCCTCAACTTCTTCCCCTTTTCCTATTCTTGTGCACTGCCCCCAGTCAGCAATCTTCTACTAGACTTTGGAACTCTTTCTAGCAATCATTCTGTCCAATAGACATTTGTTGGCTGCCTACTAAATGCTAGGCATTGTTATGTTAATGGAACAGCAGGGAATAGCAACTACAACAAAAGGCATCTGCACTCATGGAACTTATGGTCAGAGAGTCAAGAGAAACAATAAGCAAAAACATAAGATCAACACAAGTACATGCTATGAAATATGCGAGAAGGAGTACAAGCTATATGGGGAATAAGAATAGGATGATAACATAGAAAATAATTGAGAGAAAGGTTCATTTTCAGGATGGATGGTCAGAGAAGTCTTCTTAAAGGAAAAGGCAGAGGATCCTGGGAAGACAGAGGGATCAGCAAGTGCAAAGGCCTTAAGACTGCAAGGAGCTTGGCATGTCCAAGGAAGAGAGTAAATGAAATGGCCCGCATGGAAGGGGATGAGGTCAGAGGAGATTTCAGGGCCAGATCATGCACGGCCTTGTCCACCATGGTAAAGAGTTTGCAATGAGAATCTACTGATGTGCTTTGAGTTCAGAGAAGAGAACCCATCTCCCTTTAGAGGAATATAAGGAATTTTAACTCAGAAACTTCATGGCTCAGTGCTAATTCAATCTTCCAGTCAACCCTACTCTGACCACATAGTCTATGTCTTAGTTCACAGATGTAATGTGTTAGCTTCCTAGGGATACTGTAGCAAATTACCATACACTGTGTGGCTTAAAACAACTAAAGTTTATTCTCTCATAGTTTCTAGAGGCTAGAAGTATGAAATGATGGTGTTTCAGGGCCATGCTATTCTGAAAGCTCTAGGAAAAATATTCTTCCTTATTTCTTCCTACTTTCTGATGGTTCCCAGGAATCCTTAGCATTCCTTGACTTGTAACTGCTTCACTCTGATCTCTGCCTCCACTACCACACGGCTTCCTCATTGTGTGTCTCCTCTGTGTCTCTGCATCAAAATCTCCTTCTCCTTTCTCTTATGAACAGAACAGTCATTGGATTTAGGGTCAAACCTAGATCAGTATGACCTAATCTTAAAAACTAATCGCATGTGCAAAGATCCTATTTCCAAATAAGTTCACTTTCTGAGGTTTGGGGTAGACATAAATATTTGTAAAACACTACTCAAATACAATGGGCTTTCCTCATGATACACTTTGTGTCTTAATAACTAGTTTGTCTTTGCAGCTCTGTCCTGCTTTCATATCTGCTAGGTAATACCTTCACTTTGGGGACCCTTCCTTAATTTTTCCAATCTGTTCAAGGCTGGAGTCATGCTGATTAAATTCCAACCGTTCAGCTGATTCCCATACCTGTTGCCTAGGTCCTGCCTTGCTGGAAGATTTCAATATTGTCTGGCATACTGGATTGTCATTATGTTCTCCAAATACCATGTTCCCCTGCCTGGCTGGACATCCACCCCACCTGTTTAGAATAGTCCTAAAATACCAACCCCCATCCCTCCAACCATAGGTAGGTCAAGAGGTTGGGACTTCAGAGCTAAGCTTATTTTCTAGGTGTCTGTTCCTTCTGTCTGAATGTCAAACTATCTCCTAAGCTTAACATTTCCTTTTGGAACACAGCCCACACCTTCAGGATTGGTCAGAAACTTAAACGGGATTGCCATCCAATTTCCAGAATGGAATTAACTCAGCTACTGATCCATTCGCCCTTTCCAAAGTTTTAACTATCTGCCTTGTAAAATTTAGTATTATCTAAGTAAATTGTTTTCAGAGCTGTCTAACGTTGTGACATAAAAGAAATGGCTGTATTTTCATTATTTCATGGGATTAAATTTTAACACTTAAACATTCAAAATAAATACTCAATAAGTACTACATAATTAAAAAGAGAATTTATTCTTGGGATGCTAAGAACAAATATCAGAGTAATAATTCAATAGCAGCAAACCTCATCAATCAGAAATAGAATTCTCTGGGGTCAGGTTGAGTTATTTTGGCAGTAAATGGCATGCACATGGGTCCATATATCACAACCTCACTGATTATGCTAAATCACTCTGAATAGATATTAAAAGGGTGAGAGAGATGGGGTCAGACGTCTAATCGTGATTATAGAATGAGCTAATCAATATCACTTCTTCACCACTGAATCCTTTTAGTGAAAAGGATCAATTTACTCATCTTCTAAAACATGGTAGGGTGGGAGACTTCTCCAAAATCCAAAGTTTACTTGAAAATAAAAGCACTGTTTTTTTGATTATCCACCCATTTCAAACCTTCCCTCCCTATTCACAGTTTGTTAAAGTCACAACAGGAAGTGGGCCTTCATCTATTCTAAGGTGACAAAAAAGGCAGTGCCACAGAGCAATGCAAACAGAAACCAACAGTCAACTGGACAAGCCTTTGTCAAGGTGTGACCACATGTCTCAGAATCATGTTTATAAAATCGTTCTGAAGCACCAGCTGAGACCAACTGAGTCAATCAAAATTTCTGGGGATAGATTCAGGAATGCTATTATTTGGGAGAAGTTAAGGAAATTAGTTTTGCCAACCCTATCCACACTAAAGTTTGAGAAGTATTAACAGTAGGTCCTTTAGCAAGACAGTATTATTAGTAGACACTAGCAATAGAGCTGGTATTGATTGAAAGTAATTGACCTTGACAGAGAAAAATTCAGGAAGAATTTGATGCTTGAACTGAGAGGAAATACTAATAGCTTATATCATCTTCTTCAGTCTTGAAAAAAGGTCTTTTCTCATACATGCTTCAGAACCTAAAGAAAGAATTAGTGTATAAGTTGCTCAAGACATTACCCTGGACTCACAGCAAGTCTCAGCTAGGCCAACATAGCTGGAGTAGGAATGGGCTGAAGTACAGCATGAGTGGAGTACAAGGGTAAAAGCAACAGAAAGAGAGACAGGCAAATAAAAAATGATATGTATGTCTTTTCTGGCCATAACGTAAATAGCAAAGAGTTACAAAAAAAAAAAAAAAAAAACAAGAAACAGGTAGAGTGACTATGCTTAAAGTAACTTCACTGGCTAAAGTGAAGGATCTCCTGTTTATTTGGAAAGCAAAAACTATAGCAAGGAAGCCCTTGTTTATACAATATTGATAATATCTATGATATAGCAAAGTTGAATGAATATGAAGAGTTCGATTTTTCAGTATGTGTTAATGAACCTGCTCATTAGGCTTATTAGGATCAGTATCTATTTGGAGCAGAGCAACGTTAAGGAAAATTATTGAAATAACTGATGGAACTTTCTTTCCTGACCTTAAAAGATGAAGGTTGACAACTCCAGATATTTGCAGGTCTAGAATGGGAAGAGAATGGGGCATTTTGGTCTCAAAGAACTGAAAAGAGAATGTTTTGATATATTCAAGCAAAATATTTGAGTATTGAAGTAGGCTTCATTAGGCCACTGTAAAAGATAATATTTGATAAAAACAGATGTTGCTATGTATTGACATAACTAGTCCTCTTGAGGACCCACCACATGAGGTCACCATATTGCTGGTCACTACTGTTTTATGCCCAAAGTGATAAGGAAACCATAGCAGTGTGTGTGTGTGTGTGTGTGTGTGTGTGTGTTTAGAGATATATTTATGTAAATTAACTTATTGAAATTATATTTGCAACATGGCCTTGACCTCTCAAGGTCTTACTGGTTTAATAAATAAGTGAAGTGGTCTTTCAAAAATCCATACTTGAAATTTTAGACTAGGAAATTTAGGAAGGATAGCATTTGCCAAATATAGAAATAAATATTAAAGATGATTACATCTAATACTTTATCTTCCCTTTCCACTCCCACCCCAGATATTATCAAATGCATTTAAAGAATCACAAACTATAGCTCAGATCTTTTTAGCTTCTGGGATATCTTTGATGATTCATGCCCAGGAATATCACAAATAAAAAAATCAAAATAACGCTTTGAAAAATGCCTGGCTCCGTTGATTTTGTGGCAAGGCTCTTGCTTGTCTGAGTTCAATTTAAATGCAGTTCTTTGTTATTGCTTCAAGAGGATGATAGTCATTTCTAACAAGCACAAATTATTCAGAGCATGACCCCAAATGCTGTATTTCAAATAGCCAAAGAAAACAAGCTATCCCCTAACCTACTTCACATCACAGGAAGAGAAGCTGTGTGAAAAGAGAGCTGCGAAAGGACAACCTGACCCAGAGAGGCTCGCCGTCACTGGGGCCCTCCTCCTGGCTTTAGTGGGTCTCTGGATGGGCCAGTTGCACAAATACAAGAAGATCAGGCCAGCATCCTGGAAGAGGGGAGGGGGCTTGGTATCACCCTCCTTGGATAGCTGTTTGCCAAGTTCTAGTTAACCCAGTTACAGTAAAGCCATTGTGGACTCTTTAGTGGAGCAAGACTGAAATCTACATGGCATTCACGATTTTTTGATGGCCATAGCCACAGCAGTAGCTTCAATTTAGTGGCTTAGACATTACCATGAAAGGGGGCGGGCAAAGGCTCAAGAGCAATGGATTTTACAGCAATAGGAAATAGAGCACATTTTGTGCAGCCGCCAACTCCTTTGCATTTCTGAGGATGAAATGCCCCCTAGATCAAAGTGACAAAGTGGTTAGGATATTCACGGGCCAGAAGACAAAAGAGTTCACTCACTGCCAAAAAAACAGCTTACTGCTAAGTATTTAGAAGTTTAATAACAGTACTTACATGAGAAGCAGAATGCAGGAGGCTAACTTGAAAGTGCACAGTTGAACAGGAACTGGTCATTCTCCTTCATGCGGGCAGTCAGTTGCGATGGGATATGAGGCTTACCCGCAGTCACTCATTCATCCATTACACTTATTTTGAGCACCTGCTATGTGGGGCACTATGCTAGGTGTTATAAGGAGTATAAAAATGCATAATAATAAAAGCCTCTCCCTTAAAGAGCTTTTGGGCTTTCAGGGAAGATCATATTTATGCACAAATTAAGGTGTCAGACCACCTACACGGTAGTTATAAAGGAAGTGGGTAAAAACTGGATTTGCAATCTTTAGCTCAACACCCTCCTCAAGGGGATGAATGGGCAGAGGTTAGAGAGAGAGAGAGGCAATTGCTTTGGAAGCATTTCTGTACTCATTCTCCACTCACCCCTACACTGTCAGTACAGAAGGCGGGGGGTGGGATGGGTCCCTCCTTATGTCATGCCAAGTGTAAGGCATGTCAAGGGAATGATTTGGGCAGCTTGGTTTGTATACTCTTAGAGTTGTAGGGGTACAGGGTCTGATGTCAGACCCACATTCAAAAAAATCTCAAGGCAAGAAGCTAGTGGCTGCCTACAGTGCTTGCCTTGAGGGCTGTATGAGAGTCAGCTTCACTTCAACCAAAGGCAGGGGCAAGGATGCATAAATGTTTCCCAGTCCATGTCCTGTGGAAAACAACTGCCCTAGAGCTATGTCAAAAATCCCTAACCCAAGAGGTGGCCAAGTGAGACAATGGGCTTAAAAGGAAAGGAGAGGAGGGAAAATAAAGATGCCTTCTGCTTGAATCTTATGGAGATCAGCACACTTTGTATATTACTTATAGCACATTAAAATAGAAAGTATTAAATCTCACTTAGATACTCGAAGGTAAAATGCATGAAGAAAAAACATTTTTAAAGCCCCCTAAGACTTGTTACATACTACTTTTATGTCACTAAATCAAGGCCTGGTCTAAAAATGGTTATGTCTAGAAACTCAAATAGTCAAATAAAAAGTTAAATCCTAAGTTATCATCCAGGTATTTAGCTTACAGGACTCCAAGTTTTTGGGTTTTTAGAAATTTACAGATCCAATTTTTACCTATATATCTACATGTCTAACATAAGATATTATCTGAATAAAAATGTGGGCTCAGACTCAATTCAAATGTGTTTGGTTCTTCAGAAATTAAAAAAAAAAAAAACCTCAGAGTGAATCATATTAGGAATGATAAGGAGATTTCATTGTCTTTCCCACAGATGCTAAGATTGGGTGGAGATGGAAAAGACTAAACCAGCTTCCTTAGTCTTAGTCCTAGAATGGGGAGGTGTGGATATTCAGAGTGCAAAGAACAAACCCTGCCTCAATACCCTAGCTTCACTTCTTTACCTCATTAAAAATCCCCTTTCCCATTGATTGCTTCTCTAACCCCCTTGACTGCTTATCTGAGCAGGCAATGACGCTAAAGAAGTCTCCTGAAAGCTAAGGTCAAGGTGTGTTGCAGGTCACAGAAAGCTAAAGTATAATCCAGAAGTCATCAGCCCACACCCCTCAGTTCTGAAGCCCCATGAAGTTAAGTGGCCTACCCATCACAGCACAGAGTTCGGTGGCAGGGATCAAAAGGAGAAGCAAAGGTCTTCTGCCTCGCTAGTAAAGCTCTTTTGGAAGGTGTAAAGGAAGGAGTTTGGGTTCACACATAGTCTCTCTCTCTCTCTCTCTCTCTCTCTCTCTCTCTCACACACACACACACACACACACACACACACACACACGCAAACACACATGAGAGAGAGAGAGAGAGAGAGAGAGAGAGAGAGAGAGAGAGAGAGAGAGAGAGAGAGAGAGAAGGTAAAGATTTTCCTGTTCCAGCACCCATAGTAGTCAGGGACATCTGTTTCAAGAAATTTTATTTGGTTTTCTGAAATGTCCCCAAAATTAGTCATTTGGAAGCCTCCAAAAAAGTTTCAAAACCACTTAATGAGTTAGGAAGCTGCACGATGTGTTTTGAATTGAACAATTTATTCAATAAACTGAGAATGTCCTGACAGTTCCATTAATGCTGATACTTGCCAAGAAATATCACTGCAGTCAAGTGAATTCTGAAAAATACATTTTTATAATCCTTGATGGTCTGGAATACTTAGTACACACATTTTTAAGTCTTATATGGTCATTACCCAATCCAGACAGATGTGTCAGGTAAAAGGCCACACGGTCAGCTGTAGATCCTGCATCAATGTTCATTTTGTCCTCTGTGGGGTTCCCATTCCCAAGATGGTGCATGGGTCCATGACCTTCTAGGAACCATTGATAGATAAGCTTAACCCTTGCTCCTTAATGTTCTAATCTCACCAATGCCAAGAGAGATGGTCCTTATTATACCATCAAGCAAAGGTTTGAACAGAAGAACCAGCTGCTGAAGGAACCTCCTACACCTGTGGGTGCATTTCTTTATTTGATCATAGAGATTAAACCAAGGAGCTCAAACAAAACACCTGGAAGCCCCACCACCACCACCACCACCACCAACTGTTCTTTCAGTAGCAAAAAGAAAGCAAAATTTTCCATAACATGAATAATAATAAAAAAATGTACTAATGAGATTTACGCAATATTGGAAAGGAGACGTATGAATAGGTAATTACACCTTTAGGAGATTTACAGATTTCAACCAGTTTAAGCCTCAGGGTATGATTATCTCATTAGTCCTGTGCACCCAGAACAAATATAGAATAGAATGGGTGTGACCAGTGAACACCACTTTTGCCAAAAACTTGTAAAAGACAAGCTGTGGATTCAGAAAGGTATGTACCAAATGCTACCTAAGTGGATTTCATGCTTAGGAAAGGAGAGCACACCTGGCAGAGCAAGCCCTCCACGTTCAGAGACTTTTGCATATCTGCCACATTGCCAGGCTTCCAAACTAACTACATTTTTTCATCCCCGTTCCCAACCACCGCTTCTCAGAGTACTTTACATTCTTTCCAGACCACTCAGAAACTACCATCTTACCACACTCTGGGGCTTCCTCAGTGACTCGTTCCTCTAACGGTCCCTGGTCTGAATTTATGCTCATCCCCTTTTTACTCCTTGGCGGTGCCTGAGCAGCATGAGGCCAGGTGGACTCTAAAGGCTTCAACCCACAGAATTGGCTTCAATTTGAACCCTTCTCTAAAAGGGGGGTAGAGGAGAGAGAGAAAGCTGGGAAGGGCACAGAAGTTCCGCTTAAGAGAATTGCTTATTAAGCAAGAAGAGAGATAAAGGAAGTAGCAACATGTCAGAAGAACTCCTTCATTAAAAACTAACATTGAATCAGCTCCTACAATGTGCTGGGCACTATTCTAAGAGCTTGACCCATATAAATTCATCTAATTCTCTCAATAACTTCATGAGCTAAGTATCACTAGGATGCCTATTGTATAGAATAGGCAATAGAAGAGCACAGAATTAGAGGCTTTGGTGTTCAAGGTTAGATTGTTGGAGCCAGGATTAGAATCCAGACAGGCCACTCAGTAATCATAACAAAAGTAAGTGCTCAATAAGTGTTAGTTATGTGCCAGGTATTTTGCTATTTGAGTTGTATGTTGATCTCATTTAATTCCTACAACATTCCAATCAGGTAGGTATCTTTATGATGTCCACTTATACATTGTCCTTATTTTATATCTCAAGTTTAGAAATGTTAAGCAATAGAGCCAGTTACCAAGCAAGGTTAGAATTTGTTTTTTCTCCTCACTATGGCCTCTACAAAGTTATATCTAGCCAGTCCCTAGAGAGGGTAGGTGGGCTGATTCAGAGGACATGGAGTGGTTCACCATTGGAGGAGGTCAAATATTTACCTGAATGGAGTGGACTTTTAAAGTAATTTCCAACCCTGAGATTTAGGGGTATAGAATTGTATTCATTCACATATGTTTTCATGCTTTTCTTGTGTCCTTTGTCTACAGGTTTTATTTCCTCTCTCCCTGAGGTAGCAAACTACCTTTTATTTTTCATGTTTAGTTTCACACAAGATCTGGATGCCATATTCAATAATGATCACTGCTGCTGTGTCTAAGTTTAGGATTATGGAATGCCCTGAAAAACAAGTCTGAATTGTCTTCTTACAAAACAGGCATCTCCTTGCTTAGTGTTTTCTGCCCAGTGAGGATCACATTGTTCAGACTTGTCATGAACTGGGTGCTCCTAAGACAGCAGTGCCACCACACCCATGTGTTACATCAGGGGTGTTTTCTTTCCATTCAGTTCTGGGACTATAGGATGATGCAAGGTCCTGGTCTGCTGGGAAATATAGTGACCAGCCAAACCGAGAGATAATGGAAAGTCATTAGATTACAAATTGATTATTATAATGGACTCAATTTTTCCAGGAGCAAAGACATCATAATGAATATCATTATTATTATCTAGTATTTATTGAGCATTTACTGTGTGTTACTCTACTAAGCACTTTACATTTTTACATGTATATCACACTTAATCCTTACCAAAACAAAACAAGGCCACAACGTTAAAATATGTACTCAGATCTACCATCAGTTTAAAAGTGGAGAAACCGAGACTCTGAAAGGTTAAATAACTTGTCCAAGTTCACACATTTGGGAGAGATGGAGCCAGTGACTAACACAATCACTGGACTCAGGGAAGACTACCTCTTCACCACAACTCAACATGGCCCCCCACCATTCCTGTATAATACATAATGACAGCATCTCAAATTTCTCTCTTACACGAGCATTTATGTACACTACCCTCCAAGTGCCAGCTGTGGGATTTGAATTTTCAGTCTAGGTTTTGAGGCCCAACCTCCATAGAAAAATTCCTCTCTACTAGCATGCTTATTTATGTCTAATTATTCTCAGAATTATAATTTGAAGAGCTGGAAGCAGAATCTTACATAAATATAAGGCCCTCACTTTGAAATACACTGATGGTGTGTTCTAAAACTGATACTTTTGTTGTTTGTGGGGGAGGGTCAATTTTGTTTGATGCCATGAAGGATTATCTTTTTAAGGTATTACCCTTCTAAAATAGGATAAAATAAAATCATTTTTAATGTTTTGGCCATTTGCTCCTTGCATAAAAAAGGTTTGGGCTATATTTTATGACACTGACACTCTAAAACAATGGAAGTAACAAAAATTAAGTATATAAAAAAGGACAAGAATCAATAAGTTGGAAGTTTAAACTTGTAAAAAATTAAGACTCCAGAGACAGATTCAACTTACTAAAGATTTAGGGACTCCTGACTCTAGATTGGCTTGAAATAATGATACTATGAAAATTACATCCTAAAACTTCCTTGGAAATGAGTTATCCCATTACCATCATTTTCATATGAGAAAAATAATGCGTATGGTGTTAGAGTAGCTTGTTTGGGGAATTTAGGAACAGAAATAGGCAATAATACGTTTTCAGGCCCATTTCCTTATTCTTACCACTTGTGTTCTGTTTCCTATTTAATTCTGTCCTTACGTCTCTTTTCTCACTTCCTTCACCAATGACATTTTTCATTAAAAGGAGCTTTGACCCACTCAGCATGAGATCACATTCAAGTGCCACCTCTGCTACTACCTCACTGGTTGACAAAATATTTCCCCAGGTGCTGGCCTATTTCCTTGCCATAATTTTGCTCAGCTGCCTCACTCTTGCTGACTCCAAAACAAAAGCATGTAATGTACTGCTGATGGATATACCCTAAAGCATAGGTCACAGCAATAGGGACAACTTACTCATTCTGAATTTTACAAATTGGGAAGCACTTGTATTTCAACCACTTTTTAAGCACCTGGAAGCTCCAGGCAGGTGATGTAATATGTTCTCTTGATAATAAGCCAGAACCAAGATTAAATATTGGTCTTTCTCATGGACTTTCAGCCAGAAACCAAACATTACCTTCTTCCTTTACTATGGTGAAGTAAAATTTTTGTGTCAGATAGTTCCAGTTTATTTCATCACCCTAGTTTTCCTTTTCGTAGGAACTCTTCTGTTGGAACAAATCAATTCAGTGGTATTCACCAAAAGATGTTCTGAGTCTCCAATACCAGATACTGACCTAGAAGCTTTTGTGGCTTCTAGTGTCAGCAAGGAGAGGAATTTTGCTCCTTGTCCAGACATCGGAATTCTTCTCACACTGCGTCTCAGGCAGTACCTTTCCTACATCATGTCCCATACTGCCTCTTGGATGGCACAGTGAGGGTTGCCAGTTGGCAACCTCCCTCCTGGCCAGTGCTCTGCAACAAATTCAACTAGTGAAATCAGAGATCATTGCCAGCCCAGATTATCCCGACCCCATTGCTTCCATCAGAAGGAGGTTGAAACTCTGCCCTGGGAGGAAATGGCAGAAAGGGAAGAAGGTGCACCTGGGAGCAGAAAGTCTAGCAGATGGATCTTTTGTTCAATATATATCTCTTATTCAATAGCTATAAGCTCCAGCAATCTGTATATTCCAGTAACAAGTTGCTGGAATAGAAGATTTTTTTACAATTCACAATAATTTATATTTCTCCTTATTTGGTGATACATTGTGAGTTTTTATCTACCCAACAAGCATCATGCATTGAATATCTCAAAATACACTTAAAACAACACCCCAAAACCAAATTCAGTAATAATACTCAGGTCTTTCTGCATACCCCTCCCCAAAACAGAATATCATTTCCAAAGTTCAGTTAAGATCTGCTAAGGACATCCCATGTCTCAACCGGATGCCTATCCTTTCCCTTCCCCACCAAAAACCACTGTGTGTGATTTGCTGTGTATAAGGCACTGTGCTAGATATTAGGGGTACAATAGTCAGCAAAACAGAGAGCCATTATCTTCACGGGGCCTATGTTCAGAAAGGAAGACAGAAAATGATCAAATAAACAATCAAATATATACAATTATCAACTGTGACAAGTGCAATGGAGAAAGGTATCACCATACTCCATATGCAGCTATGTTCCTGATGGACCTGTGACAGGCCGAGGTGTGCTTATCAGTTATCTACGTAAAGTCTGCAGTCCTTTGAGTTTTCTCCCATTAGAGAACGAAATGACCTGCCCCAAATAATCAAATCAATAAAGCATAACCCCAAAGAGAAGTGGTTAGTATCAGAAAGGGGTAAATAAGAGAGACAAAGTGGTAAAAAGAGATATGGAGAGAGTTAGAGAAATAGGAAATTCAAGATAACATGCTGACATTGAGTCTTCCTGTTCAGGATTCAGAGAATAAGGAATGAGGACATATGCTCTGGAGCCGTGAGCATGGCAGTGGTGAATGGTATGTGATCAGCCATGAGATTTTCTGCATTTGAAAGGATCTTGATCCAAAACAAAAGCTTACCTTTATTTGTAGTTCTGTTCTTTTAAACTGGAACATCACTATTCAGCATGCTCTTTGCTCTGTGCAATTGTGAACACTTTAGCCTGCTGCCAAATGATGTAGCTGGTGACCAAAAATGCTGCTGAATGGTGCTAAAGAGGAGGAAGAAAATCCAGTGAATTAGTCCTAAGCACTGCAAAAAAGGCTGCCCCCTGATTTACTTTATCAGGTCATATTAGAATTGTATATCTGATCACATGCAAGGTTTTCACACAAGTGGAGATGGCTACGATCCTCAAAGTGCCGATAAGTACCCCTAGGCCACTATGGACAGGTCAGCAGCTGCTTATAGCATGCCCTCAGTGGAATTTAACAAGATAAACTGCTTCCTTGGCATTTATTTTTACACTTTGCATGGGTTATATTTACCTCTTGCCTGTTGTTGATGATCAACTTGGATGATCTGCTTTGAAATCTCCCAAACAACCTAGGCATAACTGATTCAGAAATACTTTGAAAGTAGCAAATACATTATTGTATAACTACAAGAAGGCCTCTGTTTTGCACAACAAGTATTCAGGGAACACTTCTACTGATAACTGAGGGCTGGGTGATGAGCAAATGATACCACTGGAAAAACAACTCCATCCTAGAACAGAAATAAGCTTGGATCCTAAGCATAGAACTCTACCATTCACAACCCTTGATTCAGGCTTCTCTATTTGAGCTTACACAATCAGAAAACTTGGCTGTGATGTTTGAAGCTCTCAAATTATCCTTGAGGACCTAGCTGTACTACTACAATGTTCAGGTGAATAATCTGAGAAGAAAGCTGTCTATTTTTAAAGTTATGATGTTAGAATGGTAAGGCTTAAGCTTTTTAAAGTATTTAGCATCACATGTAAAATGAGTGGGAAAAATGGTCACAAAAATCGAAAATGAGAAAAGAAATACATTGAGAACAAAGAAAAATGGAAAGTTCTGGGCATGTGGGTGGGTGGCTGGTAATAAGTTAAAGCATTGGTTCTCAAGGTGAGGTCTCAGGGCCAACAGCATCACCCAAAAGAGGAAGTTCCTGGAAATACAAATTCGCAGACCCCACCCCAGATCTGCAGAGTGAAAAACTCTGTCAGGGAGCCCAATAATCCATGGTGTGACAAGCTCTACAGGTGATGTTGATGAAAGTTGAAGTCAACCACTGAGTCAGGGCATAAAGACCCAAACACAAGGGAGAGAAAAGCAAAATCGAGCAAACCATCTTCTCCCAGGCAGGATTATCAGGACAGAACTTCATCATCTCCAGAAAAAGAAACTCTAATCTTGGAGTCTATAAATTATTGGAGGGTCTAATGATCCAAATAATGATGGAAAAAGTCACTGAAGTAGACTGATTGTAAAAGTACTCTTTACCTGAATGGCCCCTAAGTGTATCCCCAACAAATGTGCTTGACAGGTATTTATTGAACACATTCTGGGTTCCAGGCAGTGTGCTAGACCCTGAAAATACAACTATAAACAAGACAGTTGTGTCTCTGTGACATTTGCAGGATTTCTACAAGTTCACTACAAACAGTGTTTTCATCTCCAAATTCTTAAGTGACTGAAATCAGCTTTAAGCCTAGGCAGCTGAAGTTTTTGTGGTCTGGCAAGTTCTTGGTATGACTCCCTTCACCTGAATCTGAGTGTGTTCCTTCTGAATAGTTCACTGAGTAAGAAGAATTTGAAAAGGAATTAATAAAACACATTCTTTGAAGTTGGAAAAATATAATCTCCCCTGATCATAGACTAAGTATATTCAACAAAATCAGATGCAGATAAAACAAATGGCAATGCTTCTATGTTGTATAATCTGCCTAAAGATTGTATATACCTGAGGGGATTCCTATTAGAGGTCAAAGGGGATGCTGAAGGATTGAAAATTCAAGAAAAAGAAACTGCACCATACTGAAGGAATATCATTAATGCGGTCTGTCTGATTTAAAGTTAAATGCCAGAGCTGTTTCCCCACCCTTCCTTCTCCTCCCCAAAATGTCTAAGCAGCTCTTAAGTCTGGGATATTAACAAGAGAGAGTTTTATGTAAATGGAAGTTTCTTTTTCTTTCAAACTCTTTCATTTAGCATAGATCAAAAAAGTGCTTGTGTATTCATAAAAGTGACATCCCTTTGCTAGTTCAGTTTGCCCAGGCTAAGAAAGCAAATGGATGTTTTGACAAAAAAGTCTTAACTAACCCTCATGGTTGAATATACCAATTATGTTGAGAAACACTCTGTTTATTGAGCGTTCACCTATAATGGGAGATGGTGCAAGGTGAAATTTAGGGAACATTTAGAATATTCTAATTATATTTTTCTTTTTGAGGTGCCTAACTTGCCTTCAAATATTATTGTGATTCTCACATTTCTTCCACAAGCATTGCAAGACCCTTAAAAAGATACCAAATGATGCTAGAGTCAGAGCCATCAAAGCCATGTAATTCTAATCTGTAGAAATTATTTCACTGAGAAATTAACATTTGCTCAGCCCAGTCCAATCTATGGGTCCAGTTTCTGAATTCAATTTTCTCCCCTAAATTCATCTTTTTTTTGTACAGTGAGACAGCAGCCTATAGTCATATCTCTGCCAGAATTTTGAGGGCACCAGGAAGAAAAGTACAAAAATAGTAATTTAATATCTTTCTTCTGTAGATATAACTCTCCTTTAGTTCTGGTTTCATGCTGGCAAGGCTCCTGTAATGCTTTCAACACACCTGAATTTTGTAACTCCCTATCTTTTACTCACCACTGAGTATAGACTAATTTGTCTCTCCTGTTTTAAGACAATGCAATTCTACAGACCATCAACCCAAACTCTAGTCTGGCTCAATCTTCAGTGGTCTTCAAAGCTAAGATGGGAAAGGAGCTCAGAGACTCTAGACCCTAGTACTACTACTGATGGGAGGAGCCTTCTAAGGAGCACAAGCCCAACATTTTGATCAAAGGACAAATGGTTTGGCTGTGGCTGGATTTCCCCTGGGACTTAAAAATTCAACCAGTTATTTAAGTTGACATATAGCCAGCCTCATTGTGATCTGCTTCTTAGACTCCCTAAGGCAAGTAGCATTGCATGAGTTTAAGGAGGCCAAACACCTCAGATAAAGGACTTAGGGATCCAACAAATGAAAACTAAACAACTCATAACCACACACACACACACACACACACACAATCTAGGAACCCCAAAGTCCTGCAGTGGGGTATTTTTCAACCTCAGAAACACAATGCTCTTTTGTTTTGTTTCCCTTCTCTCCATTATCAACTAAGTAGTGTTTAATGATTAGAGTTTCATATTTTTTCACCTGTATGAAATTGACTTTCCATCCTTCATCTCCCTCTTGCACTTTTCACCACTTACATGATACATATCAAACCTCATTTCAATGCCTTCTTTGAAAGACAGACCTTTGCAAACCTCTCAAACATGGATACCCTTTTTCTCAGGCAAAATACAATGCATTGAAACTCTCTTAACACAGAATTATCCAGATGGTCCCTGAGAGTGAATAGAAAGAACTGATAATCAAAAGTAAACACTAATGATTTGGGAAGAAATCAAGTCTTGTCATTGACATAGCACTCATTCTCTCAATCTTATCACATAAATTTCTGCTGCTCATTTACTGATTTACTTGGAGTAACAAAATTCAGAAATTTTTTCATGTGCATCTCATTTTGTCCTTCATACCCTGTCTTTGTTCCACTAATTTAAACAAGTTATTCAGTCTTCTTGGTATAAAATGAGGCAGTTGGCCTACATGGCCTCTAAATTCCTTTCTAATTCCTAAAGTCTCTGGTTCTTTTCTAAAAGTCTCACCTTCTTCAGGATCTTTCATGATTTTTCCCTACCAGGACCAAAGCATTCCATTCAATTCATTTTAATACAATTCATTCCTTCACTCATTCAAAAAATATTTATTGAACATTATATTCTAGGCATTTTGCTAGGTACTACGCTTAACAAGCCATAGTCTAGAATTTTGTATATTTTATATCTAAGTAACTACTTATTTTAAAAGTTACTATATGCTCTTATGTAGCATGTCATCCATTGTGTTTATATGTGCCAGTGTAGACATATGTAAGGTCTAACACTCTTGAAACTATAGAAACCTTCAAGTTTAGGAAAATGTTCTATCAATTTAGGCCTTATTAGACATAGTGGTTAACAGATAATCTATTTAGTATAAAAACAAAACAAAGTAATATTTTATTAAGGCAAATAAAAAGAACACTATATATATTTTTCTTTCATTTTCTGAGATAGGCTCAAAGAATACAAAGATCAAGAACTCAAATCCTGACTGTGAAGGCACTTAGAATGAGATTTGAAGAATGTTTGCCTTCAAGTACTTTTTTCAGTGATCTTCAACCATTACCAATCATTGTTTAAGTTTTTACAGAAAACCAGAGTAAAATTATATCAATTAGGCAAATAAATTCAGATTTCATTTCTAATAAGATTTTGTTTAAAGTCAAGTAAATCTCAACATCAATATATATCTAGAATTCTAACCCAAGTACTTTGAAACCCTATAAAGTGAACCTATACTTCATAGGATTCCTAAGTATGTTAGAATATTATCATTGTATTGGTCTCTATTCTCTATCTTAGGAAATTTAGAGGTGTTCACAGGCTTAGGCATTTTACATAGACCAGATATAAGTAACACAAGACAAATCAAAGTGCTCTTGAATTTTTGTTCCCTGTTGGCAAAAATTCATCTGAATTTTTTCCATCAAATGTGTTTTCTTTGGGGTTCAGACTCTGAGTCATCAATAGTGTCTGGATTTTAATAATGATGACCTTTCATTGAATATCTTGACTACTCTAAATACTGTGATAAGTGCTTTATATACTTGGTCCTCAGAACATCCTTGTGAATTAAGAATTATCTCCTTTATTCCCTAGATGAAGATAATGCAGCTAGGGTGGACATCGAGATAGGGGGTGGTAGGTCTGGATTTAGACCTTATGCTCTTCCACTACATCACCATGAGGCAATGTGTTAAGTCATCATCAGCCTTCAGTGGTCCATCATGGAGAATTTTGTCAGATTATTGTTTTGCAAGAGGATTGCTTTAATAGGAAAAAAATGATACATCTGGTGAAAGGGGCCTTTCTCAGGGTGGTAATAACAGAGCTGGTCTCTTAAGTGAAGAGAGGTAGCAAAAGATATATTAAAGGTTGCAAAATTTGGAGAAAAAGAATATAATATTCATTGAAGACTTAATGTGTGCATTCATAGTCCTAAGTGCTGCACATGTCTTAAAGTATTTAAACACCCAAGGTCATGGAAAGGTCCCAAATTTGGAGACATCACAAAGAACGATGGTAAAATAGGAACATGCCAAATAAACTCTGCCTACCTCAAGGACATTCCATTGCAGTGACAGCCATCTTAAAAAGGTATTATAAACTGAATAGGTGACTATCTGGGCATGCCCTCCTTTCCTAATTTAGGATCTTGCAACCTAAAATGAAGTACTAACATAATGAGCATCTACAGATCTAGGTTTGTATGGCCTGAAAGTTGTGCAGTTTGGAGGGCCCTATTTAAGAAAAAGAATATAACGTTGTAAATACAAATTTGGTTTCGGTAACTGATTGATATGATAATTAGGTTTGCAAATTTCACAAAAACATATGATTGCATGAGCACATTGTTAGAGCTATTGCCAGAATCTTGGAAGAGGCAAGTTGAAGCAGGGCACAGCCCTTAATTTTAAGTTCGGTGTACTTCACAGTACATCAGCCTCTGATGATGAGCAGAGTGGATATATTTAGCTGGATGACAAAAAAAAAAAATAGTCACTGAAATTGCAAGTTGAAGCTATCTTTCAAAATAACCACCAACAGTCAACTATTGAACTAAAAGAACTTTAGAATGGCTGAATCTTAGGATGTGACCTTAGGAACTTAGCAACAGATCATCCAACTGGAAACTGAGGCACATGTAATTGGGTTCAAAAGTGAGGCTAAAGTGGGCAGGCCACGGTGGCTCAGCAGACAGGGTTCTCACCTGCCATTCCAGAGACCTGGGTTCGATTCCAGGTGCCTGCCCATGCAAAAAGAAAAAAAAAAAAGTGAGGCTAAAGGAACTTGTCTAGCAGAGTGACAAAATGGTATAATGTTTCACTCCTTAAACCCCTTCTGGGAAGCAACCACCACCTCTCCGTCCTGAATGTGTCAAAACACATCAGAGCATTAGACGAACGACTCAGACATTTACCACATTTCCATTCTTGTATATTGACTGAAAGGATAGGGAGGGGCAAGGCATAGTGAGGCAGTAAGCATCCTGTTACACATAATCTTCCCAACAGGACAGGCTGCATTTCTTGATTTGCTATCACATTCAGATACCCTTTGTTTCTCAGTAATAGACATTTTCCTTCCACCTTGCAAAAGTTCACTTAGAAGGAATTTAATGTATTAAGAGAACATTAAAATATTCTTTGGTGGGGTCACTTATTATTTAATTCTACCCCAGTAGAGATAAAGAAACATGAAACATAGATACAAAAATCAGAGGGCTCAAGTGAATGGGATCCAAATGGCTTTCTTAGAGAAGTATCTAATGAAATGAAATTGTGGTTTTTCTTTCAAAACCAATCTTGAAATGAAGGAAAAATGTCTTATTCAGAGCGAAACATACATTTTTAGGTGATGGGCACAGACTGGCTTCCTTATTTGTACCCTTAGATTTTTTTTTTCTGAAGTCTGGAGAGATTGAACTTTTCCCTGCTGTTTGTTTGATTTGGTCTGAGTTGAGGCCAAGAGATGTGGTGATGGAAGTTTGGAAACACAATTAAAAAGAAACGCATGCAGCGGTTTTTCTGGGGTCCTAATTAACTGACCCATTTCTAGGTAACATTAGGGAAGTTGTGGGTTGTGATTATTATCTCTTTAAAGTCCTAATTAAAATGTCAAACTGTAAGGTAGAATGTCTTCAAAGCTGTGGGTAATTTGATTGTGTTGGCTTATTGGAAAAATGGCCTTGGAAATACAAATAAACCAGCCACTAGAAAGATCCCAGAAGTCCAGGCTTTATTCCAGGAGCATAATCTGTTGAACCAATAGCATTTCATAACTAACCACTCACCAAGTGGTAGACATCCAAATGTCAAAGCCAGTTTCATAACATGGGAGCACATAATATGCTGCACATGAATGCCTCATCTGTCATAGCTACTTGGGTTTGAAAAGGGTGTTTGGGGTTAGTTCACCTATAAAAGCTTGTCACCCAGATTTAAATGTTCTCCTATGATGAGCTTCAGAAATGGTCAGTACCCTACTACTCTCTAAATTAGTCCTGTGGAATCTGGGAGCTCTCAAAGAATCCTTGCACACTATGGCAGACATCTGTTACACTTAAGTATCTAGAAGATCTCAGGCAGAATGGAATCTGTTACATTTGGTTATGGACTTGAGCTATTTCATTTATGAACTAGATGCAGTTGCAATACTTTAGGATGTAAGTAACAGCAACAACAGAAAAAAACACCAAAAATGGATTATACAATAAAGACATTGGCTGTTGTATAATAAATATGCAGTTAATTAATACAGCATATTAGTGACATCAACAATGACCCACTTGCTTTCCATTTTTCCACACTGCCATTCTTTGTGTGCCTGCTGCTCCCCTCATTATCACACTAAAGTTGCATGAGCTCTAGGTACCACCTTTTCATAGAAGCATATCCAAAAGGAGAAAACAAGAATGTTACCTGCCATGTGTCTCCTTCTATTTTTTTCCTAGAAGTCCCTCAGCGAACCTGGACATTCCGCTGTCCAGACATTGCACCACATGCTCATGCCTAAACCAATCTCTGCCAAATGGGATTACCATGACTGGTTCAGCTCAATCAAGACTCACTTCCCACAACCACAGCTAGAAGGGGCCCAGTCTCCCCTAATGTGCATGGCATCTGATACTGTGAAACAAATTATAATTCCATTTGTATGGAGAAAATGCTTGAATGGTTGCTGTGTAGATGACTAACAGTGTCCACCCTAGTAAGTGATATGTCTGCCAGAGGTCTGAACACTGAGCTGCTTTTCCAGTGGTGGGCAGATATGTACCATCATTCTCTCTTTTATCTCTGCTCATGGCAATATTCTTAAAGAGTACCTAGCCACAAGACCTGTGACCGTGAACAAGAGAAAAAAACTATTTCCATGTTGGAATTAATATACTCATTCACTTGTTTATTCACAAATATAGATTGGGCTCCTACAGTGGCAGACCCTGTGCCAGGGATGTTACGAGAACAACTCATGCATGGTCCCTGGTCTCAGGGAGCTTATGCTGTAGTGAGGAAAATATACAAAGAAAAATCAGCAGTATGGTATCAAAGTGCTTTGATAAGGAAAGCACTTTGCAATAAAGTAACTTAGTAGGACAGCGTCATCCGTGCCTTGATAGGGAAAGTTCTTGGCACTATACTGAGGCACAAACACACCCAGTCTACTAGAGGAAGAGACTCCTGAGTTAAGAAACGAAGACTGAGATGAAGCTGGGCTGTAAATAGAAAGAGAAAAACAGCAACTAAATGAACCTTATCATTTGGCTAACTAAGCTAATTTCTCAAGGATCTCTATACTGCTAAATATAATTTTTAATGTGGGATACATAAATGAAATTCAGAAGATTAGGGAGCATGGAGAGAAAAAAGCCATATCCTTATTTTCATTAACTTCTAACTAAAAATTAGCAATTCCTTAAATTATAAATATAGGCAACAAATCACTGTCATATTATCATTACCCATGACTTCATTGCCAATAGAAATTATGGTTATTTCCTATTACATTGCGGTTGATGCAGCTATCTCAAAAAAAGCATCCTTGGGCTGAGGAAAAAAATAAGTGAGAGGTTGGAATATTTTAAACTTAGAAGTCTAGAGGGGCCCTGTAGAGCTGAACTTCAGACTTCTGAGCAGGGGATACCAGCAAAGGCTGATGGCACTGAGGTAGTTCTAAAAGCCAACTTTGCAAGTATTGGGGGGAAAAACTGTAAAATGAATTAGGATATTACTATGGGAGGTCACAGCTGCTTGTAAGGTGAAGAAGTATTTCTGGAGTTATGTTTACAGGAATAGGATATATGCAGGAAACAGGCAAGGTTTATCGAGTCCTTTCTCTCTCCTCCAGCCTCACCCTCTCCCTCTATTGCCCCACATTCTTAGGGAACCAACTGGTCATGCCCAGATATGATTTGCAAAGCCCCATTCCCCAGCATCACAAGGTGGGGTTTAAAAGGGTGGGCCTGGAGCTGAGAGACAATAGCACAATAATGCAGAGCAGGGGTTCATAAACTTCAACAAACTACCAAAGGATGTACAGTGAATAAAAATGAAATAAGAATGAACCAGCTCAACTTTTCCATGAACTCTGATTACTGTATAAGCCTATCAAATAGTCATCATGAAATGTTTACTTCATTAGAGTTCATTGTTGACACATCTATGCCCTGAAAGACAGTATTGAGAAGTTTCTTCCTTGTGACCATTTAAAAGAAGGTATGGGAGGCTGTTTTAGTTTCCTGACTACCAAAACAAATACCATGCAATGGGTTGGCATAAACAATGGGAATTTGTTGGCTCATGGTTTTGAGTACAGAAGAAGCCCAAAACCTAGGTTTTAACAAGGTGATGCTTTTTCCCAAAAGACTGTGGCATTCTGGAACTGGCTGGCAGTGATCCTAGGTCTTTGGCTTTTCTGGCTCATAGCAACGCAGATGGTAGCCTCTCCTGGCTTCTCTTTTCTCTCCAAGTTCTGTTGACTTCCAGTTTCTGGCTACTCCCTGTGCCTTTCTTTCTTTCTCCCCCCCACCCCCATGACCTTCCCACCTTCCCTATAGGCCTTCAGTAATTGGATTAAGACCCAGTCTAATTCAACTGGACCATCCCTTCACAGAAGTAACCTCATCAAAAGGTCTTATTTACAGGAGTTCATACACACAGGGAATGGATTAAATTTAAAACCGTCTTTTTTCTGGAGTACCTAGGTTGAAGCCACCACAAGAAACTTTCTTGATAAAGAGCTATAGCTAATTGGTAAAGGCAGTGACCCCTACTCAGGTCACTTTTGAAAGAAGAGGACCAGCAATAATAGCTTATCCTGCTATTATTATAACCACTTCTGGGCATACACAGATGGTCCCATAATCTCTTGGAAATCTACTGGGAAATTAAAAGAATTCTAAATCAGTGTAGCATTTTAAATAAAATAGCAATGACTTTAGTGGAGTCCTCCATTGCTGTGGGTGACAGAAATGGACTGGAGACAGAAGAGATGATAATTAGTAAGCTACTTTATTTATGGAACCTAGTCTCTGGTCAAAAGGACCACACATTCTCTGCCCTTGGATGACCTCCACTATTAATAATCACAAGGATTCTGAGGAATAAAAGAAAATACAGCACACTCCAGGTTGACTAGTTGGAGAGTTCATCAAATATTTCAGGTTCCAATTTCCCTAGGATGTTTGCACCAAACAACACAGTGGGCTATATAATATTTGGAATTTTTCTTTCCTATCCCTACCATTCTAAGTCTTTGAAGAAAGAAGAAACAAAAACCCTTTCAAAAGTATTTCACCATCTTTGGAAACTAAATTTCACTGGTGTCATTCAGCTCTTGCTTACTTCCCCATACTCTGCATCCCTGTGACTTTTTGTCTTGTTCACTATGGCTTCCTCAGTCAACAAGCACGTAGTGTGTGTTGTCTGCTTAGTGCCCAGCACTGCCCGAGATACTATGGGATTCTCAAAATAGCTTCCATTGTCAATGTGTTAGGAAAGCAGAATGAAGATATATAAAACAATTGCATTAAATAGAATGTTAAATGTAGCCAGTTTTCCATCATTCTAGTTAATAAATTCAACCCTTGAAAAGAGAAAAGAAAATAAACATTCATATGCTACAATATATAGTCTAAATTTTCAGGTTAAAAATAGGATTCAGAATGGGCCTAGAAGGATGAGTAGAATCTATACTGACTGAAGTGGGGCAGAGGACATAATTGAGAAAACCACAGAGGCAAAAATTAAAGTTCTGACTTACATGAGGCAAGGACTGAAAATTTGAGAGGAGAACTATAAAATAAGGTTCATAACAGTTTATGGAGGCACTTGAAAAATGGGTAAAACAGTATGGTCTTGAAGCAGGAACTGTTGCCAGTTCTTGAACAGAGTCAGATAAGCTAAGGGTGGGGTTTTGGAAATATTGATCATCAGCATAAAGATGACGATCTTTATAATCTTTGGCAAAAGGAAGACAGGCCTTGGAAGGGGTCCCTAGCAAGTTCTAGTACAGTGGTCCCAGCATAGGTGGGATAGAGTAGTGGCCACAAGAACAAAGAAGGCTCTCAGAACCAAAAACAAAGGTCACAGGAGAAGCTACCTACCAGTAGTTGATACTTTTGATAGGGTCTTTCTCAGCCCCCTGGTTTCACTTCTAGTCCATCATCCTTTGGTGGGTCCTTTCCTAGTCCCTTAGATGTAGATTGCGCCAGGATCCAAACAAAGACAGTGTCATGTCCCTGGGGCATAATGTAAACACTTCGGAGTGTCATGCTGAGTCATGGCTTTCAGTTATTTTTTTCATTGCCCTCTCTGCACAATTAATACACAGACCTATTAGCTCCTAAAATTTTCCTTTCTTTTCCCTAAACTGAGTGAATGATTGTGCTTCATGCTTTATGAGCTGCTGGGATAAATGACGGGCATCTGATAAGGTATCTGATTACTTCACACTTTCTTCTGAAGCCTCTATCTCATCCAGGACATTTTCTCTGCACAAAGGGTACCTGCTTATTTCACTTGGCCTCTCAAGTCACAGCTCCTCTAAAACAGCTCCACAGGTTTTATAGGTCCTCATTGTTTTGGGTGAGTTTGGTCTTAAGCAGTTCAGATGTATGAGGCTACATAATAGATTTTAATACTATAGCATTATAAGCCACTTTTATTTTGTGTTTATCTCACCACTTGAAATCAAAACTCTCTAAGCAAAAGGACCTTGTGCTGTCTAGACCCAGTATCATGCTGCGCTTTTGCATCTCAATAAATATTAGTAAATGAGCTAATCTTTGGCTTGTTTATATTGCTTGTTAAGGAGTAGGGTTACAGATATGAAGTCTTGATGAGAAACTACAGAATTTCTAAATCTTAAAAGACATGGACTTTGCTAACAGTTGGGTAACATTTCATAAAAGGGTTTTTCTCTTTTATATAAACTAATTGATAAATTACATTTAGGTACAAATACCTAAGCTTTACAATGTCACATTTAGAAAAGACTCTGAAGGAGTTCCTTGAAAATCTAAACTAGAAAGTTAAACAGTCAGGATGAAGAGAGCATCTCTCTCCATATAAACAAAATGTCATTTGTTCCTTAGCACAGTGATCCCCAAACAGCAATTAATAACATAAGAAATGCTAATAGCGCAAAAGTTAAGATGATTTACAGTTAATAATCATTAGCTTTTCTTGTTTGTTTCACCAGGCATAGATCTCATGATTTTCTTTTGACTCCTTTAACATTCTTCCAGAGGCCTCTTCTTCTCCCATTCTTTTACCCAATTTGTTTCTGATTGTCTCCTGCCTCTGTAAACACCTAATTTTCCATTCAATTGAAGGTGTCTAGTTACAAGATTTTATTGTTACTATAGTCCTGTGATGATTAGAGAAATTGAAGATATTTATTCAATCCAGTTACTAACTTAAAGAAAACTAAAATTATTACTATATTTACTCACCAAACTCCTGCACTATTTAAACAATGTATTCTTAAAAGTGAAGTCTTCACTCCCTTTTCTACCAGGAATAGAAAGAAAAAAAGAATACTTGAAATATCTTTGCAACCAGACACCAGAGAAATAGCAAGTTTAAAACAAAGTTGGATAAGAACAAAAGAATTGCTATCAAATGGGTGTATGAACTTTTCAGAAGAGGAAATACAGATGGCTAAAAGGCATATGTAAAGATGGTCACCCTCTCTGGCTGTTAGGGGAATGCAAATCAAAGCTACAATGAAACATCATCTCACATCCACTAGAATGGCCATTATCAAAAAAACAAAACAAAACAAAACAGAAAACAATAAGTGCTGGAGAAGATGTGGGGAAACCAGTTATTTACTGCTGGTGGGAATGTAAAATGGTACAACCACTCTGGAAGGCAGGTTGGCAGTTCCTCATGAAACTAAGTATAGAATTGCCATATGAGCCAGAAATCCCATTACTAGTAATATATATTACTAGGTATATATTCAGAGGAACTGGGAACTGAAGACAAGGAAACAAATGGCCATTTGCACACTGATGTCTATGGCAGCATTATTCACAATTGCTATGAGATGGAAACAGCCCAAATGCCCATCAATAGATGAGTGGCTACACAAGCTCTGGTATATGCATACAATGGAATATTATGCAGTTGTAAGACAGAAAAAGGTCATGAAGCATGTGACAATGTGGATAAACCCTGAGGATATTATGTTGAGAGAAATTAGCCAGAAACAAAAGGACAAATATTGTATGGTCTCACTAATATGAACCAATATTAATGAGTGAACTTTGAGAGTTAAAGTTAAGAGCTCAGGTTATCAAGAGATAGAAAGAGGGTAGAGATTGGCATTTGGCGCTGAAGGAGTACAAACGTGCAAGAAGATTGATTGTAAAGATTCAGAAATGGTAGCACAATAACATAAGTACACTAAATAAAGCTGAATTAGTGAGTATGGTTGAGGAAACTGGGGGCATGTATGACACCAGAAGGAAAGATAGAGGATAAAGACTGAGGTGGTATAACGTACAAATACCTAGAGTGACAATGATGGTGATTAAATATACAAATATAAGAATGTTTTAGCATGAGAGAGAACAAATAAATGTCATCATTGCAAGGTGTTGAAAATAGAATGGTATACAGGAAAAAAAAAAGCAACCAATACAAGCTAGGGTCTATAGTTAACAGTAACATTGTAATATGCTTCCATTGAATGTAACAAAGGCAATATGCCAAAACTAAATATCAATAAGGAGGGAATGTGGGGGAGGGGTAGGATTTGGGGGGGAAGAAACAAAATGTCCTCATATAGATTGTAGTGGTAAATGCAAGACTATGTGATTTTACTGGGAACCATTGATTTTTTACTTGGATTGGATTGTATCAAGTCCAAATAAAGCTGTTTAAAAATAAACAGAGAGATACAATTGCTAGAGAAAATGTGGTGAAAGAGATGTACCTATTCACTGTTGGTAGGGAAGCGGAGTGGTTTAGCCCCATAGAGGGCAGTGTTGTGGTTCCACAGGAGGTTAGGAATGGGTTTTGGTCATACGATCTTGCAACCCTGTTGTTAGGTATATATTTGGAGGAATTGAGAATGGGGACATGAGTGGACATTTGCATGAATGGACAGCCAATTCAATAGACTAAGCCCTCAATCTTGGGGCTCGCCTCTATGAAACATATTCCGGAAAAGGAGAAACTAAGCCCACATATAATCATGTCTAAGAGTCACCCCCAGAGAATCTCTTTTGTTGCTCAGATGTGGCCTCTCTCCCTAAGCCACCTTGGCAGGTGAACTCACTGCCCTCCCCACTATGTGGGATATGACTCCCAGGGATGAGCTGGGACCCAGCATCATGGGATTGAGAAAACCTTCTTGACAAAAATGGGGAAGCAAGAAATGGGACAAATAAAGTCTCAGTGACTGAGAGATTTCAAACAGCGTTGAGAGGTTACACTGGAGGTTATTATTTTGCATTATATAGGTATCTCTTTTTAGTTTATGGTGTACTAGTGTGGCTAGAGGGAAGCATCTGAAACTTTTGAATTGCTTCTAGAAGTCTTAATTCTTGAAGATGATTGTATAACTATATAGTGTGAGTGTGAAAACCTTGTGGCTGATGCTCCCTTTATCCAGGGTATGGACAGATTAGTAAAAAAAATAAGGACAAATAAATAATGAAAAGAGGGATATGGGGTTAAAAAAATGAGGTAGTTTGCAATACTAGTAGTCAATGAGAGGGTTAAGGGGCATAGGATATATCAGTTTCTTCTTTCTTCTTTTTATTTCTTTTTCTGGAGTGATGCAAATGTTCTAAAAATGATCATGGTGATGAATACACAGCTATGTGATGATATTTTGAGCCATAGATGCATATGTCGGATGGACTCTATGGTACATGAAGATATCACAATAAAAACATTTTTTTTAAACTGTGTGTGTAAACCAACCTAAAAATCAGCAAAGAACTTGAATAGACATTTTTCTAAAGATATACAAATGGCCAATATCATATGAAAGAATGTTCAATATTAGTCATTGAAGAAATGCAAATCTAAATCACAATGAGATATGACTTCACACCAACAGGATGGCTTTCATTAATAAAACATAAAATAACAAGTGTTACTGAGGATGTGGAGAAGCTGTAACCCTTGTGCATTGCTGGTAGGAATGTAAAATGGTGCCACAGATGCAGAAAACAGTTTGGCAGTCCTTAACAAATTTCAACATAGAATTACCACTTGACCTGGCAATTCCACTTCCAGGTATATACCAAAAGTATGGAAAGCAAGAACTCAAACAGGTACTTGTACAACATTGTTAATAGCAGTGTAATTCACAATAGCTGAAAGGTGGAAACAACCCAAGTGTGCATCCATGGATTAATGGATAACTAAAATGTAGCATATACATGCAATGAAATATTTTTCAGCTGTGCAAAGGAATGACGTTCTGATACATCTTACAACATGAGTGAACCTTGAAGACATCATGTTGAGTGAAATAAGTTAAACAAAAAAGGATAAGTATTGTATAATTCTACTTATATGAGGATCTAGAATAGGAAAATTCATAGAGAAAGACAATAGAATACTGTTACCAGAGGCTAGACAGAGGGAGCAAAGGGAAGTTATTACTTAATGTATACAGAGTTTTTGTTTAGGATAACAAAAATGTTCTGGAAATAGATAACAGTTATGATTATTCAACATTGTGAACGCACTTACTACCATTGCATTGTAAATTTAAAAATGGTTAAAATGGCAAATTTTATGTTAGGTCTATTTTACCACAATAAAGATTTTTTAAGAAGTGTATGTAGTATTTTATAGCGTAAAAGCCTGAAAACAAACAACTGAAACATCCTACATGTAAAGATGGCGTTTAAGAATAAATAACTCACTGCAAAGAGATATCCAGGCATTTACTAAACACCTTCTCCGTGAATGGTCCTGTACGAGGACCTACAGTGGACAAGCAAAAGTAAAAACAGTCTTTGTCCTCAAGAAGCTGACAATTCGGTTGGAAAGAAAACACAAGCAGAATAAACATTAATCTGAATTAGAAAATTCTTTCACAAGGTCTAGGCCTTTTAACACAAACATGCTACTTCTTAGATACCAGCCTTGTTTCAACCCAGCTCTTGAAGGCCGCAGATCAGTGCAGCCCCAAGACCAAGAACATGTGTGGCATAAAGTTAGACATGAATTTTAGGACTTACAAACAGAAGATATTTCCCAGTTGTGGCCATCTGAAAAATGAAAGTCAGAGCTCCAGAGAAGCAAGGGATGCCAGGGGCATATATAAGACTTTAGGACACAGACAGTCTCTAGGGTATGAGAACAGAGTTTCAGCAGGGTCTCATGACACAGGGGTTAGGAGATTTGTTATCAATGTTTCAGGGTAGAGGATATGATAAGTGGTTTGTGATACCATCTGTACATTCTTTTCCTGAGGAGGTTGGTTGACCTTTAACTTCTGTCCTGGTCATGTAGGCAGCAACATTCAGTAACATATTCTTAATGTGGAGTGGGAGCCTGGGTCTTGGGTCTCCATAAGCCTAAATAGACAATCATGACTATAACTACATGGGTCTATTAGAATAATTTTTATAATATCCTCAGAGAAACAGCAAAAGATAATTTTAAGAGGAGCCACATACAACAAAATGCCATTCAGCTACTGAAATGGTATTGCAAAAAGGCATTTAATGGCATGGAGAAAAGTTTGTGGTAGATTGGAGGCAAATCAGACTAAAATTAGTAAACTTGGTATGATACTCTTGTCATTCAAAAGCACGTACAAAGGGATCCCTATGAAAAAAAAACCACAGCTAGCATCATACTTAATTATAAAAGACTGAATGCCTTCTCCCTAAGGTAAGGAACAAGACAGGAATGTCCGCTCTCACGTCTATTCAGTATTGTACTGGAGATTCTAGTGAGGACATTAGGCAAGGAATAAAAAGAAAAGGCATTCAGATTGGAAAGGAAGAAGTAAAACTATCTCTACTTGCAGATGGAATGATCTTGTATATAGAAAATCCTGCAAGTATCCAATAAAAAGCTTTTAGAACTAATAAATGAGTTCAGCAAGGTTGCAAACCAAAATATCAAAATACAAAAATCAAGTGAATTACTATAAGTATTGTATAATTTGTTCATTGCTCAATGAACAAATCAAAACTGAAATGAGGAATATAATTCCATTTAAAGTAGCATCAGGGCAGGCCATGGTGGCTCAGCAAGCAGAGTTCTCACCTGTCATGCTGGAGACCCAGGTTTGATTCCCTGTGCCTGCCTGTGCAAAAAATAAATAAATAAGTAAATAAATAAACAAACAAACAAACAAATAAATAAAGTAGCATCAAACAAAGAAAATAGTGATAAATTTAACAAAAGAGTTTACAACTTATATTCAGAAAACTACGAAATATTGTTGAAAGAAGTGAAAGACCTAAAACAAAAACTATAAAATATTGGTGAAAGAAAGCAAAGACCTAAAACCTTCCATGTCCATGAATTGGAAGATTAAATATTAATATGGCAATATGTCCCAAATTGATGCACAGATTCAACTCAACACCTATCAAAATCTCAACTGGCTCCTTTGTATAAATGGACAAACTCATCCTAAAATTTGTATGTAAATTCAAGGAACCCAGAATAGCCAAAAATTTCTTTGAGAAGATCAAATTTTGAGGATTCACACTATATGAATTCTAAACTTACTAAAAAGCAACAGTAGTCAAGATAGTGTTGTACTAGAACAAGAACAGCCTTAAAAATCAATGAATAGAAGGGGGCCAAGATGGTGGCTTAGTGAAGTGTGGGATTCAGTTCATCCTCCAGAGCAGCTAATAAATAGCCAGGAACTGTACAGAACAACTGCTGGAGCTATGTCAGTGGCCGGACACACAGCGTACCCCAGTCTGGACAAGCTGGACCAGTTGCAAGCCCACCCAGAACTGTAAGTCCCCCAAGCCACGGTGGCTGACTCCCCTCCCCCACAGGCAGCTTCCCAGAGGGAAAAGGAGAGGGACTTTACCAGCAGCAGGGGCTGAGTGCAACCAAACTCCAATTGTGGAATTAATTAACAAATTCTGACTACTAAAAATAGGCCCCCAGCTCAGCTGAAAGTTGAGTAAAAGCGGAGGTCACTGGTTTTTGCCCTGGCGCAGAGGAGGCAGGGCTAACAGAAAAAGAAAAACAACAACAACAACAACAAAAGAACAAGAGGGTTTTTTTATTTGAAAAGGTCTGGGCTCTGAAGGAAAGGAGGGAGCACATAGGACCTAGAGATACACAAAGCAATGTACCAACTTAAGCTCTTGATTGGCAAACCCGAGGAATGGGGATCCTGCTCTGAAAAGGATTTTTCTCTTTTGTTTTGGTGACTGTGTTTCTACAGCTTAACTGCTCTTTGGATACAGCTGCAAGACTTCTCAGGCTCCACTGCCCCAGGCATAGGCAGAATTAAGCTTGTTTGAGTGTTCATCTGGAGTCTGTGCCTTCCCCAGGAGAGGGATGGTTCCCAGCTCAGGTGGAATTCCTCCCTCGAGGAGTTCAGACCTCAGGGTTGGGAAAGGGAAGAAATTAAAACCACACTACAACTGCTCCTCTGTCTCCACCATATCCCCAGCAGGGACAATCTGCTGAAGTTAAAGGCACTGCATCACCTTATGCTGGTGGGGCCTGCAGGCAGACAAGTGCCACACATTGGACAGGATAAGAAAAACAGAGCCCAGAACCTTCATAGGAAAGACTTTCAATCTGCTGGGTCTCACCCTCAGGGAAAACTGATGCAGGTGACTCTTTTCTCCTGACAGGAGGCCAGTTTGCTCTGGGAAAATCTGGCTGGGGTCTATAGTACCTAAGTAGACCCTAGGAGGATCTAGGAGGTGGCAGGTTAAACAAAACCTAAGCTAGAGGAAAATAAGCTGAACTGAATGTCAAAGAACAGATAAATAACAAAGTCATCCAGATGAAAATCCTAGGAAGAAATGGGAAAATAATCTCCACTTTTTTAGAATAAACTAATTAAGGTAATTAAATGCCTAGACACCAGCAAAAAATGATGAGTCTTACTAGGAAAATTGAAGATATGGCCCAGTCAAAGGAACAAACCAACAATCCAAATGAGATACAGGAGTTGAAACAATCAATTCAGAATGTTTGAACAGACATAGAAAACCTCAACAAAAATCAAATCAGTGAATTAAGGGAGGATATAAAGAAGGCAAGGAATGAACAAAAAGAAGAAATCAAAAATCTGAAAAAACAAATCACAGAACTTATGGGAATGAAAAGCACAGTAGAAGACATGAAAAAACAATGGAAACCTACAATGTCAGATTTCAAGAAGCAGAAGATAGGATTAGCAAACTGGAGAAAGGGACATCTGAAATCCGATGAGCAAAAGAAACTATAGGGAAAGGAATGGAAAAATATGAGCAGGAACTCAGGGAATTGACTGACAACATGAAGCACACAAACATACATGTTGTGGGTGTCCCAGAAGGAGAACAGAAGGGAAAAGGAAGAGAAAAACTGATGGAGGAAATTGTCACTGAAAATATCCCAACTTATGAAAGACTTAAAATTACAGATCCAAGAAGTGCAGCATACCCCAAACAGAATTGATCCAAATAGATGTACTCCAAGACACTTACTAATCAGAATGTCAGTTGTCAAAGAGAAAGAGAGAATCTTGAAAGCAGCAAGAGAAAAGCAATCCATCATGTACAAAGGAAGCCCAATAAGACTATGCATGGATTTCTCAGCAGAAACCATGGAGGTGAGAAGACAGTGAGATGAGATATTTAAATTACTAAAAGAGAAAAACTGCCAACCAAGAATTCTATACCCAACAAAATTGTCCTTCAAAAATAAGGGAGAATTTAAAACATTTTCAGAAAAAAAAAATCACTGAGAGAATTTGTGACCAAGAGACCAGCTCTGCAACAAATACTAAAGGGAGTACTAAAGACAGATATGAAAATATAGGAGAGAGAGGTGTGGAGAAGAGTGTAGAAATGAAGATTATCAGTAAAGGTAAAAAGAATAAAAAGTAGATATGACATATAAAATCCAAAAGGCAAAATGGTATAAGAAAGTATTGCCTGTACAGTAATAACACTAAATGTTAATGGGTTAAACTCCTTGATCAAAAGATATAGACTGGCAGAAAGTATTAAAAAACAGGACCCATCTATAGGCTGTCTACAGGAAATGCATCTTAGACCCAAGGATAAACATAGGTTGAAAATGAAAGGTTTGGAAAAGATATTTCATGCAAATAACAATCAGAAAGGAACAGGAGTAGCTATACTAATAGCCAACAAATTTGACTTCAAATGTAAAGCAGTTAAAAGAGACAAAGAAGGACACTATGTATTAATAAAGGGAATAATTCAACAAGAACATATAACAATCATAAATATTTATGCACTGAGCCAGAATGCTCCAAAATACATGAGGCAAACACTGAAAAGAGAAAGAGATACATCTATGATAATAGTTGGAGACTTCAATTTCCCACTCTCATCGATGGACAGAACATCTAGACAGAGGATCAATAAAGAAACAGAATTTGAATAACACAATAAATGAGCTAGACTTAACAGACATCTATAGAACATTACACCCCAAAACAGAAGAATATACCTTTTTCTCAAGTGCTCATGGATCATTCTCAAGGATAGACCTTATGCTGGTTCACAAAGTAAGTCTCAATAAAGTTAAAAAGATTGAAATCATACAAAACACTTTCTCAGATCATAAAGCAATAAAGTTGGAAATCAATAATAGGCTGAGTGCCAGAAAATTCAGAAATATATGGAGGCTCAACAACACATTCTTAAACAACCAGTGGGTCAAGGAAGAAATTACAAGAGAAATCAGTAAATATCTCGAGGCAAATGAAAATGAAAACACAACATATCAAAATTTATGGGATGCAGCAAAGGCAATGCAAAGAGGAAAATTTATTGCACTAAATGCCTATTTCAAAAAAGAAGAAAGAGCAAAAATCAAGGAATTAACTGTCCACTTGGAAGAACTGGAAAAAGAACAACAAACTAACCCCAAAGCAAGCAAAAGGAAAGAAATAATGAAGAGTAGAGCAGAAATAAATGAAATTGAGAACATGAAAACAATAGAGAAAATCAACAAAACCAGAAGTTGATTCTATGAGAAAATAAATAAGATTGACGGACCCTTAGAGAGGCTGACAAAAAGAAGAGACAGGATGCAAATAAATAAAATCAGACATAACCACTGACCCCACAGAAATAAAGGAAGTAATGAGAGGATACTATGAACAACTTTATGCTAATAAACTCGACAATGTAGATTAAATGGACAACTTTCTAGAAAGGTACAAACAACCAACATCGATTCAAGAAGAAATAGACGACCTCAACAAACCAATCACAAGTAAAGAAATTGAATCAGTCATTAAGGAGATCCCCAAAAAGTAAAGTCCAGGACCAGATGGCTTCACATGTGAATCCTACCAAACATTCAGGAAAGTATTAGTACCAATCCTGCTCAAACTCTTCAAAAAAATTGAAGAGGAGGGAAAACTACCTAACTCATTCTATTTAAAGCCAACATCACCCTCATAACAAAGCCAGACAAAGATATTACAAAAAAAAGAAAACTACAGACCAATTTCTCTAATGAATATAGATGCAAAAATCCTCAAAAAAATTCTAGCAAATCGAATCCAGCAGCATATTAGAAGAATTATACACCATGACCAAGTAGGATTCATCCCAGGTATGAAAGGATGGTTCAACATAAGAAAATCAATTGATGTAATACACCATATCAACAAATCAAAGCAGAAAAATCACATGATCATCTCGATTGATGCAGAAAAGGCACTTGACAAAATTCAACATCCTTTCCTGTTGAAAACACTTCAAAGGATAGGAATAGAAGGGAACTTCCTCAACATGACAAAGGGAATGTATGAAAAATCCACAGCTAACATCATCCTCAATGGGGAAAAACTGAAGACTTTCCCCCTAAGATCAGGAACAAGACAAGGATGTCCACTATCACCATTGTTATTCAACATTGTGTTGGAAGTTCTAGCCAGAGCAATTAGACATGAAAAAGAAATACAAGGCATCAAAATTGGAAAGAAAGAAGTAAAACTCTCACTGTTTGCAGATGATATGATACTATATATTGAAAACCCAAAAAAATCCACAGCAAAACTACTAGAGCTAATAAATGAGTACAGTAAAGTGGCAGGTTACAAGATCAACACTCAAAAGTCTGTAGTACTCCTATACACTAGTAGTGAACAATATGAGGGGGAAATCATGAAAAAAATTCCATTTACAATTGCAACCAAAAGAATAAAATATTTAGGAATAAATTTAACTAAAGAGACAAAAGACCTATACAGAGAAAACTATAAGAAATTGTTAAAAGAAATCACAGAAGACATAAATAAATGGAAGGGCATACCATGTTCATGGTTGAAAGACTAAATACGGATAAGATGTCAATTCTACCTAAATTGATTTACAGATTCAATGCAATACCAATTAAAATCCCAAAAACTTAATTTTCAGAAATAGAAAAACCAATAACCAAATTCATCTGGAAGGGCAGAGTGTCCCGAATAGCTAAAAGTATCCTGAGAAAGAAAAACAAAGTTGGAGGTCTCATGTTACCTGACTTTAAGGCATATTACGAAGCTACAGTGGTCAAAACAGCATGGTATTGGCATAAAGATAGATACACTGACCAATGGAATCAAATAGACTGTTCAGATACAGACTTTCTCATGTGTGGACAATTGATCTATGATAAGGCAGTCAAGCCAACTCACCTGGGACAGAACAATCTCTTCAATAAATGGTGCCTAGACAATTGGATATCCACATGAAAGAGAATGAAAGAGGATCCATATCTCACACCCTATACAAAAATGAACTCAAAATGGATCAAAGACCTAAACATTAGATCTAACACCATAAAAACTGTTAGAAGAAAATGTAGGGAAATATCTTATAAATCTTATAATAGGAGGTGGTTTCCTAGACCTTAAACCCAAAGCACAAGCATTGAAGAAATACATAAATAAATGGGAATGCCTCAAAATTAAACACTTTTGTGCATCAAAGAACTTCATTGAGAAAGTAAAAAGACAGCATACACATTAGGAGACAATATTTGGAAATGATATATCAGATAAGTCTAGTATCCAGAATATATAAAGAAATTGTTCAACTCAACAACAAAAAGACAGACAACCCAACTGCAAAATGGGCAAAAGATTTGAATAGACATTTCTCAGAAGAGAAAATACAAACGGCTAAAAAACACATGAAAAGATGCTCACCTTACCTGGCTATTAGGGAAATGCAAATCAAAACACAATGAGGTATCATCTCACACCCATCAGGATGGCCATTATCAATAAAACAGAAAACTACAAGTGCTGGAAGGGATGTGGAGAAAGAGGCACACTTACCCACTGTTGGTGGGAATGTCAAATGGTAAACCACTGTGAAAGGCAGTTTGATGGTTCCTCAGGAAGCTAAGTATAGAATTGCCATATGACCCGGAAATACCATTGCTAGGTATCTACTCAGAGGATATGAGGGCAAAGACACAAATGGACATTGGCACACCTATGTTTATAGCAAGCAGCATTATTTACAGTTGCCAAGAGATGGGAACAGCCCAAATGGCCATTAAGAGATGAATGGCTAAACATGCTATGGTATATACATACAATGGAATATTATGCAGCTGTAAGACAGAATAAAGTCATGAAGTATGTAACAACATGGATGGACCTTAAGGACGTTATGCTGAGTGAGACTAGCCAGAAACAAAAGGACAAATACTGTGTGGTCTCACTGATAAGAAATTAACATTAATGAATGAACTTGGATAATTTCAGTTAAGAACAGAGGTCATCAGGAGATAGAAATAGGGTAGATATTGGGTTATTGGAACAAAAGGGATACAGATTGTGCAACAGGACTGACTGTAAAAATTCAGAAATATATAGCACAATACTACCTAACTGTAATAAAATTATGTTAGAACACTGAATGAAGCTGAATGTGAAAATGATAGAGGGAGGAGGCCTGGGGACACAAATGAAATCAGAAGGAAAGATAGACGATAAAGACTGAGATGATATAATCTAGGAATACCTAGAGTGTATAATGATAGTGACTAAATGTGCAACTTTAAAAATGTTTTGCATGAGGAAGAACAAAGGAATGTGAATAATGCAGGGTATTGAAAATATATGGTAATTAATATTTTAAAACTTATGTGTGAGACTAAAGCAAAAAATATTTATTTGGTACAAAATTTATATTTTGACTACTGCATTTCCTAATAGAACTCATGTGGACAGCTGAATTGAACACCATAAGTATATGGAACCTTGAGTAGGGCATGAGATTTTGTAGGTTTGTCCAGAGTGATACCTCAATAAATCCCAGAAGGATTGGAACAGTGAATAAAAAAGCATTTGCAAAGTCCCCTTGGGGGAATGATGAGAAAGGGGGAAAATTCATCTTCTCCAAGTAGAGAATTCTTGATATTCTCACAAGCAGTGGGGACAACCAAAGCAATAGGCTGAGCCCCCAATCTTGGGGTTTGTTCATATGAAACTTAACACTGCAAAGGATAGGCTAAGCCTACTTAAAATAAGGCCTAGGAGTCACCCCCAAGAGAACCTCTTTTGTTGCTCAAATGTGGCCTGTCTCTCTCTCAGCCAACACAACAAGCAAACTCACTGCCCTCCCCCTCTCTATGTGGGACATGACTCCCAGGGATGTGGACCTTCCTGGCAGTGTGGGACAGAAATCCTAGAATGAGCTGGGACTCAGCACCAAGGAATTGAGAAAACCTTCTCAACCAAAAGGGGGAAGAGAGAAATGAGACAAAATAAAGTATCAGTGGCTCAGAGATTCCAAACAGAGTCAGGAGGTTATCCTGGAGGTTATTCTTACGCTTTAAATAGATACCACCTTTTTAGTTAAGGCGTAACAGAGAGGCTGGAGGGAACTGCCTGAAAATGTAGACCTGTGTTCCAGTAGCCATGTTTCTTGATGAGGATTGTATAATGATATAGTTTTCACAATGTGACTGTGATTGTGAAAACCTTGTGTTCAATGCTTCATTTATCTACCTTATGGACAGATGAGTAAAACATATGGATTAAAAATAAATAAATAATAGAGGGAACAAATGTTAAAATTAATTTAGTAGATTGAAATGCTAGTGATCAATGAAAGGGAGGGTAAGGGGTATGTATGTTTTTTTTTTTCCATTTTCTTTTTGTTTCTTTTTCTGAATTGATGCAAATGTTCTAAGAAATGATCATGATGATAAATATACAACTATGTGATGTAAAAAAGAATGTTCATATTGTATGTTGATTGGTTTTATTAATAAAAATTTTAAAAATAAATAAATAAGATCAATTAATAGAGTTAAGAATCCAGAAATATACCCTTGCATTTGTGGTCAATTGATTTTGAACAAGGTTGTCAAGTCTATTTAATGTGTAAAGAATAGTCTTTTCAACAAAAATGCTGGAACAACTGTATATGCACATGTAAGACAATGAAGCTGGACTTCTACTTACACCATATAAAAAATGGATCAAAGAACTAAACAAAACTCTCAAAAGAAAATATACATGCAAATCTTTATGGTCTTGGATTAAGCAATTGTTTCTTTGATATGATACCAAATGCATAAGAAACAAAAGAAAAATTAGAAAATTGAGAATCATTAAGGTTTAAAAATTTTGTGCTTCAAAGGATTTCAGTAATAAACTGAAAAAAACAACCCACGTAGTGAGAGAAAAAGTATTGTAAATCATGTATCGAATAAGGTACTTATATCAAGAATATACAAAGAATTCCTACAACTCAATAATAAAAAGAAAAATCACCTAATTAAAAAATGTGTGAAGGATCTGAATAGACATTCTCTAAAGAGATGTAAATGGCCAATGCACACATGAAACGATGTTCAACATCATTAATCATCATGGAAATGCAAATCAAAATTACAATGAGACACCCACTAGCATTACTAGACAAAAGCAGTGGATCCTTTTTCCTGATGGGCTCAAATGACCAACTCCTGAGATTCAGGGGTTTCAAAGAAAGAAAGAGTTCATTACTAGGAGCATAGCAGGAGATTAGATGGCCTATCAGCTCAAAAATCTGTCTCCCCAAATGGTAGCAATTCTGATAGTTTTATACATTGTAAAGATTTCAGGTATTTCCCAATGTCTATTCTGTTACACCAGAAAGCAAAAAGGAACATCTATACAATAATTCAGTAATCAAAATTATCCCTTAAATCACAATTTCTTGGTTATGACTCCTCCCTCTCATTTGATAATTATCTCTCAATCTTGAGGGATATCTGGGCAATGACTCTTCTAACTTCCTCAAGGTTGAAGAGGGGCATTGTCATCAGGGGCACAGGGATGAAACTGGTTATTGTCCTTGTGAAAAACAAACTTAATAAGTAAAATTTTATACAGCCCAGGGTTTCTAGGAATACCAATGGTTGGGGTTTGTTATACTATGGCAGTTTGAAATGTCTGGCTGAAACTTGCATAAAAGTAACCTCCAGAATGACCTCTTGACTTGATTTGAAATCTCTTAGCCATTGAAACTCTATTTCTTTCCCCCTTTTGGTCAACTAATCTCACAATGCCAGGGCCAAGTTCATCCTTGGGATTCATGTCCTTCGATGCCAGGACCAGCCTCATCTCTGGGAGACATGTCCTGCAATTCCAGGGCCAGGCTTATACCCCTGGAAATCATGCCACACATTGGGGGGAGGTCAGAGTTTGGCTTTCAGAAAGACCACATTTGAGCAATGGCAGAGGTTCTCTGGGGATGACTCTTAGGCATTAATCATAAGAAAGTTCAGTTTTGCCATTACAGAAACAAGATTCATAAGGACAAGCCCCAAGATTGAGGCCTCAGTTTATTAAATTTGGAGCCCCTAATGCTTAAGAAAATATCAGGAATTCCCTGGGTGGGAAAGTTTAATAGTTTCATTTTTTTCTCCTGTCCCCCAAGGGACTTTGCAAATACTTTCTTATTTTTTGCCCAAAATGCTCTGAAATGCATCAGGGTATAATATCAATTTGTACAAATCAAATAAAGCTGAATTAGGTTGTTTAAATTAACTGACTAGACAGGTTAAATTAGATAATGTGCTACAGAAAATTTAAATTTTTGACACAATAAACATTTTTCTTTTGGTCTCACATAAAAGGTAAAAGCTTAAAATACACGCAATATTATTTTGAATTTTGATTTACCTTAGTTTCAACCAGATCAGTTTCAGGCACATCTCTAGTTAGAGTCTAATCTCTTTTTCAGTTTTTAACAGTTGTTATATGGAGTAATGCTAACTTTCAGAGCTGGAGAACTGAGTCTTAAGTGTCACGCAGATACTTAAAATTCCAGGGAACCACCAAGTTATACAAAGACTAAAGCACCTCGGAATTTAAAGATAATTAAAACTTAAAATCTAAGCTCTAATTTTTATAAGTATTTTTTAATTAAGCTACTTTCAGAAATAAAAGTATTAGACAGTTGTTTTATATTAACAAACCAAAGTAAGGGTTTTATTCTATTTCACCTTTACACATTTACCAGTTATATTAATTAACAGATAAAATATAATTTAAATATTTGTGCTGCCTCTGTTTTAAAGTCTCTCATTTTTATAGATGAAGCTCTGACTTATAGCTGATCATATATATTTTAGAGAAATATTACAGCAAAGCAGTGTGACTAACAAATAAATTTGGCTGTTTCCATGATATATAGCTTTTTAAAGAATAATTAAAACAGTAACTAACAACATCATACTATTGTTTAACATTTCACAGATTAGTATCGGAATACAGCATGGACAATGATAACATTAAGTTTTCAGGAATTTTCATACAATCCCTAAATACACGAATAACATTTTATTCATATAAATTTATAGCTAACAGGATAGAATATCCCTTTTAACTACTGTAATACTTCCCAAACACCTCCATATGCAATATATTAAACTACTTTTAACACCTTACTTTTACAAGGTCAAAGAAAAAATCCTTACAGTTTTTCTCTTAAAAGTGAGGAGAATTGTCTTCTGAAATAAAGGATGATGAGGCCAGCAAAAACATTAACAAGGATATTATTCTGATGTAAAATCTTTTTGTTTTCTAGACAGAGCATTCAGATGATTAAGAAACACTTTTAAAAACTTTACATTAAGAGCAAAATGACAATCCACATTATTTTGACAGTGAGAAAATGAAATTTTAGTTTTATATGAATACCCAGTTTGATACAGAGGCTTTCTTTTCTGAAATATATGATAAACAGGTTTATCAGATTTTTGGTTAGCATTCACTATGACAGAGAGAATTCACTTTTGTAAACCTATAACTTTCTATATTCTTGCAGGGCTTGTACAAACAAATGCACTGTTAATCAGAGAATTTGACCATCTTCGTATGGGAAATAATAAAGATACTATCTATCTCACCTATAATTTTTATTTATCCAGACTGCACATAATCAGAAATAAATATGATAACAATTTTATCAAAATTGATAAAACTTTTCACTAAGTTTTTTGAACATGTGTATTTCCTTCTAATAACAATATTAATGAAGGGGAGAAGAAACAGAGCTAGTATAAAATAATAGAAGAAGGAAGAAATTTATGCTTGGGTTTAGAACATAGCCAGGCATTTATATACTTCATATTCACAAAACACAAATGATTACAGTATGCTAAAAACTTCTCAGTCCAATGCAGCACTACCTTCAAAGGTCAGCAGAGCTCCAAGTTTGAAATATAATCAGCTTTTCAATACTTAAGGGATTTATTTACATCCAGAAAAAATTCAATATTTTTAACATTATTCTTAAGTGCTAAATAATACCAGGAATATGTTAGTTTACAAAATTAAATTATGGCTTTAAAAAAATAAGTTCAGAGCTCTATCTATTCAAATGCTACTTTCTTATTTAAAGGACTAATCTCTTTATGAGGTTTTCTTGGGTCATTCTTTATCTATCTGCTTTTTAAATTCTTCCAGCATTTTCATTCCTTCATTACTACCGTCTTATATTATGCCCTAGTACATGTACATCCTAATTAGAAAAAAAAAAAAAACCTTTGAGGTTAAGAATTAGGTTTTCCCTACTTATGACAGGATTTAATAACAGAGATATACTGATTGACATTAACAAAGCCACTACAAATTCAAATTCTTCCACATACTGAGTTTACAAATGGTAAAGAAACTAAAAAGCCAGATTCTTTGAAGCCCAGGGAATCAAGGCCTTCTGCCTAAATACTCAGGAAGAGTTTGCCACCCCTTAGAGAGGGTGGAGTGCATAACCAGGGACTGGGGGGAGCCAGGCTGCCACCCCATTGTTCTGGAGGTGTTGAGCATGTGTCCTGGAGATGGTAGAGATCCTGGGTGCTGCCCCAAAGCTTGAGGAGGGTGAAACTGAGAGAAAGGTGGTCACCCAAATGCACTCCAGTGTTGCAACTCTCATCCCAATATTTGGAGAGAGCAGGGTCACTGCATAGGCTCTTGGAAAGGGTGTGACTGCAGCTTTCTAAAGTCCCAAGGATGAATGACTCTCAGACTTTGAAATCCAATGGAGTTTGCCCTGAAGGTTGTCAGAACTGTTTTGGTCCTGTGACTCCTGTTTATCTTTCAGTTTCTCCCTGTGGCAATGGAAACATGTTTCCTATAACTGTCCCTCCTTTGTATATTGGCAGCAGATAACTCGTCTGAGTTTCACAGGTCCATAGCCAAAGGAGAATTTTTTGCCTTAGGATAGACCAGGCCTGTAACTGACTTTGATGAGATTTTGAACTTTTTTTTACTTTGTATGGTATTTGTATTGTCACTGAAACGTTTTAAGGCCTTTGTGATAATGTGTTGGAGTGAATGTACTTTGCATATAGAAAGAACATATGTTTGGGGGATCCAGAGGGTGGAATGTGCCAGTTCGAAACTATTATGTACCTAGGAAAGCCATGTTTTAGTCCTGATCCCATCTTGGGATTTTTTAAAATGTGAAACTTTGACTGGATTGTTTCCATGGAGATGTGACACACCCAGTTGTTAGTGTGCCCTTTTGGTTAGATTGCTTCTATGGAGATGTGACATACCCAATTGTGGGTATAGCCTTTTGATCAAATGGATGTGTGACTCCACACATCCAATGTTAGTCTTGATTCATTTACTAGGGTCCTTTAAAAGGGGCACATTTTGGAGAAACCTCAGACACGGACACTTGGAGAACAGTTGCTTCAGAGCTGACAGAGACATGGACGGTTGGAGATGCTTGGGCTGCCAGCAGAGAGAACAGATGCCTAAACACAGGCAGAGCACAGTAGACATCACCATGGGCCTTCCCATGAGATGCTAAGCAAGCCAGAACCCAAGTTGTGTCCCAGAGGAGCTAAGTGAAGGCCCACAGATGCTTCAAGAGGAAACCACTGGAATCAGAAGCTGGAAGCAAGGAACAGGAACAAGGACCAGCAGATGTCATCCATGTGCCTTCTCAAGTGATAGACCTTGGTCTTTCTTTGGAAATAAGGTATCTTTCTCTGTATTCCTTAGCTTAGACATTTCTATGGCCTTAGAACTGTAAATTTACAACTTAATAAATTCTCTTTCTAAAAGCTGTTCCATTTCTGGTATATTGCATTCTGGCATCAGTGTAAAACTAATACAGGTGAAGTCACATCTCCATCCAGTCAAAGGTCACGCTCACAATTGTTCATGTCACATCTCCATGGTAACAATCTAATCAAATGGTCACACCTACAACTGGGTGTGTCACATTTCCATAGCACAATCCAATCAAAGTTTCCACCCTAAACTATAGGTTTGCCCCCACAAGATTGGATTAGGGAAAACAGCATGGCTTTTCTAGTGTATGTAACAATTTCAAAACAGCAGAGGAACTTGATCCACTGAAATAACTTCCCAATTTACTTTTATTCCTTGTTGACTCACACACCCAGTCAAATGTCCAGACTTGGAACTGGGAACAGTTTCTCTCTTTGAAACTTCTTAAGCCACCAAAGTGTGGAGTGTTTGCAGGACAGAGAAAGCCTGGCTGCTGAGCCTGTACACCAAGGAACATCTAGGAGCTGCAAAAGGCTTGGTTTCCATGCTTACCTGCTCTACTGGGGCCACAAAACCCCGGAGAGATGGCTTCCTTGCGTCTTAGGACCTGTTTTATCCCATCTGGGTTGCTGATTGTTGCCAAAAGCAGTGAATTATTCTGCACTCAAATGACCAATTCCTGAGACATAAGAGTTTCAAAGAGAGAAAGAGTTTATTACTAGGTATATAGTAGGAGATCAGCCCACAAATCTGTCTCACCAAAATGCAGTAATTCTGATAGTCTTATAACATCAAAAGATGGGTGAGTTTTAGGATAATGAGCACTATGGCTTGAGATGATGAGGTTAAAGATGATCTTTTTGAGCATATGCAGGTAGATTACAAGCTTAGTCACAGAACGTATGTAAGAAAATGGTGGCCTCAATATGATGATGGATGTGATTTTTATAATGAGGTATGGGTCACTGAAAAGTTGAAGTCTAAACTACTGTGCATGCCAGGTGGGTCCATTTTATTTAGATCCAGTCTCAGTTATCAAGATAACTTTGGAATTTGGGGTGGGATAGTTTGGGGCTGCTCCAAGACCCTTCATTAATAAACATTAGGGGCTGTCTTTAGTGATCACAAGCTCTGAAGTTGAAAAACTGAATAAATGGGTACAAGTGAAGGTTAGTCACAGGTTTTTACAATCATAAGGGCACAAGATAAAGGCTATACAATCATTATCAGAGATCAAGGTAGCTGCAAAGACTTCATGTATTTATTAAACATTAGGGGCTACTCTAATAAGCAGAAAGAAAAAAGGAACATCTATACTTTAATTCAGTAATCAAAATCATCCTTCACATCCCAATTTCTTGCTTACACTAGAATGACTATAAAAAAAAAAAAAAAAAAAAACAGACAACAAGTGTTGATGAGGGCCTGGAGGAATTGGAAGCCTCATACATTGCTGGTGTTAATGTAAAATGTTGTGGTCACTTTGGAAAACAGACTGGCAATTCCTCAAAAGGTTAAAAATGAAGTTACCAGTGGTCCTATAATTCTACTCCTAAGTAAATACCCAATAGAAATGAAAACATAAGTCTACACAGATGTTTTTCAATGGATATTCATAGCAGCATCAGTCATAATGGTCATAAAGTAGAAAGAACCCAAATGTCTATCAACAGTTCAATGGGTATATAAAATGTGGTATATCCATACAATGGACTGTTATTTGCTAATAGAATAAGAAGAAATGAATTGTTGGTGCATACTAAAACATGGATGAACCTTGAAAACAATATGCTAACTGAAAGAAGCCAGTCACAAAGATCACATATTGTCTGATACCCGTTTATAGGAAATTTCCAGACTAGGAAAATCTATAGGAACAGAAAATAGATTGGTGATTGTGTAGGGCTGTGGGGTGGGGAGTAACTGCTAAGTTACTTTGCAGTAACTTTGGACTTTTCCTTTGGAAATGAAACTTCATTACCTCTTAGGAATGAAAATATTTTAAAGTATTCACTTTGGTGATGGTTTTACGACTCTGTAAATGAATGAAAAATCAGGGAGTTGTGTCTTTGAAGAGGTGAATTGTATGGTATGTGAATTATGTTTCAATAAAGCTGCCATAAAAATATATGCACATACGGATAGAAAAAAAGATTATCCTAAAGGGATATTTTCCCCAATAAAATGTTAAAATTCTTTCTCTCTTGGTAGTATATTGAAAGACCATTTTTTTCTTCTTTGTATTTTGCTTATTTGTGCTGTTCTAAATGTTAAGCACTGAACATGCTACCTTTGCACAAAAAAGAAAACATTACACTATACTTGCCAAACCATGAGTTTTAAAGTAGACGCAATTGCTATATGAGCTTATGTTTTTAAGATGTTTCAGTTGTTTGTTTTTGTTTTGTTTTGTTTTGTTTTAGGCTTTTGTGTTATACAATAAGTCAGTATGGCAGGGAAGGACAGTGTCGGTCCTTTCTCATACTGAGCAGTCAGAATTAGCATAGAATACAAAGATGTACTTCAGAAGGCCTACATTTGGGGTGGTGGTAAGTTACATATGCATCTTCCAACAGTTGCTTTCCTAATATCCAGGTTACACTTACTCCCTGATCAGTGGCACAGGCTTTTCAGAGTGTGCTCGAGGGAGAAAAGGGAGCGCACAGTTCCATGGAGGGGGAAATCACATGCCATACACGATAGTTAGACCAGGAAACAGGACAGCCGGCCTAAGAGAAAAGTGAAATACAAGGGAGGTGGGGGAACATGTAACTGATAACGTAACATGGAAAAATGTTTTTCTGAGAGTCGTCTCCATATGCTTGATGGAACACCAACTGAACAGGATGGGGCCGCAGCTATGCTGACTGCACAACAAATAACCCACACAGGAGCTAAGTTATCATGGTGGCTGTCTCTTAATAATTGCAGAGTGTATTAACAAAGCATTTGCACCCATGAATAACATGTTAGTATTTTAAAGGAAATACTTATTTTTGAAATAAATATTTACAATAATAAGTTTGCCCTCTCTATCTGTTAAAATTTTCTAAACAAAGTATATACCGCTTTTATCTGATATTAATGTGACCAGTCCTGCTTTTATTTTTATAACATTTGTTTTATAAATAATGTCTGAGGATTGTAGTTGTGTTGAGCCGGAATAATGGGAAAAGTACATCTACTCATCCTCCTAGAAGCTGAAATCTTTTGTACAGGTTTGATTGGGACACCATATCATCTCTAAAAACTGCAGGGGGTTGGCAATTGTCTGTGTCTATAACCATAAGCCCACATTACTCACTTCCTTCAGGCATTGCCTTGGGTCAGGTTATATTGCTGGGCCTAAAGAATAAATAGGATTTGGTGTGATGGGAGTGGGGCTGGCGCTGCCTTCATGTTGGGAAACTTGAGGGCAGAATTGGTCCTAGGCCTGGAGAATGGCCTTGGGTCTTTAAAGGAACCTGGGCTTCTTAGTGACATCTGAATGAAGCCCACATCCCTGTAACGCCTACTCAGCCTAAGCTCCTGAGACTCGATGCATGATACTCCTAAATGAAATAGGGAGGGAGCCCATACTTACTCAGAGCAGACCTACAATCATTGCTGTGATTTTTGGAGCATGGGGTTAAATTAAATTTGGTTTAAAGGAAATAAAGTAATGTCTTAGGTCTTGCACACTTAGCTTTGTAAAATACAATTTAATCTCCTATAATATCTTTTAGTATTTTTTAATTCTGTTGGGGGCACAGGAACTGTTTGCCCAAGACAATGATTCATACCCCTTCAATTTTTTCACCCTAATTTCACTGTAGCGTATTACCAGAACAGTATGATCTTAGTTTTTAAAAAAAATCTAAAATTATAGCCAGCTTTTATACATGACTAGCATTGTACACCATGGAATACTTTAGCCTGGGCCCCAATGATCAACGGAAATTTATTTTAAAAACCTCTGTGAACTCCCACCATAATGGCTGATATTCAGACAAGCAAATATTTAACAAAACAAAGTGAGTAGTACAATAGAAATAAAAATGAATGACTAACTCAGTCTTGGCTTCCTAGAGAACAGAAGCTTCATGAGGGCAGGGTTTATGTTGGCCTTACTCTCTAGTGATCCTAACAGAGAGGTCCTAGCATTTCTAGGCACCAGTAAATACTTCTGGAATTAAAACAAATAATTCGTGTGGGCTGAATTCTTGAAGTCAAGACTTGAATAATATTAATTACAATTAATTTCTACTAGCTTGTGTATATCAAAAATCAGCAACTTCTAAAAGAGTAGTTCTCAAAGTGAGATAGGTACCTGGGCCAGCAAAATAAACATCACCTGGGATCTTAGAAGAACTGCAAATCATGGAGCCCCACTCCAGACCTAAAGAATCAGAAATCCTCCAATTCCAAGTGTAAATGTACTAAGAAAGGATGATCACACATCTATGTGATGATATTAAGAATTACTGATTGCATATGTAGAATGGAATGATTTCTAAATGTTGTGTTCGTTAATTTTTTTAATTAATAAAAAATAAAAAAATTAAAAAAAAAGAATCAGAAATCCTGCCCTTCAATCTTTGAACAAGTCCTACAAGTGATTCTGATGCACACTCAAGCTTGAGAACAACTTTTCTAAAATAACGGTTCTCAAACCTAACAACAAATTAGAATCACCTGATATTTAAAATATATGCAAGTCCTACACACACAGATACACACATGATTACCTACATACAAACATATCTATATGTATGTGTGTATGTGCATATATCAACCTTTGGTCTATCCTCAGGGAGTATGATTTGATTTCCAGTGCAATCATTTTTAGTGGTACTCATAAGGCTTGGTGCTATGTTTTAGAACTCTCAAGTTTTCTCAGCTTAAGGAGCAGGTCTGTCTGTGTTCTGAAGCCCACAGATTTGTAGCATCCCCTAGAGCAGTACATCATTGTCAATATCTCTGCTTCATCCTTTACTTATTTTTAGAGGCAGTATGTGCTGGAATAAAAAGAACATGAACTCTGAAGCCAAAGACACAGATCAGGTTTCCATCCAAGCTCTACTGTTTTCTGGTGGTGTGAATTTGAACAAGTCACTTAGATTTACTTAGCCTCAGATTCTCATTTTAAAAAGGGGAGGGGCTGATTACTACTTCCAGGATAGTGTGAGGATTCAATTAAATTAAAATGATGCATATGAAATTCTAGGGTCACACAAAATGCTAAGGTAATGCCAGATGTCTTTTTAAATAAAGAAGCCTTTCTTTCAAAGATGATACTGTAAATTTAAAAGCTTTCCCAAACTTCATAATTATTATAACAAATTAAAACAAGGTGAATTTTGATCATTTCTAGTATGTTCATATAGAAGCAATAAAAGGCAGGGATTTATTTTTTTGGAGAATATGCTCTCCTCCATGGTACAATACATGGAATAGATGTTCATTCATCAAGGAACATTGGCCTTGACACCCCAACTACAAAATGTCTAGTAAATATAAAACCTAAAATGGTATTTTTAATAAAGGGTTTGAATAAATACTCTAAGGCACGTTCCCAATACATGCTTTGAGATAGCCTTCTCCCCTGGTGAATGATTATAAGAAATTGCTTCTTATAATTGTAATCCCCTGAGCTAAGGAAAATATCTAAGAAACTCATTCCCCCTCATTTTGTCTTCTTACTTTGTCTCCACAAAAAGTGACTATAGGTACTTAACCACATTCCCAGTGAAATGAATTTTACTCTTTTATGAAAGATAATTTAGTTTTCTTTTGTAAACTGTTTAAAATCTGCTTTTTGAGTGTAGTTTACATACAATAGCATTCACCAATCTTAAATGAGCAATAGGATGAGTTTGGATAAATATACACAGTTGCATAAATACCATGCAATCATGATGTAGAATATTTCCATCACTTCAAAAAGCTCTCTTTCCCCTTCTGCAGTTAATCCTCTTTCCCAAATTTTAGACACTAAAACCCACAGATGTATTTTCTATCACTAAAGTTTTGCCTTTTCTGCAACTTCATCTGAATGAAATCATATAGTCAATTGTTCTTGATTTTTTTTCATTTAGCTTAATGCTTTTGAGGTTTATCTACCTTAGTGAATGGTTCATTCCTTTTCATTGCTGATTAGTATTCCAATATAAATATATACCACATTTTGTTTATTCATTCATCTATTGATAGACATTTGGCTTGTTTCCAGTTTTTAGCTATTATGGGCAAAGTTGCTATGAATATTTCTGTATAATTTATTGGGTGGACATATGTTTCCATTTCTTTGGCTACTTAGGACTAGGATTCTGGATCATATGGTGGTTTTGTGTTTAACTGTATAAAATCTGCCAAACTGTTTGCCAAAGTGGCTACACCATTTTGCATTACCACCCACAATGTATGAGTTACTCCATGTCCTCACCAACACTTAGTGTTCTCAGTATTTTGTTATTTTAGCTATTTTACTGGGTGTAAAATGGTATCCAGTTGTTGCTTTAATTATCATTCCTCTCAAGACTAATAATGTTTTTCCTCAGACATAGCTCTCCGTTTATTTAGGTGTTCCTTAATATCTTTCATTAGTGTTTTATAGTTTAAAGTGTACAGGTCTGGTACAAATTTTGCAGATTTGTCCTTAAATATTTCATATTCGTATTGCTATTATAATATTTTTTATGTCTCAATTTCTAGTTATCTAATGCTTTTGTATAAAAATACAACTGTTTTTGTGCGTTTGTCAGGCATTTTGAAACTTTGAAAATTTCATATTAGCTGGCAACTTTATAGAACTTGTCTTAAGATTTTCAGCATCAATAATAATGTGGCCTTTAAATTAGCGCAGTTTTACTTCTTTTCCAGGAGTTACACCTAAATCCCAAGACTTGCTCCATACAGTAACTATTAACTTAGCAATTTTTTCACCATAACAGCTCTTTAAGAGTTACACCACAAGTTTAGACAATGCCTTTTTCTTCAGAGTAACATATTTTCCACCCCCAAGATACAGTAAAGAAATACAAAAAAGTGATTTTTTTTGACACTCATTAATTTATTTTATGCTACAGTTTCTAGTTAAGGAATATCACATGAAATCAGATCTAAATTGAGTGCCCTTAGGAATGAACCCTAAATCTTTATTTTGTACTACTGGTGATTTTCTATGCTGTAACCTTTGAAAATGTAGCTTAAGTGCAGGATAAACATGATCACCAAAGTTTTGCAGACTGCTTGCTGCAGGATACCTGTTTGCTTCCTACCTGTTCCCAATTTGTGTCAGTTTCACCTTAGCAATTTATTCCCCTTTGTGGCAGCAGCTCCTTCCTGCAATGGCAGCTGAATCCAGTTTCTAGTTTTTCCAGTACTGGTAGAATCAACCTCATCAACTTCCTCTTCCCGACAAAGGCATCAGCACCAGCAAAACAGAGACTGTTATCAGAAACCTGGGTTGACTCTGACTTCTGGGAACACTAAATGCCCTTTGCCTCAGCAGTGATGTTGGGAGTTTATGATGGGCACAAACTAAGAGGAGTTAACAGTGATGTGCTGAGGAAAGATATAAGGGGGAAATTTAATATGGAGTCATCAGAATATAGATGATATTTTTGTTTTCTGACTACTGTGATAAATACTACATAACGGGTTGGCTCAAACAATGGTGATTTATTGGTTTATGGTTTTGAGGATAGGAGAAATCCAAAATCAAGGTGTCAGCAAGGTGATGCTTTTTCCCGTCTGTAACATTCTCATGCTTCTTGTTAACAATACTTGGGGTTTCTTGACTTGTATTTCTGCATCAGATAACATGAGAACTGTTTATTTTGCAAGTTGCTGGAATGTGACATACGAGAAGTGAAACGGCTTTTAAAAAAGGGAATTTAATAAGTGACAAGTTTACAGTTCTAAGCCTATAAAAATATCTGAACTAAGGCATCCAGTGAAAGATACCTTAATTCAAGGAAGGTTGATGGATATAAGACACTTCTGTCAGCTGGGAAGCCACATGATGCCATCTGCTAGCTCCTTGCTCCTGGGCTCCATTGCTTTCAGCCTCTGTTCCTGTGGGGTTCCTCACTTTATCTCTCTGGGGTTGACCTTCATCTCTTGGCTTCCCTTAACTCTCTCCAGGTTCTGGATTGCTTAACATCTCATGGCAACATCGGCTGGGCTCCAAGCATCTCCAAATATTTGTGTCTCTGTTCTCCAAGTGTTGGCATCTATGTCATCTCTCTCTCTCTGTTGGCTCTATCGTTTTTGAGGTTTCTCCCAAATGTTTCCCCTTTTAAGGACTCTACTAAATTAATCAAGACCCACATGGAATGGGTGGAGTCACATCTCCATCTAATCAAAAGGTCACATCCACAGTAGGGTGTGTCACATCGCCATGGAGATGATCTAATCAAAAGTTTCCAACCTACCATATTGAATCAGGATTTAAAAAAATGGCTGCTCCCACAAGATTGGATCAGGATTAAAATATGGCTTTTCTGGGGTATATAAGAGATTCAAACAGGCACAATATTCTCTTTCTTTTCGGGCTTCCAATGATTGCTAGCTTCCTGCTTTTGGCTCTGCCTTATGGCTTTCTCTTGATAAGGCCTCCAATAATAGGCTTAAGAACCATCCCAGTTCAGTTGGCTACATTTTAATTAACAATAACATCTTCAAAATATCCTATTTACAACAGGCTTACAGCCACAGGAATGAGATTAAGATCATATTTTGTTTTGTTTTGTTCTTGGGTACATAATTCAACCTACACAAAGGGTATCTATGTAGTAATAAGACAGGATGAGATCTCCATAGTTGTGTAGACAGAGAACAGAAATCCAAGGAGTAAGTCATGGTATACTTCACACTGAAGACAGGAAAGGGAATTAACAAAAGAGATTGAGAAGAACTGGTCAGAAATGTAGCAGGAAAACCAGATGAATGTGGTATCCTAGAAAACAAGATTTTCAAAAGGACAGAATAAGCGATTGTGTCAAACGCTGATCATGCAAATAAGTACCAATAAATGATAACTGGATTTTTGCAATGTGGGGATCATTGCTGACCAGGAGAAAAGGAGTTTCAGAGCAGTGTTTTGTGCAGAAATTTGAGTATAGTGGGTTCAGAGGGCAGGGGAGAAATGAAAGGTTACATTGGAAACAACAAGTACAGATGACCTTTTAGAGGAGGTTTGAAAATATAAAACTGGAGAAGCAGTTGGAAGAAGAAGGGGTCAAGAGAGTGTATTTTGTGTGGTTGTTATTGTTGTAAAATGGGAAAAAATAACATGTTTTATGCTGATGAAAATATTCCGTACCAAGATATAGAATGATGCAGAGAAAGAGAGAATTGTTGGACCAATGTCTTGAGTAAAAGAAAGGAATTACATCAAAAGCACATATTAAGGGATTGAATTTAGCTTTGAGTATAGATAACTTATCCACAGTTATAGAAGAAAAGGCATAAACTATCATACAAATTTAGGAGATATATATAGAAAATCAACAAATCAAAATGCTATTTTCTTGCAAAACCATATAAAATGTATAAACTGGCAAAGTTTTTATCAAGAGAAAAAAGAGAATGCATACATAATCAAAATTAGGAATAAAATAAGGGACAAAAAATATTGTAGCTATTTCAAAGGAAGCAAAAAAAACTATGACTAAAACTTTATGCCAATACATTTTAAAACAAATTCTAAGAAATGCAATTTACAAAAATTAATTCATGAAGAAATAGAACATTAATATAGCCTCATAACAGTGTTTTAAAAGTAGAGTCAGCAGTATAACATCTTCTCACAAAGTAAACTCATACTTAATGCTGATGTATTTAATTATTTCTTTTAAGATGAGGAATAAGATTACGAAGTAAATAGCTATCACTTTCCCTTTTCTATATGATTGCCTTTATTTGCCTAAGCACATGAATCAGCTTAATTAATAGGAATTTAGTGGTTTAAAGTTTCAGAGGACAGAAGTTCAACATCAATATATCTGTAAGGCTTCTTTCTCTCTGAAGACTGTTTTGTTGTAATGCTGGCCACTGGCGATTCTTGGGGTTTCTTGGCTTTCCTGTCATATGGTGATGTCCTCTTTTGCTCTTCTGGATTTTCTGATGACTTCTTGCTTTGGGCTTTTTATTAGGCCTTCAGTAATCCAGATCAAGACCCTAATTCAGTTGGGCCTCACTTTAAGTAAAAATATCATCTTCAAGATGTCCTGCTTACTATGAGTTTACACCCATAGGAATGCAAGATTACAATTCAAAACATGTCTAAATTGGCAAACATAATTCAAGTTACCACTATTATTTTAGAAAACATGGCCACACCAGTAAGGCAAGAGAAAAAAGTAAAAGTTAAATGCCAAAGGGAAGTAGAAATACTCAATATTTGATTTTATCAGATAAATACAAGAATTAATATAAGATTACTGAGTTAAAAATTCAATATAAAAACCCATTGCATTCTTGTATGCAATCAGTTAAAAATTAATTTTAAAATATCATTTGCCATAGTAATAAAATTATGACTACTTACAAAAATATAAGACTGTATAGAGGAAATTATAAAATTCTTGAAAGGCATTGTAGAAGACTTAAATAAATGAAGACATATTATGTTCATGGTTTGAGAGACTTAATATCATGAAGATATCTTTTTCCCAAATTTATATATAATATTAAGGCATTTCACCAAAATCTCAATAGATTTGTATACAGATGAGTGCAGCTAAGTGCATGTCAGTGAAACCTGAAGGTTAACCCTAACATTAATACAGAAGCACAAGTTTATAAGAACACGCAAAATTCTCTTAAAAAATAGGAATCAGGTAAGAGGTCTTGTCCAATGTTGACAATTGATATCAAGGAGAATACAATAAAAATCACAGCTTTAAAGGAGAATCTACTAAAGTATCCTTTAAGTTTTTCTAAACAGCTTTATGGAGGTATAATTAAAGTATAATTTGATAAAAATTTCACTATATATATATACACACACACACATATATATACACATATATATAGATAGATAGATAGATAGATAGATAGATACACACACACACACACACACACACACACACACGTGAACCCATTACTCCCCAAAAGAGTCTCTGCCCCTTGGCAATCATTGCTTTCCCACTCCCACTCCACCCCATTTCAGGACAACCATTAATCTCTTTCGTGTCACTATAGGTTAGTTGGCATTTTTTCCTGAAATTTTATCACACAGTATGTCCTTTTTTATCTGACTTATTTCACTAAGCAAAATTATTTGAAATTTATCCACATTGTAGCACTTATCAGTAGCTCATTCCTTTTTGTTTCTGAGCCATTTTCCCAAGTGAGGTTTAAAATGACAACCTCCTGAAAATATGGGAAAGTAAAGAGCAGGTAGATGACCCACAATATCCTGAAATCTCCATACTAGTGGACTTTCACAAATTTCCTCATGTTAGTCCTGATTTTGAGCCCTATTTTGAAGGCCATGATTTTAAGGAACCACCATTTTTCAAAGGTTGTTGAATACCTTTCCTTTTCACATAGTCTTTGACTGTTCAGCCGAATAGAATGTATTGTTATAAAATTGTAGCTATGAATGTGGTCTCCCTGAGGGCCATTTAGACTTTACTTCATTCTGTTTTTTATAAGCTTTACCCCTGTGAGTCAGCTAACTGATGTGAGCTTTTGATCACAAAAAAGAGATTGTGAATATGTCAGCCCTTGTCCAAGCTACTGCAAGAAAATCAGTTCAAAGAACAAAGTAGAACTGGTTATTAAGAGAAACAATACAAGTAGAAAAATTCTAATATATACACAATGCACAGTAATAATTATAGCAGCCATCATTTACTTGAGTATTTCCTATGTGCCGACATTATTCTCAAAGCTTTACACTTATTGTCTCATTTAATTCTTATATCTCAATGAGATAGATGCTATTAATTATTCTCACTTTATGTAGAGCTAGCCAAGGCATGGACATAGTAAGGTCACAGAGTAAATGGGAGAACAAAGTAGGTCACAGATGTGTGACTTGTGTGTGAACTCCAACTCTGCCACTTACTAGTGCCCAGTTTCCTTGCTGGTAAAATACACATCTGTAAATTAACAGTACCAACTCACAAGATTGTTGCATGGTTTAGACAGTAAAATACATGCAAAGTGCTTAGCAATGTACCTGGCATGAATTAAGTGAACAATAAAGGGTGGCTATAATAATTACTAGCATTATCATTTATATTACCAGCCCAAGCAGTCATACTTTGAAGCCATTATTACCCTCAGTCAATTACTTGAAAGTAAAATGTTTCCAAACCTTATAATCAAAAACGGGTTTATGTCACCTCTAAGTATTGGACATTTAAGAAGCATGGGAAATTAATATTAATTAAAATGCATTATGATTTTTCACCAAAGGTGTTGATTTATACCCTGTCACTAAGCATGTTGCCTTAGAATATATAAAGACAACTCCTAATTCCTTTAAGACACACACACACAGTGAAACACACCTAATATTTTAATCCAGTGACAATTATGTTTGCCACATGGATATTATCTGCAGGTTAGCAATTTGATCCCATGATCAACAATCCCTGCTTTACTTTGTTCCGGTCAGCCAACTCCCATTTCTTTTACTTTTCTCAGCACATAGTGTGATAAATGTTCCCACTGCAACATCCTTTACAAGGCAACTGTGTGGTTGCCAAAGCACATGCACAAAAAGTCTCACCAGGCAGAGATGAGGAGGAGGGTAATGCAGCCAGATTGCCTATGGCATTCTGGAATTCTTTACAGCTAGGCAAAGCTTGAAGGCTTGCTTTTGAATACACAGTTAAGCCAATGGTAATTTTTAGTGTCAGTGCTTCCTTCTGTAGACACTTGATAACAACCAAGGATTATAGGCTCTTCATGTAGATAAGGTAGGGACCACCCGCTTGCCACATGCCCTTACACATCATGCCAAAATTAGATTTGCAGTCTGCCAGTTGCATCTCTCCCCACCCCCAGTCTAGCTAAGGATTAGTGCAGTGACCTTTTCTATTTGGATGGCACAAATTCCAGTCTGAGCTCTATCCTGAATTGTAGCCACAAATCATATGATTGTAAGGAGATACCCCCAGGCTGTTAGCACCAGGCAGCTGGACGAGGAAGCTGAAGGTAGGAATCTTGTCCTACAAAGCCATCCTTGTTTTTTTCTTCACAGAAGAACAGAACTGGAAACACTATCTACACTGTGGGCAAACCAAGATGACTCTTTGGCTACTGACGCTCATAGCCATCAAGTCATTCTCAAGTGCTTACATGGAAGATAATTTTACTAATTTTAGCCTCTTGGATAAATTTAGAATTAAATAGTTGGAAGAGACCGTTGACCCTTTAGTTGGCATCTGCCACCTCTGTGCATTAGATTTATTGTCCTGATCATTTGTATGCAGGATGTATCACATCCCCAGCCTGTCATCCCTTCGATAATGCCTGTTTCTGTACACATAGCACAGAGCTCTCAATACGACCCAGCAATACCATGTCTCTCCTATTTATTTACTCTTCCATCAACACAGGGAGTATGTCAAACTCCCCATACTCCCTAAATATCCAGCCTCCCCTATCCACCCATTCCTTTTCAGTTGATGATTCTATCCTCTATTTGACAGAGAAAACTGAAACCATAATTTTTTATCATCACCTTCCCAAAAGCAAACCTACAAAGTCATGTGCACCAACTAAGATTGGATCCATCCACAATGAGTAATGGATGCCCTCTCTATTTCAGAAAACAACCCCTGCATTGTATCACAAATTCCTCTAACAGTCCTATCTTCCTAATAATTTAACCCTATGGATTTATTATTTCATCTTCAACCTTTTTGTGTCTGTGGACTCCTTACCATCAATATATAGAAATTCTAAAAATACCTCTTTATTTATTGTTAATATACAAACTTCTCATATAATCTACCTGCAAGTCCCATGATTTTTTCCTTACCTCACCGTGAGTTCCCTGAAACAGCTCTTTCCAAGATCATCAATGACCTCTATTTTATCAAATTTAATCAGTCTAGCTCTGATTACCTAACTTCTCTGTGATATTCAACACATTCCTGCTTGCTTGGAACAGTCTGTGACTCTTGATTCTAGGATACTACCTAGTCTCCTCCTACCACCAATATCTCTACCTCTTTCCCTCTTCCCAGTTCCAGCTCAACCCGCTCTACTTGACCAGTAAACAATGGTGTTTTCTAAAACTTGGTTCTAAGCTCTCTTCTCATGTCAAACCATAAAATTTCCCTAGATAATTCCTACTGCTTCCACATCTTCTTTATCATTAATGTGCTATTAAATACAAATTAAGTTTGCTTTAGCCTTCTCTGAAATCCAGACCTATAAATTCAACCATGTATTCATCTTTACTTGTACATTTAAAAGGTACCTTAAATCTAATTTATCACAACAATCTTATTCTATTACCCCAAAAATGATTCTTCAGAGTATTCCTCATGTAATAGCACTACTGTATAACCAGTGCTCACAACAGAAAGTGGTAAGTTATTCTTGACACCTTCTTTTCCTTCAATTGCCATATTCTCTATATCATCAGATCCCCTCCTATAGAAGGAATCCTGTTTCTCTTTTAACATATCACCTCATAGGAATGTTGGATCCTAGGAGAGAATTGCATTGAAATAACAGTTCCAATTCTCCACTCATCCCTCAGAAGAGAAAGAGTCTCCTTATTGGTGAGGTTAGGAGGAGTTAGGCTATTCTGGGTTCTTCTCCTTGCACATGCTTTAAAAGTGGGCAAATACTAAAATATGTAGGAATAAATTTAACAACAAAAAATACAAAAGTTGTATTTTGAAAACTACAGTGCATAAGAAATTAAATAAGATCTAAATGAATAGAAAGGTATGCTATGATCATGGATCGAGAGATTTAATATTGCTAAGATGGCAATGTGGCCCAAACTGACCCACAAATTCATAGAAATCCTTTTCAAAATCCAATCTGGCTTCTTTCAGAAATGTACACATTGACACTAAAATTCATATGAAAATGATAGGACAGTGAATAAGCAAAAGAATTTAGAAAAAGAAGAACATAGTTGGAAGACTCACACTTCATTATCTCAAAAATCAATACAAAGCTGTAATAATAAAGACTGGAACAAGAATAGATCTATAAATCAATGGAATGGAATGAAGAATGCTTGCATTTATGGTCAATGGATTTTCAATAAAGGTACAAGACAATTGAATGAGCAAAGAATAGCCCTGCCAATAAATGATGCTGGGATAACTGGATATCCTCATATAAAAGTGTGAAATTGAACCTCTGTTTCATATCACATATAAAAATTAAAACAAAGTGTGTCGGAGACTAAAATATAAGAGCTTAAACACTTAGAAGAAAACATAGGGATAAATCTCTGTGACCTTGGTTTAGGTAATGATTTCTTGAATATAATACCAAAAGTAGAAGCAATTAGGGGAAAAATTGAAAAATTGGACTTCAGCCAAATGTAACATTTTTGTGCTTCAAAGGATTCCATCCAGAAAATGAAAAATACAACCCACAGAATGGGAGAAAATATCTGCAAATCATTTATATGGTAAAGGACTTGTATCCAGAAAACATAGAGAGCTTTTACAACTCAACAATAAGACAAATAGCCCAACATAAGAATAAGCAGAAGATATGAATAGATATTTCTCCAAAGAAGATATACAAATGGCCAAGAAACACATGAAAAGATTCTTGATGAAACTAGTCATCATGGAAATGCAAATCAAAACCATAATGAGATACCACTTCATATCCATGAGGATGACTATAATATAAAAGGCAGAAATGTATTAGCAAGCATGTTGAGAAATTGAAAGCCTTATACGTTGCTGTGGAGATGTAAAGTGGTGCAGTCACTTTGGAAAATAGTCTGGCAGCTCCACAAAATGTTAAATGAAGTTAACAAATGACCCAGCAATTTCACTCTTAGGTATATATCTCAGAGAAATGAAAATATATGTCACCCAAAAATTTATACAAGAAAGTTCATAGTAGCAGTACTCATAATAGCCAAAATGTAGAAAGAGTTTAAATGAATTCTTGCTTATAGAAATACAAATAGGCGCAAAAGGATTCACATGCAACCAGTGTTCTTGAAAAGTCCTGTGTTACTCTATTCCTTGTCATTATCTATATAGAAGTAGCCATTCAATGAAGAAGGTAGCAATTGTTTAAAGTGGGCCTTTGATTTCCTTATTGCGTGAGAATAAGGATTCTCTGACTTAAGAACTCCCAAAGTCCTGGAATGATGGGAAAAGTATCTTCTCCCCATGATGTGTGGTTTTTGAGAGGGCTCTCCTGATTCTGCCGAGTTCAACAAGCCATTAAAGCCTTGGGATTAACCATGCTCAGGCTAGGGGTTATGAATTAGGAACCTCTGTTATATTGCCCTGTCTCCAGACCTGTGCTGTCCAATATGGTAGCCATTAGCCACATGTGACTACCTAAATTTATATTCAAATTGGCTAAGATTAAATAAAATTAAAATTTTAGTTTCTCAGTCACTAGTCACATTTCAAATGTTTAATAGTCACATATGGCTAGTGGCTTCTGTTTTGAACGTCATAGAACAGAACATTTCCATCATCATAGAAAGTTCTCTTTGACCGTGCTACTCAAGAGAATAGAACAAATTGTTCCTGCAATCAATGATATGTTGCAAAGGTTGAACATTTCTTAAGTCATATGTATGATTTGTCAAGCTAGTCTTCTGGCAATAGTATTTTCCATGAGAATACATGTCTGAAATTAGAAATCACTGAGAAAGGAGATTTGCCTTGCCAAAATTTGTTTTCTAAATTTCAACAACTTATGTGTACCTCTCTCACTTCATGTTTGCGACTCAAAGATTAAATTTATCTCACATTAGAAATGCAAAGACTGGTTTTTCATACAGTATAATTCTGATTATATAATTGTGATATATCAACGTCTGTAGCATTTATTTTCCCTCCCAACTTCTCTGTGAGGTTTTTAAAATCATATGGGCTACAAATTAAATAATTGTTGTACTGTCTTGCAACTTCACTTGTGACACTGTTACCTACTCTCAGGCTTTTTATCCAAGGTTCTGAGAGTACATTACATCTCTTTGCTCACTAGAACATCTTATTCTCCTGGACAGGTGACAGGAATTAAATGTGCTCACAGATGGAGAGGCAGAGGTAATGAGAGTTATAAGGTCACTATGTGACACTAGCCACTCTAAGAACTGAATCCACCAAACCAACAATAACTGACCCAGTGCTAATAGTAGAAATTTGACATTTGAAGAACATTTCTCATCCAAAACACCTTTACAGGAATTTTTTAAGAACCATTTTCTGCATCTATGGAAAACAACAACTCTTTTCTTTGCATTTTAATAATTGTAAAAGTAGTAAATACTGGTTTTAGAAAATTTAACAACTAGGAAAGAAAAAAAAAATCCAGGAACCAATTGTTTACTAATTCATTTTTTTTCATTTAAGAAATAGGTATTGAATGCTTACTATTATACCAGGGACTGTTCTAACTGAACATATTACTCTATACCTCTTGCTGCTTGCTTTTTTCTCTTTATATAAATCTGGGAGGCAGCATAATACAGTGGTGGAAAGAGCATTATCTTCAGCATCAGACAACTTGGGTTCAAATTCTGGCTTTGAAACTTATTTGCTGTGTGACTATGCTAGTTTGAAACTATTATGTACCCCCAGAAATGCCATGTTCTTCTAATCCAATCTTGAGAGAGCAGACCTATTGTTGGGTGGGACTTTTTGATTAGATGGTTTCCATGGAGATGTGACCCTGCCCATTCAAGGTGGGTCTTAATCCACTTGCTGGACTCATTAAAGGCAGAGACATTTTAGAGAGAGCTCAGAGACAGAAATGCCCTGGTAGAAATAAACAAGAACTCACAGGAGCTTAGAAAGAAAACACTCCAGGTAAAGCCAGAAGGACCTACAGGAGCTGAGAGAGCCATTTTGAAACGAATCCAGGAGAGAAGGGCCAGCAGACATCACTATGTGCCTTCCCATATGACAGAGGAAACCCAGATGATATCAGCCTTCAGTGAAGGTATCTCTTGTTGGGGCCTTAGTTTAAACATTTTTAAGGTCTTAGAATTATAAATTTGTAACCTAATAAATCCCTTTAGAAAAAGCCAACCCATTCTGGTATATTGCATTCCAGCAGCTTTCACAAACCAAAGCAGTGGCTTTGGTTAGGTCATTTAAAATCACCGAGTTCCAGTTCCATTTCCTATATAAAAAATTAGTATACTAATAACATCTCCACAAGTTTTCCGAGGGTTAGAATAATATCTGCCCTGTCTGGAAGCACCTAACCTGTTTGAGCCATAAACCCATGAACCTCCAGGTCTTCTGCTCTGTACCAGCTGGGAGCAACATAAATGAGCAGGATTTTTTTTTTTAATCGTATAAAGAAAACTGGAGCAGGGAGCCATTGATATGGGCCACTTGAATAGGAGCCAAGATTTTCCAAAATTAAATGAGGGAAGACAGCTTTCTCCTGGGCTAAGCTTACAAATTCCCAAGTGTGTCACCAACTATTAAGCACCCCATGTAACACATCACTCAGAGTGATTATTGTGAGGTTCTCAAGCAAAGTTGTAGATTCAACACAGAAGAGGAGAAGAGGATGTATGCAGGGCAAGTAGAGCTGTGTAATCTTAAATTATAGTGAGTTAAATGGGAGCCTTTGAGAAATGATTATGTTTATCCATAGTATTTTCAGGTGCCTCTTGCCAGCTCACATACTGCTGCCACAATGGGAATGAAGGAATCATGGAACATTCCATACAGCCTTGCCAATTCTTCTTTTTAGTAGGAAGCTGATTATTCTGTTTGGAAATTAACCCAGATTCCTTGTTTCTCTTCCTGCCTACTTTCCTCCACTATTTTCTGATCATTTCACTTATTAGAAGCTCTGCCAGAGGGTAGAAAGGAACATGCTCAGGAAGTATTGAGTCAATGTTTCATTGTTTTCTATTAATACAGATAAAAGTTATTTGGAAGAATAACTCTAAGACTATCCTTCACTCCTGATTATGCAAATGACAGATCAATCAATGCCTTGGTGGAATTATCTTGTTTTCTACACCAAAACTCCATTCTTTGGCAGTGACATTCAAAGGCTAAGTATCTCCTTTTTCCCTCATTACTGTGGATAAATTAAAATCTGGATGTGCCAAAACTCTCCCAGAGGTTTTACATTTATTTTTAGCTTGGCCTATTGATCCAAAACAAGTTTAGGAAAAAAACAAAATGAATTTCATCTTCAAACTGAGGAGAGCAATTTACGTGTTGAATAACTTACAGAATGTCTACTGCATAAGTCAACTGTGAATATAGTTGAGTTTTTCTGCTTTATGACTTGATTTTCTAAAATGTATAGTATTCAGAAAATGTTTAAGTATACTATTCTCTAGCTTCTCTGTGACCAGGCAATATTTAGCATTATTGTGTTGATATTCTTCCCCTTAGCCCCAGCCTGAGATCACTTTATGCCCTGAAGCACATCACAGTATCCCCTGGAGCATATCTTGGGAATCAGAAAGTGAGTCTTTAAGTCATCTAATTTCACATCTCAGCAGCTATGATTTGGTCAATATCAATACAGATACACACTGAGGCAGGGGTTAAAAACACAAAGACAAAACCCCAAACTGAGTGGAATAAATAACTTATTTCCAGAGGGGAGGGGTCTGCATTTTCGTTGATTTTTGTAGTTCTTAATATCTTCTCAAAAAAGATTACTATCTCAACATCTACAAAACAAAACCCTTCCCCCCAGCAAGGTATTTTTTTTAATGATTAGGAAGTGTCTTTATTATATGTGAGTTGTCAGATAGAAGAGACACTGCCTCTGGAGTCTACTTCTAGGTGATGTATCACTTCTGATCTTTATTTTTTCAATTTGAAGATTATTGCTTTTCATATTGCCTATGCTCCCAGGGAAGCTGAAAATGAGATCCAGTTATCAGGCTCTAAGCCAGGTCTCTGTTCAGAATCCTTTCTGTATGTAGGTCCACCAAGGCCACAAAGGAATTTTCATTTTATTCTTAAAATTATAGAGGAATGTATATGGAATTTGGAGAATGGCAAAATTGCTGTGTGATTTTCATCAACTTTAATTAGGTTCAGTTTTCTGTTCTAGGCACTAGATGTAGAAATACCTACATCTAAATCAGTCCTCATATGTAAATTGCTCAGCACATGGCATGCTGTATAAGAAACCAACTATTCACTCTTGAAACTTGGAAAGTTACAAATAAATTTGAAAAATTATCGCTGTCTTATACTACTCGGGGACAGCCCTATTTGGAAAAAGCAATGCCTAGGGGTGGGGGAAGGAATTAGTTTTTCTGAAGTATCCAAAAAAGAAGATTTGTTTGAGGTTCTTCTTTATATTACACATCAGGGTAGGCACTGGGTATCTATCTCTCTCTAGACTACTGCAGTAGTTCATTCCATCCCCAATGCATTGGTCCAAGCAAATCATGATAATTCCATACCTTCTGCCAGTGATAGGTTCAGGAATGACCAATTCTGGCCACAGAAGTATGAGGGAAATTCATTTTCCCTCAAATTCTTTCCCCCTAGAAAGGAGGAAACTTTCAAAGACATCACCACACAATGAAATGATTTCTCTCCCACCTTTGGACTTGGTCATTTTTTGGTGAGATACAGCAACTCTCTTGCTACTGGCATGAGGATGAAACAAAACCCAAGGATAGCAGAGGGCACTCTATGATAACATCACTGTGTTGCAGTAACAACCAATTCTAGAGTCTACCTTCTTCAGGATTTCTTACAATGTCAAAAAGAAATGCCCTCGATTTAGTCAATTTGAGTCATTTTTATGTTATTTGGATTTACCAGCAACAAACAAAAAGTCTTCATTCTAACTAAAATGAGTAGCCTCCAGCTGGTCCCTTTTTCTACTCTTGCCCCTTGTAATCCACTTACAACACAATAACCAAAGTGAACTTTTAAAATCTTTCTATTCCTCCCCTCAGGCTGTCTGGTGGCCCCTTATCATCCTAAGAATAAAATCCAAAATTATTGCCAAGGTTTATGATGTCCCAGATGAGCTAAGTCCTGCCCACTTCTCCAAGGCCTACTTCTGTCATTGCCTACCATACTTACCCTCTCTAGCGCTGCTACAGTCACAAGGGCTTTCTTTCTCTTCCTCAGATAACTATCACCCGCAGAAAGGCCCTTGCTCTTTTTCCTGCTGCCTTGAATGCTCTTCTCCCACTTACATTATTCTGTAACTTGTATGCTTAAGCAAGCTCAGCTCTCTACCCCATTACGCAGCTTTATTTCCTTCATAGCATATGCCACTGTATTAGTTAGGGCTCTGCAGAGAAACAGTATCAACAGGGAATACCTACAAATATAAAATTTATAAAAGCGTCTCACGTGACCGCGGGAACGCAGAGTCCAAAATCTGCAGGGCAGGCTGTGAAGCCGACAATTCTGATGGAGGGTCTGGATGAACTCCACAGAAGAGGCTCGCCAGCTGAAGCAGGAAGAGAGCCCGTCTCTTCCGAATCCTCCTTAAAAGGCTTCTGGTGATTAGATTAAGCATCACTCATGGCAGAAGACACTCCCCTTTGGCTGATTACAAATGGAATCAGCTGTGGATGCAGCTGACATGATCATGATTTAATTCTATGAAATGTCCTCATCGCAACAGACAGGCCAGCACTTGCCCAACCAGGCAAACAGGTGCCACCACTTGGCCAAGTTGACACATGAACCTGACCATGACAGCCACCATCTGGACTTATATCATTCATGTATTTGTTTACTTGACTTTCCCTGTCTTCCACAAGAAAATGAAAATTCCATGAGAGCAAACACCTTGACCCTCTTGTTCTTCCTTGCATCTCCAAGGTCTTGTAGCATACCCGGCATATAGCTGGCACTTGATAAACATTTATTGTATGAATAGTAGTTAGAACTATAATGGGGATGGGGTAAGTCACAGCATGAGATAAAAGACAAGGCAGAAAGAGAAATCAAAGGAGTAGGAAAGTATAGAAAAGAAGGCTGGATGATATAAATAAAATGGAAAAATACAAATAGAAACATGCAATAAAAACAAATGACTATACACACCAATGGCTAGAGATACATCTAGCTTTGAGAGAAGAACAAATGGATGTTGCTTAATGCAATGACAGATCTGCATGTGAAGAAGAAAACATGGTGCCTGGGAAGCTATTCTTCATGTTGGTTGTGAGGAGAAGTAAGCCCCACCAGCCCAGAAGTCAAAAGACCCCACAGATGTGATTTTTATTTTAGATGGTCAAAACCAGAAGTTTGAAATTGTAAATATCCTTCCTTCTTTCTGGAGGAAAAAAAAATTGGAAAGAGTTATAAGTTCTCTGTCAGGGAAACTGCTAATATTTTAGAGATGTCTGAGAACACAGAAGGGGCACAGATTTTAAAAAGTACCCTTTTAAATATTATTAGGATTTCAATACTCTTTTGGATAAACAAAAGGTAGTGAATCCATAAAATTAACAGGATATACAAAGAGAGAGAGGGAGAGAGAGAACTGTCTGGCATTGGGTGGTAGAAAACGGCCATCTGGCATTCGAAATGCCCATCTTGGAATTTCGAAACACCCATTTCTATTAAAACTAGTTGTCTGAGGTTGGACTACTTATGTAATCTCTCTGGGATTCAGTTTTCCCACAGACATAAGGCAGGAGTTATATTGTTTGATCAGAAAGATCAGTTTCAATTCAGAAAGCAATTCTATAGGGCCTCCAGTAAGAACTGGAACAGAAACCCTTGCAAGGAAGAACATGTAGTAGCAAATATGGCAAGTTCTAGTGAAAGTTAACTGCTATAAAGATGGATAATTTTAAGATAAAAATATCTGTGTCACAAGTCATCTTATGCAAAGTTTACTTGTAATAAATTTTAGAGATACTTACGAGATGATGAATAACATGGTCATTAATTTGACTGCCTGTAAATTTTAAATTTTTGCCAGTTTCAAGAATTACCTTCCACTCCCTGGAATAGTTTACACTAAATATTAGGTTAAAACAGTGAAATAGGGCAGGCAACGGTGGCTCAGTGGCAGAATTCTCACCTGCCATGCCAGAGACCCGGGTTCAATTCCCAGAGCGTGCCCATGTGAAAAAAAACAAACAAACAGTGAAATAGCATCTCAAGACACCAATTTTTTTTTCATAGTAATAACAAGAGCTTTCCAGTTTTGAACTGATTCGATACAAACCACTGGGTTGACCTTGAGATTTGCATCTAGACATGAGATCGTGTCCATGTCAATAGAGCTGCACTAATAAGATGCTCTCCTAGAAGACCTTATCTTTGTTTACCCAGCATTCCTGTTTTTGGAGAATGATTCTTTCTTCACCCCATGAGGTCCTGCAATGGCTGCAACTGCGAGACCCTGCTTCCTGGATTTGAGATGGTCAGGTCTATTTTCTCCTGGGAATTTGAATTTGAAGCAGAAACAGTTGAAAGGAAACATTCAAATTCCTGTTCTGGTTTTCCAGCTCTTCCTGGACTCTGTGTCTAAACTAACCAAGGTCAGTTTCAGTTTCTTACAATCAAAGAACTCCGATTCCAAAATGCAATGCTCTTAGCCTTCCATTCAGGGAAATGCCATATTGCATTGCAACCCTAACCATTTGCTAAAGGAGAAGAAAAGATTAGCCCAGAATGAGAAAGACAGAAAGTGTATATATTTTTTGGTGCATGGTCGGGAAATTGAACCAGGGTTTCCAGCATGGAAGGTGAGCATTCTACCACTCCACCACCTAGGCAAACTAGAAACCATTTGTTTTTTTTTTTTTTGTTTTTTTTTTTTTTAAAGGAAAGACAGAGAGAAGGAAGGAAGGATAGAAGGAAGGAAAGGAGGAAGAAAGGGAAACATCTTTTAAACATTTTCCTGTTTTATTGTATTTTTGTTTCTCCGTTTTTGTTACATGGGCTGGGGCCGGGAATCGAACCGAGGTTCTCCGGCATAGCAGGCAAGCACTTTGCCCGCTGAGCCACCGCGGCCCGCCCCGAAACCATTTGTTTTTAACTCATTTCACTGATAAGAAAATAATCCCAAAGAAGAAAAGAGACTGGTTTGAAATCACAAAGTTATAATGGTCCCAGATTCAAAACACTTGACATTTAGTTCTAGCTTTTCTTCAAACGACCAACAATTTTAATGGATAATCCACAAACAGATGAGTCATTATCTAATTATCTAATAATTTAATGCAGATTCTGTGTCTAATGAATTACACTCACATGGTTCAAAAATATGCATAGACATGCAGCAAGAGGTCTTTTCCACACCTTGCCCATCTGTCCTGTCCCTCTCCATCTTCAGGTGACCAGATTTGTTTCTTGTGTATGCTTTTTAGGGTGTTATTATGCAAGTACAAATATATATTTATTCCTTTCTTACACAAAAAGGCAAATACCCTACATACTTAATACACCTTGTTTTTTTTTTTTTTATATGGGCAGGTACGGGGAAACAAACCCTGGTCTCCAGCATGGCAGACGAGAACTCTGCCACCGAGGCACCATTGCCTGCCCTACACCTTGCTTTTTTACATGCAATGTATCTTATGGATTTTCCACATGGGGAATCATCTTATTCTTACTTTTACAGGTGTACAATATCCCCTTTCATGGATATAGCTTATTTTTTGACCCCTCCCCAACTGATGGACATTTAGGTTGTTACCAATCTTTTGCAGTTCAACTATAACCTTGTAAATGATATTGAGTTGGTAGCTAAGCAATTTTTCTGTAAGATAAGTTCCCAGAAGTGTGCTTGCTAGGTGAAGCATGTATATGTGTAACCAGGAAGTTAGGATTTAAGGAATGATTTTGATTGCCGAATCATTATATAGGTATTCCTTTTTGCTTTTCATATATTAGAGTAGAATGAATTGTAAACCAGCTGCCTTGCTGTCTATAATGAGTGCATAGCCTTTATCTTGTGCCCTCGTGATTGTTAAAACCTTGTAACTAACCTTCACTTGTACTCATTTATCCAGTTTTTCAACTTTAGAGTTTGTGATTACTAAAGGCAGCCCCTAATGTTAATTAATGAAGGGTCCTGGGTCAACCAAGAGCTAACCCACCCTAAGTCCAAATTTACCTTGATGACTGAGACTGGATCTAACCAAAATGGACCTGCTTGACATGCACAGGAGCTTAGACTTCAACCTATAAGTTAAATATTTTATAATACTAAAAAGCATGCCCATATTTAGGCCACCATTTTCTCATATGTGGACAAAAAAATCCGCTGCCTTTGTACAATAATATAATGCACTTGAAAGTTTGATAGATGTTGACAAATTGCTTTTCAAAGGGATTCATGTAAGTGTGAATGATATGCCCATGAATCACAATACTTGTTTTCCCCAAATTTGGCTAACAGTATGATGTTGAAGGACCATTGTCCAGTCCAGCTATTTGAGAGAAGGTAACTCAGAATAGTTTATTTTCTTAAAATATTGAAAAAAATAACTTTAAAGCCTTTTCACCTGTTGGTTTTTTACCTTAAACTTTCAAAAAGAGAGTGTAATAGAGGGCTATATATATATTCTATAGTTACACATAGCCACTCACTGAAGGTTACTCTCTGAAATCACCGAGAATTCTTTTGTGTGTGTGTCAGCAATTTGCTATAGTTCTTCAAGCCAGTGAATCTCAAAGGATACAGACTTCTAACAACCTGGGCCATTCAACCTGCAAGTGGCACAGACATCCAGTAAACAGTTGTTCCCAAACAAGGAACAATTAATCTTCTCTGTAGACACACGCCAAGGGCAAAGAGAGGGCCTAGAATTCAAGATAAAATTGAATTGATTGACTTAACAAGCCCAGTTACCTGATTTTCCCCTATGGACCCATCCAGAGATCCTCCTACTTCTCTTAAAAGTCCCAAGCAGCACTAGCACCTGGGGGTGAGGGGGTAGGGGAAGTGGATTCTAGTTAAAGCCCTGCCACATATCTATCAGCTGTGTGATCTTAATAAAATCTCTCAGCCACTTTTTGCTTCTTCTTTCTGACATAGAAAATGAAGGGCTTAGGTCAGGTTCCATTTTGTTCTAAAATCCACTCCCTCTCAGACTTTCTCTTGGTCCACAACCTCCTTCTATTCCTCAATGTAATTGTCCTTGAAAAGTGTTAATATGACTATTTTTAAGAAGTATTCATTTCCAGCACTCAATTCTTCTCCCCACATTCTCTCCCTCTGAGAATCCACTTACTTTCATTGCCTAAACTACCAATTCAGGCAAACAAAAGTCAACACTGCAGACCTTACTTCTATCCCTGTTGACAGCATAGTATTCCAGAGTGCATGCTCTGAGTTATTGGCCTGAGGGGAATTCTGTGGCTACTCTACCACCTCTCAACCCTAACACGCCCAAATGAGAAAAGATTGGACAATGCCTGCAGAAAAGGGAGACTGGCACACATTTACTGGTTGGAGGTCTGCATAGCCTGCTGACTTTTTGGACTATCTTATGCTTTCTTGAAGAAAATAATTGGTGAATAAGAGTAGAATGGAAGAAGTAGATGGCAGAGGAGCTCCTGAAATTGCACCTTCTGGTGTGGCAAGGATGAATGTGTTTCCCCTGGGGCATAAGGTTCAGCATATTCTTGGAGATATATACCTGGGTTAGAGCTATTGTACTCTGCCAAGGGAACCTAGGATCAAGAAACTACATGTTGAGGGTGGAAGACTGGGTGGGCAAGTTAGGGCCACAAGTAGAACTCATGAAATAATATGAACTGGAAAATCTGACCTCCCAGACCATCTCCAAAGAACTTATGACTCACTATAGAATCAGCATTTGGACATCTGTCAAACAAGGCCAGTTTTGGTTAGGCAGAGAAGCAAAGATAATCTATAGAAAGAGGACCAGAATCTGGACAATTGAGCCAGGTGATGTCTGCCATTCCTCCATTGTTTTCTCAACTATCCCTCAAATCAGAGGACAGAGACCTTGAAAAGGGGGTGAGAGAACAAGATTGTAGCCCTAATTCCCATGCCCAAACATACCCACACATACTAGACATCCCCAGGTGCAAGAGTGGGAAGAGTGGGAAGGAAGTAAAATAAAAAAAACCCACTTTTTCTCTTCAAGCCCCTTGAAACCTAGGCCTGACTACTGATGGAGGGAGGGGAAAGATTTGAGGTTAGAGTTTTTAATGGAATAATCTTTTACTGGACAAAAGTACTTGGAAACTATGAATCTGGCCAAGATGTGGAGCTACCAGAAAGAGGGAGCAAATTCAAGATAGGATAGTTAGGGACAGTGTTTAGAAAAAAATAGTTCCCATTTCACATTTGAGCCAAGGTAGTTGAAACAGTTCAATACACCGGACTTTTCAAATCCTCAGTCTTCCACTACTACATATTCACTTTAGGCAAATTATTTAACCTTGTACCTTACTTGTGAAATGCTGATCTGTGAGATAAAATTTAGAAAAGTATAATAATAAAGGATCAATTCATATTGTCAGCATCATCACTGTAATATGCATATCTCATATTTAGCTTGAAATCAATGTGCTTGGGGATACATGGTGATTGGATTATCTGGGCCATACACTTCAGTGCATTCAAAGGCTTGGAGTGTAAAGAATGGAAAGTAGGGAAGGTAGGGAACTGGAATGTGTATGACCTGCCAAAGACATGCAAATTAAAATTAAAACAAATAAACTAACAAAAACTCTATACTGGCCAAACAAAAATATTCTGCAGATTAATTCTGCCATAGAGATTGCAATCACCAAAATGATTCCAAGACTCACTCAGCTTTAACATTTCATGGTTACTAAAATAATCCTGCCTTGACTTCCCTATTTTAACTAATGGTGCCATCATCCAACTTAGAGTTGACCTCTCTGTCAGCTTTGACCCCTTCTCCCTTGTTACCTCTTCATCCTATCAGTCCCCATATTCTATCCATGCCTCCACTGAATGAATCTTTAGCCTCCTCTACAAAATGACTTCTGGATGCTTTCTGCCTTTGCCCACTTATACACATGTATTAGCTAGCAATTGCTGCTAACCTAGGGCCTTAAAACAATGAGATATGTTTTTCTTGCTTACTGGTTTGAAGAACAGCAGTCTATATATGGCTGGGCTCCAGGCCTTGGTTCAGGATCAGATCTGTGTCACATGTTTCTCATCCTTCTTAGACTAGTAGCTATTTTCAGCCTGTTCTTCTTATTGCAAAGGGCAGGAGCACACGAGGATGGACAGAAAAATGCAATGCCTCTTGCGGTCTCAGCCTCAAAGTGACACACTATGATTTCTGCCCACATTCCATTGACCAAAGCAAACCAACATAGTCAATCTCAAAAACAATGAGGCTGAGAAATAGACACTAGTGGAAGGTACTGAAAACTCATACGGCAAAAAGAATGTTAATGTATAATTCTGATAAAGGGAGGGTGTGGATAATAGTAAACAATGAATGAATCAATATACCACAGCCCAATCTCTTGGTCACAATTATATGTGTCCTCACCCCCAGAATATACTTAGCTCCTCTATAAGAGACCACCAGGAAGGAGACATTTGGAGTAGGCCTGAATCCAACCACAGCCTAGAGCCAACTCCGACTCAGGTGACCTGAAGCCTGAAATAGAGCCACTTGGCTAAAACAGCCTAAATCAGCAGACCTACAAGTTCGAAAATAAGCACTTGCTTTTTATAAGACACTGAGTTTTGGGGTAATTACACAGCATTTATGTGGTACTAGGTAACTAGTACAATGTGTCTTATTATATGCGTTTCTATGTCCTTGACCTGCTTTCATCACTTTGTCAATCTTCTTAAATTTGTACTATGTCTCAGATTAAGATCCAAATCTTTCAGTGCCTATATCTTCATCTCAATTCCAATAGTATCTATAGAAGCTATGCTATTAATTTTGTACTTTAAATATAATCCCTCTGTGTTTCTGAAAACTCGTTATCCACTCATCTTTCAACAAAGACTTTTGATTACCTACTTTGTGCCAGGAACTATGATAGAAGCTGGGAATGCACTGATGGAATAAGAAACCACCCACAAGGAGTTTACAGTCTAGTAAGAACAAAAAGCAATGACTCAGAAGAGACAAAAATATGCTCTAATTACCAAAATATCATTCTTAGTTGCTTAATTCAGTCTTGAGCTAGGGCTTGGAGGTAAGGGCAAGGATTAATTTGTTCTTCCTTGATCCCCCTAAAGTACTAAGCACATGTTGTTAAATGACAACTACATCACAATTGCCTTCATAAAGGCAGTGAGACTTTAGTCCTTTGTTTTCAGTCATAGGTTGCGGAATGCCCATGATGGGCCAGACATTGTACATGGCCCAAATGGTTCCTACTGTCAAGGAACACACAGTCTGGAAGCGAGTGCATCTCAACACATAATTATAATAGCACTTAGTACTGTATATTAAAATATGTGAGAGCAGTAGCGGAGCAAAAAAGAGTGACCAATTTCATTTGGACAAGCAACTTAATAATTTTATAATAATCAAATCTTTAAAGGGTAGATGTTTTCTAAGCAGAAAAAAAATGAGAAAACTATTCTAGGTAACAAAACACTATGTTCAAAAGTATAGAGACAAAAAAGCAGATGAATTTGAAGATCAGCAAAGCATTAAGTATGGATAGAATTTAGATTGGGTGGGAGCTAGGTAATGAAAGAAGAGGGTGTAGCTGAAGTGAGAACAGCCATGTATGCCAAAGTAATGAACTGAGATATTATTCTGTTGATAAAGAAGAACAAAGTGGGGGGGGGGTTAAGAGAATCATGAGTGGATGCCTTTATTTACTTTGGGATGACCACTTTGTGGAATAAGGAAAGAGAATTTGATTATAGAAAGAACAGTTAGAAAAAAGTTGGAATGATCCAAGCCAAAATGATAAAGACCTGGCTAGGTTGGAGATGGAGGTGGATGGAAAGGTGGATTGGAGAGTCATTCTTGCAATAGAGTAGAAAGCATGTGCTTAATCAGTAAATGGGAAATGCAAGGAAGGGGTCAGCCACGTTTACATGTTGTCTAAGTTGGGAACCCAGTGGGAGTGGTAATTTCATAACACGGGGAAATGTAGGTTCCAAGTTGAAAGAACATTGATTGGACTTGAAACTGAGTGCAATCCTAAATGATTTCACTCTTCTGAATCAGAGTGGCCCCATCTATAAAATGGAGAAATAATATCTACTGCATGGGCCTGTTGTGAGAATAAATGGAAGGTAAAACATATAAAAACATATAGCCTACTACCTAACTCATAAAAGTTGCTTGATCAATATTTGTTGAATGAAGAAAAACAGAGAAGTACATTGAAGAGCAGAAAGCATCATTTAAATCCAGGCTCGTAAACTTTGTTAGGTGACATTGAGTATGTGACTTCAATTCCTTAATACTCAGTTTCCTCATATCTGAATTAGGGAAAACTGGATTTGCCTCATTGGGTCTTCAGGAAGATTAAATGTGAAACCATAGGGAAAAGGACTGATGTAGCCACTGCCAAACAAAAAGTGCTCAATAATTGAACTCATTCATTATAGAATATCAAATATCATCATTGAGAAATAGAATATATCAAGTTTATCATGATGAATAGAGTGGGGGAAAAAAAAACACTCTTGATGACAAGTTCTGTGGCTGTGGGATCTTCATTGTGTCTTGTTCACTACTTAATCTCGAGTATTTAGCAAAGGGCCTGGCACATAGTAGGTACTCAATAAATGTAATAAAAGAAGTATAAATTAATTCAGTTGTGCTCAGTACATTACACTTATGGAGGCAGAAATATCTATAACCCAGTTTAATAAATCTTACACTCCCATAAACATAAACCCAAGGGGGTGTTAAAATCTGTTTGAAGTTGGAATTTTAAATTGTCCACATCTATTCTTTGGAAAGCTAACTTATTCAGAAAAGTTTGTTCTTCAATAATATCAAAGATTGATATTATATTTCTCCAATCTAATTGTATTGCATAAAAATAGATACTGCTTTCATATTTTCTCATTAAAAACAAAGCCAACGGGCGGGCCGCGGTGGCTCAGCGGGCAAAGTGCTTGCCTGCTATGCCGGAGGACCTCGGTTCGATTCCCGGCCCCAGCCCATGTAACGAAAACGGAGAAACAAAATACAATAAAACAAGAAAATGTTTAAAAGATGTTTCCCTTTCTTCCTCTCTTCCTTCCTTCTATCCTTCCTTCCTTCTCTCTGTCTTTCCTTTAAAAAAAAAAAAAAAAAAAACAAAGCCAAGTGCACAGCTAAATCTTTGTAGAAAGTATGGATGAACCACCTAAATTCTACTCAAAAGAAGTGGTACATAGACTGGAAAAACTTGAGAGCCACTATTTTTAAATAACTGAAGTACTACCAGAAGTAATTCATCATCTAATTGTTAGGCTGCTTTGAATGATTTATTGTTACTATTTCTGCTTATATAAATGCATTTTACTTTGTATATTGCAGCTGTGATAGATATCCCCCAGAGTTTCTTCTTCTCTAATTTCTTTTAGTAATTGAACCCAACTCCCTCCACCCTCCATCACTTCCCCTCCACCCCATTTTTAGGAACATGGCCTCCCAGCTACAGACTACATTTCCCAGTATCCCTTGAGACTAGGTATGTTTACGTAGTGAGGGCCAGGCAATAGGAGAAGAGAGGAATTGGAAAGGAGTGGAATTGATATCTGACATTTCTGAGTCATCTCCTTAAAGACTTTTACCCTGGACTCTCTCTCCTAGCCCTTTTTCATGGGCTATAAACCCAGACGTGTTGGTAACATAGCTTCAGCAATGCTGATGAGCACAACATTCAGGAAATGACAATGCAATAAGGAATGAACCTGTGTCCTTTAATGACCTTGAAGAGTTGAGCCACTCCGCCACTTGGACCTACTGGACTGTAATGTGAGAAAGAAATTTCTGTCTTTTGTATGCCACTACATTTGGGGGTTTCTTCGTTACAGCATCTCAGCTTGTACCCTATAGAATACAGGGTTTTAGTTTGTTTCTCAAGGGAAAAAAAGTTTCAGTTGTAAAAAATGCCTTAGGACCTGTAAGACAGAGTTTTAAATACGAAAGCCTTATGTGTCAGACTGCCCTTTCTGAATAGTCCTTATTACACCAAGGTTACTACCAAGGGCACTTCCATTGCTCTTATTTGGTAATAGGATTTTGAGTTCAGATTAAGAACTCTTTATAGTCAACTTGGTGGGACTTGATTACAATTATGCTGTTTTTTTTTGCAATGAAGTAGCAGTTTTTCCATTTCTTTTACTTGTCCTGGCAGTGAATACTGGTTGAATAACGCAAAAACAGAACTTTCAAGTCGCCTTATCTCTGGTATTGTGCTTAACTATGACTTAGATAAAGATATGGGGGTCTCCAAAGAGAATATCTAAAAAAAGAAATGGTTCACCAAGATTTAATATTGAAATAACAGTGTCAATTTTATATACCATAATCTCCAAATTCCATCTAAAATTTTTTTTACTAAAGGGCAGTATTGAAACTTTATTATATTTTCTATAACTTTACGTCTATTATTATATTGTTTTGCTACTCTTTTGCAGGTGGGGAAAATGGTCAAGAATCTAATTCAGCATACTTTCAGTAATAGGATATCTTATATCAGTATTTTTACTACTGGTATAATGAATAGCTGTGAGATTGCTTAAATTTCAAAAATAGTCAATTAAAAATGTAATATAGAAGAACTAGAGGACCAGTTGATGATTGAAAACAGCATAATATAGACAAAGCATATCAGAGCTATCATACCTGGGCACTTACATAGCTTATCTTGGTAACAGGTAGGACTGCCCTGCATCAGCTGACCTGGAAAATAACTGCACTGCTGATATTTCAGTCACTATCTATAATCCTCAACTTCAGAAATGTCAAATCACTTTCTTCTCCTCACTTCCCCAGTAACTACTGACAGCTGTTGTAGTGGAAAGAACTCTTGGCTAAGAATTAGGAAACTTCATTGCTAGTCCTGGCTTTGCCACTTACTAAGTGTGAATTCAGCCAGGTCATTTTACCTCTCTGCAGGGTGATTATGATGTTCAGAATATGATAATCTACATGGAAGCATCTTGGAAAATAAAAGTTTTATACAAATATATAATAGTGCACATGTGTATACACACACATATGTATGTATATATGTAAGAAAAAATAACATTAATAATGTAAAGCCACCTATATGTATTTGTTCATATATAAGCATATATACATATTAAACATATCTATACACACATATAGGTGTGTGTGTATATATATCTATATATAATAATAAATGTATATTATCTAAATTAAAAACTTTTACTATTTAAGATTTATATACTGGGGCAGGCCACGGTGGCTCAGCAGGCAGAGTTCTCGCCTGCCACGCTGGAGACCTGGGTTTGATACCTGATGCCTGCTCATGCAAAAAAAATCATAAAAAATGATTTATATATGGCTGCTTCTAAAAGGACTCAAGGCAGTTATAGATTAACACACAATGCAAATGTGCAATGAGAAGCTGTAAAACAAAATTGAGTCTGTGTAGATAACATCCAAGGAGTAAGTTAGTACTTTTTAGTGGAACCTCCTTCTCTTAATTGATGGCTGAATGCAAAGCAGAGGAGGGCACATTTGTAGCAATAATATTATTATAAATAATAGAATATAAATATAATAACAAGTTTCTGCTCATAATATATTGCACATCTGTGAACTACCCTCCCCTGAAAATGAAAGCTAGATTCTTACTAGTAAGAAACAAAAGGACAATGATGAAAATTACCAGTCTTTCCTTTACCTAGTCCCATACCACCTCATAGTGATAGAGCTTCCACCAGTTTTCCCTCCTAAAATAGCTTTAAATGACATTTTTTTTATGTACATGTAAGAAAATTAGGAACTAATTTCATTATGGGATGGAGGATATACATATACCTTTGATTCCTCAACGCAGGCAATTCCATTCTATCCAGAAACTATCTATCAATCCACTTTAATTTTTATTTTAAAAAATAACCCAAAATAAAGCATTACATTTTACAGTCTTAGTCTTCAACTTGAGCACCATATATATCAGACTATTTTTACAGGACAATTTTGTATTGATGGGTATCTGTCTTAAGGTAAAACAGAGTAATCACTGGATTAACACTGGGACGAGCAAAGAATAGGATTTAAAAGATTTGTGTCCCCCTCCCCATTTTTTTTTTCTTTTAATGCTAACGTGTAAAATTGTTTAGAAATCTCTGCATAGATGGCATAGAAACTCCAAGCGAGAGCTGAAGATTGAATGCCATTTCTGTTTTTGTTCTAACTCTGTGATTGGTTTTATCACTCAATCAAAGCATCACTTTAGGAGCTTATGTATGTCTAAGTATTAGAAAAACAACCAAGACACAGGTCTTTCAGAAGTCGGGATTTCTTGTTTTCCAGTCTAACATTTGGGGGAGGGCAGTTGACAATATATATTTTTTCTTATCCTCAGAAAACAATTCCCAGAGAATACTGCAGTAATATTGTCAGAGTTTGCCACCTTAAAATCATAAGGTGTCCTTCATCTAAAGGTAATTTCAAAAAGCAGTGCCTCATTTAGTATCACAGCATATTTGCCAATAGGCTGTGGAGAAGACCAGCCCTATTTAACAAATGAAGTCTGAGTGTCACACATGCCACCCTCTCCCTGCACAGAGGCATGGATTCGCATTGACGGTCACACAGTCCACTCATTTCTTGAATGTGCAACTGTGAGTTCACATGTCAATGGCAAACCCCTTTAGCAAGTACAAAGTAAACAAGTAAAACACGTTGGGAACACTGGTCACTGTGATTAGAATTTAAACAGTCTCACAGAGCAGCTGCAAAGGCACAAAATGTAAACTCCTAAACAGACTCACCTTATCCTTCTTGTCCGCCTGGAGTTGTCAATACCTGTCTAGGCTGCTAGGAGTCCCATAACACAGAGACAGTCATGACCGAGAGAAAGGCTCCCTCTCCCTCAGTTCAAACATCCCCCTTCACTCTGATTGGCTTCTGGTTCTCTTGCTGGCTCCTGCCTTTGAAGTGTTCTCACTCAGAAGCACTTAGGGTTAATGTCTGTAACTTCCTTAAAGCAGTTACGCACGTCCTGGACATTTACGGGTATTCCAGTGACCCAAAAGTGACAGTCAGTGGGAGGTTGCTTCTTGCAACTCTGTTCCTGGAGACTTATTTCTCCCTCACTAGGTTCTTCTAAATGGTTAAGCGAGATGATCTATATTCTTCACCTGTATGTTATAAACTGTGATGTGGTTTATTTTAGAGGGAGAGTCTGAATGATTAGCATTTCCCTGCCAGAACCAAAACTCAGGTCCCATATTTAAATTCCTACCTCATCTTCCAGATCAAACACCTCTAAAAATTCACCAATTCCAATATTGCCCTTTTGGTTTGTTACCTCTCCAACCAGATAAACGATACTTTCTTTTCTTAATCTGTGCCCCCAACCCCCACCTTTTTTCCCTGTATGTCCGGTGGAAAGCTTTCTGATACAACTATGGGTTGTTTGAAAAAGAAAAAGATTCTTTTATGCCTAGCATCCCACACCATATTATAGAATGAACACATGATTTTTAAGGAATAATAACTAGAATGGTTTCATTTGTCATTTCATTTTCACTTCTTAACTGTAAAAATAAATGTTCAGGTAAAACTCTATAACAGACCAAGGGAGTTTCCAGGTTCCTTTCTTAGGGTGAAATTTTACTTTATCCATTGTTGAATAAAAGCAAAGAGAAGCATTAGGAATCAATGATTCAGCTATGCACAGACTTTGCTATGATAAGAATATTTGCTGAAATGGCAAATAACCATATTGCCATAACCAATCTTCGTTTTCAAATTTCACCATGGCAGCTCTTACAACCAGAATGTGATAGCATTACCACCTAAATATAATTGTATTTTAGAGCCTTGGTCTACATACAGACTGCAATAAAATCTTTTAAAAATCTAGTTTAATTGAATTTAACTGTGTTCTGGCTAATAGATAACTAACAGCTTTTCCTTGAAGTCTTTTGTGAAAATTCAACTAATATAATGAGATTTAACCTTGTCAACAATAAATTTATAAGAAAATAAGTTTACTCTCTTGAATTCTTGACACAAAATAACTCATCCATCCTTCCCAATGTCTCTGGATGGAGATGTACTGAATGTCCTCTTAGACTTCTCAAACCTTGAGTTATTTTTGATTCAGAACATTTCCACTGGTTGCCCTTGAGTAGACATGCCATATTATCACATTACCTTTGGAATCTGTTAAAAGTGTGACCCACATTCTCAGATATGAACAACTTCTCCATCATTTTTTTTTTAATGACATATCCCTTGAGTAACTGGTCACCCTGTAAGGTGTCAATCCATTGAGTTGAATACATGTGATGCACACATTCCCTATGAACTGGACGGAAATTTTTGTTCAAATTAGAAGGATCAAGAGTTGAATATCTTCCCACATATTTGAGTTGTAAAGTTCCTAACATTGTCCTAGAGAATTACATTCCTCATTATTTTTTGTACTTTCCTCCCATGCTGTACCCCAATTATATATTAATTTGTGGTGTATGTGCGTTTATATACCTCTCATTAAAAATCTAAGTTCTAGGTCAAGTACCACCTATATTTAACACAGGAATAAATCTTAGATAAAAGGAATTTTTCATGTGAAAGCAAGCTCTTAATATTCATTCTTGCTCTCTGTGGCTACAGGACAGGTATATAAGCTGTATTAGTTAGGGTTTTCTAGTGAAACAGAAGCAACAGGAAATAGCAGTAGATATGAGATTTTATAAAATTATCTCACACAACTGTCTGTGGGGATGTACGAGTTCAAATTCTGTAGAGTAGGCTGCAAGCTGGTAACAATAATGAAGGTCTTCAATGAATTCCTAGAAGAGGATGGTTGGCTGCAGAAGAGACAGAAGTTCTCTCTTCTGACTGCTGAAACTGTCACCTCCCCTTTAAAAGTCTTTGATTGATTAGATTATACCTAACTGGCTGGATCAAGCACAAGGGATTGGGTCAAACACAACTCATTGGATTAAATTGAGCTGATTAGATTTTGGCATTGTAGAAGACATGCCCCTTAGATGATTGTAGATGTAATCAGCTATACATGCAATCAACTTACTGATGATTTAAGTCCACAAAATATCCTTGTAGTAATCGTTAGGCCAGTGCTTGCCTGACCAGGCAAGCAACTGGGCTGTAACACCTGGTCAAGTTGACACATGAACCTAACCATCACACCATCTTTCACAATATCTTTTTCATATGGGCTGTCTGAACAAAATTGTGTGAAGTCATTGCCTCCTTGTCTTCACCTCCCCTCTCCAGGTGCCCAAACTAGTCTCCAGGAGAGGGTTTAGCTAACAAAGATTCAAATGTTCTGTTTACTGCCTCCCCCCCCCCCTGCCAAGGACTCTTCATTTTGATCAAGAATTAATTTTAACGGATTTCTAATGGTAGATTTCCGGATACCCTTGTTGGGGATGAGGAGAATGAGGATGGAAAATTGCCAGAGTGAAAAGGGCAAAATACTCATTACACAAAATACTTTGCGTGTAGTTGTAATGATTAAAATTCCACTAACTAATAGTAGTAATAAGATGCCAGGTATTTTCATACATTATTTCTAATCTTTGCCATGCAAGGTAGGTATTATTAACTACATGTTTACAAATTAAGGAAGCTGAAGATCCCAGTTGTTATGCAACATACCCAGGGTCAGACAGCAAAATGGCAGAAGCAGGATTCAAACCAGTTCTGTCTCTGTGAAGCCCACACTTCACACACTTCCGCTTGTGCCTGCACATTTTAACTAGACCCTGTCAGAAGGCACTGGGGAGAGGACGTGCAAAGGCTGAAATTCTTTAAGTATCAACTCTAAGTGATGTGGGATTTGAAAAGGAGTTTGAACCAGAATGTGGAACCTAAAAATACCACCCCTGCTCCATATTCTAAAAATCCAAGGAAAGTGAAAGCATAGACTAGAAAGAGCATGGGCTTAGAAGACAGAAAGCAAGTTGGTCAAATTCTACTTCTGCCACCTATTATAATGGCTCTTATGTTTAGTAAAATTACTTAGTTTCTTGGAGTTAAGTTCTTTCATATAAAAAGAGAGCTTAATATCTACCAATTGGTCCACTGTGAAGATTATATGGAAAACATAAAAAAGTCTCAAGATGAGGGTCTTCTCATGGTTTGAACTCAATAAATGGCCCTTCCATACCATTTAATCCATTGCTATAGTTTACTTGCAACCTTTAAATATCCGCAAAGGAAAATGCTTTTCAAGTCTATAACAAAATATTCTTATATTAGTACTGGGCAGCAGCTGTACCATCAGGATTAAGAGCATGAATTCAAAATCATAACTGCTGGTTCAAATTCTGGCCCTACCATTTACTCATTCTATAAATCTTGACCCATTTGCTCAATACTTCTGTACCTCAGTTTCCTTATCTGTGAATCAGGGATGATAATGGTATTTACCTCATGGACTTTTGTAAGACTCAAATTCATTAATACAAGTAAAAAGCTTAGTACAGGGCCTGGTATTTAATTACGGCTCTATTAATGCTGGCTATTATTATTAACCAAGCAAATAATAGAGCTAGAACAGCAGTTCTCACCTGGGGATGATTTCTTCCCCCATGGAACATTTGGTAATGTCTAGAAACATTTTTGGTTTGTACAACTGGTGTGTGCAGGGGGACATGCTACTGGCATGTATTGTGTAGAAGGATGCTGCTAAACATCCTAAAATGCACAGGATAGTGCCAACCCCCAACAAAGAATTATCTAATCGCAAAGGTCAACAGTGAAGAGGTTGAGAAATCCTGAACTAGAAAAACTACCCTTGGTCAATAGAGATCCTAAGATGTTTTCATCATGGGGCCTAAGAAGCCTTAACCAAATATTGTTGAGAAACCAAATCTCCCTACAGAAACTGAACTCCATTGAATGTTAAGTAAACTGATGTTGGAAAAGTCAAAATAGTTATTTGATATATTTATAACACTTCAATATATCTTAAAGAGTTGTGTTAAATATTCTTCTAGAATAAGCTTTATTTCTAATTAGAATCAATGTTCTAAAATTAAGAATTCCAACCAGGATGAAATAAAATGCACAAGGCTTTGGAGAGCATCTGTACTTTAAAAATTAATGCCTGCAAGTTTATCTGGATTCCATCCCCCATAGGACTCAGGAAGAGAAAATGATCTCTCTATAATGGTACTGGGTAGGAAAGAAAGTGAACATGAATTTTCATACTTCTTTATCTTTTAACCCTCCTCAACCTTGCCCAGACACTTTGTGGGTGGTGGGATTATTTTTAGAAAGCTAAATGTCAAGGGTTCAAAGTTTCTTTTTCTTAAATCCAAATGTCTTTGGTGAATTTGCAAGATCTATAACTGGAAGGTTCCTTATCAATCCTGTCAGTGACCTTTTCTATATCTCCTCTAGCTTGAATGTTGGCAACTTGAACAAGAACCCATCAAGCCCAAAGGAAGACTGTTCCTCAAAAAAATAAGCTGCAAAATTGAGACTATACCCTTGATACTGAACTTTATTCCTTGAGACTTGATGGTAGATGCTCAGGCTGTTGGAAATGAAATCCATTTCCCCCTTTAAACCTTGGTATGGAAGTACTGCTCAAACACAAAGTACTGTGAATATTCTAGCAATCAGAAGATGTATGAAGAGGCATAAATCCTTTCTCATACTTGCAGCTGAGATCCATTAGAGAGGTTAATGTGTATAAAGTGGGCTCAATCTTCTATATGTCAAGGGAGGATTATCATACTCTTTCAACCAACCTAATTGTAGTGGGGTAAATAATATCCCCCAAATATTTGAGGTCCCAATCCCTAGATCCTGTAAAAATTACCTATTTGGATAGTCTTTGCAGATGTGATTAAGGTAAGGTCTTGAGATGAGGAGATTATCCTGAATTTTCTGGATAGGTCCTAAACGCCACCACAAGTGTCTTACTAAGAGGGAGGCAGAAGGAGATCTGACATAGACAGAGGAGACAGTAATGTGTCCACAGAGACAGAGATCAAAGTGATGCAGGTGTAAGTCAAGGAATGCTAGCTGCCACCAGAAGTTGAAAGAGGCAAGGGATGGATTGTACTCTGGAGCTTCTGGAGGAGGTGCAGACCTGCAACACCTTGATTTTGTTTCAGTGAAATTGATTTTCGACTTCTTTTTTATTAGTATTATGAGAGAAGTTGTAGGTTTACAGAAACATAATGCAGGAAATACAGAGTCCCTGTACTTCCCTATTATTAACACCTTGCATTAATGTGGTACATGTGTTACAATGATGAAACAATATTATTACAATTGTATTATTAACACGGTTTACATTAGGGTTCCCTGTTTATGTTGTATAGTCCTATGTTTTCTACAAATTTTTATTCTAGTAACATATACAATCTAAAATTTCTTGTGTAGCAACCTTAAAATATAGAATTCAGTGCTATTAATTATGTTCACAATATTATGTTACCATCACCTCCATCCATTACCAATACTTTTCCATCACCCCCAGTAGAAACTCTGTACACTATCCCCCTACAAATCCTGTTAACCTCTAGTTTCTGACTCCATGATTTTGGACTTCTGGTCTTCAGAACTATGAAAGAATAAATTTCTGTTGTTTCAAGCTATCCAGTTTGTGGTAATTCGTTACAGCAGCCAAAGGAAACTAATGTATTGATCATGACTAAAGATTCTCATCTCACAGGAGAGAGGGAATGAAGAAGAAGAAAAAGAATTAAGAAACAGAAGACAAGCAAGAGATAAAAGAAAACAGAAGAATAGAAGCAAGAAGAGAAAGAGGAAGCGGGAAAAAGTGGAGGAGAAATAGATTCACTGAATGAAAGGTTGTATGTGAATTTTATTGCAGAAAAGTTCATATAACCCCGATATTTCACTTTTCTAACATGATGGAAATTAAGAATATACATACCTAGGCTGGGGTCATAAGAGAATTTTGCCTTTAAAACAGCTGCCTGATTTATCCAATGGTTTTAATGTAGTTTATTGAAATAGTTCTTCTCAAGGTTACCAGAGACTTCTTTTTGGTTAACTACTGTGACCCATTAATCATCAGGCTTTCTAACTTGCTTGACTTGTCAATTCTAAGCATCTTTTAAAATCCTGCTCACAAACCCCTTCCTCTGAGAAATCTTACCTACTTTCTCCATTTCCTGAATTCCTATTACACTCATAGAAAGTACGTCTGATATCTCTGCCCCTCCAAAAACAGGCCCAGTATGCTGTTAAACATCCTCAAACATATAAGATTGGTCTCTACAACAAAGAATTATGATATTTTTATACCCCCTTCAGCAATTTGCTGGATTGATGCCCACCATTCTGGGGCCAATATAGATGTCTCAGGTCTTTCACCTTCCACCTATTTATCATATTGTTCAATAATGATTGTTATGGAGAATTATGTCCCTGAAGCATGCCAGATCTAAAAACATTTTAAAAAGGGATAAAATTCATTGCCTTGCTAGTCAAAAAAATCTACTCATACATTTTAGAAAGCTTTCCAAATGAAAAAGTTGAGGCCAGAATATATTTCTTATTTATCCCAAATTAACCCCAAAATATAATTGACTAGAAACCCTCACATCACCCAAATATTCAAAGCATCTGATGATTTACTCTATTACCAGAAGAGTTATAGGTTTCCCTCATAAATATACCTGAAGGTATCTGCTTTTCCAATATATGGCAAATCCTAGCATAAAAATAAGCTTATTTTAAAATTGATTATGTTACTGGCTTAAACTTGCTCAAAGGAAAGTGTTCATTTTTTGGCCTGTTTGTATTTTTCATATTGCTTGTTTACATCCAGTGCAATAGGAATTGAAGTTCAGTTGAGTCAACTATCCCCCAGTAAGCTATCAGATAACCAGTATGTACAAACTGCGCAAACCATGTGCAAACCAGTATGTACACACATAATTGAAGAATCTACTCAAGGACAGACAACTGCTTATGAGCATCCCTCATGATTTCACATTTTAATGCTTTTTATTTTTTTAATTTTTTAAACACATAAAGACCAAAGGTATATTGTTGGCACTCCTAGCATATAAAAACAGTGAATAAAAACCACATCATTCTAAGAATCACAAGCACAGAGAGGATGAAAGTAAATTAAACAAGTTAATTAACACACAACCAAAAGAGAAAAGTGGGACATAAAGTATTGTAAACCTTAGTGAATTGACAGCTGCTTTTATTAAAAATATATATTCCAGTAGTATATTTTGTAATTTATTGCCATTCACACTTCAGAAAATAATAAAATAATAATAATAATAATACCAACCTCACAGGGTCACGTAGTATGTTATCTATTAATCTAAAATATGATGCACTCACCTCAGCCACATGTATTACAGATTTCTATTTTGATGATTTTAATTAGAGCACCATAAGGACTATTATCAATAGGACCCCGCCACACCATGGCAAGCTCAGTGGGTTCTAAGTAGGGTAAAAATGTCTTGAGTAAGTTGTTAGATCCTTTTTCAATTTTCCAAAGATAATTCTGTAGGTTGTGGCCTATTTTCCTGTTTGTTGAGGATAAAATGCTTAATATTCTACTAACACTTTCTGAAACTCTTTTACTTGACTGTCATCCTGAGAGAACTCTATCCCTGAAGGGGAAAATAATTTTTCTTCACCCAGGGCCTTTTTCCTTGTATTAATATTAATATCCTATGAGAATATTAGCTCTGGAGGAAAGAATTTGGTGGCAAAATTCCATATTTACTCATGAAATCCACCTCCAACTTGCACTCACCCATTTTAAGTGAGCAGTCAAAAGAAATGCACCCCTCCCACTCTCCTTTCCTCATGTTTCCCCTCAGCTTCTTCAGACACCCACATTTATTTTTATGGTTTGTTTTTCTGTTTTTCCTGCTTGTATCAAAAGCTACTTTTACTAGCAGAGTCTTCTTTAGGCAGAGTATACCTCATGTTTGTTAGGGCAGAAAAGTATTTAAATTAAACAAACAAACAAACACTACTTGTCACTAGCTGGAGTGGAGAGGCAGAAAATGCAGTCAGTACTCAATCATCTAGGCTCTCACTCCACCTGGCTGCTTTTTTCCTTCCCTTGTGTTCCAGGAAGGGGAAGGATATCAAAACCCAATGCATCATTAAGTCTCAATAATATTGAAGCAGTACAGTTGGGGTTGACAGCAGCTGCCTGTCCTTCCTTTCCAGAAAGGCTGTTTAAAAGCCCCCTGTGAAAGAAAAAAACTGTTTACTGCCATGATTCTTTAAATGTTTTTTAAATGGGCCATTTACATGTGTGACCTTGTAGCAAAGCATGCAGACTCTGAAGCCATAATCTGCTTTCAAATTTGGGCTCCATGCTAACTAATATGTTATGTAAGTCAGGGTTCTCTAGAGAAATAGAATCAACAGGAGAAATCTGTACATGTGGGATTTAGAAAGGTGTCTCACACAACCAAGGAAGTGGAAGAGTCCAAAATCTGTAGGGGAGACTGTGAAGCTGACAGCTTTGAAGAAGGATCTGGACGAATTCCACAGGAGAGACTCACTGAAAGAGTTTCTGTCCTCCCTTAAAAACCTTCAGTTGATTGGATTATCTCACTGTGGGAGACACTCTCTATTTGATCACAGACATAATCAGCCATAGATGCAAACAACTGACTGATGACTTAATACACCAGCCTCTCAGTTTATCAAGCAGCCATGAAATATTCTTGTAGCAAGAGTATTTACTTGACCAGACAACTGGGCATAATCATTTGGCTAAGCTGACACCTGAACTTAACCATCAAAGTCCACCCCTTGTCAACTTGGCAGCTATACACATCACCTTGAAACACAATTTCTAAATAGAACACAATAACAGACATATGTTTCTTCTAACAATATTCAACTATCCTGCGTACAACCAGAAACATACTACATCTCTCCAGAACAGGGTGCAAGTCCTTAGGTAACATTCACTCTTAAACTTCATATCCTATGATTTAAATACTATAACATGAACAACACAACTTTATGTCATATAAGGGGAAAAGAAGATATTTGCTTATGTACAATGCAAACATACTCATGACAAAACAGGGAGGAAATATTCATACAATCACAGTGCTCATTTCTATAACTGGTCATGTGGGTCATAGTTCATATTTATCACTACCTTCTTTTACTGCCCATTCCATGTTCCCTTTACCCTCAGCAACCACTTCAGTTGGCTATGGTTTTTTGTCAGGTGGGGTGACCCAGATCTTCATTCCTGAAGTTTCTGGGCCATTGGTAGTCCTGCCTGGATTGGGTTGTTGCAGTTTTCCATTGACTTTAATCACAGGGCATGCTAATACTAAGAGATGCCCTAGGGGAAGGATCTCCTGTATTCCAGGAAAACTCTTATTTCCACTGCATAGTTGCAGTCCTATTTCTCCTTGATAGTCAGGATCAATCACCCAGACAGAACAGTAATCCCCTTTCATGCCTGTTGATTCAGTGGCATGAGAAGCTCAAAGTGGCCAGGTGGCAGTCTTAACTTACAGTTCAATGAAATCATTGTTGTGTCTCCTGGTAGGAGCACTCCTCCTTTTGGAACTAAGACCTGTAGACCAGCAGAGCTTAAGGTTGCAGGGACAGGAAGAAAAATTTTTCCTAGTGGATCACTACCGGTGATAATGAGTGGTGCCACTCCCATTTCCACCTCTTGATTCCTGGACCCATGAATCCTGGCAATGGGAGAAACATTACCATACAATGAATGCTGATTCAGATCACACACAGCCTCCTGGAGAACACTGCCTCAGCCCTGCAAGGTATTGCCACTTCATTGGCACCATAGGTCTTCAAAAGGCCATTCTACTGTTCTATCAACCCAGCTGCCTCTGGATGATGGGGAAAATGGTGAGACCAGAGAATTCCATGAGCATGTGTCCATTCCCACATTTCATTTGCTGTGAAATGGGTTCCTTGATCAGAAGCAATGCTGTGTAGAATACCATGATGGTAGATAAGGCATTCCGTAAGTTCATGTATGGTAGTTTTTGCAGAAGCATTGCATGCAAGGAATGCAAACCGATATCCAGAGAATGTGTCTATTCCAGTTAGAACAAATCACTGCCGCTTCCATAGTGGAAGTCCATTGTAATCAACTTGCCACCAGGTAGCATTCTTCAGGAAATGGTATCATATTGGGGACTGAATGTGGGTCTTTGCTGCTGGCACATTGGGCACTCAGCAGAGGCCACAGCCAGGTCAGCCTTGGTGAGCAGAAGTACCTATTGCTGAGCCCATGCATAACCTCCATCCCTACCACCATGCCCACTTTGTTCATGAGCCTATTGGGCAATGGCAGGAGTGGCTGAGGAAAGAGGATGACTTATAGCCACAGGACAGGTCATCTTATCCACTTGACTATGAAAGGTTCCTCTGCTAAATTCACCCTCTGATGAGCATTCACATGGGAACACAAATATGTTCATGTTCTTTGCCAACTCAGAAAGGTTTATCCACATACTTCTTCCCCAGATCTCTTTGTCACCAATTTTCCCATCATGCTCCTACCAAGTCCCTGACCATCCAGCCAACTCATTAGCAACAGGGCATAATCATTTGCCCAATTGACACAAGAACCTAACCATCACATATGTAATCCTGGGTGAGTTTCTTCATGTGAGATATATTTTCAAATGAAAATAATATTAATAATAATAATCTCACATGGTCACTATGAGGATTAAATGACTTAAAATATACAAAGTATTTCAGAATAGAATTGGCACACAATACACAATATGTGACTGTTAGCTATAAAGTATCTACATCACTTTCTCAGACAAATATGAAGATTTGAAAATGTTTTTAGTAAATATCTGGTGAAGGAATGCTGTCTACTAGAATAAATATGCTTATTCTCTATTCCATTTAGCTTTGCCACAGACTATTCTATAGTTTGGGGCATTCATGATTGCATTTTATTAAATGGAGATGAGAATTTCAGATGTCATAGAGGTTTTATATGGGTAAAGTGAATTAGAGGAAGAGAGGTAAGAAATATTCATGGAAAACCACCACCTGCCGGGTTCTCAGCTTGGTTTTCATGTGTCATTCTATCTATGTCTCCTAAAAGCTCTTTTGAGGTAGATACACATAGTTCCACTTTATAGATTAGGAAAATGAAGCTCTGAAATGTTAAGTAACTTACCCAAAATCACACAGCTAGTAAGTAGTAGTAGAGGTAGGATTCTGATCCTATACAATTTTCAAGCAAAATGTAAGGTAGAAAAATCAGAAGGAGGGTGGGTGTTAACAGGAGGCTGTCCAGATGCCACCAGCCACCTTCCTCTGAGACCCCCGTCAACCCTGTACTCTGGCTGTGTTAGCCTGTCTCCTAGGATGGGATGATAAATACAGACTTACTCCCTTCTTGGAAATGCCTCGAGGTGAAACACATTCCTTCCCCTATTGTCCTGAGCATATATAAACATTCACTGCAGACAAGAGGGCAAGTTTCACGGCATCCAGCTCACATGCCCCCACCCCCCAACTGTAGTACAGCTGTTCCTGGAAGGGAGGGATCAGTGTCCTTCCACTACGGCACAAGAAGGGTGTGCCGAGATCAGAATAGCTCCCTGTATCCCATTGGACTGAATCCTTAAATGAAGCTGGTCTTGCTGTTTCTTCTGTGTGTGAGTAAACAGTTTTCCATCAGAGCCTGTGAGTCATGTTTAGCTGATGACCCTGACACCTATGGAGTGGGCTGACATCTTTTTGGTGTCTCCCTCTTTTTGACAGAGAGTTTGGCACAGTAAGCAAGGTGCTAATAGTCCGACAGTTCAATAATGGGTTATGCAAGTAAAATAACGTTTTTAAATGTCATTAACAGACAAGGTTCATAATTCAAAGATGGCTCTGTTGCTCTTAAAATTAGCTCTGAGGCAGATTCAGACTATACATTACCCACTTTTAATCCAGTGAAGAATGCTATTGTTATATACTGCAACAGAAGATTCACAGATCATCAGAGCTAGAAAGTGACCCAGAAGACCATATAGTTCAATTTCCTAGTTCATAGCTTAGACACAGGAGATGCAGAGTGGTAAAATGTTAGGCATAATGTCATACAGATAGTGGCAGAATCAGTCAGGATTCCTTGGGAGCCAATATTCATTCCTTCTCTTACAGCACTAGGATAGACGGTGTCCATCTGTGTCACCATGGTGTTAAATCCATCCCATTGGATGCATATAGATTCCAGTTCATTTAAAATATTCCAATTTCTACGTTAGCATTGAAACCTAATGATAATCCTTAAATATTTTTTGAAAAAATAATAAACAATAAGAATATTGTCTAGCAGTGAAAACTGTTTATATTTAGGAGCTTATATTTTTAAAGCTGACCAAAAGTTTGTTTTGGTATTGTTGTATCCTGTCAAAGGAGAACAAGAGTTAAATATAGTCTGTGTATTTAAATGGAAAGTGATGTTCTTTTAAATGGAAAGTGATGTTCTCTGTGGACAAAGGGGGAGTTAAAAAGATCTTTAAATATTTTTTTAAATTCTGTAAGTTTGTATTCATCCATCAAATATTTACTCAATACCAAACAACCATAAAAGCAGAAACCATTCCTCCTTTCCTTGTATATTTTATACCACTCTTTACAGTATTGGGCTCTTGGTAAATGCTCAGTAATTTAGTTATTGATTGCTTGGAGGTGCCTCTTCCTATATTCAGTATATTAGACGACTTCAAAATAAAAGTCCCGGAGGTTACATCAGCTATTACCGATGTCCTCCTGTGTGGGTAGAAAAGGCAGATGGCTCTTGACTATTCCAAAGCTTGTGTTGTCCAAAACCATGCATCATGGTATGTACTTTCTTGGTTTTAATATCAGTAATTTGAACATTGAAAGTATACAACTTCTTTCATTGTGCTTCCAACAGAAGCTTACCTTCATTAGTACTATCTCTAATAAGGCCGAAATACATCAGGGATGTGATGGTACTCATATAAGACAAAACAAACAAGCAAACAAAAACAACTCGGCACTTTCTAGTTATATCATAGTATATAACTACATCAGAGGGTCTAGAATACTTTGTTAATGTGGACTATGAAAAGCACAATGAAAAAGTACATTATCACTACTTCAGTGAGACTGCATCATCACAAACATAACAAAAAAGCTAGACCTTAGGAAGCTCAAACTTTATGACCTAAAGTTTGAAATGTGCCAACTATCATTTTGGCAGAAAGTATTGAGGAGAAAACAATAGCAAGGTGGAGAGAGAGGAAGTGCTAGAGGTAAAGACAAAGAGAGATGATGGAAGCACACAATTTTCTAAGTGTCTTTTACAGCAGACACTTAGCCCAAGTGAACAAATATGGTACTTAGTGACAAGAAAGTGGCATTATGAGTTAAGCAAGTTTCTCAAGTCAAATAGCCTGGAACGAAGGTCTGTGGGTGGGATGGTAGGCAAACAAAACACAATCATAAATTAACAGGTCTATAAGGCCCAGCAAGATTTTACCTGCCATATTGTGTAGGGGGGGGAACACAACCTCCTGAATATGATATTGAAAAGTTGCCAACCATGGAACGACTGGTGTTAATTCATCATTATGTCTGAGTCTCTCCATTCTCCCTAAAAATCCTTATTGCAAAATGAACTTGAGACTTAAGGGGCCATTATTACAATCTCAAGTAATTTGTTTCATTTCAGTCATTCAATGAACAGTCCTGGTGGGCTATATATATAGGAATCTATAAAAATCCACAAATGTGATACCAAACACAGGCCTTTAACATATACTTGTACAATCACAAAGGAGATGGTACATGCAGTGTTAACACAGATACTTCACTGATATTCATTATGGGAAAATCAGCGCATTTCACGCTCATTCAATTACTTGATATTGGTGACAAGGATGTTATCTGATAGGTGTGGTTTTCATGCCAATTATGGCACTGAAGGCATGGTTTTAATCCAAATACAACACTGTGATTTGAATTTTCATGAACACAACCAGGTAAATGGTTTTATTAAGTGCTGAAAAGACTTACAAATTTGCCTATCAAGACCAGTCAATACAGTCCCTTTGCTCACTGTATGGAAAAGATGGTCAGGAGTGCAGGTTTAGTCAGGAAATCTGTTTTGAACACTTACAATATGCCAACTAAAGTGCTATGCAAAGCACAATGCCTTTCATCAAAGAGCATATAATCTAGTGAAGGATCTTACAGTTTAGAAATACAGTATATTTATAGCATATATAAGTAATGTACCAAATAAAGCTGTTTTCTAGGTGCCACTGGTGGCATTCATCAATTTTTATGTAGCTTTCAAAGATTCTGATGCTGGATATATTGATTGAGTGAGCTAAAATGTTCAATCTATGATTATATCAAAGGACAATAAAAAATAAGTATTGCTTGCTATGACACAAATTTTTCTATATGCCACACCTTTGGCTATTAATAACAAAAATGTATCATGAATATTAAAATGGCAATGATTTACTTTGGCTTAATCTCCTTAAGTTCTACCTGTATTACAAATGTTAACTCAAATGGTTCCTTGCACAAATTACGGGTACTTGGGAATTTTCTCCCAAGATGCTACCAGCAAAAAACAAGAGCAATTATTCTCTTGTTAAAAGACAGTGCTCCTTTTGTAATATTGGTAAAATATTTGTGCAAAGTCATGGTGATAAGAACAGCACCAAAATGAATATGGATCTCACTTTGGTGCTCACAATTTGATAGACATCAGTTTATCACATCAGGAGAGTTGACAGGTGCAATATATTGTCCGTATATGTGGAAGGACAAAATAAAATTCCTTACACACCCATGCTTTCAAAATATAACTCATTCTTCTCTAGATGCCTACTTTGTTTTCAGTTTATTTGTAATCACTCTCTAGGAGCAATAACACCAAATATTTAAGGGAAATGAAAGTTCAGCCTGCACATCAACTTGCATGAACATTGCATGGGGAAGTTTTTCTATAGCTGCTCTATTGTACCAGTATCTGTGACTGTCTATCCCACTGAGAGATACAGAGTCCCTAAGGGCAAAATAAAGGGTAAAGAACATCTGACCTCAATCATGGGCGTCAGTATAAAAAATGCATAACACATGGTCCACAACTCAAAAGCAGTGATCTTGACGTAACAGCAGATGGAGGATGGCAGGCATTCAGTTGGACATGTGGATCTCAGTGACTCCAGAGCTGGATTATTCTCACAAGAGGTCAGTCTGTGACACGCTCAGCCCATCTTCAGTAATAGTTATGAGAATAGAATCTAAACCTTATTTGCTGCCCAATGAATGATGAATTCTCACATACACAAGATCTCTGTTTCTGGAAAGTAAAGGCTGCACCAAAGCAAAATGTTAAAACAGGAAGGATCATTTTTGAATTGATCCTTTAAGGTTTACTGTCAAAAGGGTCACGATGACTGTGGGTAAAGGTCTGGGCTATCTTCCTACATTATTTGATATCACCTAAATATGTAAAACCTTTAGAAGCCTACTTTTTTAAAGCTCAGTTTCACTTCCTTTTTTGGAAGAGGAATAAACAACAAATTGAAGGGTAATACAAGTCTATTTGTATCCATTTCAATTGTGGATTACATAACTATGGTAACTGGTAAGTAGGAATTATGAAGTAAATGCATATTTAAACATACATGTTCCGCTAACCAACTTTATCAGTGCTCCAAATGCAGGACTTATATTTACATCCTTTAAAAGCACATGGTTAGGACAGGCCACAGTGGCTCAGTGGCAGAGTTCTCACCTGCCATGTTGGAGACCTGGGTTTGATTCCCAGGGCCTGCCCATGCCAAAAAAAGAGAAGCACATGGTTAAAATATATAGTGTTTTTTAGCCACTTAAAGTTTGGCATAGAACAGGTACTCAATTATTGATTATTAAATAAATAGACAGTTTAATTAGTGGAAGTAACACTTTCCTGCGTGAAAGGCTAGTGCTGACAAATTTATGAATGTAAGTATGTAATGGTTGGCATAGTCTCTGTTCAACAGTGGGAACATTTTCCAAAGCAGCTAGGAGCAGGTGTAATAAAATACATTTGTATATTCATGTAGGCTGTGATTTTTTAAAAAAAATTATCATCTACATAACCAATTGGTACATATTTCAAACAATAAAATAATTGACGACATTTTAAACATAGGCAGGGTGTTGTGCTATTTGCCCAGTTTACTTGGTTTTGATATTTATGCAAGACCTGTATATTTCAGTACTTTAATTGCAGCAGTTTGCTGAAGGGGGTGGGGAGAGTGGTCCTTAGCAAAGAGTCTGAATCGGGCCTATCACATTGTAGTTGCTCAATTAAAAAAGTTTCCTTTTGGGGGGGAAAAAATAAAGACTCTTTCTGATGAATGACAGTGTAATATTTAAATTGATATGAGAAATCAAGAGAAGTTATTAAAAAGATTTAGTTAAGATATTCTAGAATTGGAGAATTCTGTATAGATTTTAATTTGGTCTATTTATAAGTAAGTAAAGAAAGGGGGACTTAATTTCTAATAAACATTTCATATTATCAATTATAGTTAAGGGAAAATTTAAAAGGGAAAATGAAAGGGCAAGATAAATTATATGTAGCTATTAATTATCAGTCTTTCTGACACAAAGAGATGGAAAGATAAAATAAATCTCTGATCTCAGTTATGGACAATAAGGAAAAGCTGGATGAGACTTGAATGCTTAGAAGTAAAAAAAAAATCAGAGTCCTTCTTAAGACAAGGCAAAGTTTGGAAATGTGACTCTGACTGTGAGTCACTGGTGTAGATAAGCAAAAATGAAATTTCATGTGACATGGTAAGGTAGAAACAACGCCCTAATCAGGTTCCTCCCAAGTTCCTGGGAGGAAAGAGAATAGAATTAGAACTCAGCCCTAAAGAAGTCACACTCTTCAGATAACCAAATACTAGTTCTGCCCTTCAAGTTAGAGAAAAGAACTATACCTCTAGGTCCTGATTTAATTCATATACCTCCATAATGATCCTAGTGAAAGATGTGGATGTTTATAATAAAATTATTTAAAATTTTTAATATTTTTATTATAAACAATGAACAGACATACAAACATTCTTGACATGGTTACAATTAATGACTCACAATATTATCACATAGTTGTGTATTCATCACCATAACCTTTTTGAACATTTGCATCTCTCCAGTAAAAGAAAGAAAAAAGAAAAAACTCATACATGCCATACCTCTTACCCCTCCCTCTCATAGATCACTAATATTTCAATGTACTCAATTTATTTTAACCTTTGTTCCCTGTTGTTTATTTAATTTTTTTTTTACATGGGCAGGCTCCAGGAATCGAACCTGGGTCCTCTGGCATGGCAGGCAAGCGTTCTTGCTGCTGAGCCACCGTGGCCCTGTTGTTTATTTCTTATCTGTATTTTTTACTCATCTGTCCATACTGTAGATAAAAGGAACATCAGACACAAGGTTTTCACAGTCACACAGTCACACTGTGAAAGCTCTATCATTATACAATCATCTTCAAGAAACATGGCTACTGGAACACAGCTCTAAAGTTTCAGGTTTTTCCCTCTAGCCACTCTAATGTACCATAAACTAAAAAGGGGATAGCTACATAATGCATAAGAATAACCTCCAGGATAACCTCTCGACTCTGTTTGAAATCTCTCAACCACTGACACTTTATTTTGTCTTATTTCTCCCTCCCCGCTTTGGTCGAGAACGTTTTCTCAATCTCTTGATGCCAAGTCCCACTTCATTCTAGGATTTCTGTCCTGTGTTGCCAGGGAGGTTTACACCCCTTGGAGTCATGTCCCATGTAGAGCAGGGGAAGGCAGTGAGTTTATTTGCCGTGTTAGCTGAGAGAAAGAGAGGCCACATCTGAAAAACAAAAGAGGTTCTCTGGGGGTAACTCTTATGCCTAATTTTAAGTAGGCCTAACCTATCCTTTGCTGGGATAAGTTTCATAGGGGCAAACCCCAAGATTGAGGGCTTTGTCTATTGATTTGGTTGTCCTCACTGCTTGCAAAAATATCAGGAATTCTCTAAATGGGGAGGTTGAATTTTCCCCCATTCCCCCAAAGGGACTTTGCAAATACTTCTTTATTCACTGTTCAAATCGCTTGGATTTATCAGGGCATGACACTAATCTGGACAAATCTACAAAATCTCATGCCCTATTCAAGGTTCCAGGAAATTATAGTGTGCAATCAAACTATCCACATAAGTTAAATTAGGAAATGCACTAGTCAAAATATAAATTTTGTACCAAATAAACATTTCTTGCTTTAGTCTCACATGGAAGTTGGTTTTAAAATATGAATGACCATCTATTTTTTTTTTCTATTTCTGGATTTTATTCTCTTCCATTGGTCTGTTTGTCTATCCTCGGGCTGATATTACTTTCTTAATTACTGTAGTTTAATAGTAAGTCTTAATATTACATATATATGATATATATACTATGTATATAATATTTTAAATTATGTTATAATATATAATTACATATAGATCAATTTGGGGGCTGTGCTATTTGAAACTGTTGTGTACCACAGAAAAGCTATGCTTTTTAATCCTGATTCAATATTGTTGGGTGGGACCTTTTGGCTTTTTCCAAAATGGTGCCTTCTTAAAGGACTCCAGTAAGTGACCCACCTTGAATGGGTGGAGACACATCTCCATGGAATGACCATCTATTTTTAACACTCTGCAATACTGACATTCCTTTGTTTTTCCTCATACAAAAACATTTTTTAATTTGTACATTTAGTCTATCATTATACAAGCTAAGCATTCCTAGATTATACCATTTCAGTCTTTATCGTCTATCTTTCCTTCTGATTTCATATGTACCCCCAGCCCTCCTCCCTTCATCATTTTCACATTCAGCTTCATTCACTGTAATTACATTATTGTGCTACAGTCAGGTGGTATTATGCTATCCATTTCTGAATTTTTACAATCAGTCTCGTTCCACAATCTGTATCCCTTCAGCTCCAATTACCCAATCTCTACCCTATTTTTATCTCCTGATAACCTCTGTTGTTAACTGAAATTCTCCAAATTCACTCACTAATGTTAGTTCATACTAGTGAGACCATACAGTATTGGCCCTTTTTTTCCTGGCTAATCTCACTCCGCATAATGTCCTCAAGGGCCATCCACGTTGTTACATGCTGCATGACTTTATTCTGTCTTACAGCTGCATAATATTCCATCATATGTATATACCTGCTTGTTTAGCCACTCTTCTGTTGATGGACATTTGGGCTGTTTTCACCTCTTGGCTATAAACGTTGGTGTGCAAATGTCCATTTGTGTCCTTGCCCTCATGGCCTCTGAATAGATACCTAGCAATGATATTGCTGGATCATATGGCAATTCTATACTTAGCTTCCTGAGGAACTGCCAAACTGCCTTCCACAGCAGTTGTACCATTTTACATTTCCACCAATAGTGGATAAGTGTGCCTCTTTCTCCACATCCTCCACATTCTTTTGGTTGCAATTGTAAATGGAATTTTTTTCTTGATTTCCCCCTCAGATTGCTCATTACTAGTGTTTAGAAACACTACAGATTTTTTAGTGTTGATCTTGCAACCTGCCACTTTGCTGTACTCATTTGTTGGTTGTACTCATTTTGCTGTACTCTTTTATTTGCTGAACTCATTTATTAGCTCTAGTAGTTTTGCTGTGGATTTTTTGAGGTTCTCGACATATAGTATCATCTGCAAACAGTGAGAGTTTTACTTCACTTCCATTAACCAGAACACTTCTGTTAATGCAATATATGCAATCAGGAGGAGTAGGTAGGGACGTGATCTCTAGTAGCAAATCAAGCATATCTGGAAGCTGCTTTAAGTCCTACTTGGGTGAGCCTTGGAACTAGAGTTGCAACTTGGGTATATGCATATCCTACACAAGTCTAGCTTGTGCAGGATGCTGGGAACAAATTTTAAAAGAATACCCTTGCACATTATCTGGAATAGAAACCATTTTGCTGAGTACCCTTGTACATCATCTGCAATAGAAACCATTTTGTTGGTTTTGATTTGGGATAGAGACTAAAACTCAGAGAAGGTTATAATCAAATGAACCTCTAAGGTAGTTTTTGAATTTCAGCATGCATCAGGATTACCTGGAGGGCTTGTTATAACACAGATTGCTGGCCCCACCCCCAGAATTTCTGATTCAGTAGGTTTGGGGATGCCAGATAATGTGTTATTAGTTCCCAGATGCTACAGCTGCTGCTGCTGCTGCTTCTGGTCTCAGGACCATACTTTGAGAACCAGTGCTTTAATAAATACCAAACAAAAGGATATGTATCTTTTCACAGAAAACTATGATTTGTCCTCAATGGAATCTAATCAGTGGGTTTACGTGCTGTTAAAATTTAAAAATGAGCAATGACCACCACTGTTAATTTGGAACATTCAGAGTAACCTCACAAAAGACTTCTCCAATGGAAAAAAATGGGAAACTCTTTCCACGGTACACACTGGCTTTACTGGCTGTGGTCATAGTCAAAGCACAGAATGAACCTTGGCCAGCAGCACGAGGTGTCTCAAGCCTGCAGCTGTTAGGAGGAGGCTGCTCTGCCAGTGACTCTGGGCAGGAAGTGCCTTGTTAGAACTAATGCATCTATTTTACTCAGTTCAGAAAAAAAAAAAAAAGTCCAAATCCCTAGATTTCTCCAAACCTGTCTTAATTGCATATTCCTTCTCCCTATCTTCCCCAATAAACCACTGGCTTAGATGGCTTTGCTACTTAGATGGCTGATGGACTGCTGGTAACTGACAGCTTGAGGTTCAGGGTGATGGGAAGTTTCTAAAGTGCTAAAGTCAAAAATTAAGTTATACCTTCACTCATGGAGGGGTTAATACCATAAATCAAATGAAAATCCAAAATCACAGACAAGTACAGGACACCCCAAAAATATCTGAAGGGCAGCTACTTTGCATCCAGATTTCAACTGCCAGTAAGTAGTCCATAAAGAACATTAAGGATTAGTGCAACTTTCATCAGAAATATGACTTTAAAAAGCACAAGTTCAATGGGACGTCTCACAATGCCACTTTCCAGGACCCTGCATCAGATAAAGGATTGAGTGCTACTGTGGTTTTTTATTTCAAGTAAACAGTTTAAAATGTGTGTTGTTGAAGGCAACCCAACTTCCTCTGTGTTCATATCATTTTACAGAACTCCTGCCATCCTTAATTCCCTATCCAGCTAAGTGCTCAGCAACAATGGACAAACAAAATCACAACTAGCATTACCACTACCCTAGGGATAGCCCCGAATAAGTTATGCAGTATTATCTGATTTAGATGGCTTCAAGAGCCAGAAAAAAAGAAAAGCTTGTAAAGGGGATATATTAGAAATTTATATTTTAAATCCCATGTGCAACCGGACACACATTTTGGGAACTGTTCTTTTGGTTTTAAGGTAAAGAATGTGATATAATTAGGCTCTTGATATATGAATTACATGTAAATATTGTGTTATAGCTGTGTATCAATAGGATTCTCTAACAAAGATGAAGAATAATCATCTTGTTTTATCAAGAGAAGTTTTTTACATCTGGCTAAAGGATCAACCCACATTATGAGAAAAATAACATAAGCATTTCATGTATTACTCTTACTAAGGTTGCCATTTTTCTGATGTCTTGAAATACATGCACAGTACAAGTGAACATGACTCCAGTGCAAAGATTTGTCCAATGAAAGACATAAAGCTGATTCTGAAGATGCTTGATGAGATGGTTATAGAGCCTAGAGAAGGAAATGGAAGAGAGGCAGTGGGAGGGAGGAAATATTTCTAATGGAAAGATAGTGTTTTAAGGACGAAGAGAGATACACTATCTCAGAGTACAAGTTTTCACATTGTTGGTCAAGTGTTTTGAGCTTTTAAAAAGCCATTTGAACCCTTGGTGACTTAAAGTGACTCATAAGTACACCTGAATTTCAACTGAAAATTTTGTAAGAAAAAATAAAGGAGATTGTAATCTGATGGAAAACTTGACGCTATAAAAACTGGATTTTGTCTTTGAAAAAAATGAATGTGATTTTAAGAAAATATTAAATCAGAACTTAAAAAAGACTGTTCTTTAATGACTAATTAATGAGCATATAATATTATCCTCCTTCCCCTCAGAATATTTTCTTACTTTTAAATTTTAACATCTGAACTGTTGGTAGTTTAATATCTACTAATTTTGTTTGGAAAAGTACTGTTTGAGGCCAGCATTCTGATCTTTTATTCCCACTAAAGTATATAGCTAGGATAACCAGAGCACCAATATTGAAGGCATCTATGGAAAGATGAAGGAAGACAGAATGGCCATGCCTTAGTCTCAATAATCTCAAGACAGTCCAGTAATTGCCAGTTTAAGGAATACAAAACATTCATCCTAGGAAATGAATAGGGAATGGGAGTTCTGCAAGTTTGACTTTTTTAAAACACAGCAACTTATTGTTAGAAGTTTAGGTGATAAGTGTTGGATGTCTCCATTCTGTCTTCATAGCATCTTATTTTCTTCACTTTCACAACCTATATGTTCAAAGGCCTAAAGTTCTACATTTTGAAAGGTGAGGTCATTTGAATTATATATTGTTTTGATTAATCTCCTGAAAGGGTATTAACATACTACTAAGATTATAAATCTGGTTTATTCCTGCAGATTGCAAGGCAGTTAGGTCACATGCACAGCTGTCACATAGCTTTGCATACAAGTCAGAGTCAAGCTCCATCAGGAAAAAAAAGATACCCAGCCACAGAAGTATGCCTATGGTTTCAACAGTAAGAGGAGTCAAAGGCCTGTGGCACTAAACGTCCTTTTCTAATTGGCTGGTCCTGCAATAAATACAGGTGTCACAAACCCCATAGTCTAGCCCCTCAATATGGGTTGTATAGTTAGTAGTCTTTAGAGGTCAACAGTAGGGGCTGACCCGGTAGAATCCTCGGAATGACTTGGTTTGGGCTTGGATTTAGGTAAGACATGCACATTGGTGTGTATATAGCAGGAGAGCTAAGATGGGGACAGATAAGGTTAGAATTTGAAGGCTGAGCTGGTTTCACCAGACCAGGGTGATTTTTTGTTACTAATCAAAGGCATGAGGAGATTTCCCTTAAATTTGTTTGGGGGCTTGTAATCCAAAGTTCTGCTTCTAGATGTAAGGATTCTCTGATCCTCAAATTAGATGTGTCATGGTTTGTATGGAAATGAAACTAAATGGAATCTTTCTTGGTTTAAACTTCTGTATCCTGAATAGGAACAAACTGATTTGTTTTTATTGTTAAACATTGAGAGCTTAAGAGTTGGAAGATGTAACTATTTTTACATAATACTTTGGGGCATGAAATTCCTTTATATACAAACTTTCCCCAAATCCTTTCCAGCTTAAGGTTCATGGTTTAGATTTGATCCAAGAAAATCAGATGCTTTCGTGAGGAATACTTTCTCATTTGAAGGTCATGAAAATTACAAATTTCTGTTTTGTTTTAAATTGAGACAAAATATTGGGACAATTTTGTTTGAGAAGGGAATATAAAAACCCTGGAAAAGAAATAGCTTACTGAATGAACACTCACATTCTTGGCTACCATAGGATGGTGCAGTTGGGTTTATAATACAAATCTGGGGTAGAACCATTTGAGGTATTTATCCCTTTCTAAAAAAGCATTTTCCAAATAAATACACCATCTCATTATATATAAGAATTTGGTCTTGTTTAAAAAAATAAATTTACTATTTAATGATAAGACTTAATACAGATTAGGTAGAGAAAATGTAACACAATTACTGTGAATCTAAATACAATCTGCATACCACAGAACTTAGACTCAAAATGGAAAATGCATTTACCATAGATGAAAGGAGAAAAATAGGCTTAGTTGTTTTCTTAAGTGAGTAGGAAGGTAATTTTTATCCATGCAATCTTTGAATCCAAATGCCATGAACTTGCTATTTTATTATACTATATGTTTTCTTTATTAGTAAAATTATATAATTAAACTGTAACAATAAGAAAAGTTGGTGGGTTCTGGGAAACTAGATGCATAAGATGTTATATAACCAACCGGTTTTCAACTTTCAAGTCAGAAATTAGTCAAAGAAATAATATGATCTTAGCCAAAGGGAAAAACATCAAGCCAGATTTCGCCCAGCTGTGTTTCTTCCCTCTGCAGCCTTCAACAACTTCAATGGAAGTTTAGTGTATTTGGGGAGAAAGATGGCCAGAAGAATCAAAATTATTAAACCAAAAAGGTCAATCTTCAAATTAAGCCTGAAACCAGGCTCACTGCAGAGTAAGTCCTCTCCTTTACAATGTCTCAGTGCTACAAGCAATATGGCTGACCAGCCACAACACAAATGGGGTTGAAATCACAGATAATTGATACTATCCTGCCAAAAAAGGTGAGAAAAGGAAAAACTGTTTCTGACTTTGAAATACATAAATCAAGGTATTAGTGTTTCCTAAAGCATTCCTTTTGACTTCCAATTCAAGCTTATGGGACTGTAAGAGATAGGAAAAATACTTAGAGGAGACAGGTCCTTGGATCTAATTCCATATAAACAAAGGAGCCAAGGAATTTAACAAAACTCTCGCTCACAAAAAGTTGGATTTGCTTTGAAGTTATGTGTGTTCCATATTTAAAGTCAGACACCTTCATTCATCCAACTGTAGCAAAGGACATTCAGTAACATGATATACTGGTTTTGTTTTTTTTCAGATTTAAAAAGGTCTTTCATATGATTTGTCTCCCTTCTGTTATAAAATCATCAGAAAATTGTTTTAAAAGATTTTCCAAGTAAATGTTCTGAGTTACCTTAAACTTTCAGGTCTAACTGGCCTGATATAACTTTTTTTATGACAATAGATACACAAAGGGAGAAGCTATTTTAACTAACTTTTATCGTTAGGATTTAAATAAAACCTTTTTTCCTTATTTTATTCCCTGTTAGTCATTTAGATCCAAAGAGATAAACTACTATGGTATTTGTCAAAACATCAACAGAAATACTGAAATAATTTCTCAATACTCCAAATATTCCTATAGAGTTGAAATAGGTCACGTGAAACGCCAGGACTTTGCATTACTCCTCCCAAAAGGGCTCCTCCTACTCATAATGCTCACTAGTAGATTAAGACAAAATGAAACAGAACAAGACCTGTCAATGTTATCTTAGCCTGGATTTCTTCAGCTGATCTGATCACATCACCCCTTTTGTAATACCTAACGCCAATCAAACTTCAGGACATAGACACTGTTTTGTTTTGTTTGTTTGTTTTTTTGTCTCTTTCTTCTCTCCAGCCCCTAGTATACAGCAGGAACTCAATAAAAGGTTTTGGGAATGAATAAATGAGAAAATAAATGGATGGAGCACTTTCAGAGATTATATAGATTATGTACAAACTCACCATATCTGTATGTATTTTTATATATAGAAAACATCTCCATCTTCTATAGTAACAGTTGTATTCAAGTTCATGAAATGAGAGTGCTATTTTCTTCTTTTGCATATTCAAAATATGTAAGTTTATCTTAAGTAGAAATAGAAGTATCTCTATGAAATGCAAGAAATCTGGCAAGTATATTTTAATAAACACAAAACGTAATGCACATTATAAAGGTATTGCTTTATTGTACTTGTTACTGTGCAAAATCTTTCCAAGACCCAGTGGAATTCAATTCCTGGATGTTTACTATTATTTAGCATTTAATAAAAATCTTTCTCCACTGGTAGATCAGCATGTAAGGGGGATAAGTTCTTAAAAGCACTTTAATATTGAGAAAACTTGTGATGCTGAAGGCAGATAGATAGTATCAAATTATATAAAAACTCATGCAGAATTAATCTTATGGACATGGGAGTATGGAACTGTGATTTTAGAGTAAAGCAAAGATAGTCAATGATATGACTGAAATGATCCCAGTGTTTAAGGCCACAAAAAGACAAATAAATAAATAATGCTATGAATTCTTTACAGTGCATTATAATTCAGGAATGATTTATAAATTGTTTTTTGATATTAAACATGGATGATTGGGGATAATTTTAAGATATTGCATGTAAGTAATAGACTGCTGAGATGATGGATGTAATGATCCTGAGCATTTATAAAGTGGCCAGCTAATAGTATATGTGCATATCTCCATGACATGTTATAACACATGATAATTTGTTACGAAGAAATAATTTTTTTTAAAAATCAATTTTATATAAATGCTCCCTGAATCTAAAGTGCTGGCAACTTTTGCCTCAAGGGAAACTCATTTTCTTCCTCTTTAGCCAATCATTTTGAAAGACCTCAATTATAAATCCACATTTTGGTCAAGGTATGTGAACTGATCACACTTAAAAAAGGAAAATACAAATGAAAAATATTAATCGTTCTACCCTGGTATAAACTGCAAATAAGTCAGGTGCATATCATTCGGCCAATATCACCCGGATTGGTTTAACTTCACAGCTGTACTGTTGGCAACACTCAAGAGTAGAAACTGCAACAGGTATGTATATCTGCTAGATATTCTGGGTCAAATTGTAGCAAGGATAGATATGTTATTATTTTTTAAAAGACTCATATAATGCAAATAATTACATTGTGTTTTTTTTGCTCTCATATTCCTCCTTTTTGGATTGTGGACTTCTTCTATTCATTGTTAAACTTGTGGCATCTTCTTTCACTGAAGCTGAATCTGGAGGAACTGTTCTTTTGGTTAATGCTGGCAAGGGAAGAGAAAAGACAAAATAAACCTAGGTGAATATAAACTCTGGGTTAAAAAAATTAATTTTGCAAAAGATAATTAATCATTGTATCTGTTGTAGTTTTCTGTAATTACGATTTTACATTGATTGGCAGATCTTCAGTGGAGGACCAATCAGTTAACCATATTTTCAAAAACACATATTCATATGATTTAAGAAAAAAAATTTGAAGAGTCTCTGAGAATGGAAGACGTATGTTTGGTCAGGATGCAGTGATATAAAACTACATATATAAATGCACATACAGAATTTTGAGGGAGAAATCTTAGGAATTCCTTTTTCAGAATCCTCTTTGTTAGTTAAATGGAACTGTTTTCTCCTCTACCTCCTATCTCTCTTCTGAGCACCAGATGTCTAAATTCAACTGCCTATGTGAAATCTTTCTTCTTGATTTCTCCTTGTGGATTATGCTCATCCCTTAGTCCTTTAGTTTTAGAAAATGATAAACCGATCCGCCCAGTTTCTCAAACTTTGGTTGGTTCTTCTCTTCCTTCAACCTGCCTGCTCCACTTATACTATTTAATAGCAAGTTCTGATGATTCTAGCTCCTAAACTTCGGACCTGAGATCTTCCACTTCTATCATCTCCATTACCATCATCCTAGCCCAAGCCACCATTTTCTCTCTTTCTGTCTTCATTCCTTCCCTCTTTTAATTCTTTTTCCATATCACAACTGGAATTATCTTTCTAAGAGGTAAATCAGGTTACTTATTGCATATTCCCCAACACTCACATATATATTGCTTCCTAGTGAATTTAGAATAAAATCAAACATCAGATTATGATTGAAAAGACTCCATTCAGACTTCATCTCCTGCCACTCTTCCTCACTCACTCATTCCTGCTTTAGCGGGCACACCCTCTCTCTAACAGACCAAATCCCTTTCTTCTCTGGGTCTTTCCACTTACTTTCCTCTTTGGGAAAACTCTTTACCCAGTTTTAGTTGGGCTGGTTCTTCTTGCTTTCCAAGTTTTAGTATAATTATAACTTCTTCAGAGTGGTAGCCCTGATCTAAAGTAGTGGTCCTGTTCTAGGTCCTCTATCACTTCACACTTATAGCACCTATCATCATTTTAAATTATTTCATTAACTTGGTTAATACCTGTTTCCTTCATGAGACAAGGTGACTTCATATGTCTTGTTCAATACTACATCCCCAGACTCCAAAACAGAGCCTGTATATCAACTCTCAGTAAATTTGGTTCAGCAAATGAATACACATGCAGATTTTTAAGAGGAGGTCAATTGGGATTTTTTTTTTTACTTGTTTTCTAGAGAATACTTTGTCAAATATCAATAATCAGAACCCAACTATTTTTCAATACCTTGCACTCAATTGGTTAGTGAAAATTACCTGAAACACAGTCACATAAAATGAAGCTATCAAATGAGAGACACAGAAAGTTTGCGTATTCATGGAAAAAATAAATCCAAGAAACAATTTTCTTAACTTATCAGTATCCCAACATTTTAATTGCTATAAATCTTCAGCATTTTATTTTATAAGTGTAAAGGTAGACTACAAATATGTCTAGTCATGGTTTGCTAGGTGGACAATAAGCAGATCTTCAACACAGGAATTACCAATTAACTATAGTGAAAATAGTGTGCTATTCTTGTGTGTATAAGCAATTTTTCATCCAAGGAACTTCCATGCCATTAAGGGCACCTCAAATTGCAAACTAAGAATACCAGCTTTTCTTTTTATAGCAATGCAAATTGAGATCAGGAAGTGAAATAAAGTTTGTGATTTTATGTTGATTTCTTTTTAAAGAATATCCAGTTAAATTAATCCATAAGATTCACTTGTCAAACTCCTTCGTAATCCTTAGACAGCATTTTCCCCTGAGGAAAAAACAATTCTTTCTTTTTATTCCCAATAAACTTTAATACTTTAATTTTTAGAACCATATTAAAATTTCCTGAAAAATTGTTATTTGCATCTATTTTAAAAATCTAGTTTAGAGATACCAAGTTGACAAACAAGCATTTGGGTGACACATGACTCAAGATTTTGAAAACTTATCAAGTTACTACAGACTTCACTCAGGTCTAGTTTGGTCCAGGACCTATGAGTGAAGGCCTTGTCCTGAAGTTGTATTACTTTAGCCTAAAAGGAGCTATACATGAAGACTAGTGGTCAGTTGTAACTTATTAAAACTAAAAATGACAGTTTCAAAAGCTGACATTATGAGTCTCACTTACTAAGCCCCCATTGTCTACAGACTAAAGGTAATGGAATCCAAGTCTTCTAAAAGAGTGTCCTGAATCATAGCCAGAACTTGTAGCCAGCCAGGATAAATTTGGTAGTGATCATGGCTCTAAATAGTGGATTTCTGTGTTCCTATTTCCAATGGTAATATAAACTTACAATTTATACATTTCTTCCCTCCTTCCTGGCAGAAGGAATCTACCTTTTCTTGAATTGACTTGAACTACACAAACCTGACATAAATTACTACTTAAAATAAACTTTCATTAACGCTGGATCATTTCAGAGACCACAAATTATGCAGTATTTTCCCATTTCCTTTGTTTTTTTCCATGGTCAGTGGTTCTATGCTTTAGTTTCGTCACAGTTTGAAATGGCACCTAACTCAGCAGAATGAATGCCTTAGAGTCTACACCTTAGACAAAAGGGCCCCATCTAGTTTAAATCTCAGTTAAAGTAAGAAAGTATCTGTTCTGTGGGCTCAAAAACTCATGTCTGCCTAAGAACCTATGGTTCTCTCCTTCTCAGGTCTCTTTGAACCATATAGCTCTAAACTGTCCTACACTTTAAATCCCAAGTTTCATGTCCCACTAAGAAGTTAACAAGAATACTGGAAACTTGCTAGTCAGATATAAAAGCTGGGGTTTTCTCAGTCGCACTTAACTTGCAGAAGAATCACTTTTAGCTAAAATATACACATACATATCAAATAGTTAAATAATCAAAGGGTTATAATAGAAAAACAGGAATCTCTTGTCCCATACCCTCCAAACCCACAATTCTGCTCCCCATCTCTTTTAGCTATATTTTCTCTATCTATAGCAATTTTTTTCTAAAAAATGCTTACATTGTTGTTTTCTGATTTATCTTGTTTAGATGCTATCCATACCCACCCAATTCCCAATATAGTTACATCTTAATTGTTAGTTATGCCAACAGTAAATATTTATCTTATTTGACTGTAAATATGGCTCACACAAACCTAACAGGTACTCTATGATGATGTTTCCTTTCTCATTGTTTTTTTTCCTTGGCATTATTAAATGACCAATGTTTTGTTTTGCTTTGTTTTCGTCTGCTCTTTCTTTGTAACCATCCTTAATTGTTTCTAATTGCTCAACCAGATCTTCCACGTGTCTATTAGTACTTTTTTCTAAGTGCTCAACTGTATCAGATAATTTATCAGTTTTCTTTATTTTTCCTAAACATTTTCCTTGATAGACATTTTCCTTTCTTCCTTCAATATGAGAGAACTGAAGAACATGAGAGTACAGATTAAAAAGGGCCCTCTCAACAAGACGCAAGAAAAATGAATAAAACAATATCTACAACCAAGACATACTATCACAACACTCACTGGGGTTAAGGAGAATCCTAACAGTTCCTAAAGGGAAGAAGAAGCAATGTAGAGATCACTTCAAAAGAATGGGAAAAGGGAGCAATGGTGGCGCAGGGGCAGAGTTTGTGCCTGGCCATGCTGGAGACCTGGGTTCAATTCCCAGTGCCTGCCCATGTTAAAAAAATTAAAAAAAGAATGGGAATGAAAAATGAGATAAAGTTTTGCAATAGCAATTGTGGAATGACTTCAAAAGGAACATCATTTTCAACGTAGAATTTTATAGACAGCTAAACTCTTTAAGGATGAGTAGAAGAAATCCTTTTTGAGAAAGATTAAGAAAAAATTTATTTCCCTTTCTTTGATGTACTCCCACAAAATAAAGGAGTAAAACAAGAAAGAGGAAGGCATGGATTCTGGAAACCATGGGAACCAATACAGAGGAGGATGAAGAAAATCTCAGGATAACAGCTGTACTTGTAGTAGGCCCTTTGAATCTAGACACCCCTGGCCTTCTGTTCTGTTTGTTTTTTTTTTAATTCTTTCATTCTAAAACCCTTATAAATGTAATATTGCCCCTCTGGAAATTATATTTTTAAGCTATGAGGCCTCTTATCTTCTGCTCTTCTTTCATAGAATCTTGCTCTTATTAATTGGATGGAATATCTCTTATCTCCTTGAAAATATTAATTATATTGTTTCAAGTCTTCTTCTGTTCCCTGTATTATCTATTTACTGTAGTTTCTGTTTTTATTTTTATATCTCCCTTTTTAAATTCTGGAGGTATCAAGAGAGATTAAAGAGAAATTATAATTTCTCTTTAATACAGTTACAATAAGTAAACTGAAATTTTTTTGTGTGCTAGAAAAATGGAGAAATAGGTGATCTTAATTTTCTCCATTCTATTTAATAGACTATGTTATGAAAAAGGCATAGGAAATTCAAGATTTCTCAGAAAAGCAAATAAAAATAAATGCAATTTTTAAAAATAAGTTTAATTCAGCCACTTAAAAATGACTAACAATAAGGCACCTGTGATGAAATTTAAAAAGCTATTTTTGAAAATATAGAGGTAAGAATGGGATGAAAATCATAAAAGAAACTTGTCAAAAAGAATAGTAAAGCATAAAGCTATCAATAGGGGTGTTTCTTTAAATTAATAAAGAAGTTCACTATTTAAGCTGCATTTACCAGCCACATTTTACAATATACTATAATAAGTATTTTCTTATCCAAATTATGTTCTCACATATTTTTTCTATTCTTATTTTTCCTTTTGAGTCAGTAGCTGTATACAGGAAATCTATAGCTGTCTATGAGGAATATATTTTAATTAGGGAAATGATCACAGTTGGTCATGAAATTCTACTGAGTAAAAAGCTGAATACAGTTTCTTTCACTGCCTTTCATATTAAATAAAACTCCAAAAACTTGATGCCGTCCCCCTAATGTCTTCTACCTGCTTCCTTCTATTTGCCTTTCTAGGGAGCCTTAGGGAAGTCATATTGGCACAACTCAGTAGCAATAGAACAATGAGCTCTCCACTCATATCATGGTGCTGTTTGTCTTAAATGTCTTAACGGATGGGACCCTCTTATGTTTGATGCTGCATAGAGCCTCGTATCTCTCCCCATATATGTTTATTTATACCCAGCAGACCTGGGGAAATTTTTCCACTGCTTAATATGAATGATAAAAAGTTTAGTCTAGGGCGGGCCGCGGTGGCTCAGCGGGCAAAGTGCTTGCCTGCTATGCCGGAGGACCTCGGTTCGATTCCCGGCCCCAACCCATGTAACAAAAAACGGAAAAACAAAATACAATAAAACAAGAAAATGTTTAAAAGATGTTTCCCTTTCTTCCTTCCTTCCTTCCTTCTATCCTTCCTTCCTTCTCTCTGTCTTTCCTTAAAAAAAAAAAAAAAAAAAAAAAAAAAAAAAAAAAAAAAGTTTAGTCTACATGTATATGAGATTCTGAGGTGTCATAACCAACTTGAGATATAATCTATACTGAAGGGCAGGTACCAGTTTAGAATTGCAGAGGGTATAAGCAGATACAAAATCACTGGCAAAATGATTAGGACAGGGGCTAGAGGGAAGTACCTGAAACTGGAGAGCTGTGTTTCACTAGCCATGCTTCTTGAAGATGATTGCATAATGATAAAGCTTTTATATGTGACTGTGTGATTGCGAAAACCTTGTGCCTGATGCTCCTTTTATCTATGGCATGGACAGAGGAGTAAAAAATGTGGATAAAAATAAATAATAGGGGAACAAAGGTTAAAATAAATTGAGTAGATTGAAGTACTAGTGGTCAATGAGAGGGAGGGGTAAGGGGTATGGTATGTATGAGTTTTTTCTTTTCTATTTATTTTGCTGGAGAGATGCAAATGTTAAAAGGTGATGAATACACAACTATGTGATGATATTGTGAGCCACTGATTGTACACCATGTACAGAATGTTTGTATGTCAAGAATGTTTGAATGTTTTTTTGTTAAAGTTTACAATAAAAATATTTTTATAAAAGGGAAAAATGCATATGTAGAATGGGATGATTTCTAAATGTTGTGTTAATTTCTTTTTTTCTTTAATTAATAAAAAAAAGAATTTTATAAACAGCAAAAAAAAGGGAAAAATGATTAGGGTAGGAAAGAGAAAATGCTTAGCTTTTGGAATAAAATAATCATGATATAATGAAAAACAAACCATTTATCAGAAACTGGTAAATATTTGATGAGTGAATTCAAGAATATAAATTCACAAAAGTGAGAGTTTTCACCTTCGGACTTCAGTGACTTCCTTGAGGCTTATTTTGGTAATTTATTTTATAGAAATCTAGCTATTTTAAATGGTAGAATTATCAAAATTAATGTACAATCCTCCAGGTGCATGGTAAACTGAAGGGTAAACTAACTATCTAAATAAGAATCCATTAAATAACATGAGTCCCAATAATTTAAATAAAAGTAGACTTAAAAACAATCCAATATTAATCACTTATTATATGCCTGAACTATATAGCTAGCTGAGGAAACTTACTATATGCCTGAACTATATAAGTTGCTGAACAAAACAGACATTGTTCCTATCTTCACTGAGTTTACTCTTTGGTGGAGAAAAGAATCAGTACACCAAATGTTTTCCAAGTAACAAATAATTCTACAATTATTATGAGAAGGGCTTTAAAGCAAAATTATAGTAGATTGTGGGAGTTTATATCAGAGATCACACTTAAACTTTAAAAGTTTTTGAAGTCGGAAACCTGAAGAACAAATATAGGAGGGGAAGATGAGGAGTGTATAGTGGGAGATGGTATCTAGGGAAGATAACCTTGATGTTGAGATTTTATCAACATTTACAGAGTATTCATAGAGTAAAATCTAGCAGGTAAAATATTAGCATCCTTATTTTTCAAAAAATTAGGTATTCCTAAACAGTTCCATGTGAAGATTTTTTTTTATTAATTAACGGAAAAAAAGAAATTAACCCAACATTTAGAAATCATACCATTCTACATATGCAATCAGCAATTCTTAACATCATCACATAGATACATGATCATCGTTTCTTAGTACATTTGCATCGGTTCAGAAGAACTAGCAACACTCAAAGGACTTAAGGGCAAAGACACAAACGGACATTTGCACACCAATGTTTATAGCAGCGTTATTTACAATTGCAAAGAGATGGAAACAGCCAAAATGTCCATCAACAGAAGAATGGCTAAACAAACTATGGTATATACATACGATGGAATATTATGCAGCTTTAAGACAGGATAAACTTATGAAGCATGTAATAACATGGATGGACCTAGAGAACATTATGCTGAGTGAGTCCAGCCAAAAACTAAAGGACAAATACTGTATGGTCCCACTGATGTGAATGGACATTCGAGAATAAACTTGGAATATGTCATTGGTAACAGAGTCCAGCAGGAGTTAGAAACAGGGTAAGATAATGCGTAATTGGAGCTGAAGGGATACAGACTGTGCAACAGGACTAGATACAAAAACTCAAAAATGGACAGCACAATAATACCTAATTGTAAAGTAATCATGTGAAGATTTTTAACTTTTTGATGATTTGATTGTTATTATAGTACAGCCAACTTCCCAAGCACAGTTACTAGTGATCTCTAAACAACAAAAAAATTGCTTACGATTTCACGGTGTGAATTATTTAGGCTCTCCTGAGAAATGTAAGGTCTAATAAGAAGGGGTTCCATGTATTTTTTTTAGTAAATTGGGGAATATTGTAAATGTTCTTTGGGGGGCATTATTTTTATGATACATAGTGAATTGACAAACTTACAACACAATCATGCACTGGCTTTACACATTCATCTTTCCATAAGTTGCATTTTCTTGAATCCAATAAAAAACTGTTGTAATATTCCATTACTTACAATTCAAGTGGGAAAATCGTGGACTAGATAGGAAGTTATTGTGATCATGCCAAGAGGATGAGTGATATAATCCATGAGCAAAGGAATCCTCAGCAATGATTCCATCATCCTAAGGGAGAAAGCATGGCATTTCATTTCAATGATTATAAAATGTAAGGACCAGGATTCATTTAAATGTACTGAAACTGAAATTGGACCTTAATATACAAGATATGCTGTTCATGTACAATATAACATAATTACAACCCTTGTAAAACCAAAAATATGTGTATGTTAAATGTGGGGGAAATCACCCGCAGACAGCGGCAAGACATATTTCTTTCCAGTCTTTTCCTATGGATAGAATTTTTAAACAGTTAGAACAGTTTTTGTGTTCTTTATTTACATTAATACTATAAGCATTTTTTAGGTCATTATATCATCCTAACCCTTAGCTTATATACTATTCTATGGATATACTATGATTTATTCAGCCTTTACTTTATTGAGCATTTAGATGGTTTCCAGTGTTTTATTCCGATAAATAAAAACTCTGAGAAATAGCATTAAATATAAAAACTTTTCCATATTTAGGACTATTTCTTATGACAGATTCCTAGAAGAGGAAACACTGGGTCAGTAAAGACAATTTGATGTTTCCAAACACATTTAACTAGACTACATTACATAACGATTGTATTAATCCTTTCACTCATTCAACAACATTGAACACATAAACAAAAATGAATATGGGAGAGGTCCTGCTCTTCATAGACTGTCTGAATATGTCTAAGATTTTGGGAATCTTAGACAAAAATGGGAATTATAACTTCAAATATTTTTACTAATTGAATAGATTAAAAATAGGTGCTTTAATACTTTTCTTTGTTTAATGTAAAATTGTAATACTTTCTCATGAATGTTTTCTAATTATTTACTTCTTTTTTTTTCTTTATTTCACTTGTTCATGCATCTATTCAACAATAATCTGTTGGCCACTTACTACATACCAGGTGACGAGCAAACAAGACCATGAAATTTATGGTGGTGAATAACCCCTGCCTTCATGAAAATTTTGGACTTGCAGGAGAGGAAGTCCATAAACCAGTAAAGTATACAAAACAAAATATAACTAAAAACTATGAAGAAGAAGAAATAATACAAAGAATCAAATTTACATTTGCGGTTCAGAGAAGGCCCCTCTGAGAAGTGATATTTAAGCCAAGATTTAATCTTGGCTTATAAATATAAGTATAAATCCATGACTCAACCAGGCAAAAATTTATGAGGGATGTGGTGAGAAGAAGTGGGAGGTGTTAGGGAATGATGTTCCAGAGCCTTGTGAGGGGCTAAGGTGAGAAAGAGTTTGGTGTTTATGATTTGAAGAACTGAATGAAGACCGTATGGCTAAGGCACACTGGGCCTACAGGAAGTGGTGAAAATGAAGTCAAGGGGTGAGTAGGGGCCATGTTTAGAATTTGGAAAATTCTTTTTTAAGTACAATCAGAAGATATTATGGGTTTTAATTTAATTGAAATATTTTTTTTCAAATATTACTCTTTCCTTCCTCCCTCTATAAGCTCGAATTTGCTTTCTGTTCCATTGATTTATTTTTCTGTCTTTAGGTCAGTATCTTACTGTTCTGATGACTGTTGCTTCGTAGTAAATTTGAAATTGGTAAGTGTGAGTCCTCCAAACTTGTTCTTTTATATCAAAACTGTTTTAGCCATTTGGGAGCTCTTGTAGTTTCATATGAATTTGAGGGTTGGTTTTTCCATTTCTACAAAAAAGGTTGCTAGAATTTTGATAAGAATTTATTTTTTATTATTTATTATTTATTTACAGTGAATTTGCATACTATTTGGGTAATATTGACATTAAAAAATATTAGCTCTTCCAATCCATGAACATGGTATGTCTTGCCATTTATTTAAGTCTTCCTTAGTTTCTTTCAACAGTGTTTGTAATTTTCATTACACAAGTCTTTTGTATTCTTAGGCCTTTCTCTGAGATATCTTACTTATACTGAGATATCTTATTTTTTTATATGCTATCGTAAATGTAATTTTTTCTTAATTTCCTCTTTGGATTGTTAATGAGACTTTTGGACCTGCAAGAGAGAAAGTCTAAAGGAACACAATTTTTTTGTGTGTCTGTTGACCTTGAACCTTGCTACTTTGCTGAACTCATATATTAGCTAATACAACCTCGAGAACAATATTGATTAAAAGTGGTGAAAGTAGGCATCCTTGTCAAGTTCCTTATTTTAGGGGGAAAGCTTTAAAATTTTCACCATTCAGTAAGATGTTGGCTGTGGGTGTCCCATAAATGGACTTTTTTATGTTGAGAAAGTTCTCTTCTATTCTTACTTTTCTGAGTGGTTTCATCAATAAAGGGAGTTGGATTTTGTTGAATGCCTTTTCTGACCTATTGAGATAATAAAATAATGGGCTTTAAGAAGTGTAATGACATGCTTTGATTTATATTTTTCAAATATCATTCTTGCTTCTGTATGGAGAACAGATTGGAGGGGATTAAGTGTGAAAAGGAGAACATCAGTTAAATGACTCTAACTGAAAATAATTGGGGTCAAGGGAAAGAAAAGGATCAACAATGTCACCAAAGAGTCTAAATAAAACATATTCCTCAAATCATGGCTCCCATATACAGTAAAACCAAGTTACTAGCATAACCATGCAACATGGTTATCTGATGAATTAGTTGTCATTCTCCATAAGCAAAGGTTTATAGTTTCTTTGTTACATATGTATATAAATGTAAATGACAGAAAGACCCCAAAGAAAAAGTTTATATATTTTGGAAATGGTCCTATTATTCTAAATTTAAGGCATGACATAATCCTCTGATGGTTCAAGATCATTAGACTTCATGTACCAAAAGGGAGTTTAGGCCTATTTAAGATAGAGGCCTAAAAGTTTTTAATCAAGTAACTTTTAGTTCTCATTAACTATGGAGATTTCATAAGAAACTGGAAGTCATTTACTACAGGACCTCTGAAAAAGAAAGAATATATACTGTGTCCTAAGTATACTAGAACAATTACTTTAGAATGAGCTTTCATGGGAAACCAGAGGCAGATGAGCTAGATATTATTGCAATTCAGATGGCAAACACTAAAGGGCTGGATGGAGTTGGAAGGTGCACAAATGGAAAGGTGGTTATGATCTGAACCACTGCTAGGAAGCCTCCATTTAATCATGGTTTTTATGTGAAGCATCAAAGAGAAAAGTGAAATGAATGGTTTCAAATCAAGAGATGTTTTTATGATCATGGGCCAATAAGAGGAAAAAATAAGGGGAAGCAAATGCTTTGCTTTTGCCTACTGACACCTGGACTGTGAGAAACACTGAGAAGAGAGGTGTAAAGCTGTAGTTTTGGGCATCTTGCTGGAATAGATGCATAATGATGGCCTTAAAATGTGCTTACCAAGGGTAAGATAAAATATGCAAAGAATTAAAATCCTAATTCTTCCTAAAAGGTATGTTCTTAAATTTCTAAAACAAATTGACTGGCATCAAGGGGAAGGTTATACCTTATCTGTTTTCAGAAAAAGAAAGGAATTATATTTTCAATTTTAAAATCAAGTTATTTGCCTATGACCATGAAAACATGGCATTGACTTTCATTCTTAGCAAATTTGGAAAATATAAGGCAAATATTAAGAAGAAAATATATCATTGAACTAAGAAAAAACCCATTAACCTAAATTAAGGCTGCATATTTATACATGTTTTTTTATATTGAGATCACCATCTGCTAAAATGTCATTTCCTAATATTTTAAAAGTTAACATTATATATGGGAATTCTACTGTTATGGATATATCACAATTTATTTACTAATCTCTTATTGTTGGACATTTAAGGTAGATAGCAGTTCTAACATAAATAATATTTTGATAAGCATCTTGGCATAAAGTTTTGTCTGTATATTCAGCTTATTTATTTAAGATAAATTCCAGAAATAGAATTACTGGGTAACATTTTAAGGGTATTGATTTATATACATTTCACCTAAGTTGTCAAATATTTTGGCAGATTTGTTCATATTATTCACTCATTATTCTTTCACTGTCTGTAGGATCTCTAGTAAATGCCCTTCTTCATTTCTAATCTTGAGCATTTGTTCTCTTTTTCTCTTGATCAGTCTGGCTAGAAGTTTTTAAATTGCATTGTTCTTTTCAAATAATTCTGTTTTGGTTTCATTGATTTTTTCTATTTTTCTGCTTTTCATTTAATTGATTTCTGCTTTTATCTTTATTATTTCCTTCTTTTTGCTTATTTTGGGTTTAATTTGGTTTTGGTTTCCTAATTTCCTAAGGTGGAAGCTTAGATGATTGTTTTGAGACCTTTCTTCCTTTGTAATGTAGGCACATAAAACATCTCTCTGAGCACTGTTTAGGTTAGCCCCACAATTTAAAAAAAAATTATTTTGAAATCATGTCAAACTTACAGGATAGTTACAAAACTAATACAGACCCCATACAGAGAACTTCAACATACTCCCCCCAGATCCACCAAATTTAATGTTTTGCCATATTTGCCATATCACTCTATTAATCCATCCATACACCCATCTACTTCCTACCTACCATCTATCCATCCATCCATCCACATATCTCTATTTTCTAAACATGTGTTATATACATCAGCTTCCTTGAACACATAACACATCAATGTATATCTCCTAAGAACAAAGATATTCACTCATTTAATTACCTTAAGTACAGTTATAAAGTTAAAGAAATATAGTGTTGAAATATGCCTCTTGGGTATTTTCTCCTCCATTATTAAACCCAGTTCAGGGTCATGAATTGCCTTTAGTTATTACTGTCTCTTTAATCTTTCTCTCTCGCTCTCTCTCTTTCACTGATGCAATATGTACACAACATAAACTTTCCCATCTCAACCATTCACAAGCATACAATTCAGTTGGATTAATCATACTCACAATGTTGTGCTACCCTCACTACCACCCATTACCAGGACTTTTCCATTAGCCCAAACAAAAACCTTATATCCATTATACATTAACTCCCCTTTCTCCCTCATTCAACATCCTAAAAGCATAATAAACTTTTTTGGTTTGATACCAATTTAACTTCAATAGCATACACAAACTGTTCTCATAGCCCTGTTTATATAGTTCTTGTCACATATTACATGTTTATGCATTATAAGTCCCAAGCTATTGATTTTTCATTACTTTTATACATTTGTATTTTAGATCCAGTAGAAAGCAAAAAGTGGGATTATAGGCAAAAACTAGAATAAGTACTTATATAGGCTTTTATATTTACCTATATCATTACATTTACCCCAAATCTTTTTTTTTCACGCGACTTTGATCTATTGTCTAGTGTCCTTTCCTTTTTCTTTTTTTGTATGGGCAGGCACCGGGAATTCCACCCAGGTCTCCGGCATGGCAGGTGAGAATTCTGCCAATGAGCCACGTCACACCATCCAGTGTCCTTTCCTTTTAATCAGAAAAATTTCCTTTTAGCATCTCCTGCAGGGCCAGTCTAGTGGTGATGACTCCTTAGTTAGTTGTGTTTACCTGGGAATGTCTTAATGTCTCCCTCTTTTTTTTGTTTTGTTTTGTTTTACATGGGCAGGCACTGGGGACCGAATCCAGGTCTCTAGCATGGCAGGTAAGAACTCTGCCACTGAGCCACTGTGATCCTCTCCCTCATTTTTGAAAGACAGTTTTGCCAAATAATTGTCTGACAATCTCCCTTTCAGAATTTTAAATGTCATCCCACTGCCTTATTGTCTACATGGTTTCTGATGACAAATTGGCACTTAGCCTTATTGAGATTCCCTTGGACATGACATGTTGCCTTTCCCTCGCAGCTTTCAGGATTCTCTTTATCTTTGACATTCAACAGTTTGATTATCATGTCTTAGTGTGGATCTATCTGGATATATCCTGTTTGGAGTTCAATAAGCTTCTTGGATGTGTATATTCACGTTTTTTATTAAATTTGGGGAGTCTTAAACTATTATTTATTTGAATATTTTCTATGTCCCTTTCTCTCTTTCTTCTCCTTCTGGAGCTCCCACAAAGCATACCATATATTGGTATACTTGATGGTGCGCCACAAATCTCTTGGGCACTGTTCACTTTTTTCATTCTACTCCTCAGACTGAATAATTTCAATTGTCTTATCTTCATGTTTACTGATTCATTCTTGTGCCAGCTTCTATCTGCTGTTAAGCCTCTTTTGCCTTGGGCCATCACCTAGATTTATTTGTTAGGACAACTAAGATCTTAAAGAGAACACAAACAAGGCCCATTTGCAAAGACTGAGAAAGGTGATTTTTTTCCCTTTTTAGTCTCCTTTTTCTTTCGCTCAGCTCCTCGAATTCAGATAAATCTTTGTCATAATACTAGCTGAATGCAACCTTAAGGAACAGATGCTTCAGTGTTATTTCTGAATTTGTTATTTCTGTTACTATGTTATTCAGATGTGGTTGATTCATTTTCATGATTTCCATCTCTTCATTCACATTTATTTGTGTTTATTTATAGTTTTCCTGATTTTCTTTAGTTCTTTGTTCATGTTTTCCTTTACCTCTTGGAGCATATTTCTGACTGTTTTTTAAACATCTTTGTCTGGTCTTTCCAATATCTGACCTTCCTTGTTAATGGCCTCTAATTATTCATCCTGCTCCTTTGTAAAGCTGTCATTTCCTGTTTCTTTGAATGTTTTGTAATCTTTTTTTGCAAATTGTACATTTTGATTTTTTAATGTGTGATCTCTAAAATTTAGACACTGAAGCATCTGTTCCTTAAGGTTGCATTCAGCTAGTATTATGACAAAGATTTATTTGAATTTGAGGAGCTGAGCAAAAGAAAAAGGAGACTAAAAAGGGAAAAAAAGCACCTTTCTCAGTCTTTGCAAATGGGCCTTGTTTGTGTTCTCTTTAAGATCTTAGTTGTCCTAACAATAAATTTAGGTGATAGCCCAAGGCAAAAGAATAGGGTCCCCCATCATCTTTTTTGCAGATTTTCTGCACATGTATCTTTCCTGGGCATATATGTAACCCTAGGAGTTCTACCATTTACTCAGATCTGAATGTCTGATCTTCCCTAGGAAACAGTGCCTCTTCACGTGCCTAGTTACTGAGCTATATGCCCCACAACCAGTAAACTTTAGTCCCAGGCAACTGCTATTTGACTGTCCTACAGTATCCTCTAAGAGAGCTCTGTGAGCTGCTTTCTACATGCAGAGCAAGTTCTAGGATGGTGAAACTGTGATGAGTGTTCTGTCTCAGTCCTTCAGGCTGCCACCAGACAGACTGGCACAACCATACATACTCCTAGTATGTGCACAAAGGTTACTCTACTCCCTCCAGACCAAAATAATCAGGGATCTGCAATGGGAAAGTAGGCCAACACCAGCCAAGCTGATGACAGGATGGGGGAGAGGGCATCAAGAGTACTGGGAGATTCCACAATTTTTAAGTTGCCTTTTTCTTGATTTGGTGGTTGTCCTGCTACTTTAACCCTTTAACTGCTTTCTGAAGCTTTGAGAACGATAGTTTTGTCAGCTTTTGTTTGTTGCTTAGAGCTTCTGTGAGGTGATGGAGCACTGGAGTGGTTCATTCTGCCATTTTGATGACTCCAAACTCACAAATTTTGGTAAGTAGTGGTGATTTCATTTTTCATGTAAAGATATTTTTAAACTTTAATTTGTTCTTTGACTCATGGATTATTTAGAAATATGTTGATTAATTTCTAAATACTTGGGAATTTCTCTGATATCTTTCTGTTGTTGATTTATAGTTTAATTCCTTTGTAGTTGGATAACAATTTATATAATTTTAATTTTCTTTTAAATGTATTGAGGTCTGTTTTATGGAGTAGAATATGGTCCATCTTGGTGAAAACTCAATGTGCTCTTGAATAACATGCAATCTGGGTGGTGTGTTCTATACTGTCAATTAGGTCAACTTGGATGATAGTGTTGTTCAAGTCTTCTATATCTACTGATATTTTTTGCCTACTGTTTTATCAATTACTGAGAGAGGAATATTGAACTCTCCAGCTATAATTATGGATTTGTCTATTTCTTCTGACAGTTCTATTAGTTTTAGCTTCATATATTTTGAAACTCTGTTAATATATAATGTACACATTTAGGTCTCTTATCCCTTTCCTTCATAATTGTTGATTTACTCATCACTCACATTTATTTTTTTCTTATATAGAAAATGAAGAGGTTTAACTCAAGTATATCTTCAAGTTCTAACATTTCATAAGTCTTCAAAAAGAGCGTCCTCATATTCACCGTGCACTATAACTAGTGAAATGAACCCTAAAACAATAAACTGAAGAAAAATTAACATTCTGTGAACAATCAATATACTTACCAGAATATGAAGAAACAACTTTATGTCCTCAAATTATATATTAATGTTTGTGGAATTTGTATATATATATACACTACAAGTTGACCTTAAGCTGAATGTTAATTTCTAAGTCCTAACTTTCTTTGTAATAAAAAAAATGAAGTGTTAAAAGGAAGATTTTTTGAAATTTAATAATCACAGCTTTTGCATTTTACCAATTCTTATATCCTTAGCACAAGGACCTATTTTTATTGCTGTCAAGTCCCAACAAGCTAGTTAGCCAGAATTCTCTGCAAAAATTCCACTGGGTGAAGGGACTTGCATTTTCTAATATTTTCCCTGGGCTTCTTCCACTTCTCTTTCATAACCCAGATTGTAATTGGTTTCTTAAAAGCTGCTCCAACCTGACAAAATCTCTTTGCTAAAATGATCACTAATGATTAATATTTAATGACATGCACCAAGTATTTTCTTTCAGGATATTATAAGTTCAAAGTTTATAAGAGAAATGATACATTTACTTTATTAAATATTAGTTTATCCAACCCTTCCTCTGTAGAGAAGGAAAAAACATTTATGCATTTCTAAATGATATTAAATATTAGTTTATCCAACCCTTCCTCTGGAGAGAAGGAAAAAACATTTATGTATTTCTAAACATTTCTAAACAGAAATGTTTTCCTGAATTTGTCTCTAGCTTAATAATGTCCAATTCCCCCATCTCTACCCCCCTTTTAATTTTCAGATCTCCACCAGTACTAGAGAAAGCTTAACCTCTTCTTCAGTAAATGTTCCTTTTTCAAAGTTCAGTCTGGGCAGACAGTTCACTTAAATTCTGCCCTCTATATGTCAATATGTGTAACCACTATTTTAGATTTTAATCTCCATCAGGGTGAGCGTTTGATTATTTCCATCTTTCTATCCTTCTATCTACTCATGGAAATATTCCACAACTTAATATGGTAGCAGTGGAATGGAAATGAGAGAGCTATACCAGATCATCACTAAGTCTTCTCAGCATTAACATTTTATAATTATAATCTATCTTAACAGGACCACTGAACAAAAAGTAATTCTAAATGTGCAAAATATCTTTACTATGGGAAATCCAAATTTATACAATATTATAAATCCAAAGCAACATTCATCCACCAGATGAATAGACTCATGAAAAAACTGTGATAGATCAGGCCACCTGAGGCTCTCTGTGCAGGTTTTCTAATGGTAATGATAGATTTGCATTTATCCAATTCATATTTTATTGTATAAAATTTTACAGTCCTAGCAAATCACTGATGAAAAAATATTTTTCACAGCTTTTTTACCTAACTCAGATTTGACTCCACTTGACTATAATCTATTTTCAGATACAAATCTGCTCACAGTGGATAAAAATGTAAGAATGTGCCACTGGGTTAAAAAAATAAATGCAGAGATGCCAAGATGTTCTAATGATGGTGGCCTCTTTGGAATAAGTGCTTATTCTCTTAAGTGACTATCTAAAGGGGAAAATGATCATTTATATGGCTATGTTAAGACATATTTATTAAAAGCTCATGACAAATTCAATTGATATCCCTTATGTTTTTAGTACCTAGGATTTTCAAATGAGATGATTATAAATGTTATCTTTATAAATGAATTTTTTCATAATCTTTCCTTGCCTAATTTTCTTCTTGAGAAAATTATTTGGGAAAGTTATTTTTCATAAAGCAGAAAATAAGAATTATATGGTTGTATATGGGTAAAGATTATGTGTAGGTAAGTCAAACTCTCTGAATCTAATCAACCACTATTGCTGTTCCCTATCTTTAAAAAGTCATGGATTATTCCATGACTCATGGCCTATTATCCATAACTATTATCACTTCCTTCTACATTCCAGAAAGAAGTCAATTCCTCCTAGATTTAATGGAAACAAATTTTGTAGCTACCACCTATTGAGTCTTTCTCTCAGGATATCTATGTAGCTAGTCCTTGCCCTACACGAAGGACAAACATATAGCAGTTTGAGAAAGATACTTTTTACATAGTGATTGCTTCACAGTGCTTAACTAGCTTTAACATATTAAGATTCTGTCCCTTAATCATGGCCATTTTATAAAAAATAATGTAATTCCAACAGCCTTCTTTGCACAAATGGAAAAGCCTAACATCAGATTTACTTGGAAAGGGCCCTGCTTAGCCAAAGTCATCTTGAAAAGTAGAACAAAGTTGGAGGATTCATATTTCCTGATCTTCAAAATTATTACAAAGCCACAGTGATCAAAATAGCATGGTATTGGCACAAGAACAGACATATAGACCAATGGAATTGAATTGAGATCTCAGAAATCACCCCTCAGATCTATGGCTAAGTCCACTCAATTGGAAATAATAGTCTCTTCAACAATTCGTGCTGGAAAAATTGGACTGTCCATGTGCAAAAGAATGAAGGTAGCTCCCTACTTTATGCAAAAATCAACTCAAAATGGATCAAAGGCCTAAATGCAAGAACCAGGACTATAAAACTCCTAGAAGAAAACACAGGGAAGCATATTTAGGACCTTCTGTTAGGCAATGGTTTCTTGGATTTTATATCGAAAGTATAAGCAACAGAAGAAAAAGCAGATATATAGGACCTCATCAAAATTAAAAAGTTTTGTGTCTCAAAGTACTTTAACATGAAAGTAAAAAGACAACCTACAGAACAGGAGAAAATATTTTGAACCACATGTTCAATAAGACCTAATATCTAGAATATACAAGGAAATCCTATAACTCAACAATAAAAAGACACAAAAAAAATCCAGACAAAAAATGGGCAAAAAGACTTGAACAGACATTTCTCCAAAGATACATAAATGGCCAAAAACTGCGTGAAAATATGCTCAACATCAGTAGACATTAGGGAAATGAAAATAAAAACCATAATGAGATACTGTCCTCTAAAATGACTACCATTAAAAAAATGGAAGATAAATATTGAGGAGGAGGTGAAGAAACAGGAACACTCATTTATTGTTTGTGGGAATGTAAAATGGTGCAGCCCCTGAAGAAATCAGTTTGGTGGTTCCTCAGAAAGGTAAGTATAGATTTACCACATGACCCAATAATACCACTTTTAGGTACATACCCAAAAGAATTGAAAACAGGCCTCAAACACATATTTATTTGCACATTAATGTCCATAGCAGCATTATTCACAATTGCCAAAAGATGGAAGGAATCTGAGTTCCATCCATAGATAAATGGATGAATAAAATGTGGTATATATATATATACAATGGAATATAATTCAGCAGTAAAAAGAAATGCAGTTTTAACACATGTGACAATATGAATGAACCTTAAAGACATTATGTCGAGTGAAATAAAGCCAGACAAAAAAGAAAAAAATGTTTTGTTTCCTGGTGCCTGCCCATGTAAAAAAAAAAAAACAAACCCACAAATGTATGGTCTCACTGATATGAAGTAATTAGGGTAAGAAAATTCATAGTCAGAAACTAGAATATAATTTACTCGGGGCCTTATACCAGGTGATAGGAAATGGGGAGTTAATGCTTAAACTGCATAAACTTTTTAATGGGGGATGATAGAAAAGTTTGGGTTATGGATGGTGGTGTTGGTAGTACAACATTGTGAATATAAATAACAGCACTAAATTATATATTTGAATGTGGTTAAAAGGGGAAATTTGAGGTTATGTATATGTTATTAGAATAAAAATAAAACCCATAGGATTGTACAATACAAACAGGGAACCCTAATGTAAATCATGTACTATAGTTAATAGTACAGTTATAATAATATTCTTTCATCCATTTTACCAAATGTACCACTCTACTGCAAGGTGTTAATATTAGGGAGGTATATGGGAACTCAATATTTTCTCCATGATTTTTCTGGGAACCTACAACTTCTTTAATGAAAATAAAAGTAAAAAATATATATATTTATGTGAATCCTTATCAAAATCTGTTGAAAACCAGAGTAAATTATGTCCAACTTTTCATATCTCAGCATTGAATCTTTTTTCTAGACATGCTAAACATATACATTAGAGAGATACACTAGAAATCATTTAATTATTATGTCAGTTCAGCAGAACTTAGAATAAAATTGGGATAATACAGAAAAGATTAGCATGTTCCCTTAATAAAATATGGTGAAACATGTTGTGTGATTGCTTTTATTTTCTGAATCCCACAACAGAGGATTGGTCTCAAGGGTATTTTCATTTGTCATATGCTATCCTTTATTATGATTATTTATGTACATGACCCTTCTTATGCACTAGATCCTAAAGTCCTTGAAAGTAGACACTGTGGCTCAATAATAGCTGTCACTCATTGAGTATTTATTATGTGCCAGGCATGTGTACTAACTCAATCTTCACTATAACCTGAGATAGGAATTTAGGTTAATAAGTTAATTAAGCCCTGAAGAGGCTAGATTATCTTTCCAAATAGCACAGCTATTAAATGCAGACCTAGTATTCAAACTTAGGCAGTCTGGATCTATCGCCCAAGCTCTTAGCCGTTGTGTATTCTCTTATCCATCCATGGATATCCCACAGCATTTAGCAAGCTATCTTGTATAGAATAGGTTTATGGCAATATTTAGTCAAAGACTAGATGACTCCTCAGGTCCACTCCTACCTCTAACCCATCAGTCTACAGATAAAGGAGCTGAAATTCACACAGACAGTTGGTGCAGATCTGGGACTAGATTATGGGTCTATAGGACACTAGAACTATCTCCAGTTGAATGAAGAAACATGGTATACCTAATAATTGTGGTAAAAATTATATCAATGACATTATTTAGCGTTATTGCTAAAAATTACTTTTAGTCAAATCACAAGGTTAAAAATCCTTCTAATTCAAGTTTACAACACATAATTGCATTCTGCTTTCTCAGTTTCATCTGTCCAAACTTTATACCTTTCTGTCATGTTTTTCTGAACTCTCACCTCCTTTCTCCAACCTTCAGCAGTTTATCTCTCTCCTTCCACCTACTCCAGGTACGGCAGAGTAGATATGTATATTAATTACATTTGTATTAGTTGTTCCACATAGATGTGAGTTTCTTGAGGGATGACACCTTTTCTGAATTGTTTCTGTGAGTTCCCAAAGTATTGTACAGAACCTGTCATATTTTAGACATTCAGTAAGGGTATATTGAATGAATGACTGAAGGAAGACAACTTAATGGACTGACAATAAATGCCTGTAATTTTTAAGATAATTATATGTGGTAATCATCCTCCAACATAAAGAGCCCTCACAATTTATCTATGTATTTTAACTTTTCAAGATGATATCCGTATATGAGGAATATGGACTCAATATACTTGGAATAGGTTGAAATATGTGATAGCATTTATCATTTAAACATATGGTAGGAAAAAAGAGAGACATATGGAGATTCTTTGAAAAACATGTTAAACCTTTATAGTATTCAAATGGCCAGTTGAGTACAGTGGCTAGAAATACTAGAGTCAGAATACTCAGGTTACTTCCTTGCACTACAATTCACTGTGTGATAATAAGCAAAACATCTCCTAGAAAGCACTGAGCACATGTCTGCATCATTCAATAAATGTTAATAGTATTATTACTTAATAAATAATTAGGACTAAAAAAAATTACTGAGAGTAGTGACTTGGAACCAGTATTTCATTCATTCAACATATTGGGGATCTAATGTACCATACTGGATACCTAATATCCTCCAAGCTCTGGTGACACAGCAGTGAACAATAACAACTTGAACATCATTTTATGGTTTACAAATGTTTCACTCCAAGAATATAATTTTACTTTTGTTTCAACCTTTTAAGTGGCAGAGCAAGTTGTGTGTCATGGTGTTATCTTGCCCATTTATAGATAAGGAAACAGGTTCAGAGAGGTTAAGAAGGTCCCAAAGTTAATGCAACTCATACTTGAGACCAGATCTTATTCTTCCACTTCCCCATTAGACTTACTTCACACTTTGTAGGTGGGGCTGGCTCTCGATTTCTTCCTGGGGTTCTAATTCATCTAAGGCAGATACCCAGAAAGATTTTGTCTTATTGAGAAGGAATCTGCAAATGAGAGGTTTCTTGAAGTCTGAAGCCATCATGAACTACCGTGTACTTCTAAAGCCTTGAAACCATCCTAAAAACCCTGTGCCTAAAAATCTGGAATGACTTCATGGTGTTACAAAAAAGTGAGATTGAAATATATTCTCAGATATCTTATCCTAATTATGATACTTTTCTGATGGATTTATAAACATATGCACTTAGTCTTTGGCAAAGTTTTAAAATTTAAGTATTTTTTGTTATTTAAAATATATATTTTTTTAGTATGGCCTCAATATTTTCTTTTGCTATATTATGCAATAATAGCATATCTATATACTATGTGTAGGAAATACCTACAGAGTGCTTAATTAATTAATGAAGTACCTAATCACAGATTAGAAGTACCTAATCAGTAAATTAGATTTATGTGCACAGATGCTCACCTACACTCTGCATTATAAGAAGGATACTGGAATGAAGTCTGGGTAGTATGGTAGGTCCACTGTGAGCATTCCTTCAGCAGATATTTTCTGTGGGCCTTCTGAATGTCAGGCACTCTGCTGGGTTTGCAATACACTAAGATTAATACTATATGGTCCCTGTTGTGGGTTATTGGTTTATGAAGACTAAAAATTAAGTACCAAATCTGAGGAATGAATAAAGTGTTAGGAAAAGAGAAGAGAAAGGAATGGATTTGGTTTCCTAGATGAGGTGGTATTTGAACTGGGCCTTCAAGTAATGAGATGGACTTTGTAAGGAAGGAAGAAAATAGGCAAATAAAATAACATGAGCAAAGGCATGGAGAGGTGAAAGCATGTGTTAAGGGAATTGGGTTTGGTAGAGTGGTGCTCCAACAGGTCTAAAAAATTAAAGTGCTCATCTATGTACTCATCGTGTTGGTTGCTCTTTTCAGATTTTGCAACAACAACAACAAAAAATTTCCTCTGAATTGGCCACTTTTTTGTTCAATTTTCAAACAGCGAGATGAAATCAACTAGTTAAATATTATGGCTGGTAGGTTAGTGTTGACCACTTCAAAAGAATAAAGATTTTTTGAAATTTCAGCATGATTTGATTGCCTGTAAATTTTCAGATGTATCATCTAAAAGAGTCCTGAAAAAATAACAATCAAATATTTGATAGAATTCCAGAAACACTGAGGCTAGGAAAAACAAAACATTTTTTTTTAACTACCAGTTTAATATGTATTGAATGCTCACTGTGTATTCTGGAGTATGAAGGACTCAAAGATGAGGCAGATGGTGTCTGACCTCAAAGGTCATACAATCCAGTAGAAAGTATTTCTGAAACTCAGTACTGACCTATACTTTTCTTTTATATTATACTTTTCTTCTATATTAACTCAAAAGTTAGGTTTGTATCTTAAAACTTCTATATAGGACAGGTTTAAAGGATGGTAAATAGGTTGAGGATTGCAGGGGAGCATGGCAGTTTACATAAGATATCTTATCAAAGGATGGGGATGGGTGGCTATAAATGAGTTTATGGGTATATTATGTGTGGTTAAGCTCCCCAAAGTCCCCATGGTTGCTACTATTGATTCAAAGAAATACTGATACCATTATATAAACAATACACCAATGCTATATTTCAAAAGTCATTAAAATGAATAACATTAAAATAAAAATGTTTATGTATCACCTACAATCTTGAATGGCACCAGGAATATGCAGAAGCCATTGTTTAAAAGATTTAAGAAATGTACAGAAATAGCCAAGTAAGAAAGAATGTCCTAATGGCCATTAATTGCTATAAGCAAGGTATTAATAAATCACAAAGAGATCCAGTGAGAGAGAAACAACTTCCAGGAGCAAATTATGTACTTATACCATACTCAGCCTTTAATATGACAAAGGCTTTGGCAAAGTCTGGTTTCATAAACTCTGCTGAAAGCCATTATCAACACTTGCTCACCTACCTCATCTTATCCTGTACAAACATCTGCTTCTTAAAAAAGAAGTTGCATACTAACTCTCAAAATAGAAACTGAAATATTTTTCCTTTTAGGAAGAGAAAGGATTGGAGAAAAACATGCTTTCTGTGATTTTACTAAAAAATCCAATGCTAATTAAAACCATATATTTCGCATGAGTAGAGAACAAAAAGGGCAGGTAGCAAATGGAGATTTCTTGGACAAAACCATGCTCCTCCGTGAATTCAGATTAGCAATGCTGTGTTACTGGCTGACTTTTGAACATTCTGTTCTATTTGAAACAGCTGGGGCAGCAAGGAAGACTGTATGTCCTTCAGAAACCCAATTAAGTCTGATGAAAAAGAGGCCAGGAAATACATGTGCTGTCTACAGAGAGACAGAGAAAATGCTGTGTTAGATTCAGCTTTGAATTTAATTTTATCTATAAATGTTTACATCAGGCTTGTTCAGTTAGCTTGGTCAGCTTAGTACAATATTCTATTATGCTCTTAGCAATTGTGGACCTTGGTCCTGCTCAAAATCTCAACAGATTTCTAGAAATTTGATCACTTTTGTTGTGGTGATTGCTATGGGAGAAAAGAGCAGGAGGCCAGCTCTACCCTTGGGTTGAAAGTGAACTTGACTTGCACATTTCCCGTGTCCGGTGTCCCTTCCCTTCACCAGTAGTCTGGCCTTACTAGATGTTTCATTGTCTTTTTACAATAGCAGCAATATGTGAGAAATCAGCTGCCAACATGGTTCTGATATTTCAACAGTTATTTCTCTGTCGACAGTAATATAATCAGGGTTCTATAACTATAAACCAAAAGAGATCCATTTCCAAATTGAGATGTGGATAAAATACTTCACCATACCTTATCATTGCAAACCAGTTTTCAAAAGATTCATGGGCATGTTTCCATCCTGATTTCTTACAGCACTTTAATGAGGTTCTCTTTTATAGAATTTATTCCTTTCTCCTTGGCACTACAACTTTTTTTTTTGTAAAGACTGAATTCCTAAGGGTTGGTAATGGTTTTTATTATTACGCCATTCTCGAGTCCCTAGTATAGTGCTTTGTATACAGTAGAAACTCAGTAAATGCTATTTAAATGTTATATTAGTAATAACAATAACAACAAACAAGAAGATCGTTCAACTAGCATGGAAGTTCCAAAAAGGCAGGCATGTCCGTCTGATTTGTTCACTAATGTGAATCCCATCCTCTTGATAGTTTCTGGCACAAAATAAACATTTCTTAAATGAATAGATAAGTACTATGATTTTCTAAAGAGCTTCGGCAGTATTCCTTTGATGGGTCAATAAGGAAGAGGAAATATTTTACATAATGTGTAAAGGATAAAAGACTAGATCGTTAATTTCTTCTTTCTTTAGATTAGGGGTTGGCAAAACTTTTCTGTTGAGGGTCAGGTAGTAAATATTTTAGGCTTTGGGGCTACAGTCTCTGTTGCTACTACTCAGCAGCCATAGATAATATAAAAATCAATGAGTATGGCTGTATTCCAATATAACTTTATTTACAAAAATAATCAGGGTAAGATTTGGACTACAGTCCATAGTTTTCTAATCCCTGCTCCACAGAAATGATCTATTAGGATAATTGATGACTAGAAAGGTATTTTCTCCTTGAAGACCATGCATTCTGCCTCTATTTGGACCACCCCCTCCCCACTCCCAAACAAGTAGTACAGAGCTTTGCAATTTGGTAGCTGCTCAGTATATTTTTACTGAATTAAAATGAATTCCATATTGTGCTGGTTTGAAAGTGTTGTGTGCCCTGGAAAAGTCATGCCCTTTATTCCTGATTTGATTCAATCCTTGTGATTAGATTATCTCCACAGAGATGTGGTGCTCCCAGTTGTGGGCATGGCTCTGTGATTTAAGTTCACGAAGATGTGATGTGCCTAACTGTGGGGGTGATTTTGATTAGATGGAGTTGTAACTCCATCTATTCAAGGGGGCGGGCTTGATTAGTTTACTGGAGTCTTTAAAAGGAGAAATGTTTTGGGAGAAAACTCAGTGCAGACTCAGACAGACGTTTAGAAATGCAGATGCAGACACTTGGAAAACAGTTGCTTCAGAGCTGACAGAGACACAGACGTTTGGGGATGCTTGGAGTGCTGACAGAGAGAGCAGATTCCCAGACATGGCCAGAGCCCAGCAGACATCGCCATGTACCTTCCCATTAGCTGCTAAGTAAGCCAGAACCCAGAACTGTGTCCCAGAGGAGCTAAGTGAAGGCCATCAGCCACTTAGAGAGGAAACCACTGGCATCAGCTTTTCTTGAGTGAAGGTAACCTTTTGTTGGTGCTTTAATTTGGACATTTCACAGCCTTAGAACTGTAAACTTGAAACTATTAAATTCCCCTTTTCAAAGCAGTTCTATTTCTGGTATATTGCATTTTGGCAGCAATAGGAAACCAATACACACACTATCTCATTTCTTGGATCCACAGTTTTCAGTAGAATCAGTACACTCAAGTCTTTGCAGTGTCCTTTTTTTTTTTTTTAATCCATGCACAAGCAAAATGTGGGGGAGGTTAACAGCCGCTGAAATAATGCTCTCTAAAGCTGATCTAGCTAATGGGGATTCTGTCTTGACAGAAAGAGTCTCAATGCCTTTTATTTTAAGCATGTTTTACAGAAAGTTAATATTTAATCAGAGGTATCACTGCTGATTATCTAAGGAGCCAATAAATGATTAACATAATTTTCCCACTACCCATCTGAGCTCATGATTCTTTTGAAGTTGCCTCCTCTCTCAGTCATTTTAATAGCTTATTTTCATAGAAAACATGAACCAAAGACCAGTGATAATCCATAATTGGCAAAAATGTGCCTCCACATTTTCCTCTCCAATAACTACAAAAAATATAATATTCTCATCAGTTCAGACATCTGCCATATATGGTGATAAGTCTACATATTTACCATTGAAATGGATCAAATTTTAAAATATTTAAGCCATAGTAATGTGGAAAAATGCCATCCTAAATGTGCTTTGTTACCCACTCCCACCCTTCTAGACCTGGGCTACCTATTTGTAAAAATTTCAAACTCATTTCTCATTTTGCCAAGTATTGCCCTCTCTTACACCTCAGGTCTGATTTTCTCTTCTGCTGCAAATATAATTTTAAAAGAGAACTCTATGGAGATTACTTGCTGAACATGTTAAACTTTCATAGCTTTGCCATATGCTGTTATGGAAACTGCATTGATTCATTGCAATTTGGGTGTTGCTAAATAGCACTGATTCACCTGATGCCAAATCTAACTGTATTGGGATGTAATGTTTTCAATGTTTCATTTGCAGCTAGACCTAAGTTGAACTAATAAGATACATGCATTGTTTTATGCATTTTTCGAGAAAATTGACTTATGATATTAAAAATATAAGCTTTATTTTGTAATTTCTAGAAAAATTAAAGCATATGACCAAATTTATAGTATAGTGGTCAAGGACATAGATTATTGGATTTAGGTCTTAATCATGATTCATACATTTAATTGCTCTCTGACCTTGCTTTCTTCATCAGTAAAAGAAGAAAAAAAATAATGGTGTCAACCTAATAAGACATTTGTGAGGATCAAATGCGATTATGTTCATAAAGCACGCAACACCTACAAAAAGAGCAATTTCATGTGGCTTGTTCTAATAGACGCTCAATAGTTGGTAGTCACAAATATCAACTATTGTTGCCTAAGACTCGCACTTCTGTTCAAGGTTATTGGTATTCCTTTAAATGAAGGAGAAATGCTTGCTTTTTTGGGACCTGATGGGAATGTTGGAAAACTACTGAGAACTTAAAAATTGGCACAGCAGACAACAAGGTCACTACTATAGTGAATAATACTAATCTATGAAAAAAAAAGGTAAAAAGGTATTAAGTCACAACATGTCCTCTTCTCAGTAAAGGTATCAATAACTTCACGTAATTGTGTTAAGTTTTTGTTTAAGATGGGGAACCGGAGTGTTCATTTTAAGTATGCTAGGAATGACTTCTGGAAATGAACACTGACTTTATATTCACTGAGCTTTCTATCCTGTTACATTCAGAGGCGGAAAGAAGCTTCTTAGAAATAATTATGTTTGACCGTAAGAAGTGAATACATATAGTGTAATGAATATCCATGCACAGTGAAGTTTATAAGAATATAAAAAAGCCAGAAGAGCCAGTAGCTCATTTTTTTTTAATTGACTTGCACTGTACATTCAAATATAGATGGATTTTCTCTAGGCCAGTGTTCACAATTTGGGCGTTTTTATCCTCCAGGGATTTTTAGCAATGACTAGAGATACTTTTGGATGCCACAATTTGGTCGAGGGGTACTACTGGCATCTAGTGGGTAGATGCTAGGGATGCTGCTAAATATATTTCCTGCTCATGACAGGCCCTACAACAAAGAATTATCTGGCCTAAAATGTCAATAATGCCAAGGTTGAGAAAATCTGCTCTATGCTAAGAGGTGTTCAAGGTCAAATGGATTTAAAATCACTCATACCCCAGGTAGATATTGGGCAACCTCTAAAGGATAGTAGGCTTTCTGTCAGTATAGCCAAAACTTTCAGTCTTCTGCTTCTGTTCAATAATAATGAACCATAAGCAGACATATTAGCATGGAGTTCACATTCTCAGGAAAAGAATGGCCAGGGCTATAATTATCAAAGACTATATGTTTCTGGATCTACTAGATACTTCAGTGCTGAGGGTAGCTGATTTTATGCATAGAGGAGGGCAAGTATCCACACTAAGATTTTAACCAACGAAGCGACTAGGGGATTCCAGGCTCATGATTTTTTAAGCACCATCAATATACAAACAATATATCAAGTCATAATGGCATAGATGTAAGGCTTAGTTTCCAGACAAAAAGTTATAAGCACAGTCATTGGATTTTCATTCCCTTCTCCCATGAAATTGAAAAATCTATTTCATATATCAAGGAAAATCTTTTCTTTTACAAATGCCCTTAAAAGAGCACTGCAGGGGCTGCTTAGGAGGTTTTAGCTGTAACGTAGATAATACCGAAAGACTAAAAATGAACGTAAAGGACATTACTTTGAAGCTTTTGACTCTGTACTTGGTATCATCTCGATGTAGCTGAAGAGAATCTCTGTGCCCTTTGTATTTAGAATATCTCCCATCAGTTCTCTCAGATGAACCACGGGAATCCTGCAAAAACAACAAAAAGTCTGAAATGGTTGATGAAAGAAAAATCAGAGCTTGCCTTTAGAAAAAGAAAATATTGATATGTAGGTAATAAAAAATTTTAGGCATTTAGAGAGATATATAGGAGGAATCACAGGTCCCCAAAGAATTGTATGCTACAATAAAAATTAAAATGAGGTGCCACATTGGTAATTGCACTCCTTTTAGGACTGGTCCCCTTGCCAGGCTGAAATGACTGACACTGTTAAGGTGAAAGGAAAAGGTTCAAGTAATAGCTGTTTGAAGGTAGTGATTAATGACACCATGTCACTCGTGGATGCTGCGTACCATTTCTTAGAGTGCAACTTGGCATCAAAATATTCTCATTGTTAAAAAAAATAAAAAGGTACCCTTAAAACTGGAGCCATTTTGCTTCACTGGTCCTCAAACAAAATTCTACCTTTTAACAACTATATCCTATAAATTTTTAAGCTTAACGAGCTCTCATTTGCTCTCAAAAGCATAAAGATTCAGGTAACCAAGTTGATGCAGTTAACTTTAAGAGAGTAAAAATTTTCTAGGGACTTTCTTTCTTTCTTTCTTATTTTTTCCTCCTTTTTTTAGGGAGGTTGGAACACAGAAAGCAGTCATTATTGCCAATGATTTAGACATTTCTACCATGAATTAGGGGGATATTAGAATAAAATGAAGGCAACTTAGTACGTGAGAAGGACCATCCATGGGATTTAGTCAACCCCCAAATTCCAAGGAACCCTAAATTTACCAGATGTTCAACCAGGAAGAGGTATTAGGATCCAAAGATATCATTTTTATAAGAAAACTAATGTCCAGGGAATTAAGAATAAGTTGCTCAAGGCTAGGCAATTTGTGGCAGATTAGGTTGGGACTTGGTACTATTTCATTTCCACTTAGAAAATATGTACAGTTCAGACGTGGGATTTTAGAGCTGAACCACCTCTTTAAATGAGGTAGAGGGAGAAAAGAGAATATGACCATACTGAAACAAAAATAAAAACAAGCCTAACTAAATAGAATTAGGTTTGTACTCACACACAGAGTCACAGATTATAGTACTACTAAGAAAAATATATGATAAATATGTTTTTCATATATATGCCAGTGTGAGAAGGAATTATAGAGATAATATTAAGGGTCTGATTTTATGGATGAGGAAACAGACTCTGCGACAGTAAGTGATTTGTCTGGTTCATGAGCTCATTCTAGATAGCCTTTGGACTATCTGTTCACTATTTTTATTACAGCACAGTGATTTTTAGAAAGTTTTAAGGAGTTTGAGAAATATAATCTATACCTAATAAGCTAAAGGCCTTATATATTTTCATTTAAGGATATGTCTAGTTGTTTTTGCTAAGTTGATTTAAATGAACTCTTTTTAAAACATTTTGTATTATGAAACATAGCATATATACAAGAAAGCAATAAATTTCAAAGTACATTGTAGCAAGTAGTTATAGAACAGCTTTCAGAGTTTGGTATGGGTTACTGTTCCCAATTTGAGGTTTTTTTCTTCTAGGTGCTCCGAAACACTGGAGACTGAAAGAAATATCAACATGGGTGGGCCACAGTGGCTCAGCAGGCAAGAATGCTTGCCTGCCATGCCAGAGGACCCGGGTTCGATTCTCATGCCTGCCCATATAAAAAAGAAAAAAAAGAAATATCAACATAATGATTCAGAAGTCATATCCATTTGTTAAATCCTATCTTCCTTGGTATAACACCTTCTTCTCCTTTGATAAATGAGGTGTTTTTAATATGAAGATGATATTAGAGCACCAGTAGGGAATGTTTCAAGATACAGGCAGCAGGGAAAAGCACATGGGCTTTGTTATTTCTAGAATTAGATCCCAGTCCCAACCAATTTACATACTCCAAATTCAGTTTCCTCACCTGTAATATGGGGAAAAATTATGTTCATCTACAGACTATCCCTGAAGCTTAGAGAAAACATAATTAGCCACTTACTGCCTGCCACACAGTACATGGAATATTCTTGCAAATTGCCACTAATTTCCTTTCCAAGTTAAGCTTTGAATTTTAATGACTAATATCAGAAACTATAATTCTGAATCTTGAAAAATATTCTCCCTACAAATTTCTCTACGTGTGTGTGTGTGTGTGTGTATATATATATATATATATACGTTAGATTTGCTAATAATCACTTGTTCATATGATGAAAAAAAATTATGGCAGTATAAGAAAATACAACTTCTAAATTGTTCATATAACATTGTGTTCAGTATAGACCACCAGGAACCAAAATGAGTTGTCACTGGAAGCTAAACTTTTATATTTTTATGCTGGTTTTTGACAGGCATCTATTTGTAACTGACAAGTGCCACCTGTTTCCAGTACCTTGTCTTGCTTGTCCTTTATTCACTTTGATGATTTCTGTTAGTTAGAGAAAAAGGTGGGAAAAATATTGGTAAAACATATTGCCTGCTGTCCATATTGGCCATATAAGGGTGAGAAGAAATTATATTCGCTTGGATGCTGGTTTCATAATCCCTTGAAAAGGATTTAGTCAGCACATGCATAATCAAATTGTGAGAAAGAATTAAAACTTAGATAACATAACTAGAAACACCTGGTTTTGTTCTATTTCTGTTAGTCTAGATATCTAGATATGTCAGCTCATCCCTGGTTCTCACTCAAAAATATTTAGTTACTGAACTACCAGATACTTCATGAATGGTAATTTTAAGATAGTGCAGACCTTGAAGACCACATCATATTAGTGCTTCCAAAAAATCAGTATGGCATGATCTAACTGCATTTCCTATCCACTCTATCCTCAAATAATATGTTAGATTTAAACATAAATATAAGTTATAGTTTCCAAAGGGAAACAATCATCATTGTTAGCTTCAGCCATACAGGGTCAATACATTATAAATCACTAAAATTGTACATTCATTCACATGCAGCCCTGAAAAGATATGTGAAAATGTTCTCTGGACAGGGACCCTGTCTGGCATGAGTGACCAGCCAGCAGGATTATGTGCTTTGCATTCCTCCTCTATGAGGAAATTTTTTTTTAATTATAATATTTTTCTGGAGTGATACAAATGTTCTAAAAATGATCATGGTGAAGAATACACAATTATGTGATGATATTGTGAGCCACCGATTGTATAATATGGTTGAACTGTATGTGTACGGATATTTTTCAATAAAAATATATATTTTAAATTACAATAAGTCCTGAAATATAGAGGGGCCAACCTCTCCAGAACATCAGATTGTTCCATTTCCCTACCCCATATTATTGACAGCCCCCTTTCAACATGAAAAAGTTAGAATGGGCATGGCCCAAATACCCCTAAAGAGTGGGAGAAAGATCAAAGGTGATCTTTGATGTACAGTTATACAGGGAAGTTAGGGTTTAATAAATGAGTATGACTGCTGAATCATTATATTGATATTTCCTTTAGTCTTCAGTATCTTAGACCAGCTAAAAGTGAAAACTTAAATTTTGGTATTGTAACCCATACCCATACTAAACTCTGAAATCTGTTCTACAACTGATTGTTGCATTGTGCTTTGAAATTTATTGCTTTTTCATATATGTTATTTTTCACAGAAAAGAGAAAAAAAAGTCAGTTGTGATGATAGAAATGTATTTATTCCTTCTAGCCTCAAACGTTCTGGAGCAGAAGGCTTGGTAAATGAAATGCCTTGTGGTTAGAGTTTTATCAATAAATGGCATGGGATATGAAATCTAAAGCCCTGGGGAATGTAAATTAATAATCATACTACAGAAATAACCTGTGAACTATCATATCTCTAAAAAAATCAGTACTCTGGAAATTTGTAATTAAAAAATAGAAGATAGTTCATAAACTAAAATTGCCAGTCAAAAAAAATTATTATTGTCAATGAATTGTGTAATTCCCATAAATTCTTAGGTCTTTCTAGATTATATTAAAGCTTTAGGCAGCCAAATAAGTTTTAAGTAACAGGGCAAAAAATCTCCATTTTCTGATATTGTGTTAATACGTAAATTCCATTATTTTCAATCCTAACTTCAAAAATGTCAATAAACTCTGTTAAGTAGAAATGTTAAAAGTTCCCAATGTTTCTTGGTCCTTCCTCCCTTCCCCTTACATTTTCTTTGCACATTAGGAAGATGTCAAGTATTCTCACTCCGATAAAAATATTGTAAGATACAAGCCAACTCTTTCTTACTCTGAAGTCTTTGAAATCTAGTAAGCTCAGTTTCTCAGGCACAGACTCCAGATGGTCCAAGGCTGCTTGGGTACTCTGAAAAAGAAAGCAAAAGGAAACCAAATATTATAAAAAATTGATTAATATTCTCAGAATCAGAATACTAAAAATCAATTGTACTACTGTATTAAGCAGTTTGAGTTGTAGATTTAGTCTAGTAAGAACAGATCTAACAGTATTTCTAAAACAAATATATTTCTTTTTACTTCCGAAGAATTATTTCCTTTCAAAAAAGTATATGATATATTTGCAAGACTGACTCAGATACAAAAACTCTTCCTGGATAATTGCTTTCTAGCGATATGCTATGAAACTTTTTTATAGAGCATTTCATATTCATGTTAATTTATAAACCTGCTTCAGTGAACACCAGAAATAAACCATAAGGCAACATTGAAAAATAGATGAATTTGTAGTTACTTATCTATGGAGCTTAGTAGAGGTCCTGTAAGTACCAAGTGCTGTTATTATAAAGAAGAAAATGTTCTCAACAATTATTTTAGTTGAAAAGGTAAAGATGAGCAGTTCTCAAAAGATTTGAGAAAAATATCTGAAATTATAGATTTGTGACATGGACACAAGACCCTTCCCTGTTGATTACAAATAATTTATTATAGAGGCTTTGATTAGTTGGTCACTGATTTACACCTACAATATAAACATTAAGAGGGAATGACCTGAAAATTGTTTCAAAGCCAATGTGAAATAAGAGATGAAATGGCAAAACAATTTTGAGACCAGAGACTGTATTGCATGCATTTCTGTCTTCTTAGTCCCTCTCATAATGCCAACACATAGCTGGCATATGATAGATATTGCTTTTTAAATTTAAAATGTATTTTCATTATTAAAGAATAAACAACAAAATCCTATGGTGGTGTGTGGAAAGACAGTGAAGTGTCCTGCAAAAAACTGAAAATAGCTTTGCACGGAGTTGTAGAAAAGTTAATAGCCACCAACGATTCCATGTACTCCCTATATCTCCCATGTGAATAGCTCTGAACAACAGATTATGAGTTCAAGTGACACGTGCCACTTCTTGGCTGAAGCAGTTATGAGCCTGTGTACTCCCTCCCTCCGTCCTAGCCATGCCATGAGGGCCTTGGAGGCCATGTACTTCAGATTGTGTAGCCACAAGATCAATGATGGGTGTGGCCCATCATGAACTTGAAGCCAGTACTAAATCAACCTCTATTGTTATCAATGCATAACATAGCATTAATTATGTCAAATAACACCTATGTTGGAAAACAAATAATTAAATTGTAGGCTAATCGGGTGGTTAACTGACTTTTGTAAAGGGGGACTCTAAATTAAAGAGTATGTGAAGGTCTTAGGTTTTAGCTTTTCTGGAGCTATACAGGATTAAGAACTAGTGGTCTCATCATTTAGTATGTCCACATTGATGCAATCTTCCTATTTTATATACCCTATCTTTCCAATGTTCTTTTATGTCTGATTCCAATCCAGGGCCTTTGATGCAATTTCTCCAAAGCATATACTTCATGGGCTAGGGATGAGGACAGAGAGTTAAAGGTTTAATTCTTCCTTATAGAAACTTTCAGTCTACCAATTTCCACATTCTTTCTCCTCTTTTGTCCAATACAAAAGCCCTTCTGGTGTTCGGCAGAGTAAAAGACATTTACTTTCCACTGTTACCCCCTTTGGCAGGAACTTGGGTTTCATTTTCCTTTGTTTGAAGTCATTGTACAACATTTTCTTCATTTTTCTGTGACCTAGAGTTACTGGTATCTTTTAGTTTTGCCGAAGTGTAAATCTATATTTCCGTTTCTTAACATTCTTATCATTTTAATGTGATTTCTGACAGAAGTTTGTCTTAGTTTGCCAGAGTTGCTTTGACAAATACTACCCACTGGTTGCCTTAACAACAGGAAGTTATTGTCTCACGCTTTCAGAGGCTAGAAGTCCAAAATCAAGTCATTGGCAAAGCCATGCTTTCTCCTAAGAAATTTAGTATTTTGGCGCTAGCTAGCCACAATCCTTGGGGTTTCATGGCTTCCATTTCTGCCTCCTGTGACATGAAATGTTCCTGGTTTTTTCCTGTGGCTTTCTCATCTGGTTCCTGCTGATTTCCAGCTTTTGTCATCATTCACTGAAACTTGTGGTCATTCAGACTAAATTCTCAATCTTGCCCTCATTCAGTTTGGCTACTCCTAAGTAGGATTTTAGAAGATCTTATTCCCAAATGAGACCATACCTTAACTGATAATACATTTTCAGAGTCTACTTACAAATTAGTTTACACCCACAGGAACATGAATCAAGATTAAGAACATGTTTTGGTTGGGATATATAATTCAATCTACCAGAGAGGCAGAAACATCTTTACTTAGCCATTTTGAGAGTGGAAGTCATATGAGCTGTTTCTTCAGGTTCATAAATTCTTCTTTTTCAAAGAAGAATTTAGTATTTTGTTCTTTCTGCTTAGCATTTATATTATTGTAAGTCTTCTTTCTATGTGCACTCAAACCGCTATGCATTTTAAATGGCTTCATTTGATTTTTTTCATGTATAAGAATGATATATCCAAATGAAACACTTCTTAATATAGCTTATAATATTTAGGTTTAGGAGAGTAGGTAGTATGAACTGCCATATATGTTATATTCACATATATAATAAAATTATAGATTTTCTCAAAAATTGTGTTGGTGCTTAAACAATAAAATACAAACAATGCACTGGTGATTTTAAAGCAAAGTTTATGAACTGAATAAAATTCTAGTCATAAATGGACATTCCAAAAGACTTTTATTTTAAAACTTTATTTCCTTTTTTTTTATCCTATTAATTTTTCTCATTCAGAAATGATTTTCTGAACCTAGGTTAAGCATGTTAACCTATTTTATTCTTAAAAGAAGCAAATGATCTCTTTCCCTAATGAAAAATCCAGTATTCCATGCAAATATTTCTGCTTAAAATTGTCAACCAACAAGGTCACTGCATAAGAACTTTTTTCTTGCATGTTTTCATGTACAAACCTATGTTGCCTATTTTACTATGCTTTTGGATGTATACTTCAAAAAAAAAAGAAAAACTACTTTGTTGTGAGTGAACTTTGAAAAATTTCTTGGCACTTTCTTTCTCAAATGCAATTATTCTTATTCCCTAACCACTCCACCCCCATGCCTCCATTAACTGATCTTCACACTTTCTCACCATGTATTTGAGTTGTGGCTTATTTTATAGTCCATTTAATGTGCTGCTTCCAAATATTTTTATTACTTTCAGAAATACTTTCTGGAACACATGCCTTTCTCCTCATCTTTCTATTCTACTCAGTCATTTCAGAAGGAATGTGTATCTAGATATCATAGAAAATCTACACAGAAGGCACATTTCCTGTTCAAGTGTTTTTCACTTTCCAAAGAAAGAAAAGTACATTGCTACTTATTTGAAGACAATGACATGTATAAATGCTGAAATGTCTGGGGCATCTGCAACAAGATATAAAGTAATGAAGACAATGAGTCCAGGCTTGTAAGCCTGCTAAATCTCATAAAACTGTGATTTTGTGATTAAATGTTATTTTGGGGAGTACATTTACTTTCTGTTTTATTTTTCCTTTCTCCTCCTCTATATATCTCCATACGTACATCTCTTTGACTGTAAAAACGTACATGCGTTTATTTTCTTATTAACATATTCCAATTACCATTTTCTTATAATGTTACTGAGATCATATATGCTCTGAGGTTAAAATGATACATTAAAGGGGATGCTGTCTATATTTTTATTTTTAAAATAAATGTGTGTATTTTTGGCACTATGCAGATATTAAATAAACAAGGTTATGAAGCAGTTTATTTGGGTTCAAAAATGCAATTCTATTTCATTTGGAAAGAGATCCACTGCAAAACTTTCCTGACAAATGCCTGAAAGGTGCTAAAAGGTCTTGAGTAAACACATTTCAAGGAGAGGAAGGGTGAGATCATAAAAAGGAGAGACTGTATGCCTTTTCATTTGTGGCAACTCGATCCAGCACAGCTGTACCAGCTTCATAGGGCCCTTTTTCATCCAAACTGTATGATACTTGCTGGAACCAAACTGAACAGTAGCAGAGAATAGGTCAGCAAAGTAATGCTGTTGATGCACATTCTTCGAAGAGCCCCTTGCTCAAAGTTTATGTCAATTTCTTGGAATATCAGAAGAGTCCTCTATTTTCAGATTGTGTACTTTAAAACACATCTAAAATCAGACACCCATTTAGAAGAGTTAACATATGTCTTGAGGTAAGAAGGTACTTCAAGTTAAGTAAAACACCAGTTAACTTGGCAATGAGAAAGATATCAGTGACTACATTTGGGTTAAAAGTTAAAGAATTTTTGTCAACGACAATGTTTGTGTTTTTACATAACGCCATTCTTGTCAAAAGTGGTCAGAGTTATCCTTCAAAAGTGCAAAACCACAAAATTTAAGAATAATTAGTGTATCTTTATTGAAGCTTGGCTGAAGAAACCCTTCTAGGTATTTCCCAACTCTCACTTTATGAACTATAAAAAATACACAGAATCTGTACTTCCAGATGATTGCTTTCTTATTTCCAAACATAACAAAATTATAAGTAATAGTCAAGCCATGATCTTATTATTATCTTAAAAAGATGTAGTGTTTTCTCCAACTGAGCTTCACTAATTTAGAGGATTTTTTCCAATAAAAAAATATCAAAAATGATTTGAAGAAGAATGAAAGACAGAGGGAATAAAGAAACATGTCTCTTTCCTCCTTCTTTATCTTTTTAAATATTATTTTTGCAATTCCTTAATATACAGAAAAATAAAATATGAAGACAAATGGGGACAAGCTTAGTGTTCTCTGTGTGCTGAACATGAATTAGGTATTTACAATTGCTCTAGAAGGAGGGTCTCAAGGTCAACAACCTATTTAGTGTTTGTGAAATCATTTTATATCCTAATACTGAAAATAAAATGGTCTCACCAAGGAAAGAAACTTAAGAATATTTGCAAAGAAAAAGTGACTGCATATTAATAATGGAGAACCAGTATAAGCAAGAGCTTCCTGGAACAGACTGAGTTTAGCAGTTTTTGCTAAGGTGATAAAGAAATAAAGAAATATGCTTCCAGACACGTTTCCAGCTGTCCCATGAAGAAGATGGGGAGGTGGAAGTATGCTGAGCTAGAAAATACAACTTTATGTACATGTATTTTTGTTTGGGGAATATCACTCTGCCCTGTCCTTCAGAGCTTCAGATTTTAATTTGCAAAATGGAGATAAATAATGCTGTTTTTTTTCATCCCATAGCCACATGGTAGCTGTAATTACCAAGTAAGAGAGTGGCTGTGAAAGTGCACTGAAACTGTCAAGTACTTTCCAAATATCATGTATTAAAAATGCTAAATCTTTGAGGAACTGTCAACTCTGGTAACTCTCAAAGCAAGGAGGTCAGTGATAATCTAAAGTTACAGCTAATAAAAACTAGTCACCAGAGCACAAAGCAGATGCAAGACAAACATAATTAAAACTATTTCCAATATGCATTCATTATTCTACAGAATTCATTATTCACTATTTTATTCCAAACATAAAAGTAATAGAAGCACAAAGGCACATAGATTAGTTTTGTACATACTCTGCCTTCTGTAGAAAATGTTTGCATTCCATTCTCCTTATCTGGTTAATGCTTTAACTTCTAACATTATGGACACTTTCAGACATACAGGAAATGTGAAGGAAATTTACATTGATCACCCATATACCCACCACCCAGACTGCATTATTAAAATTTTGCTATGCTTGCTTTATCACATATTGATCCATTTATCTGTTCTTCCATCTATCCACTAATCCAACTTAGTTTTTGCATACATTGGAAAGTAAATTGCATGCATTAATAGTTCAGCATGAATATCACTATTTTAAGTTCAATATTTATTTATTTTAATGTAAAATTAGTAAACAATGAAATGCTAAGCTCTTAAGTGAACTAGTAAATTCTTATCATTTGTCATATGTCAGCTCAGTCGTCACTTCCTCAGGGAGTCTTGCTCTGGCTACTCTGATTAGATCAAATATGCACTCACTGCATCATGAGCCTTTCTTTTGTAATGGGGTATTACATTTATTCATGGGATTACATGATTAGTGCTTGTCTCAATCTTAGGGGCACTGACTAATTTCATGTGCCAGTAGTGTTCAGTTGTTTAGTCACAGCAAGCACTGGCCTGATTGCTACTGGAAGGGGATTTTGTAGGCAGATTTAAATCACTGGGCACTGCTATCCAAATGCATATAAGAGCCAAGGTTCTGGATGAGTGTATTTGATACCATATCAGAGTTTTGTGACGTTAAAAAATATAATGATGTTGCATGGTTGTTCCTAAATATACTGGATACAGTTGTATATTTAAAGAAAAGGATGAGCTCATAGCTTCAAATTCCCAGCTCAAGCATGAAGGACATGAAAGTTTCTATGTGTGCCCTCAAAGAAACTCTTATTTCTTGTAGCTGCATACTTGAGAGTTCTGAAAAGCAAATGCAGAGTTTTATGGCATGAGTGGATGAATTACAAAACAGACTGAATTTTCAACTTTTCAAGGTGTTTGTTGTTAAAGTGAGAGCATTGAGAGGTTGGGAATGAAATTGCGAACATGGAATGGGAACAAATGGGCTGGTAATGATGAAAGTGGGGACACTGAAACCATAGATTCTGCTTAGTCTTCTCTGCCACATAAACCTGTGACTGTCTGCCCTGAGGAATCAACCATCCTACCTTCATCTGAAGAGATTAACCCCGTTTCACCAGATGAAACTGTAATGAAATGCCCTGAGATGGTTGGATCCCAAGACACTGCTAATTCTTCTTATGACCCACCCTTATCAATCCTCTTTTCTTCCAGACCTATAACTACACTGAAGTCTCAACAGGTCCTAAAGGGTGAGGTACAAAGTGTCACCCATGAGCAGGTACATAGCACTCTAGAAGAACTGTATGAATTTCTAGTTTATATAGAAAGAAATCAGAGGAATACATATGAGAATGGATATTAAGGATGTGGGATAATGGTGGAAGGAATATAAAATTGGATCAGGCTGAATTTATTGACCTGGGCCTAAGAAGAGATTCTGGATTCAATGTTGTACCTTGAAGGATTAGAATGGGCTCTAATAGTTTGTTTGGTTGGTTGGCCGAAGCATAGACCAACACGAACCTACATTAAATAAAGTAGAAATGCCATAACTGCCCTAGTATAATGTAAATGAGAGAACACAAAGGCTTAGAGAGATTGGAGAGTTAGAATGGATTTATCATGTAAGACTGGCTCACAAACTGCAAGAATGTCCAAAGCGTATACCCTTTACCATGGCTATGGGGAATAAATTTGTAACAGCAGCTTTCATCCCTGAAGAGCTATGTTGTTGCTCTTTACTGTAGGTCAGACATTACTGTGGGAACTGCTGCCACTATACCTGGGTTCTTAAACACAATGGGAGATGACTGGATTTGATTTTGGTGGGAACCAAGTGGCAGTACTTAATCATCAAAGACAAGATGATCATGGCTACCATAATGGACAGCAGAATCAAAGCTGTAATCAGAATACTCTGAACTGCAGAATACTCTGAACTTGTATAACTGACCTGAGGTACTCAGAAGTAAATAGATGGGCAGTCTACTAAATTCTTACTTGAGCTATGTAAGCAGAAGAGTGCTAGTCTAACTTGAGTTATGGCCCCTCAGTCAATTCTCAGACTTGAGGAAATTTACTGACCCAGAACACTCTGAATAAAAAGAAGATTGGGTCCCCTTGTGGAAGAACCTTGCTACACTGTCAAAAATTTATACTGTTAAACTTACTTCCAGCACTCACCAAAGGTATATGTGACCTTTTACTAGGGTGAATGTATATCAAAAGGGAATGATCAGACATTTTGGGGATTACTGGATACTAGTTCTGAACTGACATCAATTCTGGGAGTCCCAAAACAGTATTGTCTTCTACCATCAGAGTAGGGGCTACTGGAGGTTAGGTGATTGTTTTACTTTCCTAGGCTACTCCAAGCAAATTACCATAAAATGGTACTGCTTAAACAATGGAAATTTATTTGTTTGCAGTTAGAGTCCAGGAAAATCTCCAAATCAGGCATCATCAAAGCCATGCTTTCTTCCCGAAGACCAGTGGCCAGTGATCCTTGGCCTCTTTGCCACATGGCAAGGCACGTGGCAGTGTCTGCTCATCTCTCTATTTTCTTCAGGGTTTCTCTGATTTCAGCTTCTTGTGGCTATGGCTTTTTTTTTTCCCTCTGTATTCATTCTGCTATAAAGTACTTTAGTAATAGGATTTAGACCCAACCTGAATAAGACTGGTCATACCTTAACTGAAATAGCCTCATCAAAATGTCCTAATTACAATGGGTTCACACCCACAGGAATGGATTAACTTTTAAGAATAGGTTTTTAAGGGTTATATATAGCTACAAACCACTACAGCTATCAATGAAGTTTAAGTTCAGGTTCATCTCACGTCTAGTGAGTCTCAAACTCCATTCTGTGGTTATTTCCCCAGAAAATGGGCAACCAAGTTACCACAAGTCCTGAATTGCCTATTGTGATCTAAGTGTTGTCTGACCTATAAGTCGGGCATGCAAAGCAGCACTCCATATCATCATATGGAAGTGGTATATATGAAATTGGACTCAAGCAGGCCCTGAAGGCAAAAGTTACACATGGAAGTGGCCAAATGCCTATGGCTGTCATTCCTGCCACATTATCTTCTTCCCAGCCCAGACTAGAGAATTCCAACAATAACCTCTTGGAATTTTTTAGGATCAGTTGACTGAGGAAGAGAAAACACAGGTCTGATTTTCAGATGCTTCTGCATGATATAAAGGTACTAACCTAAAGTGCACAGCAGCAGCACTACAGCCCACTTCTGGGACATCTCTGAAGGACAGTGGTGAAGGGAAATACTCCCATCAGGCAGAACTTTGAGCAGTGCACCTGGTTGTTCATTTTGCTTGGAAAGAGAAATTGCTGGAGGTGTATTAGTATACCAATTCATGGGCTGTGGCCAGTGGTTTGGCTGGATAGTTAGGGACTTGGAAGGGACATGATTGAAAATTAATAACAAAGAGGTTTGGGGGAGAGGATGTGTACAGAACTTTCAGAATGAGCAAAAAAAATGAGGATATTTGTGTCCCATGTGAATGCTCTTCAGAAGGTGACTTCAGCTGAGAAGGATTTTAATAATCAAGTGGATAGCACATTCTGCGGATACCAGTTGGCCTTGTTCCCCAGACACTTCTGTCATTGACCAATGCGCTCATGAACAAAGTGATCCTGGTTGGAGGGATGGAGGTTATGAATGGGCTCAGCAATGTGGACTTCACTCACCAAGACCAACCTGGATATAGCTACTGCCTAAGTTGCCAGCAGCAGAGACCAACCCCAATATGGGACCATTCCTTGAGGTGATCACCTGCTTCTTAATGGCGGGTTGATTACATTGAACTACTTCCATCTTGGAAAGGACAGCATTTTGTTCTTACTGGAATAGACATACTCTGGATGTAGATTTGCCTTCTCTGAAACATAATAATCCTTTTAAAACTACCATTCCTAGACTTAAAGAACATCTGATGTACCATCATAGTATTCCACATAGCATTCCTCCTGATCAAAGAATCTACTTCACAGTAAATGAAGTGTAGGAATGGACACATGAGCACGGAATTCACTGGTATTACTATGATATCCATCAGTCTGAAGCAGCTGACTTGATAGAATGGTGGAATGGCCTTTTTAAGACTCAATTACAGTGTCAACTAGGTGGCAATACCTTGCAGGGCTGAGGTAATGTTCTCTAAGGGGCTTTATATGTTCTAAATGAGCATCCAATCTGTGGTGTAGTTTCTCCCATAGCTAGGATTCACTGATACTGGAATCAAGACATGTAAATGGGAGTGGTACGACTCACTATTATCCCTATTGATTGGTCCTGATTAGCAAGGAGAAATAGGGCTGCTCCTACATAATGTAGGTAAAAGAGTGTATGCCTAGAATACAAGAGATTCTTTAGGGTACCTCTTAATACTTCCATGCCTTGTAATTAAAGTCAATGAATAACGACAATAGTCCAATTCAGGCAGGTTTATTAATGGCCCAGACCCTTCAGGAAAGAAGGTCTGGGTCACTCTCCAGTCAAAAAACTAGGATCAGTTCTTGCTGAGGGTAAAGGGAATTTGGAACGGGTAGTTATAAAGGGTAAAGGGAATTTGGAACGGGTAGTTATAAATATGAGCAATGACCATGTGACCAGTAAGGACTGTCATGTTTATGGATATTTCTTCCTTGTTCTGTTATGAAAATGTTTTTAGATATACATAAAGCAAATAGCTTTGTTTTATCTTGTCTATCCCCTTATCATATAACAAACTTTATGTCATAGAATTTAACGTTATTGGATATCAAATATAAGAGTGAATATTACTCAAAGATTCGTAGTGAGAAGAGGTTCTAACTTCAGCCATCCAGCATCTCTCGGGAAATTCATTGTCTCCTTCATTAGTGTTCCTGACCTGCAGCTTTCCCTGGGGACTTCAGTGTCACCATGGAGTATTCTGCTGTATGGAATTCAGACTTGACAATCCCCCCAGTCACGTGAGACCAATTCCTATTGTATAAATACCTCCTGTCAGTTCTGTTTTTCTGGAGAACACCAACTAAGACATTAGGCAAAAAGCATCATGAGGATAGAGGGCAGGGAGTATCTGCCTTTGTTCACTACTGGATCACCAGGACACTGCCCAGTATCTTCTACAAGAGGTATTCAATAAATGCTTTTTAAACAAAAGAATGAATGTTATTCAATGAAGGGAGGTTTTCATTCATGTATTCAATCTGCAAATATTGACCATGCTACTATCAGGCATAGTTCTAGGACGTACCAATAAGGCAAAAAAAAAAAAAAAAAAGCCCTGTCCTTGTGGAGCTTACATTTTACTGAGATCAAACAAATACAGGCTGTCATAAATATTCTCATGAATAAATAAAGCCGTGAAAGAGGATGGAGAGTGAGAGGGTTGCAATTTTAGATAGTGTGGCCAATAATTGGAGTGAGTAAGGAATATCCCTGGATCAAAGTCTTTGGGAAAAAAATAAAGGATAAAGACCTTAAGGTGGGAGTGGCACATTCAGGGAGAGAATAGCAAGGAACAGATATATCAGGGTAGGAGTGAGATGAGGGAAAACCTACAAGATTAGGCCAGACGTGCCTGGAGCAAGATTTTAGAGAGCCTTTTAGAACACCTTAAGGTTTTGGGATTTAAATGAGATGGAAAGTCTTCAGAGCTGTTGAGGAGAGGAATGACATGTTCTTATTTACACCCAAAAGGATCTTTCTGGATGTTTCCTGGAGAATAGACTGCTAGGTCCTCCCAAGTCCCTGTCAAAGAGCTTTCAAGAGAATTTGTGGTGTCTGGGAGTACTGTAAAAACTCCCAGACTAGGGGCTTGCTAAACAGCAGGAACTCTGATTTACATTTTAGAGGGGCCATTTGGGTGGGGCTCAGTGAGAGATTTATTGGGAGAATGGGCTGAATCCCCAGGATACCAAAACAAAAGCTCCTCAATTGCCCAAATTACCCTTACAACAAAAGAAAAGGCATTCTAATTAAGCTTTGAATATGTTTCAGAGACCATAAAATGCTCTCTCTAATCACAATGCATTATTTTCATTTGTGGTAGCCTTCCGCCTGAGTAGAGACAGAATAATACAATGGGGAATATCATGGGTCAGAAACCAGGTGATATAGTTATATCTAGCTTTGCCATAACCAGTTGTATGAGCCTAAGCAAAGAATTTAACCCATGGGCCTCAGGTTCCAAATCAGGAAAATGGGAAGGTGGGGTCATTGGACTATAGCCTCAATTCACTATAGCTTTTACTTATTCCCATAGTAGGCTGGGGTCTGATTTTAATCATGGAGGTTAATAGAGTGAGAAAGAGGTTTTATAAAGAGTAAATAAAATAAGGAGAAAATCAGATATGGGATTTTAGAGATTAGAATTCACCCAAGAACCTCTGTGGGGCGGTAAAACCTTCACTCTTCTATAGCAGAAAACAAATCTAATGAGTATATAAGAAAAATAAGATATTTATTTCTCTTGTTTGGTATTTGCCCCATCAAACTACCAACTCTAAATATCTGTCATTTTATATTTTTAGAAGAGATACTCCAAAAGCAAGCAAACAAGTTGCTTTTCATTTCTTTCATTTTATAACTGGCCTAACAATAAATTCAAAAACAATTTCACAATCTAAATACTGCTCATTCACTTCTGCTTCTATTGTCACAAATGTTATTCTATACTTTTGTTTCCTTCCTCAAAGCTTCTGTGCCACCATGACTTTATAAGAAGGTCCATCTTTCTGGAATGTGTTTACAAAATTCTTAACCTAGTTCACTGATTCTTCTTCCACAGGGTTTAGTCACCACCTCGTCTAACATGGTGGACAGTTAAAAGCATGGGTTCTTCAGTCTGTGTGCCTGAGTTCATATCCTGGTTTGGTTACTGTTAGGTCTCAGAAAAAGAACTTTACACATAAGAAGGACTTTTTAACCAGGGGGCCACTCAGCTTCTTTTGCAGAACTAGATGTGGCAGCAAGATCCCCAGGCATGCCACATCCACTCAGAAGGTGAATAAAGCAAGACCAGATAAGTTTACAAGATAAACAACCATAGGCATGTGGTCAAGGCCTGTTCCTGCTTGATAATCCTTGACCTTGACCGTACATGCAGCGCACAGGAAAGGAGAGGGGTGCGTCAGAACTCCAGCAACCAATCAGATCATAAGTCAATGAGCCCCCATCCAATCAAGGGACGACACACCCTCCCCTCCTGGCGCAGTTTTCCTTTAAAAATGCAGCTCTCAGAAAGAGAGCCCGAGTCATTTTCTTACCTTCCACTGTCAAGTTTCCCTGACTCCTTTCTACTTTCTCCCTTCAATAAATCTGTTAAGCTTTAACTCGCTGTCTTTCATGGATTCTTCAACGACTCAGACCCAACAGTTACTGGCTACATGCCCTCAGTAAAGTTTCTGAAGCCCTCTGTCCTGGGGTTTAGTTTCTTTATCTATAAATAGGGATGGTAACAATAGCCAACATGTAGATTTATCATGAGGATCAAATAAATCAATATATACAAAGTACTAATAGTAGAGCCTGGGACATGGTAAATACTCAATAAACACTGGCTATTAGTAAAATGATAACAGTTACTCTGTTAGCCACTCCCCTGAAGTCTGGATTAGGTGCCCATCCTCAGTACTTCATGTCACATGTCTAATCATTTTGGAATGGTGTGTTTTACTCCCGTCTTTCCGTAGACTGCAAGTTCCTTAAAGGTAGGATTGTCCTTTATCCATATATTTCCAGTGCTGAACACTTGGTATGACACAAAATAAAATTTGCCTTAATGAAAAAAAAAAACCCTTTTCATCACAAAGCAAAAGGCTAATTTAGAACTCAGAATTGTTGTGTAAAGAAAAATAACTCAAAAATAACTTTTGAAGGTAGAATTTTAAAGTGTACTATTTTTGAGGGACAGTAGAATATTTCCAAACAGACTCATAATAGAAGAAATAATAATAAATACAACTGAAAGAAAACTGAAGGGACAGCAAAGTTGAATTAAATAGTCTATATTGAACTAAAGAAAGGAAGATGAGAATAAAATCTTTTTGTGGATTCAAGGAGGTAGAGCAGGAACCATATGATGTGAAGAGCAACTTGCTTCCTATGATTAAGACAGGGGCTTAGCCATCCTGGACAATGAGGGGGAAACCTAATAAAGGAAATTATTTGAGGAATACTAATCGTTTCCTGTAATCCTGCAAACCTCTTTCTTCAATACCACCAGGCATACAAAAGTAGGTGATCATATTTGTCTCTTCAGTATTTAACAGTATTTAGCAGGGAACAGAGGGTCCTGATACAGCATATGATAAGGAATGATAATAGTTCAGGCTGAGATAGGGTCTAGGTTAATTTACTTAAAAGCACCTTGGTAAGGTCAACATAATTAATCTTCTCTGTTCTCAAATAAAGGGTTATTTTCTTTTTAAGAGCTATCTTATGTTCTCATAGAGAATGACAAAACAAATTAATCATTTTCCATTACTCCAGAGACAGACTTGGATATTGAAAGAGCATCTGAACGGTTAATCCCCCTAAATAGATGAGATTCTGGTGACAGGCAGATCAGATCTAAACAGGAACCAGGCAAAGCATTTTATTTTTATCACTGTAGCTCAGAGACTTAATTAAAAAATAACCAATATCCACTCTGCTATATTTTTAAAGTTTGTTTTCATAATTAATCTTTTTGTTTATTTGTTTTTGAACATTTGTACAAGATCCACACTTTTGGATCTTGTGCAAAGCTTTTGCCTGACCTACCATTGTCAAAGTAAACAGAACCAGTGACTCTAGCTTATTTAAAGCCTCTGAAAATTTATCTTACTGTCTCATAAAGCACCTCCAGTGACAGGCCATACTTAGCAAAAGTAGCAATAATTTAAAATTACAGCAATACTTTTTTAGACACCTGATCTAAATAACTAATGTTAAAGGTGAACTTATAACTATGTTTGAGAGGCTCTGTTAACCTATATCCTAAATGATTGAACAGAAAGGGCACAAATAGACATATAGGAAATATGTGAGTGTGAATATATGTTTTAAATAAATCAGCCAGGTTCTGACGGCTGAGAAACTGGACCATAAAATCTACCAGCACAATACTAACAATGTTGTTTGATGAGCAAATTTGTCAGCATTTGCCATAAACTGTTGTTTTCCTGAAACTTCAATTGCTAGAAAGCTCCCTACCCCCTCCCATCCCACCCCTCACCCTGAAAATGAAAGCCACACATTAATTTAACTGGAAACAATGAAACTTTGTGGCCTGGTGGTTAGAATGAAAAGGAGCTGGTCTTGCCAAAACAATTTGAAATTTTGAACTTAGACCTCCCTCTCTCCACTTCATGTTAACATATTAAACCAAACTGAACAGGTTCTGCAGCCTTCAGACATATTAAAAAAAGAAGCAGCAGCTCAAACCACATGACTTTGGACATTTAAAGTCGTTATGAAAACACTAGCAAAGATGCAGTATTCTGGAAATTAGGCACAATTTCACAGAAACTTATAACACAAACTGGATAGGACAATCGGCCTTTCTCTTATTCAACAAGTATTTATTAAGTGGCTACTCTGTGCAAATAAGATGTTTTTTTTTTTTTTTTTTTTTTAAAGAGAGAGGGAGGAAGGGAAGGAAAGACAGAGAGAAGGAAGGAAGGATGGAAGGAAGGAAGGGAGGAAGAAAGGGAGACATCTTTAAACATTTTCTTGTTTTATTATATTTTGTTTGTTTGTTTGTTTCTTACATGGGCTGGGGCCGGGAATCGAACCGGGGTCCTCCGGCATAGCAGGCAAGCACTCTTGCCCGCTGAGCCACCGCGGCCCGCCCCAAATAAGATGTTTAACACCACTACACCAGAAGTCCATTCTTCTATAGCTAACCAGATTTAATTCAAGAATATTCCTTGGGCTCCTAAATAAAAATAAATTATTGGGGTAATAGAGAGAAATATGTACATTATATTGTAATTTTGAATTAACTATCAATTTTTCCCATTAAAGAGAGGATTTTTAAGTACAGAGACTATGCTTTACTATTCTTTGTTACTGTGGTGTTCAACACAACAGCTACTCAATAAATACGTATTGAATTTGGTACTAAAATTGTTTCTCAGTTACCTGGTAACCATATAGCTGCAACAATATTTTTAAAAAATACCTGATGTGAAAAATCAGATGATTTATATTTGATCTGAGAATGATTTCATGTGTTGCCAGGTGAATATGGGTATATAAAGAACTCTGAAATCACTTTAAGTGAAATAATGAAGTTGTAGCAAGATCAAATTAACTTAGAAAGATGTTCTACTTTTCACTTGAATCTTGCTCCCCACATTTTCTTGGGATATTATAAGGCAGAACACTCATGACAGGTACCACTTAGAGACCACATTGGTGTATTTTTATATTGCTCTCTCTGCTCCTTCCACCTCCTGATTTTAGTTGGAGGTCAAAGGTAAGAACTTTGCTCTATATTTCTCTAAGAAGGTGCAGACATGGTGCATGCGGTAGATTGAACTATAGACCCCAATTTAGACATGTTATTAATCTTAACATTCCTTAAGGTGTGAATCTATTATAAATAGAATCTTCTGAAGACATTTTTTTAAAATTCAGGTATGACCCAACTGAATAAGGTTGGCTCTTAATCTGGATTACTGGCGTTCTTTGCAAGTAGAAGAAATTCAAACATAGTCAGAGAAGGTCCTGGGGATGAACAGTAAGTCATTGGAAATGGGAAGTCGATAGAACCCGGAAGATAAAGGGGAAGACATCAGATATCGCCACAGGACAGGGAAGCAAAAGAATTTAAGGATTGCCAGCCTGGCCAGAAAGCTACTAACTATGGGAGGAAAACACCTTCTAGCCTCTAAACCGTGAGCTAATAATTTCTTATTATTTAAGTCAACCTATAGTGTGATATTTGTCATAGCGACTCAGGAAAACTAAGTGAATGCAAATCTCAAAGTCACGCAGAGCACTGCTTTAAATACATATGCTCTCTTCCTCCTCAACTTAAAAGGAATAGAGTGCATTAAAGGAACTTCTTGGAAATGCAAAGAAGATGCCTACTGATAAGTGAGAACTGCGGTCTATCAACTTTACTAGTAAATCACCTTGAAGAGGTTAGCTGCAATTTGCACACTATGGGAACCACAGACAGGATATTTAATTGTAAAAAAAAAAAACAAAGGAACAAAACTATGGAAACACAGAATGGCATTTTGCTCTCAGGACCTGGAACATAACAATGTACTTTGATTTAATTTTTCAGTAAATCAGGAAAAATAGTTACCAGTATTTAATTTCCAGATAAAACAGACATTTTAGTTTTTTATATTTTAGTTATCTTATGAAAAATTTAGAGAATAAAGAGTGAAATTACTTTAAAAGAAATTTTAATAAAAATTTAAACACATTCTATATTTTCCTAGGTTTGAAGGTATGAATAAAATTAACTCCTGTGAGGTTCATAAGAGTGGTCCCAGTATTATGGCTGTATTTCCTTACTAAAATGGCTCTATGAATGCGTGCACTCTCAAGAATGTGTAAAAACATGCTTTCTGAAAGAGGTAGTGAAACAAAACATCTGCTGCATCTGCCAGGCATGCCCAGGCCTGCCTGCATTCCAGACAAAAGAAATCAGCTACTAGCCAGAGCTTACAGTACCATCCCTGTCTATTACCATAGTAACTCCCTCCCTGCTTACTTTCCTATATAATCTGAAAGGATATTTGGGGCTCAGGCTTTGGACAGAAGTCCTCTGAGTCTGCTGCGGCAATAAAAAGCTTGTTCATTTCACAGATGCCTCGATGCTTTCTTGTGTGGTGTTCCGAGTTTTCCTTACTTAATTTCTGGTGCACTGGGCAGGAAATTCTTTACCCCAAGAGAGAACCACCCTTGTGTCTCCTGCCCATCTCCAGGGAGGCCTGAGCCACTGACTGATCTTGATCATTCCCTGGGTACCCTGGAACCTCTTCCTCCAGTTTGGGATCATCTATTTGGAATGGGACACTGGCTTCTCCAGACTCAGGAGAGACTCAGCAGCCCTGAGAACTGGACTGGAACCCCGCCTATCAGAGTGGTAAGAACGGCTGTTTGATAAGGTATAGGGACTGACAGGTCTTATCTTTCAGGCAGAAGAAGAGACTGATCACCTCCTAAAACGGGCCGAATACCCTTTGGACAGAGGAGAAACCCCTTGTAGTTAGATACACCCTGGTTTGTGTAGGCAACATAACTTATCTTGTGCCTGGTGTGTGAAAGTGTGTGAATGAGAAGTGGCTCTGTCCTGAGGCTTCAGTGTTGTCACCCATGAAGTGAAATGAATGTCCTCATCTGCAGTTCCATGGGTCCTCATACAACTCGTAAAGCGGCTCTCTCAATCGAAAGAGAGTCCGGGTTGGGGGTTTATACCAACCCACCTTATGCCAAAGGACCCTAAATTCCCACGATGGAAGTGGTCAGAGATGGATGAAGCGATTGTCATTTTGTTTATTCTTTTGTTGTCTGGTGTCACAGGAGGATCACTATGGGTGGTACTGAGAGCAAAACCACTTTAGCTTGCCTCTTTGAGAATTTCAAAAAAGGATTTACTGGAGACTATGGAATGAAGGTTAAGCCGAAGAGTTGCGCAAATTTTGCCAACTGGACTGGCCAATTTTGGAGTTGGATGACCATCCAACCCCCAACTGATCTGAGCCATCTGGCAAGTTGTCACGGGGCAGCCTGACCACCCTGACCAGTTTCTGTATATGACTACTGGCTCCAACTTGTTCAGAATTCATGACCATGGCTAAAAGCTTGCATTGAAAGCCATGCAAAAGTCCTGGTAACCCATGCCGACCCAGAAGAGTTGCCGCAAAGCAATTAGCCCAAGCCACCACTAAACTTCCAAACCTGGAGAACTCCCCACCACTGACAAAGAAAAACCTCTTCCCACCCTTGGGCTGCCAAGATAAAGGGACAGAGGGGCCACCCTCCCCATTTCTGACAGACACTCTTTACCCCCGCCTTCCTAAATCTTCAACCTTGGAAAAACCTCCGGTCCTCTCCACTGACAACGAAGACCTATCACCCCCACCTTACTTTTACTAGGCTCCAGTTTCCCAACCCCTGCCTCAAGTACCTGCTGTGGTTCTAGAAGTGCCGTCAGCTCCCCTGACACTCTCTACTGGAAACTCAACCTCATCAGGAACTCCAGGCAGCTCTCCGCTACTGCTTCCCATCTCTCCCGGTCCCAATCCGCCCGAACTCCCTCCAGAAATCCCACAAGCCTGGAAACTCTGATCCCGAGATGGAAAAACCTGCAGTACCTCAGGAACTCTGCAACTGCCCCTGCGAGAAACCACAGGACCTTTTTACGATGATCCAGAAGGCCAGTTGCAGGGAGGCCAACCAATGTTTGCCTACCAGCCTTTTTCAACCTTGACCTCATAAACTGGAAAAAACATACATCCTCCTACACTGAGAAGCCCCAGGCTATAATTGACTTAGTCAATTATACAAACCCACCAGTCAACATGGCAAGATTTCTGTCCACTCTGCATCACCCTCTTCAACACAGAAAAGCGGAGACAGATTTCAAAAGCTGCACTGAAGTGGTTAAAAGAAAATGCTCCTGTAGGGATGATGAACACATCCCAATATGCTCAAAACTCCTTCCCAGATGCCAACCTATGGTGGGGCCAGAACACTGAAGCTGGCAGAAACAGTTTAAATCTCTACCAAGATGCACTTATTCAAGGCATGAAAAAGGGGGCCAAGAAAACAATAAGTCAAAAAACACTGAAGTCCTGCAAAAGTCAGATGAAGCCCCTAGTCAGTTCCACGAGCACCTCTGTGAAGCCTTTAGACTGTACACTTCTTTTGATTCCAAGCTGCCAGAAAACCAAAGACTTGTTAACTCTGCATTTCTCGGGCAAACCCAACCCGACATCCAGAGAAACATATAAAAATTATAAGGGTTTTCTGAAATGATATTAAAGCTCCCTGAGGTAGCTACCAAAATCCACATGAACTGAGACTGGGAGGCATGGAGAGAAGCAGACCACTGACTAAAGAAAAAAGCAGACCTGCTTGCTGCAGCACTCACCCAGGGCACCAGGAAGCCCCCATTTTCAAAACCCAGAACCTTCAAGCCACCAGGGTGGGAAGATAAAATGCTCACTTATTGGGGGTCATCTGGAGAACCACCGGAGAGCAGCTCCACTGGGAAGAAACCAGTGTACTTACTGTAAGGATGAGGGACAGTGGAAAGCAGAATGTTCCAACAAACGACAGGAAAAAGATGACAAAGAGCCCCCCTAGACAGGAGAACCCAGAGCTGTGGATTTCATAGGTCTAGCAGCCCTTGAAGACAACTCAGATTGAGACAGACCGGGCCCCTTCATACTCGGCCCTGAGGAATCCATGGTCATGATGACAGTAGGGGGCCAAAAGATGAACTTTATGGTAGACACAGGCGCAGAGCATTGGTGTCAGACAACAAATTGGGCCGAAAACTAAGAGGCAAACCACCATTACTGGAGCCACTGGTGTCTTGGCTCAACATCCCTTCTTAATAGCCTGTAAGTGTCTGCTAGGATCGTGTGAAGTCTCTTATCAATTTCTTTACCTACTTGACTGCCCAGTACCCTTACTGGGCCGAGATGTGACAAAGCCCCAGGCCCAAATAAACTTCAGTGCAGAAGGGGAATGTCTCCTGTCACTAAGGGACCCAGAAAAAAATATCATGGTGACCCTGACAGCCCCCCCAGATGGAAGAGTAGCACCTCTTTCTTGCCAAAGAAGGCTGAAACTGGCCCGACCATCCACAGGTGCCAGGAGTTGATCCTTCTGTTGGGGCAGAAAACAGTTCACCATGCTAGCAAGGAACACCCCTCCAGTCCTCATGGAACTCCATCTGGGAGTTGTCCCAGTGCATCTTAAACAATATCCAGTCCCCTGAGAAGCTCAGGTGGGAATTGAGGTACACATCAACCACTTACTTGTTCATGGCATACTATGGGAATGTCAGTCCCCGTGGAAAACTCTGCTACCAGTACAAAACCCGGCACCAATGACTACCATCCTGTTCAAGACTTGCAGGCCATCGACAAAGTGACTGTTACTTTACATCCTATAGTGCCAAACCTATATACCCTCTTGAGCTTAATTCCTGCAATAGCGTCATTTTTTTCCTGCTCTGACCTGAAAGATGCTTTTTTCTGCATTTGTCTGGCACCAGTCACTCAATCCATTTTGCCTTTGAATGGGAACATCCGTGTACTGGAAGAATACAATTCACCTGGACACGCCTGCCTCAAGTGTTCAAGAATTCTCCCACTATATTTAGCCAAACCGTAGGAAAGGACTTGCAAGAATTTCATGACAAAAAGTACAATAGTGTTCTGCTCCAATATGTGGATGATTTACTCTTGGTCAGCACAACTTCACAAGACTGTCTAGAGGGTACAAAGGTACTACTGGCACAGCTAAATCAAAGAGGCTATAAGGTCTATAAGGCAAAAAAAGTAAAATTCCTTGGATTTCATATTGCCCAAGGCACCCAGCACCTGGGAGTTGAAAGAAAACAAACCTTCTGTCAGATACCTATACCCATATCTCAGTGACAAGTCCGTGAGTTCCTACGGGCCGCAGGATTCTGCTGCATCTGGATCTCTAACTTTGCCACAGTTGCTAAGCCCCAGTATAAGGCTACACGAGGAGCTGAAAATTCACCTCTGCCCTGGGGAACCAAACAACAGACAGCCTTTGAAACTTTAAAAAAGGAACTCACCCAAGCCCTAGCCTTGGATCTCCCAGACATTGACAAACCTTTCACTCTGTACATTCATGAATGACAGGGAACAGCCACAGGGGTCCTCATCCCAAAACTAGGTTTTTGGGACCACCTGGTAGCTTACTTGTTGAAGCAGTTAGACTCAGTAGTACCCCAAGGAACGGTCTGGTTGATAAAGAAGCCAAGGCAGCAGTCTTAAGGGGAACCCACTCCTCCTTAACAGTGGCACTTCTACTGGAACCTATAAGTGGCCTACAGCCAAAATATTCCAAGGCTGAACATACCTGGCTGAGCCAAGAAGGTGGCACCCTCCTACCGAATGGATGGTAGAAATTCAGGGATGATCGATTACCAATCCCAGAAACAGTCGGCCCAGCAGTGGTTTCCCAAGTTTATGAAAATAGTCACTATGGTAAAACAGCCCTAGAGCAGTTTCTTCAACGGTACTTTAACATTCCTCAGCTGCATCCATTCACCTGAGCAGTTTGTGTTAAATGTGTAACTTGTGCTTGAAACAACCCCCGAAAAGGGCCAACCCCCCCAGCCCCTGGGAATTCAACTGTGGGACAAATGCCATTCGACAACATCCAGATAGACTTCACAGAGCTTCCCTGGGCAAGGACCCCACTACTTACTAGTAGGAGTCTGTACCTTCTCAGGATGGGTAGAAGCCATTCCAACTCACTCAGAAAAAGCCCAGGAAGTAGCTCGATTCTTGTGCAAAGAAATCATTCCGTGGTATAGCTTGCCAAACTCCTTGGGCTTTGACAATGGACCAGTATTTGCGGCCCAAATTATACATAATCTCAGCAAAACCCTCCACATAAGGTGGGATTTCTATGGGCCGTAGAGTTCAGGAAAAGTGAAGCAAATGAACCGCACTCTTAAATCATATCTGGAGAAACTCTTGTCAGGAAACCAATCTAAAATGGACTGATGTTCTCCCTATAGCCTTGTTAAGAGTAAGATGCAGTCCCACAAAACAAATTGGATTTTTCCATTTTGAAGTTTTGTTCGGAAGGCCTCCACCACTGATAAAAGAACAAGGAAATATTATGTGATTTGGAGAACTGACCGTAAGAAAGAAACTCCAGGGCCTAAGCTCTACCCTGTCTCAGCTCTACGCCTAGGCAAATGAAAGATTCCCTCTACAATTAACACCCTCTGTGCACTCCTTTACCCCAGGATTGTTAGTCTGGGTACAAGATTGGAAAAATCAGGCATTAACACTCACCTGGTTAGGGCCCTATAGGTCCTCCTTTCTACCCTTACAGCTGTCAAGGTTGCCGAGATTGTCTCTTGGATGCAAAACTCTGGGTTAAAACCTGGAAATGACTCAACCCTATCTTGGAAGTGCCAGACTAACTCAGAAAACTCACTGCATCTGACCCTGCATAAAGAACCCACCTGCCCTGCCCCAGCCACTCTGGAATTGGTTGGTCTATGCAACATTGAAGACTGAGGAAATCTTCTGACTCCGAGCCTTGCTTCGGTCACTCCAGGGCTGACTGATCCAAATACAGCCGAAGATTGAGGAATTGCCACATGAGTACCCTGGTCTGCTGGATCTGTGGCCTAATTTTCCTTATCCTAATCTCTGCGTTTGTTTTTCATTTGGCTATATTAGCTCTCTTAGAAGTAGGTCACCTACAATTCTTTCCAGAAACTAATTTTACTTTAATTTGGTGGCATCATCCAAATCCAGGAAACTCCTCCTTTCCTATATAAATTGCAAAATGCTGTTTTGTCCCTAATCTTTCTTGCCCTTTACCTTTTTCCCTTTGGGATCACAACCCCAGACTCCTGCCACGAGTACATCGGTGCTGCCTGGATCAGTGGCACAGTCATTTTTACCCTAGTATTCTACACCCATTATACTTGCCAAGGTATCCCCAAGGGCATCTGCACCTACAGTCAGACCCCATACTCAATCTGTGACCCTGAGGAAGACCATCACTACATCTGCCCTGACCAAACAAGCCCGAGCATTAAACTGGTAGAATTAAAATTCTGAGAAGAAAAAGAAATAACTATAAGCAGAGCCACTGCTCTAATAAGCCAATAAGCAGTGTCTCTACTCTTTAACATTTCTATTGCTTGTCCTGCCATAAGCCTGGTTACATGCTGTGTGTTACAACAAATAGGAGGCCCCCGAGGTATCCTTCTACAAAAAGGGACTAAGCACCACCAGTTGCTGCATGCTATACCAAACAGAAAACCCACGAGATACCCTCCTACAAGTAATACCAAGTACCCCCAGTTGCAGGATAGGGCTCTGCAATCTTGCTAATCTCACCATTTTAAATATTCATAATACCCAGAGGGGAAAAGAAGTCCAGATGCTCTTAGGAGTAAAATGGTCCCCTAAAGCCATCATTGGCCCCACCCTTTATATAAAAAGAACCATGAATTCTTACAATCAAGAAAAGTTCCAGGTATTCCATTCTTTCTACAAGGAAATACAAGAACACCCCCAGCCATTCCTGTAAGCACTTAAATCTGTTCTTTCAACTTGCAGAACAGGTAGCCTCCTCCCTAAGTGTTTCTTCCTGCTATGTCTGTGGAGGAACAAATATGGGGGACTAATGGCCATGGGAAGCAAGAGAACTAATGCCAACAGAAAAAGTAAATGTAACTGCCTCCCCACCCAGAACCAGCAGATGGAACCTGACAACTTCCATAACTGGAAAAACCTGCACAGCTAGATGGGGAAGCAACTTCCCAGTCCCAGTTGGGAACCTTGTCTGCATGGGGCAACAGTACTATAATCAGGATAAAAATGTCAACTTGTGGTGGGGATCAGATAAAAATCACACAGCTCCTGACCCATCACCATTAGTCTATTTCCCTCCCTAAAAGGTTTCAGGAGAGATATTTCAGTCCTAGGCATTTGGGAAGCCCGAAAGGGTTGCACTGGATCTGCGGCAGGACAGCCTATTCTTAATTACCTGCAGGGTGGGCAGGAGCCTGTGTGTTAGGGACTATCCACCCTTCCTTCTTCCTGATGCCCCTAAAGCAAGGGGAACTACTAGGATACCCAGTCCATGAATCAGAAAATAACCAGGTCCAAAAAAGGTATACAAATAGGGAACTGGAAAGATAACGAGTGGCCCCCTGAGTGCATCATCCAGTATTACTGTCTGCCAACATAGACAGAAGACAAGTCATGGGGATATCGGACCCCAATTTACATGTTAAACTGCATCATTTGACTCCAGGCAGTAGTAGAACAAATCACAAGTGAAACTACCTTTGCTTTAAATCTGTTGGCACAGCAACAAACCAAATTTAGAACAGCCATCTATCAAAACCAATTGGCTCTTGACTACCTGTTAACAAAGGAAGGAGGAGTATGTGGAAAATTCAATCTTTCCAACTGTTGCCTATAGTTAGATGACCAAGGAAAGGTAATAGAGGAAATCACCAAGTGCCCATGTCCCGGTTCAGACCTGGAACTGCTGGTACCCCAAGAACCTGTTCAGGGTGTGGTTCTCAACCTTTGGAGGGTTCAAGACTCTGATTGGAAGTGTTTTAGTGCTGCTTAGTATATGTCTTATTCTCCCCCTGCCTCCTCCCTTGCTTACTGAAAAGTGTAAGTCAAACTATAGAAGCCTTAGTAGACAGAAAAACTGCCTCCCAACTACTTCATCTCTGAGGCATGCACCCCTTGAACTATCACAAATATGAATTAGTCCCCAGAAGCGAAAATGGTGCTGCAACTGTGGAATAAAATGTGATAACTAATATCATCAAAAGGGGGGGGGGAATGAGATAGTTCATAAGAGTGGCTCCAGTATTATTTCTGTATTTCCTTACTAAAATAGCTTTATGAATTTGTGCACTCTCAAGAGTGTATAAAAACATGCTTTCTGAAAGAGGTAGTGAAACAAAACATCTATATCTGCCAGGCATGCCCAGGACTACCTGCATTCCAGACACAAGAAATCAGCTACAAGCCAGAGCTTATAGCACCGTCCCTGTCTGTTCCCAAGAACTCCTGCCTTACTTGCTCTCCTATATAATCTGGAGACAAAGGATATTCGGACTCAGACTTCAGACAGAAGTCCTCTGAATCTGCTGTGTCAATAAAAAGCTTGTTCATTTCTCAGAGGCTTTGGTGCTTTCTTGTGTGTTGTACAGAGTTTTCCCTACTTCACCTGAACAACTGTTATTCATGAATGTGGAAAATATCTATCTTGTAAATAATGGCTCCAGACATTTTTAATGAGTTTAAGTTATTATCTCTGGTTCTTCTTGCACTTGCATCTTCAAACAATACTTTGGAAAACTTTGATAGCTCCTAGTTTTGTTTAAGGGAGAAGATTATCTTTTTTACTCCTATAATTGCAGACTTTTTCCTTCTGGGGATCTATAAACATCAATTAGATGATCAACCCACTGAAAAATGTCCTTTCTATGCCATCTTTTTCCTTTCAGTCACCTTTGTATACATGCCTGCTTTCAATATTTGTCCACCTATGAACCAACCAAATGAGGTAAATTTTGGTGCACAATTATAGTAAAAGATGAAAGAGTAATGTCAACATCCTTTTAGCAAAACAAACTGGTCCAGGTTCTTGTTGCAAACTATTGGGCAATGAAGTCTGCCCAGTTGAATGACTAATTGATGACAGCATCCTATTTCCTTTTTGTCTTTAGGAATATATTGTTCTCTCATAGATTCTTAAACCTGCAAAAATTCATCTAGGATTTTATCATTTGCAGACTCAATCTGACATTTTGCCTATACAATTAATTTCACTATCATCTTTAGAGTCTAGAGTGCCACTATATGTTTCTCTATATTCATCTTCTGATTCTTCCTAATAACTATGAAATATCATCCTCTAACCGTTTCCTTCTCTTTGACATTATGGGAGAAAAGGAAAAATGTGTAATTCCCAACCGGTGTTAAATAAAAATAAATAATAAATAAAAGACTACAATACTTCCTCATACTGTCTTGAAACATGACATAACATTTTGGGAGGAACTTCTCCGTGGCATTGCTAAACATCTTGTGATAACTATTGTCCCAGACTATCTTTTTAGGATGCTTGTACAGCAAACAGCCTTGGAAGATATTGTGTCTCTCTCTGGGATAAAAACCTATCCAAGTTTGTTTGTAGTCCTATTTATAAGCTTGGGGAATTCCTAAGTTCAGAGTTCCTCAATTGTAACATAAATTCACTATGTGTGCAACACCCACCTGAGTTCACCTCCACTCTGCCCCTAGGGGACTTGGGGAACAAGGGAAACCAACAGAAACATGAAGCTCATGCTGCCTGCTATGCCATAAGTAATAAATTCCTTTGCCTTGTGTCTTCTACCAGCATCCATGAAACTGTGGCAGCCTAATTTGCTAGCTTACAAATAGGGTAAAAATATCAGACCCTTCACCATTCTTGATATACTCTGGGCAACACATATGAAAACTGAAGGATTATGTAATAGTGATGATTTATTTCACTATTAGAATATCCTTTTATGTGATACCATCATTCTGCCATTTTCATATTATTTTAATATTTTTAAAATAGTTGTGAACAATTGTTATAAAATAATACCTAGGATGAAGAATAGCAAAATCTTTCAAGAAAATAAGATCACCAAGATTCCATTATGAATCTTAGATTTATAAAAGGACTTAATGGACTCATATGGTATTTGCAAGATAGAATGAGTTTTATTTTATTCTAAAACATGGAGAATGGAACGCCTTGAGAAAAGAATAAAACTGAAAAAACAAAACAAAACTACCCTTACCAAGAGAAATATAAAACCTGAGGTTGGGAACAATGGGCCCTGATGGCACACTGAGGATTAAGCCATTGTGGAATGCTTCCTACCCTTTAATCATCACCTCTCATAATCCTCTTCATCCTTTTAGTTTCAAATTTCCCCTCCTTGTGAGTTTCCCTAAACCACTTCCATGGGGTCTGACATGAAGTCTGATAGCACTTCGTGAAGTACTTGTCCTATGCTGTCTTGTAGTGCAGTGCCTGTAAAGCAGTGCCATGCTTCATATTTAGAGTAGCTGGTTGTCAGGTGCTGGATGGAGAAATGAATGAAAAGTGATGAACATGATGGATCAGAGAGGATGAACATGAAGAGTAATAAGAGGAGAAAAGGGATGAGGAAGGCAACTTAAACAATCTTAGTGTCCATGGTAAAAGCAAATTGATTAAAAGGCCAATTTGGCTAATCTACTGATTGTTGGATTTCAGAAAAAGAATTCTAAGAGCAAAAGGAACTCCTGATGCAGAGCCCCCCCACCTCAGCATCCTTGGCAGGTCACAGAACCCAGATATGAACCAATTGCCACACTAGCTAGTATTGTATTCTCCAGGTCGCACTGCTGATGACACCCTCCCCTGCCAGCATCTCACCCTGCCTGATACATGCACCTGCACATCAAAGGAGAATACCTCAGAAATCTATCATACCCTAAGTCAACAAGCTCTCATCCAAACAAGGGACAACACACCACCTAGTAAGCACCCTCCCCTCTTGGCATCACTTTCCCTTTAAGACACAGCTCCCAGAACAAAGAATCAGAGACATTTTTCTAATTTCTGCAGACCTTTGTGTCAGTGGCTTGCTTCTGCTTCTTCCTGCTTTCTCTTCCCCAGTGAATCTATTAAGCTTTGACTCACTGTCTTGTGTGGAATCCTTAAAGACACTGTGCCTAACACTGATTTACCAAAAAAAAAAAAAAAAAAACAAAAAACCAAAAACAAACAAACAAAAAAACCAACACCTTATTTTTTAATTGTTTATGTAATTTCCAAAGTACTATTTTTATAAGTTGGCCAATTTGTTAAAATTTGATAAAATTAGAGAGTTGGTCATTTGATAAATTCATGATCAAGAAAACTGGTCCTTGAGCACAGGTCTGAATTTTTTTAATTTTAATAAGAGGCTAAAATTAAGCCATATTCAATTTGACAGTTACTCAAGAAGCTAAGTATAGAATTTTCATATGATCCAGCAATCTCATTACTAGATATATATTCAGAGGAAATGAAAGCAAGAAAACAAACACACATTTGCACACCAATATTTATCATGATTGCGAAGAGATGGAAACAGCCCAAATGTCCATTAATGGATGTGCTGCTAAACAAACAGTGGTATGTATATACCATGGAATATTATGCAGCTGTAAGACAGAACAAAGTCATAAAGCATGTAACAATGTGGGTGAACCTTGAGAACATTATGCTGAGTGAAATTAGCCAGATACAAAAAGACAAATACTGTATGGTCTCAGTAATATGAATTAACATTAATGAGTGAACTTTGAGAGTTAAATTTGGAATACTGGTTAGTAGGAAATAGAAAGATGGTAGAAATTGGGCATTTGATGCTGGAAGAGTACAGAATGTTCAACAGGATTGATTGTAAAGATCCAGAAATGGATAGCAAATACTATCTGATGGTAGCGCAATATTGTAAGTACACTGAACGAAGCTGAATGTGAGTATGGTTGATGGGGGAGGGCTGGAGGCATGGATGACATGAGAAGAAAAGATAAAGGATAAAGGCTGGGACAGTATAACTTAGTGATGCCTAGAGTGAACAATGATGGTGATTAAATATGCAAATATAGAATGTTTTTGCATGAAGGAGAACAAATAATGTCAACATTGCAAGGTGTTGAAAATGGGATGGTGTAAGGTAGAAAAAGTATATAACAATGCATATCAGCATCTATAATTAACAGTAACATTATAATATGCTTCCACTGAATATAATAAAGGCAATATACAAAGGCTAAATGTCATTAAGTGGGGGATATGGGGGAGGGGCTTGCGATTCTTTGCAGAAGATATGGAAATGTCTTCATATAGATGGTAGTGGCAAAGGTATGGTTATGTGATTATACCAGGAACCACTGATTCTTTGTTTAGGTTGGATTGTATGATGGGCAAATAAAACTGTTTATAAATGAACAAAGAGATATAAGTGCTGGAGAAAATGTGGAGAAAGAGATGTACCTATTTACTTTTGGTAGGGAAGTAGAGAGGCATAGCCCCTCTGAAGATCAGTGTGGTGGCGCCACAGAAGGTGAGGGAAGGGGGTTGCCATCTGGTCCTGCAACACCTTAGTTAGGTGTATACTTGGAGGCACCGAAAGCAGAGGTGGGGATGGGGAAGTGGAGGGGCACAAATGGACATTTGAACACTGGTGTTCATGGTAGCAGTGTTCTGGATTTGAAATGGATGGAGGTGACCTAAGGATACATCAACTAAAGAATGGAAGGGGGACCGTGGCGTATACATACAATGGACTATCGAGAGGCTGTAAGAAGGAATGAAGTTGTGAGGCATGCAACTAGGTGAATGAAACTTGAGGAAAGTATGCTAAATGAAATAAGCCAGAAATGAAAAGACAGATATTATTATGCCTCACTAATATGGACTAACTATAATGTGCAAAGGCTGAGAATTGAATTCGAGGGCATAGATTATCAGATGATGGCCTATTACAAAGGTTCCTAGATTTTAAGTTCTTACAGCAGTCACTTCTATTCCAGAGTTCCATTATTTCTAAATTCTGAAATGCTGACTATTTGTGTATAACCTGGTTGTTACCTGGAATTTCAGGTATTTGTGTGACACCTGAGATTCAGAGCTAGAATTGTGCAGCTATGAAATTCAGCATTACGCCATAACAGCAACAGTTAAAAACACTGAAAAAGTGATCAGACTTTAACCAGAGATATAAATGAAGCTGAATCGGATAGGACCAACGTAAGTAAATCAGATGAAATGGTAAAGGATGATACTGATGTGTTTTAAAACTTCAACTTGTGTGTGAGACCAAAGGAAGAGATGTTTATTTGGTGTAAAATTTATATTTTTGGTAGAACACTATCTAATTTAACCTGTATGGTCAGCTTATTCAAACACCATAATTATATGGAACATTGTATAGGGAGTGAGAGCTTGTTGGTTTGCACAGGTTGGTGGGTTACCTTGATACATCCCAGTGTAATCTGGGCAGAAGATTAAAAAGTATTTGCAAAATCCCATTGAAGGACTCAACAAAAATATGGAAATATTAAACTTTCCCACCTGGGGAAGACCTGATATTTTCAGTCACTGGGACTACCAATTTGATGGGCCAGGCTCTCATCTTGGGACTTGCCCTTATGCAACTTATTCACCCCCAGAGAACGTCTTTTGTTGCTCAGATGTGGCCTCTCTTTCTAAGCCAACTCCACAGGTGAGCTTGCTGCCCTCCCAGCTATGTGGGAGATGACTCCCAGGAGTGTAAATCTCCCTGGCAACATGGGACATGACTCCAGGGTATGAGTCTGGCCCTGATATCATGGAGTTTAGAAAGCCTTCTTGACCAAAAAGGGGAAGAGAAATGAAACAAAATTGAGTTGTGGGCTGAGAGATTCCAAATAGAGGCGAGAGGTCATTCTGGAGGTTATTCTCATGCAGTATATAGATATCTCCTTTCCCTTTACGGTGTATTGAAGTAGCTAGAGGGAAATACCTGAAACTGTTGAACTGTAATCCAATGGCCTTAATTCTTGAAGATGATCGAGTAACTACAGAATTTATAAGGCATGACCTTGTGACTGTGAAAACCTTGTAACTGACACTTCTTTTATCCAGTGTATGGACAGATAAGTAAGAAAAAAAAAGACAAAAATAAATAAATAATAGGGAAGAGAGGAGATTGGATGTTTGGGTGTTTTTTTTTTTTTTTACTTTTATTTTTACTTTTTTGGAGCAATGAAAACTTTCAAAGATCAATTATGATGAGATATGCACAGCTATATGATGATTCTGTGAACCACTGATTATGTGGTATCTGAATATATAATAATACTGTGAACCACTGATTTTATGATGTGTGAATATATATCTCAATAAAATTGCATTAAAAATACAGCATTTTCAAGATTCAGAAAAACAACTGTCATTCTAAATTCTTGGAATATTAAGGAAAACAATGCTTGAAAAAGGTTCTTACAACTATTTTTGGTGGATTAGAAAGAAGCTCTGGGGATGGAAGATAGAATGATAACAGTAGAAAAGATACAAAATCATATCAGTGGAAATGAGTAGAACTGAATCCATTAGACATGAAGGTAGAGTAACACCAGACTTGGGTATGGAATGTAAAAGTACATTCTCTAAAGACACATTTAAGATGGCATAATTCAGTGATTCTTAATTACGGCTGCACATTAGAATCACCTGGAGAGCTTTAAAAAATAGTGGATCTTAACCCAGACTAATTGAACCTGGAAGTAGAGATATGTTGAACTAAAATGACTGGAGTTATCAAATAAGGACCTTAAATCTAAATTTCTAAGAGCCCAGATTTGCAGCAATTGAGTTAAAGTTTGGAGGTAAAATTTATGTAACATAGTGCTAAGACACACAAACAGTGCGGCAAAACTAGGGCTAGAATTTAAATGTCCTGACTGAGTCAAACCTTTCCATTTCATCATATACTGCTCTTATCACTGTGAAAATAATGCAGATAAAATGGAGTAATCTTTTAAATTTAGAAAGGGACTTTCCCATCCATCACCTCATCTGATCTTCTCAGCAACCTTGAGATGGAAGGACAGGTAATTGGCCCATTTTATAGATAATAGAAATTCGTTTCAGAGAAGCTGGGTTGTTCAAGTGAGAGAGCCAGGACTCATAACCGGTCTTCCAATTCCCAGTCCAACAAATCTTAGTCATTCTCTAAGAAGTTTGGAGATCACCTGGCTTTTGCCTTACTCCCTCACTCAGCATCTAGACTCCTGAATGTGGAAGACTGAATTATGTACCCCCAACAAAGACATGCTCTTAAATCTTAATTCTCAGTTCTGTGGATGTGAACTCATTTGTGAATAAGACCATGCGAAGATGTATTATTAGTTTAAGTGTGGCTCAACTGAATCAAGGTGGGCCTTAGTTCATTTTATTAGAGTTCTTTATATACAAGCAGAAGAAATTCAGATGTAGTGAGTTGGAGAAGTCTACAAAGACTGAAGTAAGAAATGTGTGGAAATCAGAAGCAGGCCCAGGAGGAGATCAATAAAATCATTATATGACAGGAAGCAGAGACGCAAGCCCAGGAATCCTAAGGTTTACAGCAAGCCAGCACCAGAATGTTATAGAGTTTGGGTAGAAACCACAGTTTTGCTGAAGCCTTGATTTTTTACTTCTAGCCTCTGAGACAGTGAGCTAATATAAATGCCTTTTGTTTAAATCTATACATTGTGTGGTATTTTACGTAGCAGACTGGCAAACAAAGACATTGAACAAGGATATTTTCTTTAAGAAAAACTAATGTCTAATTAGGAGCTTTGAGGAATTACAGGGCAATACAAGGTCTGAATGAGACATGACAGGAATTAAGATGAAAATAGGAATTTCTCTGTAAAGGAAGTTTTTCATAGAATCCAAATGTTTTAAGTCAGTATGTCTATCTAGATTTAACATGATTTGGATTATATGGTTAATGTCTGATGGCAATGAAACAAATCAAGGATGTGGATACAGGTAGAGATTGACGTGGTATTGGGAAAAATGTTGAAGATGCTCCAGAAAATCATTTATGGGAGACCAGCTATTCAGAATAATTAAGAACAGAGCTTAAAGAGAAGAACAAAGAATTATTTTAAAAAATTTTTATTGAGAAATATCCACACACCTACAGTCTAACCATATTATACAATCAATGATTCACAATTATCATCACACAGTTATGCATTTTTTCACTATGATCATTTTTAGAACATTTGCATCACTCCAGAAGAAGAAATAAAGAGGACAAAAAAACTCAAACATCCCTATCCCTCCCTCTCATTGACCCACAGTATTTCAATCTACCCAATTTTTACACTTTTATCTTCCCCTATTATTTATTTATTTTTATCCCATTCTTTTTTTGCTCATCTGTCCATAACTCTGTATAAAAGGAGCATCAGACACAAGGTTTTCACAATCACCCAGTCACACTGTAAAAGCCATATAATTATAGAGTCTTCTTCAAGAATTAATGTTACTGGAATACAGTTCAACAGCTTCAGGTACTGCCCTCTAGCCATTCCAGTACATCATAAACTAAAAAGGGATATCTATATAATGCATAAGAATAACCTCCAGGATAACCTCTCGACTCTGTATGAAATCTCTCAGCCACTAAGATTTATTTTGTCTCATTTCTTTCTTCCCTTTTATGGTCAAGAAGACTTTCTCATTTCCATGATGCTGGGACCAGGCTCAACCCTGGGAGTTATGTCCCACATAGCCAGACCCCTGGGAGTAATGTCACACATAGGGGGTAGAGCAGTGAGCTCACCTGCTAAACTGGCTTAGAGAGAGAGAGGCCACAGAAGAGCAACAAAATAGTTTCTTTAGGGATGACTCTTAAGCATAATTATCAGTAGGATTAGCTTCTCCTTTGCAGAAATAAGTTTCATAGAGGCGAACCCCAAGATTGAGAGCTCAGCCTATTGAACTGGTTGTCCCCACTGCTTGTGAGAATATCAGGAATTCCCCAGATGGGGAAGTTGAATATTTCCTTCTTTCTCCCCAGTCCCCCAGGGGGACTTTCCAAATACTTTTTTATTGTCTGCCCAAATTACCCTCAGATATATTAGGGCCTCACATCAACCTGTACAAACCAACAAGATCTCATGCCCTATTCAAGATTGCATGTAATTATGGTGTTCAAGTAAACTGACCATACAGGTTAGATTAGATAATGTGCTAACCAAAATATAAATTTTGCATCAAATAAATATCTCTCCCTTTGGTCTCACACAAAGGTTGAAATTTGAAAATAAAGGCCATATCATCCTTTACTCAGTATTCTGATTTACCTTAGTCCCATCTGGATCAGCTTCATTTATATCTCTAGTCGAAGACTGGTCACCTTTTCAGCTTTTTTAAGTCACTAAATGGGGTAATGCTGACTTTTCTAGCTTCAGTGCTCTAACTCTGAGTCTCAGGTGTCACATAAATACACACAGCTTTAGGGAATGTCCAGGTAATATGCAAATCGCTCAGCTGATCAAAATTGAGAAACATCAGTTACAACTCCTAAAAATATGTGACTGCTGTAATAATTTATAATCTGGGGCCCTTTACAATAGGCACCAACCTGATAACCCATGATCTCAACTTCAATTCTATGAGTTTGTATATTATAGCTAGCCCATATGAGTAAGCATGATAATATTTGCCTTTTTGTTGCTGACATTTTATTCAACATACTGTCCTTAAGCTTCATTCACTTAGATGCATGCCTCATAAAGATTTTTTTTTTGATGGTTTGACCTTTTACTGTTTGATGTTCAAATGTAATGTAATTGCGGCAATGACAGGGTGAAATCATTCACTAATATTAAATAATTAACATGAGCCCACTTTGGGTATTTATATTAATAGGGCTAAAAGTGACAATTTATATTCACTCTAGCCTTTCATCTGAGATCAAAGTTTATTAAAAGCCCAAAACAAATTTTATAAATAGTGTGCAACTGGTATTAGGGCTAATATGCAGATACATAAAATAAAAAAAAAAGATTGACTATGGTGTTTAATATTAAACAAGTTCAAGACAGAACTAGTAATGCAACCTAGGGGCACTCCAACTCTTTTTATTCAGCATTTAAAAGAAAGAAAACTAGATCAAAGTTGCTTTACGAATTCTGTTTACCAATAAGTTTAGGGCATCTTCTTTCAATTCTGAATTGGTCTAACAATGTCAGAGCCCTTCAACTGAGTCCACTTCTTGCCCTGGACAACATACATATGGGTTGCTAATTTTCTCCATTTTCACTTTGTGTTATCCACTAGATACTTGTAAAGTATTGCCTACTCTTGTCTTCATTACCTTTCTAACCACAAGTGGAGGGTGTAGATTGGAAAGAATACTGTGTCATTAATCAGGACTAGCCCTAGTTTTGCCATACTTGGAAATTCATAAACTCCTCTGGCCTCCAGACTGGTCATCTACAGAGTGAGGGATTTTGACAAGGATCCCTAAGACTCCTTTGAGCTCAAACATAATCTAAAAATCTGAGATCCACAGTACCAGGCACTTAGTCTTCTATATGTCTTAGAACCGTGTTAAGATACTACAGGGGCTCAATAAATATTTATTACATAATAATCAAAATTTCATCAGAGTACATTGTTTCATGTTTCATAGCAACTACTGGCAGTATGGAAATTTTGTGAAGATTAGATTTTTAATTCTTCCTAAAGTAAACTAGAACCTGTCTGATAGAGGAGCTTTAAATATCATCTTGCCCATCATGAAAAAAAAAAAAAAACAGGAAGAAAGGTTAAACAGCTTGCTCACAGCCTCATGTCTAGTAGAGATATAGGCAGAACTTAGCTTTTCTTACTCTTAATCAGATTCTATTTTTACTATATCACTTTCTATCATTTTAATCCAGGAATATAATAGAGTTCAACTGACATTTGTATATTACTTGTTAAAAGTAGACCCACAAAATTAAAATTCCCCCAATAATCTCATTTAAAGACCACTTCAGAAATGTGTGTAATACACATTACTCTTACCTACTATACATTTAGGGTAAAAAACCAAAGCTTTGCTTTAGAGTTAAGTTAGAATCTAAAAAAAAAAAAAAGTCAAATACAGTATTACTTTGAAATGTCACCCATATATGCTTCCTTAAAGAGAGTAGAAAGCATTTCTTATATGTATCATATTTTTCAGAAAGACACTTCCATTGTGTTTTGTAATATACAGTACTATCTTCACAATATAAAGCAAGAGCTTTTTACCCAGAGAATGCACTATGTTATTGACAGTTTTTAGAATAGGACAGTAAAAAACATTATTTTATTTATTTATTTTTATTCTATTGTAGTAAAAGTGCATATTCTATTCTTTGAAATTGCCTCTTTCATAGCCCAGATTATGGTCCATTGTGAATGTTCAATGTGCACTTGAAAAGAATTCATATTCTGTGTTTGATGGGTGTAACATTCTGTGAATGTTAGTTCAGTCATCTTGTTCATAGTTATTCTATATGTTATTCTATAATTATTGAGTGTTTGTCAATGCATGCCTGCCCACGTAAAAATAAATAAATAAAAAATAAGTAAACATCTTTAAAAAAATTGACAGTATAGAAAGCAAAAAGAGTCAAATTCGCAGTCATGATTGGTGATTTTGGTAGTACTTTCTCTGAATTGGTGGAAAAAAAAACATTATTGAGTGAGGCAGTTAGGCAATATGACTACTTATCAACATCAAATATGAAACTGTCAGCCTGACTTCCAAACACTGAGCAATTCTATAATGCTAAATTCATCTGCTGGTGAAGCTGTATCTATTATGTAATTTCTCAATGATACCTTCCCTATGTCACCCTGTTTATCAAAAATTTCACAGGGTTGTAAGAAACAATTTTTGTAGGCTGAAGAGACATCTTTTCTTTCTTTTTTTTTTCTTTATACCATAAACAAAGTCATGTTCTAGAAACTTAACCCTTTGAAAAAGACCCCAGTTATTAGAAAAAATACATATTTAATACTGAATAACAGAGAATACAGGCTCTGTATTTTGGGACAAGGTGGCAAAGGGAGAATGTCTAGATTGTTTCAATCAAGATCCCTCATGAGAGATTCATGAGGATGTTTCCGTTTGCCCTCGATGCGAATATACAGAAGGTAGACTAACATTAGAGCAGTGGGAAACTTGGCAGAATGGTCTAGGACAGGGTTTGTGCAAAACCTTTTTCCGGTTTCAGTTTGAATGGGTTCCCAGGAAGTGTCAAGTTAGAACAAATCCAAAATTTTACAATGTAGCTCAGCCAAAACTGCTGAGATTCACCTGATTCTGGGTCAAAACCGTACAGAGCACACTGCGTTTCATTTGGTGTAAAGCCAATTTGACTGAACCTTTCAGGCAACTTCAATGAGAGGCTTATAGCCTTGGCAAAACCAAAAATGAACCTAGCTTGATCTTTGGTTTTGAAATAGCAAGTGCAGGCTTTGTAAAGACATAAAGGAAAGTTTCACTTAGTTTTAAGATTCATACAAATACTTAGAAGAGGAATTGCAAATAATTAACAATTATTTGGCCAGATTTATATACTCAAGTCCATTTTTCCTGAGTTTAACAGGAATAATTTAGTAGGTACATTAACTCATTTGGGTCAATATACTCCAAAGTACATTAACTCATTTGAGTGGAGAATAATTGAGTATCATAACAGAGAATAATGCCCTGCCCTCAACAACTTATGTGCCTGCAGAGTGGCTTGTAGGATGAAGCACAATGATGCCAGATTCAGGATGGGAAGGAAAAAAATTAAAAAATGAAAATGGTCACAGCAGTTATCAACTTTAATACAAATGGGTAAAATAAGTGAATGCAGCAATACATGGTCTGTAAATTCCATGGAGACATATTAGCTTTCTCTTGTATTCTTGGTCACCAAGATCGTGTAGGTGAATCAGTTTGCATAGTTCAAACTGGTTACCGCTAATGTTAGTCGAATGAACCCTTTAGAGATATGTTTAAGTCTAAAACAATTTTTAAAAATAAAAGTCCTAGCTAGAGCAATTAGGTAAGAAAAAGAAATAAAAGGCATCCAAACTGGAAAGGAAGAAGTAAAACTTTCACTGCTTATAGATGACAAGATCCTATATTTAGAAAGTCCTGGAAAATCTAAAACAAGGCTACTAGAGCAACTTGTAAAATCAGTAGTGTTTCTATACACTAGTAATGAGCAATCTGAGGAGGAAATCAAGGAAAAGATTTATTTATAATATCAACCAAAAGAATCAAATATCCAGAAATAAATTTAACCAAGGATGTAAAGGACCTATACCCAGAAAGCTACAGAACATTGCTAAAAGAAATCAAGAAGACCTAAACAGATGGAAGAACATACTGTGTTCATGGATTGAAAGACTAAATATAGTTAAAACATCAATTCTACCCAAACTGATTTACAGATTCAATACAAGATCAATCAAAGTCACAACAGCTAACTTTGAAGAAATAACTTTGAATAAACAGGGAATTTATTTGGAAGAGCAAGGTGCCCCAAATAGCTAAACGCATCTTGAGAAAGAAAAATGAAGTTGGAATATTCACATTCCCTGACTTTAAAGCATATTACAAAGCTACAGCGATCAAAAGAACATAATACTGACATAAGGATAGACATTCTAACCAATTAAAGCAAATTGAGAGTTCAGAAATAGATTTTATCATCATCCATGGACAATTGATTTTCTGTTTTTTTTTGCATGGGCAGGCACTGAGAATTGAATCTGTGTCTCTGTCATGACAGGCAAGAACACTGCCTGCTGAGCCACTGTGGCCTGCCTCATGGACAATCGATTTTTGACAAGGCAGCCAAGACCACTCAACTGGGACAGAAAAACCTCTTCAACAAATGGTGCTTGGAGAACTGGATAACCATATCCAAAATAATGAAAAAAGAATCCTTATCTCATACCTTATACAAAGGTTAACTCAATATGAGTTAAGACCTAAACATTAGAAGTAGGATCATAAAACTCTCAGAAGAAAATACAGGGAAACATCTTAAAGCTCTTGTGGTCGGAGGCGATTTCTTAGACCTTATGCCCAAAGCACAAGTAATAAAAGGGGAAATAATAAATGGGATCTCCTCAAAATTGAATACTTTTGTGCATCAAAGGACTTTGTCAAGAATATGAAAAGGCAGACTATTCAATGGGAGAAAATATTCAGAAACCACATATCCAATAAAAATTTAACATCCAGAATATATAAAGAAATCCTACAACTCAACAATAAAAAAGACAAATAATCATATTTTAAAAATGGGTAAAAACATTGATAGATACTTTCTCAAACAGGAAATACAAATGGCTAAAAAACATATGAAAAGACGCCCTACTTTACTGGCTATTAGGAAATGCAAATCAAACCCACAGTAAGATATCATCTCACACATACTAGAACAGTCATTACCAAAAAATCCAGGAAACTATAAGTGCTGGAGAGGATGTGGAGAAATAGGTTCACTTAGATTTGGTGCAGCTGATCTGGAAGGTAGTTTGGTTTCTGTCATAAGATGTTTAAGGAAGCTAAGTACAAAACTGCCATAAGATCTGGCAATTTCATTACTAGTATATACTTGGAGGAACTGAAAGCAGGGACATTTTCAAACATGCTGTTTGTAGTGGCATTATTCATGCTTGCCAATAGGTGGAACAGCCCAAATGTCCATCAACTGATGAGTGGGTAAACAAACTGTGGTATATATATTCAATGGAATATTACATGGTTATAAGAAGGAATGAAGTCACGATGCATGCAACAACATAGATGAACCTTGAGGACACTATGTTGAGCGAAATAAGCCGGAAACAAAAGGACAGATACTGTATGATCTTCCTAAAATGAACTAATTATAATGAACAAACTTTGGGAGTTAAATTAGAGAGCATAGGTTATTAGGGGATAGAAAGAGGGTAGAGATTGGGCAAATGATTCTAAGAAGTACAAAAGGCTTAATAAGATTGATTGTACATGTTTGGAAATGGATAGCACAATACCATGTTATGGTGGCACAATACTGTAAGTGTAACAATGCTGAGTGTGAGTATGGTAGAAAGGGGAAGGCTAGGGTCCTGTATGTCATCAGAAGGAAAGCTAGAGGAGAAGACTTAGGACTGCATAACTTAGTGAAACCTATTGTGGATGATGACTGAGGTTAATTGTACAAATATTGGAAAGTTCTTACATGAACTAGAGCAAATGCACATCACTATTACATGGAGTTAACAATAAGGTTAACTTACTGGGGAAAATGTAATTAATACAAACTAAGGTCTATATCTAACAGTAACATTATAATATTCTTTCATTAATTGTAACAAACTCACTACACCAAAACTAAATGTCAATAATGGGGTGGGGGAGGGGATGGGAATAAGAGGTATGAATTTTTTTTTAGTAGAAATGAAAACTTTCTCATATTGATTATGGTGGTGAATGCATAACTATGTGATTATACCAAGAACCACTGACTGTACATTTAGAATGTCTGGTGCGTGAATGAAATTGTTAAAAAGATATAAATGGTTCAGCCTTGAAAAAAACTAAACATCATATTTCTAAGCTTCCAATGTTTTATACCTTTCTAACATATAGGTAAATGTTTGTATTTTTTCTCCATATAGTTATTTATCCTATAAATTATACAAGCTCCATAAGTTTACATTGAAAATAAAGGAGGTTAGATTGTTTTAAGAAATTTTGATATGAGAAGCTGATTAAATGCTGACAAATTTCAACTATATAATTGCACACTCTAAGACAATGGTATTTAAAATTTTGTTGAGACACTTCTGAAACATATTTTTAAAATTATGTGTCATCTTTTTCTCATCCCTCATTACCTCCATGCACATTTTTAAATGAAAATCTGGAATATTAACATTGACATTTTTAATAGAACTCTTATTTACTCATATAAATCTATTCAGAGAACTTAAATCCCTCAGTAATTTATCACCATTTATTCACTTATGAAATAACTAAATAAGATCCCTTGTAAAAGAACAGAAATTTATATTGTTGCTTTGACCAATATAAAATTATTGGGATCCTATCCTATGTCAAACTTCTCTGTAATAAAAATATGCATATATATGTAGAAAATGATTTCTAAAATATGACTATAATGCTGTATGTGTTATAGAGCATTTTTATGGAATGAGTTCTCATTATAACTGACTTTAGTTATATTATAAAATTTGAGAAAAATATTAAATATAAGATGTAAAACAAAACAAAATAACCCTTTCAGAAGTATATCTCTTAGTGGAACGTATATAACTTGCAGATCCTGTATTCAATCGGTTCAAATGTCCATAGATGATTGTTAATTTTTGTTTGAATAAGGCAGGTTTCCATTTCATTTCTACTTCTGTTTTGTTACTATAGATTTAATCTTGTTCACATAAAAGAGTATATGAGAATAAAAGCAGTTTTGTTATAAGAATATTACTTAATTTCTTGAATGCCTTCCTAGTTTTACGGCAAACATTACATAGTGATCTGTCATCATGAGTTGATTTTAATGACCTATCAGCTTGATTAGGTCCTCTTTCAACTTTGTAGAAAGAAAAGAATTGGGAACCACCCAACTCACCAAAATATAGTAATGTAGTTATCACTTTCTCTGTTTCGGAGCTGTATATCAAAAAGGCTTTATTTTCCAAGACCTATGAAATGATCATACTGTACTGTATTGCTTTAACTTGAGAAAAATTTTTTAACTCAGCATATGCAGAAAGGATTTGTAAATGTGAAAATCTTATTAATGCCAATTAACATTCTACCACTGCAATATTTTAATGCAATTTTATTGAGATATATTCACATAACATATAATCATCCAAAATATGCAATCAGTGGTTCACAGTGTCATCATATAGTTGTTCATTTATCACCACAATCAATTTTTGAACATTTTCATTACTCCAAAAAAAAAAGAATGAAAATAAAAATAACACCCAAAACATCCCCCCATTATTTATTTATTTATTTTTCATCTTTATTTTCTTACTAATCTTTCCATACATGGGAAAAGGGAGTGCCAGTCACAAGTTTGTCATAATCACATGGTCATACTTTAAAAGCTATAAAGTTACACAATCATCTCTAAGAATCAAGGCTACTGGATTATAATTCAACATTTCAGGTATTTCCTTCTGGCTATTCTAATACACTAAAAACTAAAAAAGGGATATCTATATATAGTACATAAGAATAACCTTCAAAATGACCTCTCGATTCTATTTGAAATCTCTCAGCCTCTTTCCCCTTTATCTCGTATTTATTAAGTTTAATAGGTCTCTTCTCTAAACAAGGACATTCACTTTAGCCCTCCTTTTTCTGGTACCAAATCGCTCCAACCCTTAATTTTCCAAGCAAATTCCTAAGACTGGATTACTTCCAAGGTACACTCTTCCTATTCCTACTTGCCTCTTTCACTACTTAAATCTATCATGCACATTGCTACTATTATTTGTACATTTACCATGTTGCAATCACTGATTAAAAACCATCAATGTTCCCCCATTAGCTAAATAGTTTTACTGCCAACTCCCACCTGTGAACCTTGCAATGCTTATCATGGAGAATGCAAAGTGATTACAGCACTCTTTACAAGAGTAGCTAAAGAATCCTTCTGAACAGAATGTTTCAATAGCCAGTACTAACCAATATGAACTGGCACACAGGAAGAAACCCATTTATATCCATGATCTAAAAGATCAAGTTTAATTCCTTGATTTGTATTTCAAAACTTCAAACCATCTCTTATTAGTTCCCCAAACTGTCATACATATTATTTCTTTTGAACCTAGAGGGAAAAAATGTGAAAGACTTTGAAATGGAACAAAAACTTACTCTGCTTTTTCCAATGGAAAACTAGATTTCTGCCCAGAACACACTTCTGGGTCATCTGAATCTATGGGTTCTCTATGTCATACATTGTTTTTGAGTTAGCTATAACTATGAGTTGTAGATAAATGATAGCAATACAAATAATTCTTGTCCATACACATGCAAACAAATTTTGTCTGGTGAAGGTTTGATTGATTTCCCTCATTCACAATGGAAGAAGTCAGTCTTGCATTTATTTTAAATTCAGTTCAGGACTCTTACCTATATATGTGTGGGTCATTGAATGATCTTTAAGACAGTAATAACAACTTACTGGTTGTCACCAAGACCAATTAGAGGAAAAGAAAGCATTCGTTTCAGGAGAAAAATATTGGCTCAAGGACCAGTTAAGGGTCAAATTGGTAAAAAAAAAAAAAAAAAAAGAAACATAACTTACTGTTTCCCTTATTAATTAATGAATTAAATAAAATCTTTGGCAGGAGTTCATTTTATATTTGTTTGAGAGTCATGATTTTACCTTTTTTAAAAAAATGTATCATTTTAACAAATCGTTTGCTGATTACTTCCTTCAAACTTTGATTACATCCCCTAAATGACTTCTCTGCCTCTTTCTCACACTATTGATCTTCAAATTTCAGAAATAAATCTCATCTGCTCCATGATGTCCCCATACTACAAAATTAATGACTTTTCCATGATTAATCTAAACACAGTGACATCTTAAATATTTTTACAATTATCTTTTCTTTATAAAACATATAAAATGCATTATCTGTGTCATAAATGTGGTGTACCTACATATATTTATTTATATATAAGTAATGTCTCTCCTGAGTAGAGCGCAAATTGAAAACACACATCACAATTTATTTTCCTTTTCTTCTCCTTAGTGTCAACCCCAGCGCCTTATACAGTGCCCAGCAGATAACCATAAGCAGCTGAGTCCCACAGACAGTCCATGAACTGGATTCTCAAACAAGATTCTTTATCAGGTAATCGTTTTCAGGGAAACCAACATGCTATATTCTAACTGCTGGTGGCGCCATCATAGGAGAATTCATATTGAACTTTAGTGTATATAGTTAGAACCTCTGTGAAATACCTAATATAGTATTGATCAGGAAATAATGAATAAATTAAGGTGCTTCTGGGGAATTATTCCCCTCAACTATTGGAAAGATACTGTTCATACCTATATTCCTAAATATAGTTTTATGTGACAGTGAGATATATTCAGTTCATCATTCATTCATCAAACATGCAAATGTTTATTAATTGTCCACTATGTTTCAAATATTTTTGATGGGCTCTGGGCCACATTTTCACATAAAATGCAATTTCTGACCCAGGGAGTTTACCTGATAATGAAGGAGAGGAAAAAGTTGAGGAAGAGGAGGAGGGAAAAGTGGACACATGATGGTGGCCTAGGCAAATTGAAAATTGGTAACAAACTAAATCAAGTTTATCATAATGATGAAAATACCCTTTTATTTTCAGGTATTATAACTACCGAACTTTTAAAATCAACCTACTGTAAATTCTCCCAACAGAATGATGGCATTTTGAAGTTTTTCAGATTTGTATCACCATAATATACACTCCACATGTAACATCTAAAGCATCCTTAATACCAGTCCAACCAAATGTGAACCTCCAACGCTCTCCTATGGTTTAAGTGTTGAGTTGTGAGAGTATAATGATGAATGGTCTGGAGGTAGTTTTCAGCATATTTAATTTTATGAACTACAAAATACTTCATCAATTAAATAGTCTACCATGTATTAAATATGCTCCTTATAATGCCTTACAAAGACAAAATATTTCATGATTTAAGAGTTTAACTTTTCCTGAGTATTTTAATTTTTATGGTTTTACTTATGATAATTATTTCAAATTAAAACCATCTTGAGAAAACTGCCACTGAAAAGAATCTAGTCCATTTAATCTTTCTCATGCTGTCTTCTTAGTTTTACCTTTGTTCCTAGGGGAATCCTAAGACTAATGCATTTAGGATTTCATTTCACTGCACTTTATTAGTAGAGATTAGATAAATAAAAAGGCTTAACAAATAAAAACAAAAGTTGTAAGTTTTTTTGTTATTGATAGACTTTTTCAATTTCCCATAGCCTCCCATCATAATCCAGATTAAAAAAACAACAAGCAATCCCATAATGGTAATGAAAACCTAACATTTGTTTCATACTAAAAAGTTCACATTTATTGTATCACTTAATTCTCACAACAACCTCATAAATAGATTTAATTATAATCATTTTTTAAAAAGAAGGAATCAAGAAGCAAGTGATGTGCTAAATGCTGTAAAAGTGGTGTTTTGTACCCTGAACCCAGATACTGGAATCCAAAAATTCAGTTTTTATTCAAGCTTTCCAAAAGAGCAGTTAATTCATGAGGCAAATCATACTGGCAAGACTGTTTCTAAGGGTAGGTAAAATATATGTACGAGAACACTAAACATTTTATTCACCTGGAATGTCATCATACTGAAACTGAGAAAGTCAGTGAACTTTCCAAATGGCCTAGGTAAATCTAAGCTTATTTACCTGTTAGGATCTGGGCACTGTCAATCAAAACCAATTGCTTACACAGGACTAAATGTGCTGCATTAAGTTAACTTTTCCTTCCTCATGCTCACAAAAAAATATATTATTGTTTGCTAACCTTACTGTTTAAAGGTTTCTTATTTTTTTATCATAAAAAAAAAAGAAAAAAGAAAAAGCACCACTATTTCAAAAGAGCCACTTCCAGTATTTTGTCTATTTTCTAGAAGTGTTTTTTTTCTACAAAAATATGTGTATTCAATATTTGGATCATAGTTTCTACATAGTTTTAGATAATATATTTTCTACCATGTAACAGCATGGAAATATTTGCTTTTTGAAAACATAGTTGAATATTCTTTTATATTGAGGTTCCAAAATGTATTTAAATACTCTTTCATTTCACATGGTTTTTATCATAAAAATATTTATTTATAAAGATAATATAACTATATTATGTAAAATTTGAAAGAGAAAAGAATGAAATCACAATTCATAATTCTTGCCTAACAAACCGCTATTAGTAGGTTTCTCATTTTCATGTTCTTTTTTTCATATGCTTATAAGATTATATGTTATCATTAAAGTACACTTAATTTTTACCTTGACTTTTTCTCAATTTAACATTATATCATAGGCATTTTCCATAACCATTGAGTGGAAATTACATAATTTATCTAATAATCACTATACTGTTGAACAATAAGTTGTCCCATATTTTTTAATTTAAAAATAAATATTTTTCAATAAATACTACAGAATCAATTTTTGCACTAATGCATTAGAAAAATATTTTCTGAGAGTACATTCCTACAAGATCACTGATAAAAAAGGCTGGCAAGATCTATTATTTTTCTGGACATTAGCGAAAACAATCTTAAAAAAACAAGAATGTTGAAACCTGAACCCCTAAGTATAAATAGCAACCTGATCTCAGTTTCTTATCAACCAGTCCTTTAAATGATTGTGAAATATAGAAAAATATATACAAGGTATAATATTTAACCAATTCGGTTTTCCATAAATTATTACACCTCATCAGTCCTTAGACTGCAGTGATCACTTAAATATGTTCACATTTTTGTTTTTTTCTTATTTTTCTATTTTAAAAGGCTGTATTCAAAATACCTTTTGGTACAGTTTATCTCATTTTCTCTGTGAATCTTAGATGAAGTTTTAGAAATGCTTTCTGGAACTACTTCCTTTGGGGGTGTACCCTGAAATCATCAGGAGACAGAAGCAATTCCAATATAAGAAGAAAGAAAATGTACTAACTTACCGTTTCTAAGGTAATTACACGGTCCTGCAAATAAAGCATAATATATAATTATAAAACCAAACTTTTTAAAAATCACTTTGTAATTTTCAAGCTTCCCATTACTCCTTATTAGTAATAATTTACAACAACAATGAAAAATGAAAACTCCTGCTACAATAGAAAAATAATCATGAAAAAAAATCACTATAACTTTTCCCATTTCAGTTAGTGCTATGACTTCAAGATTTAATTTTGAGGTTTAATAGTAAAAACAATAAATTCACGTATAGTATCTGAAAGGAATAGAGCTTACCATTTTTCATTGGTTAATGTGTTTATTTATATGAGAATATATAAATATTAGATAGATTTGAATATATGAACTACAACATGACTATATAGTAATAGAGAAAAATAAATTTCCAAGCTCTAAGTCTAGTGGAAGAACAAAAGCCCTGGTTAACATTAGACCTTCAAAAGCCAACCCTTGGAATTTAGCACACATACAAGCTACTCTCAGTTAGGTATACAGAGCAAAGTGTGATTTCACAGGAAGGTAACATAAGAAAGACCTACTAACTTAAAGTTAGGAAGTAAATTGTTACTGAAAAAAGGCATGGAAAACAACGAAAGCGTGCCACATAAAGCCAATTCTGAACCCAGATGAGCCTTCAACTACCTAAGCATCTTAGAAAGTTTTACTGAAATACTGGTTTTAAAGGAGGTCAATGACAATACTGTTTGAAGAGCTAAACGACTAGGAAAATGTATTCCCAACAGTTGTTTTCTCAACTCTTTTCAGAGCTGACAGCTATTAATGAGAAGCGTCTACCAAGGACAAAAGGCTGAATTTGAGAAAGGAAGGCATGAAGATTTAAGAAAATGGAAAGCCATTCTTTTATTTCGGAGGACCAAGGCCATTTTTTTATCCTTTTCTCTTGTTTTAAGCAGTTGGAGAAGTTCTGTAAGATCTGGATTTCTTTTTTTATTAAGAATTAATTAGGCATTTACCCTACTAGGGAAAGCCAAAAAGTAGTGAAGTGAGCTACTTGGCTCAGATCTCTTGTGGCCCTAAGTGCGGAAGTTTAGTTGCAGAATATATTTGGTCCTGAACTGCATTCTATCAGCCTCACCTAAAACACTGGGGGCTCACTTTGGGGGCTTCTGTGACATGATCCAACCCTCAGAATGGTAAACTGTGTTGAACATTTCTTCCCTTTAAACATTTGGCTATGTGTACATTAGGTAAAACAAACACATTGTACAAAATCAGCTCAAAGCAAACAGCTTTTTTTTAGCAATATAACCTGTTGCATTTTGTTGGTATTCTTGAGAGAAACTGGTCCCCATAATTTTCATAAAATAACTACTATTTAGCTGGCCAATTGTATACTATAACATTTGAGCACTTCATAATAAATGCATATGATGCTTCTAGAGGGCTTTGTGCTATTGTTATCAAGCATCTTATTCACAGTGCATCTAGGACAGAATCATTCAGTACTTCCTTATCATCTTCTGCAGACTGAACATAACTACTCATTAGATGCCTTGTACAGACAGCCTTTGGGGTGTACCACTTTATAGGAACCATTTTAGAAGACTTAAAATATTTACAGGGCTTATTTGGGCTATAAGTCTTCTCCTTACCATGGTTTTTGTGGGTTTGTATATTTAGGATTTGCATATTTTGAATGCACATATAATAGAGCTGGTTTGAAATAGGTGATTTTATATGATATAGAAATAGTAGAATTGCATTACAGTTTGTGTCTTAGTATATACCTCAGTGTTTGTTAAACTAATTTAATTATAATTTATATATTCGTGTCTTCAGTTTATTTAAATATTTTTTGTAAGATTATAAAAGAAATATGTACCTAGTCTATATGACTGTGGAACCAAATGATCAAACAACTACATTTTCTTAAAATACACATTAATAATGCTTGGATGTAATTTATTAATGTTTTTTGTTTATAACATATTTCATTACAAAATGGTAAGCAGAAGATTTCAATGAAAAATACACATAATATGAAGTTTTAAAAGATTAAATTAGGGAAATAGAAAATTTAGTTCATTAACCTGAATTTTAATAATTCAATTTGCCAACCCACAACCGCTAATAACAGACATCAGCTTTTGTTGCTAATTAGTGAGTTTTGTCTAAACTGTGGAGGTGTTTTACTGGTCTTCATTGTAGGCTACAAATAAAAAGAAACAACTCCTAGTCCTTCAGTTTATTACTTTCTTTTAAAATTTAAGAAATGTATTTTGAAGAATTTAAATGGTTATAGCTGGCTTCTTTCCTGGCAGACAAGATTAATTATTCTAATCCTGCATACACAAGAAGTAGACTATTGCAAATCCTTATTCTAAAGCAAAAGTTTTGCATACTTCCTGTCATGCCCTTATTATTAAAATAGAGGCATCTTAAGTTAATATTGTAGCATGGATACAATCCATGAAAAAAATGTCACTAAAATGGACAGCTAATTTCACCAATATCCTTTACCTTATCCATTGTCCCTAGGAGTATGGTTATAGTATGTTCTTTTATTATCTCCAGTTTTTATTTCAACAACTGTATCTTCAAGCTCAGCCTGCAGGTTCAACACCCCCACAAGCTCCCAAACCTGACTCCTAAAATGAAAAGCAATGGTAGAAAACTGAAAAGGGGAATAGGAGGTAGGAGTGGAGAGGGAAGACAGCCTCTAGAAATAAGGAAGACACAACATTCATGCTATCTTAGGTGGCTTTAACAAATCAATCATTCTTTTGTTTGTAGCAATGGACTTTGGAGAATGTAATGAAAACTTGACCTTCTCTTGAACAAAATGTACCTTACACATAAAAGACATATAAGTTTGCATATACTTTTAGGGGACGTACAGACTCTCTGAAGGCCACCTATAAATAAAAACATCTGAAATTAGATGTAAAAAATATTATGCAGCCAAATTTCTTCATTAAACCAACTCTATCATATCTCTTTTATGAAATATTGATAAATACCACTAACAAGGAAAGAAACAATTATGACTATAAGAAAACAGGGTAGAAATAAAAATATGAACCATTAAGCAGAGGTGGAGGTTAAACAAAAATCAAAGGAGAAATTTCATTCAAATATTTTTAAAGAAGTAAATTCTTGAGGGAAAAACATTTGCTTTGTTTTCTGTAATCTCATAGTCCTTCTCCTGCTATTCTTTTGTTCTACCTAAGGAGGGGAAAGTTCAGAAACACCTAAAATGGCAACAAATAATTATTTTAATGCTTACTCTTAAAGATGGCACAGGGAGTCACTAAATTGTCATTGAATTACAATGGAGAATTCCAATGACTGTTCTTATCAATAAGTGAATAGCATACTTTCCAAGTAAAAATAATGCTACTAGACAACATGCTTTAATTTATTCTTGACTTGACAGATCAAGTAGGAAGAGTCACAGTTTGGGGGAAGGCCTACAACATAAGTCCTACAAAAAGATGTATTTTAACTTTTTATCATGAGGTTAGTAACTTGCCTTCAGCTGCATATACTCATTTGCTACTCGATCACAATAGGGTCTACATTAGAATCTAAGAATGAACCAATGAAAATTCATTAGCATCGCTTGAGATGGGCAAATATTTGTAGGGTGAGTTAGGAAATGAATGCTAAATGGATTGCTGATTGCTGAATCCTTGATCATTAGGAATTTATTTGAATCAGTTGAGTAAATCAATTAGTCACATAGATACACCCATCTTAAGAGATGAACTATAAGGCTTTATAGGGCTAAATAACCATGGTTCTTCGCCTCTGGTAAGTGGGATTGAACAGCCTAGTGACTTCATTTCATCACAATAATGCAGCAATTCCAAGAATGCTTTAAATATATCCATTAGCATATGAAAAAGTACAATACTGGCATACACATATAACAAGAGTCTCTATCCCTTCTAAGTCTAAGAAGCTTTCAGGGTAGTACAGAGCAATTCTAGAAACTCGCTTGGTACTGAAGGACTGATAGGATAGGATAGGATAGGACAATCTTCAAGAAAACACATCAGCTTTCTAAAAGCACAAAGCTCTCTTTTAGAGGAAATCACACGGCTTTACCCTAAGAGATCACTGCATGAAGTTCTTCCTGTCAATGTTAACTCTGTTTAATCAACAGTCACATTTTGACTGTTACTTTCTACAAGTACGATATAGAAGGAAATGCAAATATGTACTCTAGACATTTTCCACATGACAGTCCATTAGATTTAAGAGATTGCCAATCATTTTTTGATAAATAAATGAGCTAGAAATAATTTCAAATGTATTTTTTTTTCAAGCTTCAAGATAGTTTCAAAAAAAGAAAGAAAAGGAAAAGGTCTTGATTAATCATCACTAAAAGGACAGCATTTCATATCATAATTTAAAATAAATTAAAACAAATAAAGGGATTTTAAAAACCCCACAAACAACCTCAGTTTGCAATACTAAAAAAAAGTTTTAAAATATAGAATAAAATAAGTTGGCTTTGAATATATCAAATGTGTCAATGATGTATACGTACATCTTCATGGTATCTATGAAGAGTCAGGCAAAGTTTAGCTATACTTAAGAAAAACTTTAGGATGGATGGTATAAGAGAGAAGCTTGCAATGGCTTCCCAATCATTGTTTGATTTAGCCACCTTTAGGTTCTTGTATTCAATCTTTAACTCATTTCACTTATAGGCTTTTTTGAAAGCACCTACCTCAGGGCTCCAATAACAAAACAGAAATATTGAAAAGAAAACGAGGGCAAGATATCAAGGTTGTGTATAAAAAGTTATCAATAAAAAAACAAAACAAAACAAAACCATTTTGTCTTTTCAAGAAAAGTCAGTTTAAAGGGGTATATCCTCTCCTAGCATAGAGGAGAATACCCAGTAATATTCTATTGCCTGTTTTTCACTCCAGGTGTGGTAAATCCCTGATAGAACCAAAACAGAAACTATCACAGGATTTAAGAACAGACTCAGAGCAAGTGATCTACATTTCTGAACTGTTGTCTCATTAACTGCCATTGGCATGATAGAGACTTGAGTGCAGTCTACTGCTCTCTGTAGCTTTCTTCTGTTGTATGCTCAGGCTCCTGTTTGGGTTTGCAGTTTTTTGTTTATGAGCCCATTACTGACAATTATACTTCAGTTTGGCACTGCTTAGGAAGGGCTGTGATGGACTTACACTGAAGTGGGAAGTATGGGGCGGTGATGCAAGTAGAGTGGAGGGAGGAGATGAACAGAAAGATATGGAAATAAATTGTTAGTTTATTTCAACAAACTTCAGATTGGGAAATGCAGCCTGAGAGGCTAGGTAAGACTGCTGCTTAAAGTTCCCATAAACTCTTTCAGATAGCTGTATGAAACAAGTATCAAAAACTCTACCCTTCATATTACAGATCACAAAGGAACACAATGATATTTCATTTTTCTCCTTTAAAATGAAGAAAAGACACTTAAAATTTCTTCCTTTAAATTACAAATGCCATGTGGTACATAGGTGTGTGCCTATAAGATATAATCACAAACAAAATGAAGGGCAAAAGACACGTAATTATCTTGATCCTGAAACTGTCCAATTCCACAGTAGAAACTGCAGGTAACAGGTAGCAAAGGTATTTGTTCAGGAAATGGCATCTGGGCTGGGGAACAATTAAAGATTATTTGCAGATTCAGTAAAGGTTATGATGGTGGTTAGGGGCAAGGCAAATGAAAACCTATGTAATTTCAAAGATTGATGGTCTCCCAAAAGAGATGTCTAGAGAGCAGCAGGAACAGAAACCAGCACTTTTTTTTTCTGAGGATTTATATGCTAAAAAAAAAAAAAGTAATTTTTCCAGTTGTGAGGTTGTCATGTATCAGCAGAATATGCTCTGAACTATGTAAATCATGATACAATGGTAATTGTGGCATAATTTATGAACAGCTTTGTATCATGCAGAACTTGCTGATAACAATAGGGATGCTTTCATTTTCAGGTATACAAAAGGGTGTATATCTGACTGTCACTAAACATAGCTGGTCTAATGAGACTCCTGAGGCTGACATCTCCTTTGTTTTCCTCAAGAGAATACAACTGCTGGTCTTCTGGGGTACTAATGTTCACAAGGAAACCCATAGAACCCATCAAATCCATCTTCTCAAGCTCCTTCCTCTGAATATTTGAATTACAGCACTTGATTATTGACTATCATGCATGTCACACAGTTGAGTCATTAAACCGCACAAGAAAATAATCCACCTTGGAAATTAAATCACTTACCTTTGAGCAATTCCAACAGTCTACATCCTAATTTACATCAAAGCTATTTACTCAATATTTTTCAGGAACCAAACCACAAGCACCATTATATTAGAGACTCTTTCTCACCTCTTTCCCAAATTCCTTTTATATGCTTCTGAGTACAGTTACCTCCCACCACTCTATATTAAAGAGAGAATCACTGATAAGGATAATAAAAACAGTAGCATATAGTTTTAGATAATATATTTGGTGGACATGAATTAGGTTCCCCCTTCCTAATTCAGCTTTAGACTAAAATGATTATTAACCTCTATTTCTTAATACAAAAAGTGCAGGTAAGAAGGGAAAGGTGGTTAAAGGATTTTAAACCAACTTCAGATAATCAGTACTTCAATAATTAATGGTATACTGTTTTTATCTACAAAAACTAAAGGGGAAAAAGCTAATAACTTAGTTGTGGGTTGCATTCCTGGGGAGGATACCTGAAGGCTGACTTATCCTCAATGATCTAAACAAAGCAGATATATTTTGACTATTCAGTTCCAAATATCCTAAATATCCTACCTAGGAAATACTTAACTGCTTTTTCTTCAAATTGAGCTTCACTCTGAATGTTCACTGCAGTCTCTCTAGCATCTTCCCAAGGTGGAATTCTAAACAGTAGCTTTGGCTGTTTTAGAGATTCGAGTACAAGAAAAAAGTTGAAAGGTCTATTATCATAAAGAAAGTGGAAAGCACTATAGATAGTAATAGCTGTACAAAATAACACCAATAGTACTATAATAATTACAGACATATTTCTAAAGTTCTGTATATAATGACATATTTTAATAAAAGTTCTCCCTAAACAATTCCTTTTCCAACTATAGTAACAAATTTAAGAGAAATTACTTGAAATTTAAAGCATTTTACTCTTTCAGGATTATAAATAAGGACTAGTTATTGAATTAAAAAATCTCCTCAGTTGCCTTGTTTTCAAAATCATTGATGGAAGTAACTGATCCTAAATTCTAAAGTATATGAAAGGAAGGAAGAAGCAAGCTGAGAGCTTGTTAATGAACTAATAGACACACCCCAGCAGTTTTAGCTGGTAATGAAAGCTACTCTTGGTACTAGCAATTTTACCTGGAGTAAAACAGAACTGATAGCATGAATTTGTGAGTCCCCGAGGGTCTGACAATTCAAAATTATACTTAAATACTTGAAATTTTACCAACAGGAATTTATTTTTTTGTGGGAGAACTCAAAATATTTATTCTTTGACTCATCTTTTAAAACTCAGTCATTCCTGAGATAACCATTAAACTAGTTCATTCTAAGGTGGAGATCAGCAAAGTAGAGGAGCAGGCCAAATCCCACTTGCTGCCTGTTTTTATATGGCCCACAAGCCAATGATGGTTTTTATATATATATATTTTTTTAAGGACTTTAATGCAGCTATAATATGTTAATGACTTTAAAAAATATGACAGTAATAAATTAACAGAGAGAAACAATGAGAAAGAACTAGCTAGGAATTTTTTTTTTTCCTTTTTTTTTTTTTATTAATTAAAAAAAGAATTAACAAAACAATTAGAAATCATTCCAATCTACATGTACAATCAGTAATTCTTAATAACATCACATAGTTGCATATTCATCATTTCTTAGTACATTTGCATCAATTTAGAAAAAGAAATAAAAAGACAACAGAATAAGAATTAAAACAATAATAGAAAGAAAAAAAAAAACAAAAAAAACAAAAACAAAAAACCTATACCTCACATGCAGCTTCATTCAGTGTTTTAACATAATTGCATTACAATTGGGTAGTATTGTGCTGTCCATTTCTTAGTTTTTATATCCAGTCCCGTTGTACAGTCTGTATCCCTTCATCTCCAATTATCCCTTCTCTTTTTTTTTTTTTTTAATTAACGGAAAAAAAGAAATTAACCCAACATTTAGAGATCATACCATTCTACACATGCAATCATTAATTCTTAACATCATCACATAGATGCATGATCATCATTTCTTAGTACATTTGCATTGGTTTAGAAGAACTAGCAACATAACCGAAAAAGATATAGAATGTTAATATAGAGAAAAAAATAAAAGTAATAATAGTAAAATCAAAACAAAACAAAACAAAACAAAACAAAAACCTATAGCTCAGATGCAGCTTCATTCAGTGTTTTAACATGATTACTTTACAATTAGGTATTATTGTGCTGTCCATTTTTGAGTTTTTGTATCTAGTCCTGTTGCACAGTCTGTATCCCTTCAGCTTCAATTACCCATTGTCTTACCCTGTTTCTAACTCCTGCTGAACTCTGTTACCAATGACATATTTCAAGTTTATTCTCGAATGTCCGTTCACATCAGTGGGACCATACAGTATTTGTCCTTTAGTTTTTGGCTGGATTCACTCAGCATAATATTCTCTAGGTCCATCCATGTTATTACATGGTTCATAAGTTTATCTTGTCTTAAAGCTGCATAATATTCCATCGTATGTATATACCACAGTTTGTTTAGCCACTCTTCTGTTGATGGAGATTTTGGCTGTTTCCATCTCTTTGCAATTGTAAATAACGCTGCTATAAACATTGGTGTGCAAATGTCCGTTTGTGTCTTTGCCCTTAAGTCCTTTGAGTAGATACCTAGCAATGGTATTGCTGGGTCGTATGGCAATTCTATATTCAGCTTTTTGAGGAACCGCCAAACTGCCTTCCACAGTGGTTGCACCCTTTGACATTCCCACCAACAGTGGATAAGTGTGCCTCTTTCTCCGCATCCTCTCCAGCACTTGTCATTTTCTGTTTTGTTGATAATGGCCATTCTGGTGGGTGTGAGATGATATCTCATTGTGGTTTTGATTTGCATTTCTCTAATGGCCAGGGACATTGAGCATCTCTTCATGTGCCTCTTGGCCATCCGTATTTCCTCTTCTGAGAGGTGTCTGTTCAAGTCTTTTTCCCATTTTGTAATTGGGTTGGCTGTCTTTTTGTTGTTGAGATGAACAATCTCTTTATAAATTCTGGATACTAGACCTTTATCTGATATATCATTTCCAAATATTGTCTCCCATTGTGAAGGCTGTCTTTCTACTTTCTTGATGAAGTTCTTTGATGCACAAAAGTGTTTAATTTTGAGGAGTTCCCATTTATTTATTTCCTTCTTCAGTGCTCTTGTTTTAGGTTTAAGGTCCATAAAACCGCCTCCAGTTGTAAGATCCATAAGATATCTCCCAACATTTTCCTCTAACTGTTTTATGGTCTTAGACCTAATGTTTAGATCTTTGATCCATTTTGAGTTAACTTTTGTATAGGGTGTGAGAGATGGGTCTTCTTTCATTCTTTTGCATATGGATATCCAGTTCTCTAGGCACCATTTATTGAAGAGACTGCTCTGTCCCAGGTGAGTTGGCTTGACTGCCTTATCAAAGATCAAATGTCCATAGATGAGAGGGTCTATATCTGAGCACTCTATTCGATTCCATTGGTCGATATATCTATCTTTATGCCAATACCATGCTGTTTTGACCACTGTGGCTTCATAATATGCCTTAAAGTCAGGCAGCGCGAGACCTCCAGCTTCGTTTTTTTTCCTCAAGATGTTTTTAGCAATTCGGGGCACCCTGCCCTTCCAGATAAATTTGCTTATTGGTTTTTCTATTTCTGAAAAATAAGTTGTTGGGATTTTGATTGGTATTGCATTGAATCTGTAAATCAATTTAGGTAGGATTGACATCTTAACTATATTTAGTCTTCCAATCCATGAACATGGTATGCCCTTCCATCTATTTAGGTCTTCTGTGATTTCTTTTAGCAGTTTTTTGTAGTTTTCTTTATATAGGTTTTTCGTCTCTTTAGTTAAATTTATTCCTAGGTATTTTATTCTTTTAGTTGCAATTGTAAATGGGATTCGTTTCTTGATTTCCCCCTCAGCTTGTTCCTTACTAGTGTATAGAAATGCTACAGATTTTTGAATGTTGATCTTGTAACCTGCTACTTTGCTGTACTCATTTATTAGCTCTAGTAGTTTTGTTGTGGATTTTTCCGGGTTTTCGACGTATAGTATCATATCGTCTGCAAACAGTGATAGTTTTACTTCTTCCTTTCCAATTTTGATGCCTTGTATTTCTTTTTCTTGTCTAATTGCTCTGGCTAGAACCTCCAACACAATGTTGAATAATAGTGGTGATAGTGGACATCCTTGTCTTGTTCCTGATCTTAGGGGGAAAGTTTTCAATTTTTCCCCATTGAGGATGATATTAGCTGTGGGTTTTTCATATATTCCCTCTATCATTTTAAGGAAGTTCCCTTGTATTCCTATCTTTTGAAGTGTTTTCAACAGGAAAGGATGTTGAATCTTGTCGAATGCCTTCTCTGCATCAATTGAGATGATCATGTGATTTTTCTGCTTTGATTTGTTGATATGGTGTATTACATTAATTGATTTTCTTATGTTGAACCATCCTTGCATACCTGGGATGAATCCTACTTGGTCATGATGTATAATTCTTTTAATGTGTTGTTGGATACGATTTGCTAGAATTTTATTGAGGATTTTTGCATCTGTATTCATTAGAGAGATTGGTCTGTAGTTTTCTTTTTTTGTAATATCTTTGCCTGGTTTTGGTATGAGGGTGATGTTGGCTTCATAGAATGAATTAGGTAGTTTTCCCTCCACTTCAATTTTTTTGAAGAGTTTGAAGAGAATTGGTACTAATTCTTTCTGGAACGTTTGGTAGAATTCACATGTGAAGCCATCTGGTCCTGGACTTTTCTTTTTAGGAAGCTTTTGAATGACTAATTCAATTTCTTTACTTGTGATTGGTTTGTTGAGGTCATCTATGTCTTCTTGAGTCAAAGTTGGTTGTTCACGTCTTTCCAGGAACCCGTCCATTTCCTCTAAATTGTTGTATTTATTAGCGTAAAGTTGTTCATAGTATCCTGTTATTACCTCCTTTATTTCTGTGAGGTCAGTAGTTATGTCTCCTCTTCCATTTCTGATCTTATTTATTTGCATCCTCTCTCTTCTTCTTTTTGTCAATCTTGCTAAGGGCCCATCAATCTTATTGATTTTCTCATAGAACCAACTTCTGGCCTTATTGATTTTCTCTATTGTTTTCATGTTTTCAATTTCATTTATTTGTGCTCTAATCTTTGTTATTTCTTTCCTTTTGCTTGCTTTGGGGTTAGCTTGCTGTTCTTTCTCCAGTTCTTCCAAATGGATAGTTAATTCCTGAATTTTTGCCTTTTCTTCTTTTCTGATATAGGCATTTAGAGCAATAAATTTCCCTCTTAGCACTGCCTTTGCTGCGTCCCATAAGTTTTGATATGTTGTGTTTTCATTTTCATTCGCCTCGAGGTATTTGCTAATTTCTCTTGCAATTTCTTCTTTGACCCAGTCGTTGTTTAGGAGTGTGTTGTTGAGCCTCCACGTATTTGTGAATTTTCTGGCACTCTGCCTATTATTGATTTCCAACATCATTCCTTTATGGTCCGAGAAAGTGTTGTGTAAGATTTCAATCTTTTTAAATTTGTTAAGACTTGCTTTGTGACCCAGCATATGGTCTATCTTTGAGAATGATCCATGAGCACTTGAGAAAAAGGTGTATCCTGCTGTTGTGGGATGTAATGTCCTATAAATGTCTATTAAGTCTAGTTCATTTATAGTAATATTCAGATTCTCTATTTCTTTGTTGATCCTCTGTCTAGATGTTCTGTCCCTTGATGAGAGTGGTGAGTTGAAGTCTCCAACTATTATGGTATATGAGTCTATTTCCCTTTTCAGTGTTTGCAGTATATTCCTCACGTATTTTGGGGCATTCTGATTCGGTGCGTAAATATTTATGATTGTTATGTCTTCTTGTTTAATTGTTCCTTTTATTAGTATATAGTGTCCTTCTTTGTCTCTTTTAACTGTTTTGCATTTGAAGTCTAATTTGTTGGATATTAGTATAGCCACTCCTGCTCTTTTCTGGTTGTTATTTGCATGAAATATCTTTTCCCAACCTTTCACTTTCAACCTATGTTTGTCTTTGGGTCTAAGATGTGTTTCCTGTAGACAGCATATCGAAGGATCCTGTTTTTTAATCCATTCTGCCAATCTATGTCTTTTGATTGGGGAATTCAGTCCATTGACATTTAGTGTTATTACTGTTTGGATAATATTTTCCTCTGCCATTTTGCCTTTTGTATTATATATATCATATCTGACTTTCCTTCTTTCTACACTCTTTTCCATATCTCTCTCTTCTGTCTTTTTGTATCTGACTCTAGTGCTCCCTTTAGTATTTCTTGCAGAGCTGGTCTCTTGGTCACAAATTCTTTCAGTGACTTTTTGTCTGAGAATGTTTTAATTTCTCCCTCATTTTTGAAGGATAATTTTGCTGGATATAGGAGTCTTGGTTGGCAGTTTTTCTCTTTTAGTAATTTAAATATATCATCCCACTCTCTTCTAGCCTCCATGGTTTCTGCTGAGAAATCTACACATAGTCTTATTGGGTTTCCCTTGTATGTGATGGATTGTTTTTCTCTTGCTGCTTTCAAGATCCTCTCTTTCTCTTTGACCTCTGACATTCTAACTAGTAAGTGTCTTGGAGAACGCCTATTTGGGTCTAATCTCTTTGGGGTGCGCTGCACTTCTTGGATCTGTAATTTTAGGTCTTTCATAAGAGTTGGGAAATTTTCAGTGATAATTTCTTCCATTAGTTTTTCTCCTCCTTTTCCCTTCTCTTCTCCTTCTGGGACACCCACAACACGTATATTTGTGCGGTTCATATTGTCCTTGAGTTCCCTGATACCCTGTTCAAATTTTTCCATTCTTTTCCCTATAGTTTCTGTTTCTTTTTGGAATTCAGATGTTCCATCCTCCAAATCACTAATTCTATCTTCTGTCTCTTTAAATCTATCATTGTAGCTATCCATTATTTTTTCTATGTTTGCTACTTTATCCTTCACTTCCATAAGTTCTGCGATTTGTTTTTTCAGTTTTTCTATTTCTTCTTTATGTTCAGCCCATGTCCTCTTCATGTCCTCCCTCAATTTATCGATTTCATTTTTGAAGAGGTTTTCCATTTCTGTTCGTATATTCAGCATTAGTTGTCTCAGCTCTTGTGTCTCATTTGAGCTATTGGTTTGTTCCTTTGACTGAGCCATATTCTCAATCTTTTGAGCGTGGACAGTTATCTTCTGCTGCTGGCGTCTGGGTATTTATTCAGATTTCTCTTGGTGTTGGACCCAGCAAGGTTGTAATATTTTTCTGTGAAATCTCTGGGTTCTGTTTTTCTTATCCTGCCCAGCAGGTGGCGCCCGTGGCACACGTCTGTCTGCGGGTCCCACCAGTAAAAGGTGCTGTGGGACCTTAAACTTTGGAAAACTCTCGCCGTCCTGGGGGTTCGCTAGCCGAAGCAGCTTGAGCCGGCCCGGGGTCCGAACGCAGGGAGGGTGTCCGAACGCAGGGAGGGTTGCTGGTCGCCGCAGCCAGGGAAAGAGCCCGTCCGAATTTCCTAGTCGGCCCTGGGCAACACGCGTGGCGGGAGGGCGCCAGCGGCAGCGGCCCGCCCGAGAGAGTGCACGTTCCCCGGGAGTCACGGGGTCACCGTTCTCCGCGGCCTGGGGGTTTCCGATCCAATTCTCTCAGTTGGTCCGGGGGCCGCGCGTGGTGTGGGCGCCAGTCGCCTTGGTTTCAGGGGACCACCTCTCCAATTCTCCCAGCCGGCCCGGGAAGGGGGAAGGGAGTAACTCCGGCCGCTTGCCACCCCGCCCGGCAAGGCCCGCGCGCCTCGGCGATCTCACCCGAGCTGCCTCTCTCAGCCAGCCAGCCGTTCCAGGATGGGGTACGCTGTCCCCTTTATCTCTGTTGTGGCCCTGGGCGCCTTCTGCATCGTTTCTACTCCCCCAGTAGGTGTCCTGGAGAAGAAACTAAGATCCGCGCGTCTTACTAAGCCGCCATCTTCCAGGAAGTCCTTTATATATTTTAATTGGTTGAAAATATCAAAGCAAGAATAATATTTTATGACATGTAAAACTCATATGAAATTCAAATTTCAGCACCATAATAAATAAAGTTTAATTGGAAGACAGTTCTGCTTTTTGTTTCTATATTGTGCATGACTGCTTTTGTTGTTCTAATAGCAGAGTTGATTAGTTGCAAGAGAGCACGTGGCATGACCTGCAAAGCCAAAGATATTTAGATGCTGACCCTTTACAGGAAGTTTGGCAACCCCTGTCCTGAGGTGTTGGTTTCCTATTAGAATTACTTCCTGCCTCATAGAGGTGATCCTGCAGCAAACCCTGTAGATTTCTAGAAGGAGGGGATAAGGTAAAACACACACACTGCCCAAAGACCTAGAAAAAGAATAGGAACTAAACAGGTTTACCCAAGGTTAAAACAAAATTTAAGAGTTGTATGTATACTAGTACATGTATCCAGAATGTAAAGTATCCCTCAGGCTGTATAAGTATCTTCCTTTTTTCCTTATCTTGATTGTTCCTTCTTTCCTTCTGGTATCTTTCCTTGCTTCCTTGCTCCTCCATTCCTCTCTCCCTTCCATTAACTTATTCATTTAATTAATTCATCCATTCATTTGCTCATGTTTATTCAGCCAGACACTATGTTGGACACTGGGGACACAACTATCAACAAGGAAGATAAAATCTCTCTGCCTTTGTGGAGCTCACATTCCAGAGGAGAAAATAAAAAAAAGTCCAGGTATTGTGATTGGGGGTGGTAGAGGTTTACTTTAGATAGGTTGGTCAAGTTAAGTCCCCAAAGGCAGAGGACATTTGAGCTGAAACTGGAAGAAAGGATGAAAATGAGGCAGACATTGAAAGACTTAAGGAAAAAGTACTACAGAGAGGAAGAGTAAAGGCCCTGGGATTACAACGAGTTTCCTTCAATTCAGGAGCAAAAGGGTCAATGGTATGGCTGCTAATGAAAACAACCCTTCAATTTACCAGTATCATAAAAATTAACATCATTTAGTGAAAGGTTATTAAGCACCAAAATCTGTTTTGGATACTTTCCACATATGTTGTCATAAAATGCTCACAAAAATTCCTAATTGGAAGGATATTATTAATTTTATTCATTTAATGTCAGTGAAACAGACTCAAAGACATTAAATGTGTTGAAGTCCACATCATGATTAAAGGGGTGAGACTTGATCTAGAATTCAGGTCTGCCTGACTCAAAGGAGTCTACACTCACTCTCAAAAATAAATTAAAGTTAACTTTAAAACATTTATATATCTATCTATCTATCTATCTATCTATCTATCTATCTATCTATCTATCTATCTATATATATATATATATATATATATATTCTGTTTCCAGCTCTACAAACGGAGCTAGTGGAAACATATGCTGACCATATAGTTTTTGAGAAAATGGGCAATAATTGCTTTTTCATTACAATCAGGGCTTTTTTGTGCATGTGTGTGTTTGTGTGTGTGTGGTGGACAATGGGAAGGATGTGCTGGAAAACTTTTCTGGAGTCTCTTTCTCAAAATTACACATGCCAAAATAACATTCCAGAACATCACTTTTAACAGATGAAATACAGTCCAATAAAATTTAATGTTCAAATAAAAAATGTTATTTGTACACATTATGTATATATTTCACTATATAATAAAAGGTATTGTACTTTTGCCATATGCTTTTCTTAGTAGTTGCAACTCCTTCCTACTTTTGGGTTCTAAGTCAGGTCAGCTGAAGCACATACAGTCAATATCACTGGAGAAATATCAGGAGAAAGGCTACAGAAAAAGCAAAAATCTACACTTAATTAGCTTGTGATATTGCTTAGCTAAATGCCCCTTCTATTTTTCTCGTCCCTCCTGTTCTTCTGAATCTGGACTATAGAGGTTTGGGTTCATCCTTGAGCCCATAAATTGGCCTTTACTTCCCCCACACCTCCTCCCATTTCATCCCTGACAAATTTATTAGTTCTTTACTAACAGTGAAATGAGAACTAGAGACTTCAACTACCACCAGAATATAGTAAAGATATGGAGTCACTTGTGGGCAATACTTTTCTAGTTTTTTTTCTAAGCAATTATAGAAATACTGTTAAGAAACTAACAGGCATTAAATGTTATTTATTAACATGCTAATAAGTCTTCACATTTTTAAAACTAAAGATTAAACTTCCAACAAATTAAATTTAGAACACTGAGTTCTAAAGACATGTTCTTCAGAATCAATTTTTTAAAACAAAATAATCACTGATTATGATAAAAAGACAAAAATATAAGAGTAGCTGCTGATTAGCCATTTTTGCAGTTGAGTTTTATCACTTTTTACACGATTTAAACAGTATGGGAAGGTTTTCAGTGTTGCCTTTAATTTTGCCAGAATATTTTGAACTTGGTTTAAAACTGAAATTGAAGAACTCCAAAGAGAGCTTTAATAATGACTTTCTTCCACTTGTTTATTTAAAACCTGATGAATAAGCAAAAGAAAAGGTGCAGAATGGAAAAAGAAAAATGATCCCTTCTTCTTCTTAGAAGTATGCAATATTTCTGGATTGTGCACAATTTTACACCACCTAGGAATTAAAATCTTCCTCACATACATGCCAGTAGCCAAATATAAGTTTTCACTGTCTCAGTTGCCATGTGAATGCAAACTTAGTCTATGGGTTCATAAGTTGTATTAAAATTATAGAGAACCAAAAAGAAGTTTCACTAATATTAAGTTCCCAGTAATGCCTGACTTATTTAATGGTTTCTCTACAATTTATCTAGGTTTTTAGAGTTTTTTTTCTTTTTTGAATTGGTAGGGGTCAGCTTAATATGTTTGCTAATGACTGAATTCACCATTCTCCTAGACAAAAATGGAAGAACCGTAATTAAAAAATAAAAATTCCAGGAAGCAAAACAAAGTGTGGGATTTCTGTTCTCCATAAGTTTGTGAGATATTTACGTATGGTGGTATAGAAGCCAGGCTGATTCAAATTCAAGTACTAGTCCTATCACTTACTGGCTGAACAGACTATAAGCTTTAACTTCTTTATCTTAAAATTAGAATCAGATTAGTTCTACATTTAGGAATCCCACAGGCTGTAATGAATAAATAACATTATATATTTAGAAGTCTTAACACAGTGTGTGATACAAGGAATTTCTTGGTCATTCTGAATTCTTAATAACAATTGCTTGTAATTAATGTTATTTATAACAAGCCAAAGGATGATTTTTCCTTCTTTGATTCACAGACTGCCACCTTTTGGAGCTGGTTTAGCACAATCTTGACAGGGGCTAACAAGTACTAAATAAGTATTTGTTAATAGACTGGAAGATAATCCTAGTGAATTTTCAAGATAACAGGCTGGGGAAATCCTCAGCAGTGTTTCTTTATATTCTGGAAAATCAGCACAAGATTAGGAAGGGAAATACTCCTAGAAGTGAAAGCCACAGTTTCTTTCAATGATGTCGATGTCCTATTAGTACTTACAACCTTAGAGATTTGCTTTATGAACCACTGGAAATTTGTTTCAGCTGGAAATGTATTATTGCTGAGCATCTGTTTCCAAATCTATTGTACACTGTAGTCATTACTGAGAACAATGTTTTTCACAACTATCTTCATTACCAGGGGATGGAGGAGAAAATAGAGAAACGTGGTTATTTGCCTAAAGTTTGAGGCATATGTAGGGATGAGATTTGAGTAAAATAAGCAGATATTTATTTTAGAGAAGTCTTGAAGTGATCATGTAAATTCTGGAACCCAAATGAAATTTCCTCAAATTCTAAGGTGACAGCTGACTATGGAGACAGGGTAAAAATTCCCAGATAATGTCATGACTGTGAAACATCATAATGTGCTGAGATGGTTCTTCATTTTTCACAAGAAAACTAAGCCACTATTTATTTCAGACAGAATATTCATGAAACCCCAAGCTTGGACTTTGACAGCAGCATCAAGGGATGTTTTCTGGAAGAAAACATGAAGTCATGAAGTCACTTTTCATGAAGTCACTGCCAAAGGGATGGTATATGAACATACACAAAATAATCTTCCCCCTAGTTATGGGAACAATCTCCAAAATCTGTAAAACAACCGGGCTCATTTTCACTATCAAGTGTTTTATTTAACTTTCTGCTACATGGTAAAATTTGGGCTTTTGAGAGCTTACACTGGAAAGAGAGTGCATTTTTTAAAATTCTTCCAAACAATAAATGGCATGCTTCTTTTTTTTTCTTTTTTGAGACTTCACAGTACTCAAGATGACTATTGAATCCTAAAGATTACTTGTATTTTCATCCTGCTGGATAAACAGAACAAGTCATATTTTTATATTTATTTTATTCTCAAGAGAAAATGACCTTGTATGGTGAGTGAATAAAACTGTTTTGGAAAAAAAAAGAAAAAGAAAATGACCTAGTTAATCAACTTCCATACTTTCAGATACAATACTACAAATCAAGGTATTCTATTTTCAAGTTTTATTCTGTCATAAATTTGGAATTAAAATTAAGTTGCAAATTTCAGGTAAAGCAGGGTGATAAAATTTAATGATCACTAAAATTTCAAGTGAAATCTATTTTACTATACTTGATTCCTTGCTCTCCTGAGTCCTCTTGATGTAGTAAATTGAATGTGCAAATCTAATTGGCTGAGACCCTGCTTGACTCTAATACAGACTGCTAATGTTTTATTGCTATTGAGACCTCATACCAAATTTAAGGCTTGGAAGCCTCTTCACCTTTTGTGAAAACAGAGATTTTAATGAGCCATTAAGTTCCCTAGCCCAGAAGTGGCAAAATGTTGGCCAACCCCCCATGTTGACTAATCATCCATGTTGTTTTGTTTATGCTATTGTTTAGAAGTTTAGAACTTTAAAAAAAAAATTCATATCTATTAAGTACCACAAGAAGAAATGGAGATACATAGTGATTTGCCTAAGGCCTAAGAAATGCAACTTGGGAAGAATAAGTAGATATGCATTACATTTTGACTTCTAGAATTATAGAAGTTCCATTATATATCCCATGAGAAATCTTATAGATGAACAGGATACTACATTACTTTCTAGTTCAATAAAGCCTTAAATAGTCCCTCCAAATTTATCAATTTATTCAAATTGGGAGCTTAATATTGCCCAAGCAAGTTAAAATTTCTGGGGAAATTTAAGAATTGCTTCTAATAATCTTTCAATTCTTTTGGAGATCCTGTTTTAGGGTCAAACTTCCCAGTTTACTCTCATTCCTCTTTCTAAAGTAACTCAGGGCCTCTTAGCTGGCCTACCCTGCCTTTCTAATCCATAATCTCTCTAAGATCCCCCCCAAAAAGAACTTAAAAAATACAGGGTATAGGCATTCTACATTCTGGCAGAAATGATTGGCAACAAAACCATAGAAATAATACAGTAGGTATTAATCCTTCAGTGCCTACGAGTCACGTAACTATCCCTCATGGGGAAACAGCTTTTGATTCTCTGGAGTAATTAATCCCCATTTCACCAGAAAACTGCAAAGGAATGCCCTGGAGTAATTGGCTTGAAAGATACTTCTAATTCTTTTCATGTCCCACCCCCACCACTCCTCTTTTCTTCCAGACCTGTAACTAGACTAAAGTTCTAACAGGTCCCAAAAGGTGAGGTGCAATGTGTCACCCATGAGCTGGATTATACTCTAAAAGAACTACACGAGTTTTACAATTTATATTGACAGTAATCAGAGGAATATTTGTTGGAATGGATATTAAGGTTGTGAGATAATAGTGGAAGGAATATAAAGCTGGATCAGGCTGTATGGGACACCAGGTTACACTGAGACCTGAGTTGTCTGTCACAAGATGGGTGTTGTCTGATCCATCAACCCATAAAATAGGGTGTGCACCACAGCACTCATCATAAAATGGAAATGGTATATATGAGATAGGGCCAGAGCAGGTTCTGAAAGCATAGGTAAGTTACATGAGGAAGTAGCTCAAATGCCCATGTTCCCTACTTCTGCCACATTACCTTCTCTTTCCCAGCCTATGGCTAAGGCCTCTTGGGGAGATCCTTAGAGTAAACTGATTGAGGAAGAGAAAACTTCGGCCTGGTTTACAGATGGTTCTGCATGATATACAGGTGACACCCGAAATTGGACAGCTGCAAAACTGCAGCCCCTTACCAGGATGTCCCTGAAGGACAGTGGTGAGGGCAAATCCTCTCACTGGGTAGAACTTCAAGCAGTGCATATTGTTGTTCATTTTGCTTGGAAGGAGAACTTGGAAGGAGGTACATTCATATACTGACTCATGGGCAGTTGCTAATGGTTTTGCTGGATGGTCAGGGGCTTGGAAGGAGCATGATTGGAAAATTGGTGTCAAAGAGGTCTGGGGAAGAGGTATGTGGATAGACCTTTCAGAGTGGGCAAAAAACTTGAAGATATTTATATACCATGTGAATGTGCACCAGAGGAAGCAGAGGAAGATTTTAATAAGCAAGTGAATAAGATAACTTGTTCTGTGGACATCAGTCAGCCTCTTTCTCCAGCAACTCCTGTCATTGCCCAATGGGCTCATGAACAAAGTGGTCATGGTGGTAGGGATGGAGGATATGCATGGGCTCAGCAACATGGACTCACCAAGGCTGACTTGGCTACAGCAACTACTGAGTGCCCAATCTTTTAGCAATAAAGACCCACATTCAGCCCCCAGTATGCCTCCATTCCTCAAGGTGATCAGCCTGCTACTTGGTGGCAGATTGATTATATTGGACCATTTCCATCACGGAAAGGGCAGTAATTTGTTCTAACTGGAATAGACACATATTCTAGACATGGGTTTGCCTTCCCTGCATTCAATGCTTCAGCCAAAACTACCATCTGTGGACTTATGGATTTTCTTATCCACCATCATGGTATTCCACACAGCATTGCTTCCGATCAAGGAACCCACTTCCCAGCAAATGAAGTGCAGGAATTGGCACATGCTCATGGAATTCTCTGTTCTTACCCTGTTCCCCATCATCCAGAGGCAGCTAGGTTGATAGAACAGTGGAATGGTCTTTTGAAAACCCAATTATGGTCCAATTACATGGCAATACCTTGCAGGGCTGGGCAATATTCTCCAGGAGGCTGGGTATGCTCTGAATTAGTATCCAATCTATGGTGCTGTTTCTCCCATAGCCAGGATTCACAGGTCCAGGAATCAAGGGGTGGAAATGGGAGTGGCACCACTCGCTATTATCCCTAATGATTCACTAGGAAAATTTTGCTTCCTGTCTCTTGTATCCTTGAGCTCTGCCAGTCTATAGGTTTAGTTCCAGAAGAAGGAGTGCTTCCACCTGGAGAAACAACAATGATTCCATTGAACTGGAATCGAAGATTGCCACCTGATCACTTTAGGCTACTCATGCTTCTGGATCAACAGGCAAAGAAGGGGATTACTTTACAGGCTGGGGTGACTGACCCTGACATTCAAGGGGAAATAGGAAAGCAACTACACAATGGAGGTAAAGAAGAATTTTCCTGGAATACAGGAAATCCTGTAGAGCATCTCTTAGTACTATCATGCCCTGTGATTAAAGTCAATGGAAAATTGCAACAATCCAATCCAGGCAGGATCACCAATGGCTCAGAAACTTCAGAAATGAAAGTTTGGGTTACCTTACCAAGCCCAAGCAAAGAACCACTGCCAACTGAGGTACATGCTGAGGGTAAAGGGAACATGGAATGGTCTAGTAAAAGCAGGCAGTGATAAATATGAACTATGACCATGCGATCAGTTACAGAATTGAGGATTATAATGGTATGAATATTTCTCCCTTGCTTTGTAATTAGTATCTATGTAGTCATACAAAAAGCAAATATCTTTGTTTTCCTCTGTATTATATGACATAAATTGTATTGTTCATGTTACAATATCTAATTTGTAGGATATCATGTTTAATAGTGAATGTTACTCAAGGACTTGCAGCATATTCTGGAAAGATTTAAAAGATTTAATGCATTTCTGGTTGTATGCAGGAAACCAGATTATTGGGTGAGGAAAAAAATGTGTCTGTTATTGTTTTCTATTTAGAAGTTAAGTATGGTTTAGGTGATATGTATAGCTGCCAAGTTGACAAGGGGTAGGCAGTAATGGTCAGGTTCATGTGTCAAATTGGCCAGGTTATGGTGCCCAGTTGTCTGGTTAAGCAAGCACTGCCCTATCTGTTGCTGTGAGGACATTTCATGGACTTAAATTATGAGTACATTTGTTGCATTCATGACTCATTACACCTGCAGTCAGCTAAGGCCAATATCTTCAGCAATAAGTGATGCTTAAGCTAATCAACCAAAGGCTTTTAAGGAGAATTCAGAACAGAGAATCTCTCTTTGCACTATAGCCAGCCAACTTCTCCTGGGAGTTCATTGAGGACCTTCATTGGAGCTGTCAGCTCATGGCATGCCTGACAGATTTTGGACTCTTATGTCCCCAAGGTTGCATGAGACATTTTTATAAATCTCATATTATAAATGAAAAAAAAAACAAAAAAACCCAAAAAACCTGACTCTCCACCCTCAAAAATTTCTTAAGAAAATAAAAATAAATCCATTCAAATGGAAGGTTCAAGAATATTTTCAAAACTCAATTGGGATGGATGGTGGAGTCAGATGGAAGCATAGGGAGATGAGGAATTTAGTTTGTCCTTTAGGGCAGCTAGTAAATAGGAACAGTCTGGAACAATGTTTAAGGAGAATTTCATGACCAGACACACATCATACACCAGTATGGATCAGGTTGAAGGGCCGAGATCACAGCACAGAACTGTATGTAAAGTCTCCCAAACTGTGGAGGCTGGCCTCCCTCCCCAATAGCATGGCAGGATGTTTTGGAGTCATGTCCCTGTGGGAAAAAGAAGTCTCTATTAGGAGCAAAGGAAGGAAAGCTCAAGAAGTTCCAATTGCAGATTTGATTAACAAATTAGGACTGCTGAATACAAGTTCCAAGCACAGATTAATCCAGAGCAAGCACCAAAAGAACCCAAAGGTCTTTCCCCACAGAAAGGAGGTGGAGCAGACAAAAACAAAGCAAAACAGAGCTTTTGGAGTAGGTTGAGCTCAGAATATGGGAAAAGGGCTGTGTGCTAAGAAAAGGGATACATAGAGAAGGGTACTGGCACTAGGTGGGCAAACCCAGGGGGCTGGAGATAGGCTCTGAAAATGATTTTTTCTTTTCTTCCTTTCTTTTAAACTTTTAAAACAGCCCATTAAAGAAAACCACAGGCATTTTCCATTGGCATTGCTGCCCAGGCAAGAGCAGATTCAAGGTATGTTTGAGAGACAAAGTAACTAGTCAGGGGAAGGGGATAATTACCTAAAAGGCATATCCTCACCAAGAAAAGGGGAGGAGTTAGGGCGCAGCATAAGTGGCCAATCTTATTCAGACCCCAGGGTCTGGAAAACAGAAACAGCTTAAGCCAGTCTTCTGCCTCAACCACTGTCTCAACTATGCCCCTGGCAGGGAAAAGGTCTGCTGAGAATTAAAGACTCCTTACTACTTTATACCAGTGAGGACCTGCAGGATGGCCAAGAACCACCTGCTGGGTAGGAAAGGAAAAATACAGAGTCTAGAAGCCTCACAGAAAAGTGTGACAAATTGCTGGGTTTCATTCTCAGGGAAACTTGATACTGATTACAACCTTCTCCTGAGACCTGGGCCTGTCTTATATGAGAAAATCTGATTGGAGTTGATCATATCTGGAGAGATCATCCTCAAAAAAATCCTCAAAAAAATTCCTTACAGGTAGGATAAGAACAAAAAAAAAAACAAAACCTGAAAAATTCTGATCTTCCAGAAGTTTCAGCATAACAGAAGTTATGCTAAAGGTCGAGAACAAGTTGAATTGAGTGCCAAAGAACAGACAGAAAACAAAGCCAACTAACAAGAAAACCCCAGGTAAAAGAGTGAAAACGACCTCCAGAATAAACTAATCAAGAAAATCAAATGCCTAAACATCAGCAAAAAAAAAAAAAAAATTATAAGTCATACTAGGAAAAATGAAGATATGGCCCAAAGGAAAAAACTAACACCTGAAACAAGGTACAGGAGTTGAAACAATTTAAATTGTTAAAAAAAAGAATGCTAAGTCAAATCAATGAGTTGAGGAAAGATATGGCAAAAGAGATGAAGGCTATAAAGGCAACACTGGGTGACTACGAAGAAGAACTCAAAAGCTTTAAAAAACAAATGGAAGAACTTATAGGAATGAAATGCACAATAAAAGAGGTGAAAAACACAATGGAGACATACAAGAGCAGATTTAAAGAGGCAGAAGAAAAAATTAGTGAACTAGAGGACAGGTAATCTTAAATCCTACCCACAAAAGAACAGATAGGGAGAAAAATCGATAAATACAAGCAGTGTCTCAGGGAAGTGAATGACAACATGAAGTACATGACTATATGTATAATGGATGTCCCAGAAGGAGAAAAGAAGGGAAAAGGGGCAGAAAGAATAATGGAGGAACTAATCACTGATAATTTCCCAAATCTCATGAGAGATATAAAGTTACAGATCCTAGATGCACAGTGTGCCCCAAACAGAGTAATGAACAGACATACTCCAAGACACTCACTAATCAGACTGTCAAATGTCAAAGATAAAGACATAATTCTGGAAGCAGCAAGAGAAAAGAAATCCATCACATATAAGGGAGGCTTGATAACCCCATGTGGAAACCTCTCAGCAGAAACCAAGGAGGCAAGAAGGCAGTGATATGATATACTTATGATACTGAAAGAAAAAAAAAACTACCAACCAAGAATTCTATATCTAGCAAAACTGTCCTTCAAAAATTAGAGGGAGTTTAAAATATTTTCAGAAAACCAGACACTGAGAGAGTTTGTGAACAAGAGACCTGCTCTACAAGAAATACTGAAGGGAGTATTATAGGCAGATAGGAAAAGACAGAAGAGAGAGGTCTGGAAAAGAGTGTAGGAATGAAGGCTATCAATAAGAGTAAAAAGAGAGAAAAAATGATAAAACATAAAATTAAAAAAAAATGGAAGGAGAAACTACTGTTTTTACAGTAATAATATTAAATGTTAATAGGATTAAATTCCCCAATAAAAAGACATAGACTGGCAGAATGGATTACAAAACAGGATCCATATTCATGCTGCCTACAAGAGACTCACTTTGACCCAAGGACAAAAATAGGTTGAGAATGAAAGGTTGGATAAAGATATTTCACATGAACAGAAACCAGAAAAGAGCTGAGGTAGCTCTACTAATATCGGACAAATTAGACGTCATATGTAAAACAATTAAAAGAGACAAAGAAGGACACATATCTAAAAGGGATACTGTATAACTTAGTAAAACCTAGAAAGGACAATGATGGTGATTAAATGTACAAATATAAACAACTTTTTACATGCGGGAGAACAAATGAATGACACATTCAAAGGTGTTGAAAATGGGAGGTATATGTGAAAAATACCATCAAGGCAAACTAGGGTCTGTGGTTAACAGTAACATTGTACTATTCTTCCATTAATTGTAACAAAGGCAATACACTAAAGCTAATTGTCAATAAGGGGGATAGAAGGGAGGAGTATGGAATTCTTGTTGTTGTTTCTCTTTTTTGATTTTCTTGATTCTTTATTGTTTTTCCTCTTCTTTCTTTGTGGAAGAAATGGAAAAGTCCTCATATAGAGTGTGGTGGTGAATGCATAACTGTATGATTATACCAAGGGTCATTGTTTACCTAGAATGGATTGTATGGTATGTGAATAAAACTGTTTGAAAAAATATACAGAGTTACAAGTGCTAGAGAAAACATGGCAAAGGAGATATACCTATTCACTTTTGGTAGCGAAGTAGATCAGTGCAGCACCTCTGGAGAGTAATGTGGTGGTTTCACAGGAGGCTAAGTATTGGGCTGCCATATGATCCTGCAACCCCTTCATTAGGTATATACTTGTAAGATCTGAAAGCAGGTACATGAATGGATATTTGCCCACTGGTTTTTATGGTGGTACTAATCATGACTGCCAATGGATGGAAGTGGTATAATCAACTTATTGATGGCCCACTGATGAATGGAAGGGTGAACTGTGGTGTATACATACAATGGACTATTAAGTGGTTACAAGAAGGAATGAAGTTGTAAGGTGCAACTAGGGGAATGAATCTTGAAGACATTATGTTGAGTGAAATGAGCCAGAAACAAAAGAACAAATATTGTAAGGCCTCACTATATAGACTAACTATAATGAGGAAACTCTGATAATTGAATTTGAGTGTATAGATTATCAGGGGATAGAACATGGGCAGATATCGGGCAATTGATGTTTAAGGACTACATAATATTCAATAAGTCTCATTATAAAAATTCTAGATTGTAAACTCTTATAGCAGTTACATCTATTCCTGAGTTGTATATTTCTAAATTCTGAGACACTGAACTCTACCAGGGATGAGCCTGGCCCTGGAATCATGGAGTTGAGGAAGTCTTCTTAATCAAAAGGGGGAAGCAAAATAAAGTTTCATTGGCTGAGAGATTTCAAATAGTTGAAAGGTCATAATGGAGGGGGATAAGGGGTATAGGAGGTTTTGGGTGTTCTTTTTAATTTTTATTATTTTTTTGGAGTAATGAAAATGATCGAAAATTGATTGTGATAATAAATGCACAACTATATGATGATACAGTGAGCCACTGGCTGTATACTTTGAATGGATTAAATCGTGTATGAATATATCTCAATAAAATTGTATTAAAAAAGATCACCCCCCCCCCCCAAAAAAAAAGCCAGCTGGAAGAGTAGTTTAACGTAATATGGGTTATCTGAAAAACAGCATATCCATAATGCCACTTGATATACTTCAGGGGCATGGGCTTCCAGAATTTTAGAAAAGAAAATGCATTATTCTTTTTAAAAATGTAAACCTAATTTTTCTCAATTAAATGAAATAATTCATTTCTAGTGGAAATGTGGTACTAAAGAATGTGTCTGGAGATACCTGTGACAATATTTAAACACCTAAAATGTCCCCCTTTTCCTCATAAAATAATGAGATTGATATTCAAAAGTAGCCCATGTAATCAGTCATTATTGCTACATTGTAACTTTTAACTTCTGTATTATATTTAGTAACTACCCATAGATATAACACTACCTTCAGCTCCTCAGCATGACCTGACAAAAATATGAATTTAAGTTTCATTGTTGCCCAAGGAAAGGAATGGGAGGGAGGGAGGAAGGTAAAAGGGAATGGAAGGAGAGCTCCATGAGGTAGGAACCCTTATTTATCTTTTTTTACTGTTATATATCCAGCTATAGCAGCACAGTGTCTGGCACACAGTAGGTGCAAATAAATACTTGGTATATATATAATTAAAATTTGTTGAGTACCTGACAGGCATCATTTTTCACATTTTTTTTTATCTTAGTTAATTTTTTCTACAATCCTATGAAGTATTAGTATTGTCCCCAATTTATAGATGTGGATTGCTACCTCAAAATGACTTACAGTTGACCTACAAAAAGAGGAAGATATATAGGAAAAAATCACTTTCATAATCATCTAGTTTTATCTCATTTCAAATAAATGAAAAGTGAGAGGATCATATATTAGCAGAAGAGGAGGTACAAATGAGTTTTCCAGGTACTCTGTTTAGTGACTGTACATAGGTAGAGCTTTGGAGCTTTTCTTAACCAAGCAGGATACTAACTCTTTGGGTATGCTTTGAATTCTGGGGCTCACAACACAACATGGTGAAAACAGAAAGTCCAGGTTGATATTTACAGAAATGAAAACAAAAAGTAGCAGCAACAGCAGCAAACATCACCAGCAAGCCATGATTAACAAGGTGTTAGAGTCACTGAACACTTTTCAACTAAACTGATGAAAAAAGGATTACTTTTTATGTCTATTTTAAATATTTCAACTCATTTTGAGCAGGTTAAAGAAAGAAATTGCCTGTTTCAACACACCTCAAACCCATATGCAAATGGAAGTCTGATACTGAACCACACATTTATAGTCAAAGACAATACTTTATTCAGACAAGCAGCACACAATGCAACTGCAAATGAATGTCACAAAAAATGAGCCAGGCAACGTTAAGCTCCAATGAAGAATTTTGGTAATTATAAACTACATTGCAAAAATCACTCTCAAATATGTTTGTCTTCATTGTCTGTGAAAACACTCTTCTCCTTGTACCCCTTCCTTGTCCTTTTATCCTTTTCCATTTCCATTGATTCCTATCACTCATGCCAAATTACTCACTTATTAACCTTTTGTTCCACCACTACATTAAAAGGGGAGCGTGAAAGAGTATGTATGTCTATGTGTGCATGTGTGTGTGTGTGTGTGTACAAGAAAGATAGAACTTGAACTTGGAAGTTCCTCCTCCCAGATGGTAAATTTTAATTTTTAATCCTAAATTCCATAGGTAAAAGGGTCTAAGAATTTAACAAATATTTATTCAATTCTCTTGATTATTTTCTCCTTGAAACATTCTTTGCTAAGCTTAATGCCAGCATGTTCTCCTGGTATCTCCTTTATGTTTTAGACTGTTTTGCAGGCTTTTCACCTTAAGCTTTGTATGTAAATGTTGGTACCACCTAGGGTTTTGGCCTAGGCTTTCATATCTTCTCATTGTATTCTGCTTTCCTAGGGAGTTCTCATTTGCTCCCATGACTTTCAGTATCATACATATGATATGGCACTAGACCTGATGACACCAAATTCTATATGTCTAACTCAAATCCCTCATGAGCTTCAGACTTTTATATGAAACTCCTTCTTGACACTGCCACATGATGTTTTAAAGAACCCAAACTCTAAAGATCAAAAATTGAAAACAATCATCTTTCCCTGTCTTATTGACAGGCACAATAATGCATGAAGTTGCTCAATCAAGAAATGCAGGACTCATACTTGATTCCTCCCTTTCTACTCCCTGAAAATTTCTCTTAAGGCCACATGGCTTTTATATCCTAAAATATATTAAGAAAACCTACCTACTCTTCAGGCTGTCTTCTACCAACCAATTCAGGTCTCTAACATCTCTTGCCAATATTATTACAAATCACTCTTTCAATGGTCTCCATGGTTTCAATCTTGCCTGCCCTTAACAGTTTTCAACTTAGCAGCCAGTCATCTATCACAAATGGAAATTTGATCACAGTATTCTCTTGTTTAAAACTCATAACTGCTTCTCCATATACTAAAGGTAAAGTCCAAGCTTTCTTATGGGGCCCTTTAGAGCTCTTCTTTCTTTGCAGACTCTCTTGCCTCTCCTCTCTTAGATGCTATACTCCACCATATGAAGCTTTTTTCACTTTCTTAATCATGTAATTGATGCTCTCTTTTACCTCAGGCTCTCCCATTCCCTTCCCTCAAACTAGAAATTTTCTTATCTTCATCCCTAACTTGCCTAGCTCACTCCTAGTTATCATTTAAATATCAGTTTCTTTTAGAGAGCCTTTCTAGATTGAACCTGATCCCAGCTCACCCTATCCACTTTCAATTCCAGTTAACCTCTCTTCACTTTCACCCAGTCTATCCTTATGCCAACCAAACAAGGGCAGGTGTAACTTATATACTTCTCTAATATCACTTTTTAATATTTTATTTTAAAAAATTTAATCGACTTTTATCTACAGGGTATGAAGTTTTCCCAGGATACTTAGCATACTTTATATCTCTAGCACCTAGTATAGTGATTTCATAGAACTGGTGCTCAATAAATATTTTTTCAATGAGTAGATGGAACACTTTTTATTTATAGGAAATTGGGAAGGATTTAGAGATAAATAAAATACCCACCACCTTTAAGATGGATAGCATTAATTCTAGAATGTCTATTATACATAACAATTGGATGATAATGAATAAATAAAATTGACTCCAATTTGGATACATGGGGATTCACTGACATTATAAATTGGAATTAAATATTTAAATTTCCTTTCTGAGATATTCTAATCCACAATGAAGGCTTCTGGAATGCAGTTTATGATTTTACATTAAAGATGAAGAAAAAAGGCACAGCAAAGTTAATTGAGTGACTCAAGTTTACCCCCCAGTAAAACAGAGACAGTGTTAGAACTTAAAAGCCAAAAATGTCAACCTCTAATCCTTGGTGCTATCTTCTTTTTTATAAATGACTGTCTTTCCCCCCCAAAGTTCTATTGTGTGATTGAGTGATTGAATTACTTTAACCTATATACTTTAATAGTCTTCATCAACACATATTTTATATTATCAAGACTACACACAAATGATACTTACATTTTAACAGAGAAACTCAGGAACGTAGGCACTTTAACATGGATTTTCATTTAGTTTCTATAATTAAAAGCTTTCTGTGATGCACCACTGTACTAAGGTACATGTATTTAAGTCATCAACCACTACCCTACATTGAGATGTGTCAATTCCCTCTTTGTTCTTAATAGAGTCTAAGTATCAGATACTAACTGCCACCACAAAGTGCCAAACATTTAACTCTTTCACTGTTGGACATCATATTGGATACTATAAATGTCCATAAGTGGTTCACTGGCACATTCTATTGCACTGGATGGACAATTGTAGAAAATGCTGCCAGTACTTAAAAAGCATCTGAGAAACAACATAGACTATTAAATTTAATAGGATTACTGGTTCCAACATTTGTATTGTGAGAGAAATAAACTCAAAAAGTTTGTCTGCCATTTCAAAAGGCCAGCTCTGTACTCGATAAATATGTTTATACGTGGTATTCTAAAACTAACAGCAAACAAAATGCACAGCCAAAGTGTCTCAAAAAACCTGTATTATCTTCTAAATATACATACTTATGTACATAAAGCTTTGCTTTTTATAACACCCATGCACTGCTGAAATTAATTTCTCAGAGATAGGTAGGATGGTATGCATATGAGATTTTTTCTGACTCTAGACTGGAGCAACCAGAGTTCTTAAACTGAATACAGCTTAAAATGTAAAAAAAATCTAATCTATAAAACCTGTAGCTAACATGTGCCACTTTCATTAGATGTATAAAACTATAGATTCTCTCATTATTTTCAACTCAGTAATGCAGTTTTCTTTTAAGGGACACATAATCAAATAGAAGGATTTCCAATCATAGAAGATTTCCCTTTCTCTTTGGGTATTACTTGACCCATCCTTCATTCACCAGGAGCAAACATTGTTACCTCTACAGCATTCAAGCTGGCTCCTATCACTCTCTAGTACTGCCTTGCACCTTCAGGCCAACTAAGAACTCTAAATGCCCAAAGTATTTCCTCTTCTTAATTTCAAACATGACATTAAGTGAATTGGTTCTGTCATGTCAGTATAATTGATTATGTTTCCTCTAATAAAGATAGACACTTTAATTATCATTTTTAAGTTACTCCACTGCAAAAGAAAGAGAGAACTACTACTGCCAGATGTCAACTTAACATCAATTGCTCATACCATGGAAATGTCAATTAAAAGTCTAGTGGAATCTTTCAAACAAAATTTTATAGACCAAGAAATATGTATAAATTGAGAGACTGTAAAATTTAAGTTTTAAGCTCTATATCAGTGTAAATTTTAAGCTCTATATCAGTGTTAACATTGGTAGGTCATTGATAGATGGCATTTATGGAGTCAAAATAATTTTGACTTTCACTTGAAAATGGAGATCTCATGAATTCATACTCATTCATCAGCCCTGTTTTTGAGGAAATAACTCAAAAGGATGGATGTTGCTCTAATTTACTATTGCTGCAGTTTCTTTTAAGCTATACTGAAGAATAAAGGTTTCTTTCAAGGGTTGCATAAAGGATGAGTTGGCTTCCTGCTTTAAGGAGTGTGTAAGTGTTTTCAAAGATTTCTAAAAGAAAGCAAATGCCAATTGGCTCTAAAGTTCTGACACTGCAATTTTCACCCCATTTGCCATCATGGTCTGAATGTGACAAGAAAAACAAATAAAGGACAATGAAATAAAAAATACGAGTGTATTTATCCTAAGGACACTTGACCTATTTAAGAATTTAATTTACCTGTAGAGATTCCATTTCTTCATCTTTTCTGTGAGTCTCCTCCAGCAAATCTACAAGAAAGCAAAATTCCCATTTAAATACAATGGACAGATTGGTTGCATAATTTCCAAACCCAATTCAGTCAGTAGCTTGGATAAACCATTACCTGGAAAGAGAATTTTGATTAAATGCTACAAACTAAGTAAAAGAAATGCCCTCTGATACCAACTGATAAGATGTGGCAGTGCTCTGAACCTTGCAGAACTTAAGCTAGTTTAGAAGCCCCAGGAGACCCTGTCTTTACATAACATACCAGAGAACCAGCCCAACTCAATTATAAATAAAATCATACCAAATGCTTTAGGAATTTGGTCAAGTGCTTATATAACTGAGAAGTAATGCAAAATTTCCTTCTAAAAGAAGAGATTTTTCTTTTCTTTCGAAAGACAAATTATTTGCCTTTAAAATAAGCTCTCCAAGCCAAGGTCCAATCCCAGAGTTAATTTTTATAACCAAATTAAACCATTTTGGAATAATGCATTCATTAATACAAATAGAACACCACCTTAACTATAAAGTCATATTAATTATCATTTCACACTGAGAAGTAAGAAACATTGAAGCTACATCAGACCAAGAATTTGGTACCATCTCAGAGAAATTAGTGGTTGGAAGGGAAGGTGGTCAATTGTAGAAAGTTCTATCTTAATGCATGTGTACAGCCATGGTGTCTCAGTGCCCTATAGTGAGGCTTTATGAACTTGCTATAAAGGAACATATATTTGGCAATCAGAATTTTCTGCCCACAGGTATATCACCCTCTGCTATGATCTTATTAGATATCAGAAACCTAGAAAAGGCTGTGATGTGTCAGAACGTGGATGAAAACTGGTCAGAAACACCTATAGCAACACATATCAATATCAGTATTTGCTTTACCTCAAAAAGGCAAAGGCAAATGTTTTTAGCAAGTGTTACACTAGATAAAGCAGGAAACAGTAATAAAGTGGGTGGCTAAGTCACATTTGTAAATGTCAAAATTGGGCAGGTAAAATACTGAAGCTCAGGAGACCTGGCAGATTCGTAAGAGACTGGGGATGGCCCTTTAGACTCAATAGCTAAGAGTGCTACAGGACAGTGGAAAGCAATCTGCTCAAGACAATATTCTGGGATAAAGGATAAATGGTAGTTCCCACTCTGTATTCCTTAGAGGAGCTGACCTTGACTCTCCAAATCTCCAATAATCAGAGTCACAACAATAAAGTTAAGAAGCATGTTAATGTTTTAGTATGTATTTTTAAAGGGATTTTTGGTTGGTATCAGGTTCTCAAACCATAAGACAGGGAAACTGACTCAGGGTGTTAATCCTTCAATCATTCTTCTTCCTATATCCTTACTTCTTTGTTACATGTTACCTCCATCAAGAGATTATATCTGGAAGAAGGTGCCAAGATGATGGCTTAGCAAGGTGTAGGATTTAGTTCGACCTGCAGAACAGCTACTAAATAACCAGGAACAATACAGAACATCTCCTGGGGCCACGTCAGTGACCAGACACACAGCACACCCTAGTCTGGACCAGCTGGACCAGCTGCAAGCCCCCCCCAGAACTATGAGTTCCCCAAGCCATGGTGGCTGGAATCCCTCCCAGCAGGCTGCTTCCCAGAGGGGAAAGGAAAGAGACTTTACCAGCAGCAGGGGTTGAGGGCAACTAAGCTTCAATTGGGGAATTAATTCACAAATTCTGACTACTAAAAATAGGCCCCCAGCTCAGGTGAACCTGGTCAAAGTGGAGGTCACTCATTTTTGCCCAGCGCTAAGGGGGCAGGACTGATGGAAAAGGATAAAAAAAGAAACAGAGGTTTTTGTGGCTGTGTTTCTACAAAGGCTTAACTGCCTTTCAATACAGCGGCAGGACTTCTCAGGCTGCAGCTGCCCCAGGCATAGGCAGAAACAAGCTTGTTTAAGAGGTTGTCTGGAGCCTGTGCCTTCCCCTGTGGAGGAGTGAGACCCAATTCAGGTGGAATCACTCCCTCAAGGAATTCAGACCCCAGGTAGGGCTTGGTAATTTGAAACCATTAAAAGCAGCCTACAACCCCTCCTCTGTCTCCACCACGCCCCCAGCAGGGAGAGTCTGCCAAAGTTAAAGGTACCACATCATCTTATGCTGGAAGGACCTGCAGGCAGACAAGCGCCACATACTGAGCAGGATAAGAAAAACAGAGCCCAGAGACAACAGGAAAATCTTTCAACCTTATCCTCAAGGAAAACTGACACAGGTGACTCTTTCTTCCTGACAGGAGGACAGTTTGGTATGGGAAAATCAGGCAGGGGTCTATAATACCTAAGTAGATCCTCCTAAGGGTGGGGTGGAAAAGCCATCATTCAGAGAGGGCAGGAAACAAGAAAACAATAATTGAAAGTTTTCCTCTGTTAAACAAAACCTAAGCTAGTGGCCCAGAAAAAGCTGAACTGAATGTCAAAGAACAGACAGAAAACAAATTCATCCAGCAAGAAAATCTTAGGTAAAAGAAGTGAAAACAATCTCCAGAAAAAACTAATTAAGGTAATTAAATGCCTAGATGCCAGCAAAAAATAACAAATCACACTAGGAAAATTGAAGATATGGCCCAGTCAGAGGAACAAACCAACAATCAAATGAGATACAGGAGTTGAAATGATTAATTCAGAATGTACGAACAGAAATGGAAAACCTTATAAAAAATCAAATCAATGAATTGAGGGGGGATATAAAGAAGGCAAGGAATGAACAAAAAGAAGAAATCAAAAGTCTGAAAAAAACAAATCTCAGAACTTATGGGAATGAAAGGCACAGTAGAAGAGATAAAAAAAAAATGGAAACCTATAATGTTAGATTTCAAGAGGCAGAAGATAGGATTAGTGAACTGGAGGATGGAACATATGAAATCCAACAAGCAAAAGAAAATACAGGGAAAAAATGGAAAAATATGAGCAGGGACTCAGGGAATTGAATTGACGATATGAAGTGCATGAATATGTATGTTGTGGGTGTCCCAGATGGAGAAGAGAAGGGAAAAGGAGTAGAAAAACTAATGGAGGATAGTAACACTGAAAATTTCCCAACTCTTATGAAAGACTTAAAATTACAGACCCAAGAAGTGCAGCGTACCCCAAAAGAGAATAGATCCAAATAGATGTACTCCAACACACTTACTAATCAGAATGTCAGAGGTCAAAGAGAAAGAATCTAGAAAGCAGTAAGAGAAAAGCAATCCATCACATACAAGGAAAGCCCAATAAAATAATGTGTAGATTTCTCAGTAGAAACCATGGAGTCAAGAAGACAGTGGGATGATATATTTAAATTACTAAAAGAGAAAAACTGCCAACCAAGAATTCTATATTCAGCAAAACTGTCCTTCAAAAATGAGGGAGAAATGAAAACATTTTCAGCCAAAAAATCACTGAGAGAATTTGTGACCAAGAGACTGGCTCTGCAAGAAATACTAAAGGGAGCACTAGAGGCAGATATGAAAAGACAGGAGAGAGACGTGTGGAGAAGAGTGTAGAAAGGAAGACTATCAGCAAAGGTAAAAAGAAGAAAAATTAGATATGACATGTAAAATCCAAAAAGGAAAATGGTAAAAGAAAGTACTACCCATACAGTAATAACACTAAATGTTAATGGATTAAACTCCCCAATCAAAAGACATACACTGGCAAAATGGATTAAAAAACAGGACCCATCTATACACTGTCTACAGGAAACACATCTTAGACCCAAGGATAAACATAGGATGAAAGTGAAAAGTTGGGAAAAGATATTTCATGCAAATAACAATCAGAAAAGAGCAAGGATAGGTGAATATCCAACAAATTAGACTTCAAATGTAAAACAGTTAAAAGAGACAAAGAAGGACACTATGTATTAATAAAGGGAACAATTCAACAAGAAGACATAACAATCATCAATATTTATGCACTGAACCAGAATGACCCAAAATACATAAGGCAAACACTGAAAAGAGAAATTGACACATCTACCATAATAGTTGGAGACTTCAATTCCACACTCTCATCAATGGACAGAACATCTAGACAGAGGATCAATAAAGAAACAGAGAATTTGAATAACACAATAAATGAGCTAGACTTAACAGACATATATAGAACATCACAACCCACAAAAGCAGGATACACCTTTTTCTCAAGTGCTCATGGATCATTCTCAAGGTTAGACCTTATGCTGGGTCACAAAGCAAGTCTCAACAAATTTAAAAAGTTTGAAATCATACACAACACTTTCTCAGATCATACAGGAATGAAGATGGAAATCAATAATAGGTAGAGTGCCAAAAAATTCACAAATACGTTGTGCTGGTTTAAAAGGAAGTATGCCCCCTACAAAAGCCATGATTAATCAAAAACCCATTTCATAAAGGTAGAATAATCCCTATTCAATACGTATATTTGAAACTCTAATCAGACCATCTCCCTGGATGATGTGATTTAGTCAAGAGTGGTTGTTAAACTGGATTAGGTGATGACATGTCTCCACCCATTTGGGTGGGTCTTGATTGGTTTATTGGAGTCCTATAAAAAAGGAAACATTTTGGAGAATGGGAGATTCAGAGAGAGCAGAGAATGCTGCATCACCACGAAGCAGAGAGTCCATCAGCCAGCAACCTTTGGAAATGAAGAAGGAAAACACCTCCCTGGAAGCTTCATGAAACCAGAAGCCAGGAGAGAAAGCTAGCAGATGACGTTGTGTTTGCTATGTGCCCTTCCAGCTGAGAGAGAAGCCCTGACTGTGTTCGCCATGTGCCTTCTCACTTGAGAGAGAAACCCTGAACTTCATCAGCCTTCTCGAATCAAGGTATCTTTCCATGGATGCCTTTGATTGGACATTTCTATAGACTTGTTTTAATTGGGACATTTACTCAGCCTTAGAAGTGTAAACTTGCAACTTATTAAATTCTCCCTTTTTAAAATCCATTCCGTTTCTGGTATATTGCATTACAGCAGCTAGCAATCTAGAACACATGTGAAGGCTCAACAACCCACTCTTAAACAACCAGTGGGTCAAGGAAGAAATTACAAGACAAATCAGTAAATATCCTGAGGCAAATGAAAATGAAAACACAGCATATTAAAACTTATGGGATGCAGCAAAGGCAGTGCTAAGAGGGAAATTTATTGCCCTCAATGCCTATATCAAAAAAGAAGAAGGGGAAAAATCAAGAAATTAACTGTCCACTTGGAAGAAGTACAGAAAGAACAGCAAACTCACCCCAAAGCAAGCAAAATGAAAGAAATAACAAAGATTAGAGCAGAAGTAAATGAAATTGAGAACATGAAAACAATTGAGAAAATTAAAACCAGAAGCTGGTTCTACAAGAAAATCAATAAGATTGATGGATCCTTAGAAAGAATGACAAAAAGAAGAAGAGAAAGGATGCAAATAAATAAGATCAGAAATGGAAGAGGAGACATAACCACTGACACCAGAGAAACGAAGGAAGTAATGAGAGGATACTATGAACAACTTTATGCTAATAGATACAACAATGTAGATGAAACGGACAACTTCCTAGAAAGGCATGAACAACCAACTCTGACTTGAGAAGAAAAAGACGACCTCAACAAACCAATCACAAGTAAAGAAATTGAATCAGTCATTAAGAAGCTTCCCAAAAAGAAAAGTCCAGGACAAGATGGCTTCACATGTGAATTCTACCAAACTTTCCAGAAAGAATTAGTACCAATCCTGCTCAAACTCTTCAAAAAAATTGAAGAGGAGGGAAAGCTACCTAATTCATTCTACAAAGCCAACACTATACAAAAGCCAGACAAAGATATTACAAAAAAAGAAAACTACAGACCAATCTCTCTAATGAATATAGATGCAAAAATCCTCAATAAAATTCTAGCAAATCGAATCCAGCAACACATTAAAAGAATTATACATCATGACCAAGTAGGCTTCATCCCAGGTATGCAAAGATGGTTCAACGTAAGAAAATCAATTGATGTAACACACCATATCAACAAATCAAAGCAGAAAAACCACATGATCATCTCAATTGATGCAGAAAAGGCATATGACAAAATTCAACATCCTTTCCTGTTGAAAGCAGTTCAAAGGATAGGAATAGAAGGGAACTTCCTCAAAATGACAAAGGGAATGTATGAAAAACCCACAGCTAACATCATCCTCAATGGGGAAAAATAGAAAACTTTTCCTCTGAGATCAGGAACAAGACAAGGATGTCCACTATCAACACTGTTAGTCAACATTGTGTTGGAAGTTCTAGCCAGAGCAATTAGACAAGAAAAAGAAATACAAAGCATCAAAATTGGAAAGCAAAAAGTAAAACTCTCACTGTTTGCAGATGATATGATACTATATGTCGAAAACCCTGAAAAATCCACAGCAAAACTACTAGAGCTAATAAATGAGTACAGCAAAGTGGCAGGTTACAAGATCAACACCCAAAAATCTATAGTGTTTCTGGGTGGGCCATGGTGGCTCAGCAGGCAAGAATGCTTGCCTGCCATGCCAGAGGACCTGAGTTCGATTCCCGGTGCCTGCCCATGTAAAAAAATAAATAAATAAATAAATAAATAAAATCTATAGGGTTTCTATACACTAGTAATGAACAATCTGAGGAGGAAATCAAGAAAAGAATTCCATTTACAATTGGAACCAAAAGAATAAAATATTTAGGAATAAATTTAACTAAAGAGACAAAAGACCTATACAAAGAAAAGTACAAGAAATTGTTAAAAGAAATCACAGAAGACCTAAACAGATGGAAAGGTATACCGTGTTCATGGATTGGAAGACTAAATATAGTTAAGACGTCAATTCTACCTAAAGTGATTTACAGATTCAATGCAATACCAATTAAAATCCAAAAACTTACTTTTCAGAAATAGGCCAATAACCAAATTTATCTGGAATGGCAGGGTGCCCCAAATAGATAAAAGTACCCTGATTAAAAAAAAAAAACAAAGTCAGAGGTCTCACGCTACCTTCAAGGCGTATTATGAAACTACAGTGGTCAAAACAGCATGGTACTGACATAAAGGTAGATATACTGACCAATGGAATCAAATAGAGTGTTAAGATATAGACTTTCTCATGTATGGACAATTGATCTTTGATAAGGCAGTCAAGCCAACTCACCTGGGACAGAATAATCTCTTCAATAAATGGTACCTTGAGAACTGGATATCCATATGCAAAAGAAGGAAAGAGTACCCATATCTCACATTCTATACAAAAATTAACTCAATATGGATCAAAGACCTAAACATTAGATCTAAGACCATAAAACTGTTAGAAGAAAATGTAGGGAAATATCTTATAAATCTTATACTAGGAGGTGGTTTCCTAGACTTTACACCCAAAGCAAAATTAAACACTTTTGTGCATCAAAGAACTTCATCAAAAAAGTAAAAAGACAGCCTACGCAATGGAAGACAATATTTGGAAACGATATATCAGATAAAGGTCTAGTATCCAGAATTTATAAAGAGATTGTTCAACTTAACAACAAAGACAGCCAACCCAATTACAAAATGGGCAAAAGACTTGAACAGACACTTCTCAGAAGAGGGAATACAAATGGCCAAAAGGTACATGAAGAGATGCTTAACTTCCCTGGCTATCCGAGAAATGCAAATCAAAACCACAATGAGATATCATCTCACACCCACCAGAATGGCCATTATGAATAAAACAGAAAATGACAAGTGCTGGAGAGGATGTGGAGAAAGAGGCACACTTATCCACTGTTGGTGGGAATGTCAAATGGTACAACCGCCGTGGAAGGCAGTTTGGTGGTTCCTCAAAAACCTAAATATAGAATTGCCATATGACCCAGCAATACCATTGCTAGGTATCTACTCAGAGGATATGAGGGCCAGGACACAAACGGACATTTGCACACCAATGTTTATAGCAGCATTATTTAAAATTGCCAAGAGATGGAAACAGCCAAAATGTCCATCAACAGAGGAACAGCTAAACAAACTGTGGTGTATACATACAATGGAATATTATGCAGTTGCAAGACAGAATAAAGTTATGAAGTAGGTAACAACATGGATGGACCTTAAGGACATTATGCTGAGTGAGATTAGCCAGAAACAAAAGGACAAACACTGTATGGTCTCACTGATATGAACTGACATTAGTGAATAAACTTGGAGAATTTCATTGGTAACAGTGACCATCAGGAGACAGAAATAGGGTAAGATATTGGGTAATTGGAGCTGAAGGGATACAGATTGTGCAACAGGACTGAATGTAAAAACTCAGAAATGGACAGCACAATATTACCTAATTGTAATACAATTATGTTAAAACACTGAATGAAGCTGAATGTGAGAATGATAGAGGGAGGAGGGCTGGGGGCACAAATGAAATCAGAAAGAAAGATAGATGATAAAGACTGAGATGGTATAATCTAGGAATGCCTAGAGTGTATAATGATAGTGACTAAATATACAAATTTTAAAAATGTCTTTGCATGAGGAAGAACAAAGGAATGTCATTACTGGAGGGTGCTGAAAATAGATGGTAATTAATATTTAACATTTTAACGTGTGCGAGACTAAAGCAAAAAACGTTTATTTGTTGCAAAATTTATATTTTGACTAGCGTATTTCCTAATATAACTTATGTAGATGGCGTAATTGAACACCATAAGTACATGGAACCTTGAGTAGGACATGACATTTTGTTGGTTTGTGCAGAATGATGCCCTGATAAACCCCAGAGTGATTTGAACAGTGGATAAAAAAGTATTTGCAAAGTCCCCTTCTGGGAATGGTGAGAACGGGGGAAAATTCAACTTCCCCAAGTTGAATTCTTGATATTCTCACAAGCAGTGTGGACAACCAAAGTATAGGCAGAGCCCCCACTCTTGGAGTTTGTTCACATGAAACTTAATCCCACAAAGGATAGGTCAAGCCTTCTTAAAATTAGGCGTAAGAGTCACCCCCAAGAGAACCTGTTTTGTTGCTCAGATGTGGCCTCTCTCTCCAGCCAACACAACAAGCAAACTCACCACCCTCCCCCTGTCTACATGGGACATGACTCCCATGGGTGTGGACCTTCCTGGCAACACGGGACAGAAATCCTAGAATGAGCTGAGACTCAGCATGAAGGGATTGAGAAAACCTTCTCGACCAAAAGGGGGAAGAGAGAAATGAGACAAAATAAGGTATCAATGGCTGAGAGATTCCAAATAGAGTCGAGAGGTTATCCTGGAGGTTATTCTTATGCATTAAATAGATATCACCTTGTTAGTCAAGATGTAATGGAGAGGCTGGAGGGAACTGCCTGAAAATGTAGAGCTGTGTTCCAGTAGCCATGTTTCTTGATGATGATTGTATGATGATATGGCTTCCACAATGTGACTGTGTGATTGTGAAAACCTTGTGTCTGATGCTCCTTTTATCTACCTTATCAACAGATGAGCAAAACATATGGAATAAAAATAAATGATAGGGGAACAAATGTTAAAATAAATTTAGATTGAAATGCTAGTGATCAATGAAAGGGAGAGGTAAGGGGTATGGTATTTTTGAATTTTTTTCTGTTTTCTTTTTATTTTTTTCTGAATTGATGCAAATGTTCTAAGAAATGATCATGATGATGAATATGCAACTATGTGATGACAGTGTGAATTACTGATTATACATGTAGAACGGAATGATCAAAAGCTAAGAATGTTTGTGTTTGTTTGGTATTTAAAAAAAATTTTTTTTAATTGATTTAAAAAAAAGACAGAAAAAAGAGATTATATTTGAGGCTGGACTCTACTTGATTTGGCTAGTAGACTATGGCAGAAGTAATACTGTACCTGTTTTAAGTTGAGGCCTTGTACGTTTTTATTTCCTTACTTGATACCTTGTCACCACAATGTGAACATGCTTAGGCTAGCCTGCTAAATGACAATACACATGGCCCAGGACACTTCCCATCCCTGCCAATTTGAAGGCTGTCACAATTGGGATCCATCAAACCCATAGAAACAGAATTGCCCAATTGATCTACTGTTGAGGAATGAATGACGTCACCACAAAAGGCATATTCTGGTTCCAATCCTTGGTCCTGTGGTGTAAACTCATTTGCAAATAGGACCGTTGAAGATGCTATTAGTTAAGGTATGCCCAAAGTGAATGAGGTTGGGCCTTAATCCAATATGACTGAAATCTAAGAAACAAAAAAAACTGGAAACAGCAAAGAAAATCATGGGAGCAGCAAGAAGCTGGAAGTCTAGAGAACCTGGAAAGAAAGAAGATACTGCCATGAGCATTACCATGTGACAGAAAAGCCAAGGACCAAGGATCACTTGTGGCCAACTCCAGAACACCAGTCTTTGGTGAGAAAGCACTGCCTTGTTAATACCTCTGTTTTGGACTCCACCTAGCCGCAAAGCCATGAGTGTCTAAATAGCTGTTAAGCCAACCCACTGTCTGGTGTTTGTTTTAGCAGCCAGGAAAGTATACACAATCTGATAGACTTCAAAAGCCCATCTGAGACCATACAAACTGCCCAGCTCAACTTTCCTCAGCTTTCTAGACATATAAGATCACTATGGTGTGCTTACAAGGGCCTGGTCATTTTGTTCCACTGGATATTAGGAGGAACTCAGTGGGGACCTTGTAATGGATTACACTGTTAATGGTGCTGTGAAGCTAGAATGATGGATAAGGGGGCCCATCATATATAAAAAAAAAACTGACCTGACTTCTTTTGAATCAATCTGGTATGCTAAACACAAAACATCTTAGATAAAACTTGCTGGTATTGGACCTCTTACACATTCATACTCAGTACATTCATCTGATAAACAATATAAAGAATTTCTGTCTAACTGTGAGAACCTCATAGAACAATTATTACTATTACAAAATTATATTCTCTGTTTGCTTCAAATCCATAAACGTAATGAGTCATGCTGTTCTTCCAACAAACCTGATATTAGTTGACAAGGGATGATTTGAGATGGCTGAATAAAAACGACTATAAAGGGATTCCTACAACTGATATTTAAAATACAGAAGATCCCTTCTGTTGTCCCCACTGATCCTCTTCTTAATCTATAGCAAAGGTATAAGTGGTGCCCATATTGTTTTTGTTGATTTTACTGTACAACATTCCTTCTCTTTAAGAACTTCCTGTCCTCCTCCTCCATGTGCGATTTCTGTGAAATTTTCAGTCAAAGGCCAAACCTCTCTACCACAAAAAATGGATCACAACTCTGGCTGGCAGTGAGAGTTTCTAACCTCTCTGAGCATAGGAGTTAAGTAACACCAACAGCAATCCCTTTTTAGAGACTAATACAGATACTAGGAAAGAATCTCTCTTCTGAGGCTATAGGCTTATATTAGTCTGGTGCTGCAAAGGCTGGGAGTATTTTCTACTATGTAGAAGGAACCTAATCAAGAATGAAGTTGGCAAAGAAGAAAGCAGAGCCAAGAGACAGGAAGAGTTAGCTGAGAACTGGACCCACCCTTGCTTGAACCCCATAACATCTAGATTGTCATAGACTTTGTCCCTGTTGACTGAATTAGTTTAATTCGTTTTTATATTTTAAGTCTCTGGACCATGTGTCTGTACTGACTTGGAGAAAGCAGAATTGGAAATAACTTTCCATTCTACATTAGAGTGTTTCATTGTATAATAAATAGATGATGATATGAAGCTCAAAGAAAGTGCAGTTTACCTGAGATTGTCTAGTTAGTGCTAGAGTTACAAATAGAGCATTGTTTTGCTATTTTTCTACCCTATCATCTGTACCATTAAGTACTTAATTGTATCCTTCTTCATAGTTATTGATAAAAATAAATCATGCATGATTGCTTTAAGTGTTCTCTATTGTCAACAACGATGTTTTCAGTGTCTTTATATTATATTCTTCCTAATACTACCCTCCTACCTTGTGGTACTTAACCTAAATCCCCAAGCATTGCTTTCTCCACCTACAACCACTGCTCTTTGCAATTGCTCACTGGTTAGGTATACTGAGTACATAGAATAATGAACAGGGTAATTAACCTGTGCTGAAGAAATATGGCTACATTTTACTTTGCTGAAAAATGACTACCTGGACTGCAAACAGATACAAAATGAGAGACAATAGGTGAGATCCTTGGATAGGTGAAGTGATACAATGTTGTGATAATAGTGTGTGCTTAAGGCCCTCTTGTTACAATGAGCAACCTTATTATTTGTTTTTTTTTTTTTTCAGCTTTAGAGCAAATAATCAGCATGGAAAAAGCTGAAGGACTGCTCTGCTCCCTTTTTTCACTACAGGCATGTTTGTATTTTCCTTTATTTCTCTCTGGTTTGCTGTTCAATACAAATAGCAATTCAACTGCCATGCAAATTTCTGTGACTAAATGTGCCTTTATCAACATTAGTTAATGAAAGATATTTTTGATGAAAAGGGTAGCAGCTTTGTGTATTTCCCTTGGATAGTCCCCAACTCTTTAAATGAGCTGGTACTAACTCATTATGACATACAATCATAAGAGAGAGAAGAGATCCTATATAAAAATGCAGGACATCATGACTGAGAATTGGAGAATCCAGTTTGTTTTGTTTTGTTTCCACTTTGCATTTTTTTGACATACTCAAGGCAATATATCATGATCATGCTTTTGGCTAAGACAGTCTTGTATCACTTCCTTTCCAGCTTTTGCAACTAGTGGTCTGGCTGTTAAAAGATGCTTGACACTTCATTAATGTTGATTCTGATTCCTGGTAGCCAAGGAAGCAGAAACATTGTTTGCTTATTTGTTTTTAAACAGAGACTTATTTTCAGGTAAGCAACGCACCCATGTGACAACCTGACCCACAACAGAAAGGTTGAAAAGCAAGTTTAGAAATGAGTACATTTTTATCTTTAAGCTTTACTATAAAATATCTCTTCCATATCATAACTTAACCCAGCTGGTAATAGAGAGAAAGTTATGGAAATCGGGGCTTCAGGCACAGCAATATTTATGACAATAGCATTAGACAGGGCAATATTGGCAGGAGAATACATTGAATTAATGGTTGTAATTTAGAAAAAAAGAATTTACCTTCTGGCTCTCGTAGCTCACATAGTAATTCAGTGCTCCTATTCGGGGTTACTCTATGTGTCCTGACACTTATTTAAAAAATAGGTAATATAAATTCTGAAAATATTTTGAGATCTTTCAAAAAGTAAACATGTTCCATTCCTCTTTGGTGGTAGCAAATTATTCAAATAAAAGAGGCCATAAATAATGGACTTAGTCTCCCGCAGCCATTCATTAGTTATCAAAACATTAGCTATATGCTGAAGACAATGATGAATTTCTATTTTTCTTCCTTGGCTACCCAGTTAATAGAATTACTGGCATTTTAGGGCTAGAATGGACTATAGAAGTAATCTAATCCAAGGGTTTTCCTTTTTTTGTTGTTGTTGTAAGAAGTAGAATCCTGGTTTATAAATTGTACACATTTTGCTAATGTACAATAAAGTAAATAATTTTTACAAATCTGGAAGGAGACCTGCTTTGGTGGAGCAGAAGTGGAAGGACTGGAGGCCATCCTCCTGGGCTTCCCTCTTATCCTGGTATAGACCCTTGTGATACCATGGTGGAGCTGCAGGGCTGACTGAAAGCCACTTTTTTCTTATCCAACCTCCTCGCATTTTATAAATGAGCACTAAGTTTTGAGAAATGAAATAATTCTGCCAACATCACACAGCTAGTTAATGGAAGTGCATAAATCTGAGCCTCTAAGCCCAGGACTTATGAAATAAACCAGGGTCCAGTACGTCTTAATTTTTTTCTTTTTAACAAAACAATGACTATTCTCCCTTGCCTTTCAAGATTTGCATGTAAACGACATAGTATTTCAAGCTGTACCATAAATGCGTATACATTTTCTAATGCCTCCCCATCTGAAAGCATTTGTGCACATCAATAAACTGTGAAAAGACCTATAGTTACTGCCTGTCCCCATAAAATTCCTTAACTACAGGATATGACATCAAAAGATATGGCTGTGATGGAAGGCAAATACATAGACATTTGAGAAGACAGCTGTTTTCAGAAAAGTATGTTCAACATACAATATACATGGCATATTACAAAATAAAACAAACAAAAGGTTATAAAATGACGAACAGCTTCTCAGGTTAGTATAACATTTGTTAGCAGATGCTTTTTCCTATTTTATTACATTGTTAAAGTAGATAGGTTAACAGTATAACAATCCTCAAAAATAATCAAATGTTTGGCATTGGATCAATACATGTAAAACAGTGGCACATAGTAAACACTATATATGCTTTTGTTCTTATTATTCTTTAAGAAAAATCGCCCTTCAATATTACTGCTGGGGCGGGCCGCGGTGGCTCAGCGGGCAAAGTGCTTGCCTGCTATGCCGGAGGACCTCGGTTCGATTCCCGGCCCCAGCCCATGTAACAAAAACAAAAAAACAAAATACAATAAAACAAGAAGATGTTTCCCTTTCTTCCTTCTATCCTTCCTTCCTTCTCTCTGTCTTTCCTTTAAAAAAAAAAAAATTACTGCTAAAATCAGGAAAACGTGTGGGAAAAAATCATTTGTTTTAAAACAAGCAGCAATAAAGGCCTTCTATACTACCTTTAGACTTTATCTATCGTTGGTAGCTAAATTATTTAGAATTCTACCCTGTCTACTGCCACCCACTGGCAAATTCTGGATATACCACAATGAGTTAAGAGTTTTCTCATCGGCTTCAGAACCACAGAAAACACACAAGTCAAAATGAAGAACCACATTCAAAAAGTATGGCTATGCCTTGTGGTTTGTCTCAGACACTGAAACAACATATTGGTCTACAGATGGAGCCCAAATGGTCAAATAAATGAAAGGTTTATAGTCCACTGTCTGTGTTGGGTGTGTGGTAAAAATCCAAATACAGGTACTCATGTTTTTATTTGACGTTAATTCATTTTTGGTGAAACTTTCCATTTTGACAGACTTGGAGATTTAAAACTTCTTCCTCATTAAACTGATACATGACAGAAAACAGTAAAATAATCTACCCCATTTCCACCTCATTCTTGGCATTAGCATGGAGATGTACCAAGATGCAGAATGAAGGTTCTGACTCAGTCAACTATTTTTTGTTGTTGTTGTTTGTATTGGCAACAAGAATAGAGAAAGAAAGAATATGATTATTACAAAAACAGGTCACTATGCCAAATTGCTCTAAAAGTTTGTCAAAAGGACTCCATGTGACAATTAGCAAAATGAGCAAGAGAAGTTTATGATCTATTGTAAACACTATTTCAAGAATAAGTTTCATATGCTCAAACGCAGGCATAAAATCAGGTTCTTTCCTATATACCTAAACTGTATTAACCTAATAGAAAGGTCAGCTTTTATTTAAACTCCTTAGGTTAGAAGGCAGTTTATCCTGAATTCTGTTATGGTTCTAGGCACATAAGGTGGAACTGCAAATGTATTTTTGGCCCTATAGAAGTCCTAAGTATTTGACTTGTTCTTTGGTTATTTCTTTTTTACAGATGGCTAGAAGAGCTTGTGATGGTTTCTTGATGTAACTATACCTTGAAGCAGATCTGGGCTTCGTAGGCTTTCCAGACTCCTGGATCTACCATAAATCAAAATTAAATTAGAAAATTTAGAGAAATTTCTTTCCAGCTTCTGCAATTTTATAATCTCAGGACAATGCAGATCTCTGAAATGGAATAATGATATGGTGTAGACTATACTTCGTGTTACAGTACAGCACAATGTCAAATACCAGCGGTGTCCTCCCTAGCAATCTACAAACAAATGAAATGTACCCAATATGCTTATATTTGGTACATCACATTGTAAATACTTCCTAACTGATGTAGAGGCAATTTCCCTCAAGATCTTCATAAGCATCAGTGTTTTTGTGCAGTATATTGCTATATTCCCTTAGACAAGTAAATGGTCAGAGATGTTTGTAGTGCGCATATGATTTATGCACACAAACAAAATATTTGACAGTAAAAGAGATGCTAACTGAAAATTTTGAAAAATCTTCCGTTTTAAAATATGTTATCAAAAATACTTAAACTACTATAAGAAATCCAAGGTCTGACATCTTGTGCTCAATTATCTCCTCATCCCTTCCCCAAATTTAAGATCATTTTGGAGATCAATTAGTATAGCTCTGTTCAATTCAAATTGATCATATTTGACAACATCCTTTCTTTAAAGATTGAATTTAAAACTCTTAAAATAAAATAAGATTATCTTCTTATCTAGTAGAGTATCAAACAAAAGCATGAGAATTTTACTGAATTTTAGTAACATCATTGCATTTTACCCTATGTGGGCAATTACTAATACTTCCTCAGTCTCCTTGCCCATAAAGCATTGAAATACATCAAGTCCTATGTCACTTCACAAAGTAGCTAGGACGAATAAAACAGGATGAGGAAAAAAGACTTTTGAAAGATTTAAGTTCTATATAAATCAAGGTGCATAGGGGTGCATACATATGCATTTTCCTCTGTAAATACTAGATATGCTGGTATACCTTGGAGATATTGCAGGCTTGGTTCCTGACCACTGCAATAAAGTGAGTCACATGAATTTTTTTGTCCATATAAAAGTTATGTTTACACTAAAGTGTAGTCCTTTAAGTATGCAATAGAACCATGACTAAAAAACAATGTACGTGCCTTAATTAAAAAATACTTTATTGCTCAAAAATGCTAACCATCATCTGAGACTTCAGCAAGTCTTAAGCTTTCAGCTGAGTCCTCCCTCGATGTTGATGGCTGCTGACTGATCAGGGAGAGGGTTATTGAAGGTAGCTACGGCAATTTCTTAAAATAAACCAACAATGAAGTTTGCTGCATCGACTGACTTCTTTCATTAAAGATTTTTCTGTAGCCTGTAATGCTGTTTGATAGCACTTTATCCAGGGTAAAACTTATTTCAAAATTGGAGTTCTCTCAAACCCTGCTGCTGCTTCATCAACTAAGTTCATGTAATATCTGAATCCTTTGTTGTCCTTTCAACAATGTTCACAGCATCTTCACTAGAAGTAGATTTCACATCAAGAAACCACTTTCTTTGCTCATCCATAAGAAAAAACTCGGGCGGGCCGCGGTGGCTCAGCGGGCAAAGTGCTTGCCTGCTATGCCGGAGGACCTCGGTTCGATTCCCGGCCCCAGCCCATGTAACAAAAACGGAGAAACAAAATACAATAAAACAAGAAAATGTTTAAAAAAGATGTTTCCCTTTCTTCCTCCCTTCTATCCTTCCTTCTCTCTCTGTCTTTCCTTTAAAAAAAAAAAAAAAAAAAGAAAAAACTCCTCATCTATTCAAATTTTATCCTGAGATTGAAGCACATCTTCAGGTTCCACTTCTAGTTCTCCTGATATTTTTACCACATCTGCAGTTACTCTCTCCACTGAAGTCTTTAACCACTCAAAGTTATCCATGAGGGTTGGAGTCAAATCCTTTAAACTCCGGTTAATATTGAAATTTTTATCTCCTTCCATGAATCACAAATATTCTTAATGACATCTAGAATGGGGAATCCTTTCCGGAAGTTTTCAACTGATTTTGCTCAGATCCATCAGAGAAATCACTATCGATAGCAGCTATAGCCTTAAAAAATATATTTATTCAATTATAAGACTTGAAAATCAAAACGATTCCTTGATTCAGGGGCTACAGAATGGATGTGATATTAGAATGAAAATAACATTAATCTCACTGTACAGCTCCCTCAGGGCTCTTGGGTGACCAGGTGCATTGTCAATGAGCAGTAACATTTTGAAAGGAATCTTTTTTTCTAAGCAGGTCTCAACAGTGGGCTTAAAATATTCGGACAACTATGTTGTAAACAGATGCGCTATCATCCAGGCTTTGTTATTTGTTCCATTTATTGAGTACAGGCAGGGGAGATTTAGCATCATTCATAAGGACCCTAGGATTTTCAGAATGGTAAATGAACATTGGCATCAATTTCACGTCACCATTTGCATTAGTTCCTAACAAGTCTGGTCTTTGGAGCTTTGAGGCCAGGCACTGACTTCTCTCTAGCTATGAAAGTCTGAGATGGCATTTTCTTTCAACAGAAGTCTGTTTCATTTACATGAAAAATTTGTCGCTTAGTACAGCCATCTTCATCAATTATTTTAGCCAGATCTTCTGGATAACTTGTTGCACATTCTGTACCAGCATCTGTTGACTGCACTTGTATGTGATGGAACCAACCTCTGCTAGCTTCAAACTTTTTTCTGTAGTTTCCTCACTTTTCTCAGTTTTCACAAAATTGAAGAGAGAGCAACTGGATTAGACTTTGGCTTAAGGCAATATTGTGGCTGGTTTGATCTTCTCCCAGACCACAAAAACTTTTTCCATATCATCAATCAAGCAGTTTCACTTTCTTAACATTTGTGTGTTCACTGGAGTAGTACATTTAATTTCCTTCAAGAGCTTTTCCTGAACACACACAGCTGTTAGAATTAAGTTCACCATCTTAGATGGGAGTGGTTCATGGCACCCTAAAACAATTACAACAGTGATATCAAAGATCAGATTACATATCAACACATCAGATATAACAATAACAAAAAAGTTTGAAATACTGTGAGAATTACAAGGATGTGACAGAAACACATGAAAGTGAGCACATGCTGTAGGAAAAATGGCCCTGATAGACTTGCTTGACATGCGACTGCAACAAACTTTCAATTTGTAAAAAACATGGTATCCATGAAACACAATAAAGTGAAGCAAAATAAAATGAGCTATGTCTATATTCATGTTTTTTGGTCAAATTTGGGAAGTTTTACAACCACTATTTCCTCAAACATTCTTTCTGCCCTCTTCTCTTTCTCTTCCCCTTCTGGAAATCTCGTAATGTGCATACTGGTATGCTTCATAGTACTTCATAGGTCCCTTAAACTCTGTTCCCTTTTTTTCATTCTATTTTTTTTTCTGCTCCTCAGACAATACTTTCAATTGTCCTATCTTCAGATTAGCTAATTTTTCTCCTGTTCAAATCTGTTGTTGAAACCCTCTAGTGAATTTTTTAATCTCAGTTGTACTTCCTAGCTCTATCTTTCAATATGACTCCTTTTAAAATTTTACTTTGTTGAATTTCTCCTTTTGTATCATTTGGTTTCCTTATTTAGAATACTTGACTTGATGTCTTTGATTAGCAACTCCAATGTCTTGGGTTTCCTCAAGTACAGTTTTTGTCACTTTCTTTTGCTCCTCTAAATGGGCCATCCTTTCCTAATCTTTGTATGTCTTGTGAATTTTTGTTGAAATATGAACATTTGAATATTATAATGTGTCAATTCTAGTAATCCCAAGATTTTCTTGAATGCCAGGAGCTCAGAAGAAAAACAAAAACAAAACAAAGAATAATAACAATAAACACACACCCCCAAACCAAAAAAAATCTCTCTCAATCTTTGAAATATGCTCTGTGTTGAGGTTTTCCTTCAACACTTAACAGCTAATAGTGAGCCTAAAGATCCACCTGATATGAATGTTTAAAGTTTTCTCAGGTCTTTTCTGAGTGTGTGTCTTGTTCTGGGGATATATGTGCTTTAAAAATCCTCAGTGTGCCCAAATGCTCCTTGACGTCCTAGTTTCTCCCTGTGAATTCTCCCCTATGCTTTTCCTCCTGCGAAATTACAATCTTTCTCCCCAAGCGTGATAGGCTCAATTCTCTGTCACTTCTCCACACTACTTCTCTATCCCAAGTGAGTTTCAGGTTAAGTGAAATAGACAAAGATCTCATTGTGTGTTTCACAGTCACCAGATAGGCTGGAACAAAGAGTTATACCTAATTTGCAAACAAGGTGTGCTGTGCTGCCTCTGGTACCATGAAGCAGAGCCCATACAGGGCCCACAGATGGCAGCCTAGCTGGGGAATGGTGGGGCCAGGACAAATACAAGTGCCAAGCAGCTTTCCCACAAGAAAATGAATTTTTCTTGATTCATTTGATTGCTACATACCTTCTACTGTTCTTCAGAGTCCTGGAGAGGTCAGTTTTGACAGATTCTGCTTGTTTTCCAGTGTTTTAGGAGGGGGTAGTGGTATACATTTGGAATTTAATATTTTGCCTTTTGGTTGACATCACTCCTGATGGCTACAGAGGTTAATCAGGAAAGCTCAAGTTGATGACCAAGTTTTTACCAAGCCCAATCAAAGAAAGTTGCTCAGTATGGTGGAAAAATACCAGAATGGGAATAAAGAGGCCTGGATTCTAGTTCCTTCTTTGTTACTAGTTAGTTAAGTAGATTTGTTAAATGGTTGTTTAATCATTCTTAGCCACAATGATCATATCAATAAAAGAATAGACAGTATTAGATGATTACAAAGATCTCTTTAGTGTTGACACTCTAAGCACTGCACTTTGGTAGACTGATGCATGGTTTCTAAATATTAGTTGTTTCTGTTGAGTGGTTGAATCTGCATGAATAATGTTATTAAGAAATAACATGGATGACAATCATTCCAAAAAAAACTTTTTAGAAAACCAAATAGATTCTTTAGTGAGGTTAAGTACTTATCCTCATTGTTAGGACTGTTTATAGATAATAATGATATGTGACAAATTTATTCTCATTCTCCTCTAATATCTATCTGTTTTTTTTTTATGCCCAAGTTAAATACACTTTAGATAATTAGAAATCTTCTCTTTTTGTTCCTTAAATTCTCACAATTACAGTAATTCTTCTATATCTTATCTAGAATTCTTTTAAATTCCAATACACAAATTAAATCAACTGTTTGATCTGGAAGTAGGAAAAAAACACAAAATGGATTTTTATACAAATGGATTATATAACATGACTTTTCATTCATCAGATCAGTTTCTTTTTGTGTCAGTGTCAAGGCATAAAAAGACTAAGAATATCTTTAATAGAGAGCTTTTTCCAAAGCCAGCATCAGACAGACCTTCTAAATGACCGTTTAAAATACCAAACTTCACTTATGAATAGAAGACTTGGGATTTTAGTGGTTTTGGTAGTTAAGCATTGATGAGATTTAAAAATGTATGTCTCATTTAATGGTAATAGAAAAATAAAAGTAAACTGGATCAGTCTTCAATGTAAGATTGCAGTATAAAAAGAAAAGTTTGAGTGTTTTCTTTGGTGTTATATTCAGATGGTAAATGGTTTTCATGGATAATCTCACAGATCATTACTTTCTTTAATTAGTAGTTTTTGCTAAACATAAAAAAGCTCAAGTAATTTTTAATACTGATTACCACTGCTTAGTCCATTAACAAACTGTCATACTAACACTGGCCACATTGTACTACCTATCTTTAAAGCTTATTCATTTCATTTTCATAGATTTTAATTAATTTTTCCTTTCCCACTAGGGTTGACTGCTAACCAGCAACAAAGACTTTTTTTTTGCTTCTGAATTTGAAGCATTTTAACTGAAAAAAAGGTCCAGAAAATTTGCAAAAAAAAGCAGACCCTAAATTGGATGGTGCTGATTACTTGTAGATACATTAAAAGAAATTAGACTCTGTGAACTTTATCGGTACACTGATTGAATCAATTTTATGTAGTCACAATATTCCTGTACATATTTTTTCAAATTCCCCTTTCCATCAGCAGCTCTTCTTATTCGCATTAGTTGGGAATAGTACATGTAATCATAACTGACAAACTAGAGGGAATTTAGCCTTATAAAACACCAGGTTAAAAAAAGAAAATGCTCATTGTTTAGATTCCTTAAGTAGGAACTGTTATCTTTGTTTGGGAAAAAGAATGTACTTGCAGTCTTATCCCTAAGGCTTAGGTAGGTCTATAGGTTTATAACAGACCTGAAAGGTTCTACTCTCAAATGATGACATATTTTCTCAGCCCTTTGAGGCTGGCTCCATGAAAACTATGTGTATACATATATTAATCAAAGTCTGTTTCTGAAGACAAACACACGTAATCCATTTTCAAAACAAATATACACGCTAAAGAAAATGGGCATATACTTAGAAAAATATGGACATATGAGGAATTAAAAGACAACCTTATAATAACCCAAAATGAGAGAACAAGTGAAAAGAAAAAGATTAAAAGAGACAAAAGCAAATTCAGAATTAAAAAATGAAGCCAAAAGAAAACATAGGCTAAATTTTAAGAGCAATGCCCTTTTTGACAAAATTTAAAAGAACATCCATAATCTTTCAAGGAAAGAGTTCAAAGGGTGTGTATGCACAAACATGGAACGGCCATAGACCATACACGTGTTACAATGAATACAAAATTCCTCCAAGTCCTTTACCAAATTCTACAGGGAACAAAATGCTGTTAATCTCTCAAAGAACCATTCTGAAATGTAATCATCTTGGGAATTGTTTCAAAAAGCTTTCAGGGGGACTTTTGGGAAGATGGAGGAATGGGGTTTATTGAATTTGCCCCTGCTCCTTGGAACAAAATAGGAGACGGGGAGAGAATGACCTGACCGGGACTGCAGTACAGGGTGGGGAGTGAGTGATGGGGTGGGGTCTTCGGTGATTCTTGGAGAGGAGAGAGGCAGAGGGATTGGGGCAGGGAGAGCAGCTTGGGTTGGATCAGCAGTTGTCTCTGCCAGGGTTGGAAGGCAGCGTGCGGATTGGATGGAACTGATATCCTTCGACTCTGGTCTTTCCCAGCTACTGGCTAGGGAAACCTCCCAGTGTGGCTCTACAGTTGGTAATGCCTATGGGAAGCCCAGAGGCGGGCCCAACCCTCTGCCACTAAGAGCTGGGGCTACCACGTGCTGGGAGTGGTTGCTCAGTGAGGCGCCATGAATAGCCAGCACATTGGGCGTGGTGTGTGGTGGATTCGCCAGGTGCTGAGCTTGGCGGGTTGGCTACCTGCTCCCCAGTGCTGCTGTCTGCTCCCCAGTCTGGTGCTAGGACCAGTCGTCCAGCTGCCAAGGGCCGGGAGCAAACCCCTGCTGCATAGGCCAGCTTCCCAGCCAGCCGCTGCAGTCGGGGTGGAGGTCTGAAGGGGGAGGTGCTTCAGGAGCCCCACCTGCTGGTGAGAAATATAGGTGCAGCCAGGCAAATTTCCTATCTGCCTACTTTTTTTAATTCATTTTTTTCTCTATTTTTTATTAGTAATAGAATTGTCATTTTTATTATTTATTTCTATTTATGCACATTTTATGTTACATTTTAAATGATTTTTTAGTTTTTATTTCTTATTTTTTAATTTTCTTCTTATTTTTTTTAAATGCTTTTCTTTCACTTCAGTGGGCACCAGGCTGAGTTTATTCCCAATATATCTTGGGGTGTCTCCTTCTGACACTGGGGCTTACTACTGTTGACATGCTTTTTTTTTTTTTTTTTTTTTCTTTCATACATATATTTTGTTTTTGTTTTTGTTTTTACATGGGCAGGCACTGGGAATTAAACCCGGGTCTCCGGCATGACAGGTGAGAACTCTGCCTGCTGAGCCATCATGGCCCGCCCTCTTTCATATTTTCATTTTATTTCATTATTATTATTATTTTTTTTTTTACGGAACATGAGCCAGGAATCGAGCCTAGGTCTTCCACATGACAGGTGGCATTCTGCCACTGAAATACCTGTGTATCCTCCTTAGCCTTTAATAGAACCTCAAGTAGAACTGTACCTCCAACATGAGATCTGGACCTTGGTTTGGTGGGTAATTACTGACAAACCAAGTGAAAAAAGGAAACCTTCAATGCAAAACCAAGTAAGTATAAAACTTTAGAGGAGTGAAGGAAAACAGCTTGCAAAATAACCTTACTAGGATAATCAAATGCCCCAGCCAAATGACCAAATCAAAACTCTGGAGGGAACACAGAATATGTAACAACTACTCAAGAATATTTATAAAGAAATAAAGGATATCAGGAAGACACTAGAAGAATATAAAGAATAATTCAAAAGATTAAATAGTAAAATGGTAGCATTCACAAAAAGTAAAGATACAGTAGACCAGATTAGAAATATACTACAGACACACATTAGTGAATTCAAAGAAACAGAAGGAAGAACAAGTGGGCTGGAAGACAGAACAAATGAATTAGAGTGCACAAAAGAACTAATGGCAAGTAAGATGGGAAAAATGGAACTGAACCTTAGGGAAATGATGGCCAACAAGAGGTGTGAAGTCTAAGAGTCACTGGTTTCCCAAAAAAGAGAAAAGAAGTATAAAAGCCTGGGAAGATTAGTTGAAGATATAACTGGGGAAGACTTCCCAACCTTTATAAAAAACATAAACACAAAAATCAAAGAAATCCAACAAAGTCCAAATAGAATAAATCGAAATAGGCCTCCTCCAAGACATATACTAATCAGTCAAATGTTGAAGAGAAATATAAAGTCCTAAAAGCAGCATTAGAAAAGTGATCACCTACAAGGGAAAATACATAAGACTGAGTTCAGACTACTCAATAGACATCATGAAAGTAAGGAGGCAGTATGATATATTGAAGATCCTGAAGGAGGAAGGCTTCCAGACAATAATTCTTTATCTAGTCAAGTTGTCCTTCAAAATTGAGGGAGAGATTAAAATCTTCAAAGACAAGCAAAGACTGAGAGAACTAGTGAACAAGAAAAACCCTACAGGAAATGCTAAAGGGAGTCTTGTCAGCCGAAAAGCAAAGACAAGAGAGGGAGATTTTTAAAGAAGGGCACAGAATTGAAGAGTACCACTAATAGTCATTTAAAAGATAAAAAGAAAGACAGGATAAATAATATATGGGTCTGATAAATAAAAACTAAAGGATAAGATGGTAGATTCAAGAAATCCTTTTACGGTAATAACTTTGAAAGTCAGTGAACTTAACTCATCAATTAAAAGATACAGATTGGCAGAATGGAGTAAAAAATATAAACCATCTATATGCTGTTTAAAAGAGATGCATCTTAGATCTAAAGACATAAATACATTGAAAGTGAAAGGATGGAAAAAGATGTTCCACGCAAGTTCTAAAAAAAAAAAAAAACAGAAAGCAGGAGTAGTTATACTAGTATCAGATAAAATAGACATTAAATGTAAAGATGTCATAAGAGACAAAGGACACTATATATTAATAAAAGGGACAATTCACCAAGAAGAAATAATAGTTGTAAATGTTCATACTCTCAGTCAAGGAGCACCAAAGTACTTGAGGTAAACAGTGGCAAAACTGAAAGGAGCAATAGATGTTTCAGTGATAATAGAGGGAGACTTTAATACATCACTCTTTACTGTAGCTCGAACAATCAGAGTATCAAAAGGAAAGAAAGAACCTAGACAATGTGATAAACGTATTAGAACTAATAGACATATATAGATCATTATACCCCAAAACACCAGTATATATTCTTCTCTCGTGCACCTGGAATATTCTCTAGGATAGATCAGATGCTGGGACTCAAAATGAGTCTTTATAAATTTAATATGATTAACATTATCAAAAGCACTTTCTCTGACCACAATGGACTGAAGCTGGAAATTAATAATCACAAAAGGAACCAGAACTTTCAACAAACTCTTAAATAATCAGCGGGTCAAAAAAGAAATTGCTAGAGAAATCACCTAAATATCTGGAGATGAATGATACTGAGGATACAACATATCAGAAGTTACGGGATGCAGCAAAGGCAGTGCTGAGAGGGAAATTTATTGCTGTAAATGCCTATATTAAAAAACAAGAACAAGAAAATCAAGGACTTAACTGCTTACCTGGAGAATGTGGAGAAAGAACAGCAAACTAACCCTAAAGTAAATAAAAGAAAACAAATAAGAAACATTGAAGCAGAAATTAAAAACTGGAAAACAATCAAACAATAGAAAAAAATCAACAAAAGCAAAAGTTGGTCCTTTGAGAAAATGAGAAGAATTGATGGCCCCCTAGCTAGATAAACAAAGAAAAGAAAGAGAGAGGATACAAATAAACAAAATCAGAAAAGGAGGGGGGTGTCATTATTATGGATTCTGAAGAAAATAACAAGCACAAGAGAATACTATGAACAACAATATGTTAACAAACTAGACATCTTAGTTGAAATGGACAAATTCTAGAAACACACCAAGTACCTATACTGACTTGAGAAGAAAGAGAAGATCTCAAGAAACCAATTACAAGTAAAGAGATTCAATTAGCATTAAAAATCTTCCTAGAAAGAAAAGTCTAGGACAAGATTGTCTCTAGGGGAATTTTATCAAACATTCTACAAAGAACTAACACCAATTTTGCTCAGACTCTTAAAAAAGTTGAGGGAAAAAGAATGCTACCTAACTCATTTTATGAATCTAACATCACTCAAATAACAAAATGGGATAAAGACTCTCACAGACCAATCTCTCTAATGAACACACATGTAAAAATTCACAACTAAATACTAGTGAATTGAATCCAATAACACATTGAAAGAATTATACATCATGACCCAGTGGGTTTCATACCAGGAATACAAGAGTGGTTCAACACAAGAAAGTTAATTACCATAATACAGCACATTAACAAATCAGAAGGGAAAGATCACATAATCATCTCGACTGATGCTGAAAAAGCATTAGAAAAAAATCAGCATCCTTTCCTGATAAAAACACTTCAAAATATAGAAATTGAAGAAAACTTTCCCAATACCAAAAGGGCATATATGAAAAACCCATAGGCAATATTATACTTAAGTGTGAGAGACTGAAAGCATTCCCCCTAAGATCGGGAATGAGATAAGGATGCTCATGGTCACCACTATTCTTCAATATTGTACTAGAGGACCTAGCTGGAGCTATTAGGAGAAATAAATAAAAGGCATCCAAACTGGAAAGGAAGAATTGAAACTTTCATTATTTGCAGATGGCATGATCTCATACACAGAAAACCCTGAGAAATCTATGAAAAAGCTACTTGAGCTAATAAACAAATTCAGCAAAGTGGTGGGATACAAGATTAATATGCAAAGATCAGTAATGTTTCTATACACAACAATGACCTATCTGAGGAGACAATTAAGGGAAAAAAATCCATTCAAAATAGCAATCAAAAGAATCAGATATCTAGGAATAGGTCTAAACAGGGATATCAAGGACTTATACACAAAAATTACAAAGCATTGCTAAAAGAAATTAAAAATGATGTAAATAGATGGGAAGGCATTCCATGCTCATGGATAGGAAGGTCAAATGTCATTAAGATGTCAGATCTACCCAAATTCACATACAGGTTCAATGCAATACCAATTAAAATCCCAACAACCTTCTTTGAAGACATGGGATAGCTAGTTATCAAATTTATTTAGAAGAGAAAAAGACCTCAAATAGCTAATGATATCCTAAAAAAGAAGAGCTAAGAGGGAGACCTATCATGTCCTGACTTTAAAGCTTACTATATGAAGCCACAGTGGTCAAAACAACAAGGTACTGGCATAAAGACAGAAGTATCAACCAATGGAATAAAATTGAGAGTGCAGAGATAGACCACCACATTTTTGGACAGCTGATCTTCAATAAGGCCCCCAAACCTAATGAACCAGGACAGAATCGTCTTTTCAAAAAACGGGCATGGAAGAATTTGACCTCAGTAGGCAAAAGAATGAGAGAGGAGCCCTATCTTATGCCCTATATAAAAATTAATTCAATATGCATTAATGACCTAAATGTAAGAGTCAGTACCATAAAACATCCTGAAGAAAATGCAGGGAAACATCTTCAAGATCTAGTAATAGGAGGTAGTTTCTTAAACTTTACACTTAAAGCATAAGCAGCAAAATAAAACTGGACAAATGTGAACTCCTTAGGATCAAGAGCTTTTGTGTCTCAAAGGACTTTGTCAAAAATACGAAGAGGCAGTCAACTCACTGGGAGAAAGTATTCGGAAACTACATATCAGATAACAGTTTGAAATCCTTTAAATATAATAAAGAATAAAGAAAAGTTTCTTAAAATAAAGCTATTATACAGCTCAACAACAAAAGAGCAAACAATCCAATTATAAAATGGGCAGAGGATACGAATAGACACTTTTCTGAAGATCAAACACAGATGGCTAAAACACACATGAAGAATGCTCATTTTCATTAGCTATAAGAAAAATGCAAGTTAAGGTGACAATGATATATCACCTCACACCTATAAGAATGTGCTACAAAACAAACAGAAAACTACAAGTGTTGGAAAAGATGTGGGAATGGATAATGGTGCAGCCGCTGTGGAAAAACAGTTTGGTGATTCCTCAGAAAATTAAATATTGAGTTGCTTTATGACCTGGCAATCCCGATGTTCATAGTGGCACTATTCACAATAGCCAAAAGATGGAAACAATCCTTGTGCCCATCAACAAATGAATGGATAAACAGAATGTGGCATATACATATGATGTAATATCATGCAGCAAAAAGATAAAGCTCTAGGATATAATGCTGAGTGAAATAAGTCAGTCACAAAAGGATAGATACTGTATGATTTTGCTATTATGACTGGTAAGATAATTTCAGAGGTTATACTGCAGAATACAGCAGACCTAGAGGTGCACAAGAGCTGGAAACGGGAAAGGCTACCCAGTGAGGCTGAACCTAAGTGCATGGGAATGGACAGAAGTGATGGTAACTAATTAGTGGGGTTCAACATTACCAATTGAAGGAGATATGTTTGAAAGAATATGTTTAATCAGTGTGTCCCACTGATTAAATCTACAATTATAAATAAGTTCACACATGAACTATTTCAAAGGTTTGATAGTGGACAAGAGTCCATAGTAAAGAGGTATGGGGGGAAATTAAATGCATGCTATGGCCCATAGTTAACAGGAAGATATCAACAGTACCACAGCAATATCAGGAGTAACTAATTGGGGGAAGGGACAAGTGATAAGGGATAGCTTTGATTTGATAGTTGGTGATGCTGTGTTTGTTGGTTGATGCTATGGACCAATGAAAATTGTCTAAAATTGAGAGTGCTGCTGATTGTACAATGAGTGAGGATACTAAAATATATGGTTTGTTTATTTTGGATATTTGGATATTATCCATGATGCCCAAAAGATTGAGGGAGCCAAAGGGTACAAGACTGAGAAGCAGAATGGTTAACTGAGGACTTTACTGATCTAAAATGATCTAAAACAGCTTACACACCCAAACACCCTCCCTTAGTACCATTACTTTCTATACCCTTACCTACTTAGAGTTTCTTCATAGTACTTTTTGACTCCTGGAACATTATTTACATATTTGTTTACCCATCTATTGTGTTTTTCCCTCCAGTCGGATGTAAACACAGAAAGGACACTGATTTTGACTGTTTGGGTCACTAATGTATTCTAGGTACAGCACTAGGCAAATAAAAAATACTCAGTAAATCTTTGCTGAATAAATGACTCCAATCTATTCTTTCAACTATCATAAAATTGAACTTTATATAGTACAAACAGCATATCATTTCACACCTTCACTTTCCTACAACACCTACCTAACCTTGCTTAAAATACTTCATTTCCCACTGTTTACAGAATATAGTTCATATTTCTCAACAGGATCTAAAAAGCCCTTTATGAATTGGGTTTTTCAATTTTCCAGTCTTATCTTTCACCATCTTTCATTTTCCTAAATTCTAGACATACTAAACTACTTCATATTTTCTAAATGAATTATGCTCCCTTGTACCTCTAAAACCAAATCTGTTTCTTGTGTCTGAAGTATCCTACCTACCTAGTTTACCCTGCCTGACCTTTTACTTGTCCTTGAGGATGCAGAAAAGCTTTCCTATATGGGTCACTCTTAGCAACTGCTCTCCCAGCAACCTGTACTTTGCTTTAACATAGCACTTTAATACTTTTTTTAAAAATAATAATGGTCTGTTTTTTTGATCCCCCACTCAAGTACTCCCTCTTGAGTTATTTGAGATTGCAAGAAGTCTCCTATGTACTTCTTCAACACAGTACCTGGAATCCAGTAAACAATTAGCGAATATTTACTATACAAATTAATAAGCATTCACATCAAAATCAAAGTATTCTGGCCCTTGAGATTTGAGAGATTTTTGAACGATGACTTGAGATCAATGGAAACAATCTATAATACTACAAAGACTCTTTGCAAAGGTTGAACATTTTTACATTAGAGACTTCATTTTAAATAAAGATACCAAATCAAATATTTGTTACATGTAATTTCAAACATAAGGCTGAGATATTTTAAACTCAGTAAAGCATTTGGTTAAATAAATATTATGTAACTGGGAAGGCCTAGGTATGACTCATTATTTTTTCAAAAAGTAACCTTGGTTAATATTTCAAGATTTGCCTGTAAACTAAGTCTCCTTTAAACTATGAAGGTTTAAAAAACAACACACTAAATCCTATACCTTGAACTTTTAGGATAAATAATAGGAATTTTATATGCATTAACATGTGAATTTAGAGATTCTACCATTATGGTCCCCTTCTCTTCCAACATCAGCTGGGTGAGCATTTTAGTATCCATTTTTCCAAATGGTGATGGATTTGCACTTTGCTTCATGCGGTCTTACTTAAGCCAAAAACACATTTTAGACACGATTATGGGGGCAGTCTGTGGCAGTGGAAAACCAAAGTTAACTGAATCACATGGAAAAAAAAGCCCAAGTCATTGTTGTCATTACCAGTATACTCTGACCATCAGAGTTAACCTCAGTGTAAATGGTAGAAAAAAATAGCACAACACTCCATCTTTTGAAGAAATCAGTCTCATCGGAAAGAATGCAATATGAAGGAAACACCTGGTCTAGTATTTTTTGGACCAAATGATTGATTTTTTTTTTAAAAATTATACATGTACATACATAATTAAAAAACAAACAAACTCTAACAGTTGAAAAAAAATTTATAGTGAATTCATTTCCAAATACTGATTTCCTGTCTCCCAGATCAAGAGTCAACCTCTATTCTCATTTTCTAAATTTAATTTCCTGCTCAGTATATAAAATATACATATACCTTATGTGTGCACATGTGTACAGACCTCTCCCTTTCTTTTAATAAATAGTAGCAAGCTAAATATCTGCCATTTTTATTTAAATATGTAAATTTTTGATCCACATGGAACTTATTTCATTGAAAACAGTGAAGTATGGGTAATACTTCATCTGTTCTTTCCAGATAGAAGACTATTTGCCTCAAAATCATTTACAGATTTTACCAATCTTTCAACATTTAGCTGAAATGAAACCTTATTGGGAATTAAACTCTATATATTTATTTGTGCACAACTGAAATACAAATATTTTCATGATCTGTTTGTCTAGTCATTTTCTATACCACTAATTTAATATCACTTTATGTTTTGATTAACTCAGAAGAGTTTTAAAACATTAACAATGTATTACACAGTAGGTGACAGAGAATGCTAAATGCAGCATTATCTTATAGATGCTAGAAACTATAGTTTATAGGCTATTTTCATAAATTCTGAATCTTAAATAATTACATATAAAATGGGAGAAAATCTTTGATCTAACAAACAAGTAAAAAACATGAACACAATATTGACGTACAGGTGAGGAAACAGATATTTTCATTCATTCATTCTGGGAATGTAAAGGGGTAAACTCTATCAAAATTATTAGTAATACACATCCTTGATTTACCAAGTCTTCCTCTACGAATTAATTCCACAGCTAAGAGACATATTTATACTTGTGAAAAATGACATATATGATTGTTCATCACTGCAGTTGTTACTCACAGCAAAAGCTGGGAATATTAGAACATCTTACATTCATATTAATAGGGAAACTTGTTAAATAAATAATGATATTTTCACACAGATAAATTTCTAGAGAGTTTTTAAAAAAGAATGAGGAAATGGACTAGCACAGAAAGATCTCCAAGCAATTGGAGGTAAAATGAATAAAAAAGAATGGGTAAACATGAATACAGAAGAATATGTATTTTTATTTGCTTAGCTATGCATAAGTTATTTCTGGCAGGATGCATAAGAAAAAGAGTGAGCAACCGTGTGGCAGAGGAATAAGATGATAGTAAGACTTTTTAATAAATCCAATAATTTATTGTCATAGTTTTAAACCTTGGAATCAATGGTAAAACATTAAGTATTTATTAGCAATCTTTTTACTACAAGAGCTGTTTTGTTATTACAGTATTCAGTTCAGCTTTAGTAAATATTAAAAGACTAAAGAAAAAAGATGAAAAATCTTACATTGCCAGGAAAATGTTTTTTAATCTAAGGTAAATTTTAGTTTAGAATGAGAAAGAAAATTAATTACAGATTATGGATTATGGTCAAGTAAACCAGCAGTGAAATTTAGAGAAAGGTATCAAAAGGAAATACATGGTTAATTCAACTTAGCACTAAAACCATATTTTAGGTAACAGTTCTTTTAAAATGAAAACATCTTGATGAAATTACAGCTTCATTTCAAGTACTCCTCAAAGTTAAATGACAAAAGAATATTAAATATTTTAAATAGAGAAACCAACAAACATTGTTCTTAAAAGCTTAAAAAATAAAAGTACCCACTAGTGCAGTGATGACTATGATCCTGCTGCTTAATGTGGTACAAACCATAAAAGTACAGTATGTTTTTTAGCTAATTCAAAAAAATGGCAAACTTTTTTTCACATCTTCTTGGTAGATTTCTGAATTCTTTTATTGTCTCTGACGAAGTTATATTAAAATCATCTCAAAAATTTCAAAATGACTTGGTAAAAGAAGTGAAAGAAGGAATATACACACACATATACAATGAAGAATGAAAAAGAAGAATTTTAAATTCTAAGATTAGGTAAACTATGACATTAATTTGATCAATGTACTTTTCTTATGCATAAAACCCTCGGTGATTACTACCTTAGGTCTTACTAGATCATAACACTATGATTCTTACTCACTTATTAAGAAAATGACCTGAATTTTCATTTGAGAGCTAACCAGAATAACAATTAATAAAAAATCACTGGATGATTATATTCTTTCGGAGTCCATAAATTACTATACTAAATCCTGGTAACTGAAGGCAAATTGGTATATAAAAACACTAATAATCAAAACTAATCCAAATTGGAAAAATAAACCTAGTGATATTTAGATACCTTAATTATATCAGTGAAAATTAAAATAAAAACATATCCCAAGTTATAGTTGATAATACTGTATCAACTGAAAGCATTTTTAATAGTATTTTCCCAAATCACTATCCAAATAACACTTTGTAAGAGATAGCCCATGTTTAATGGCCCATGTTGAAATACATAAATAAATATATAATGCCTATTTATCTTTCTAAAAATCAATTCTAATTGGTTTCATTATATGATTAAAAGTAATTATGACATAAGAAGCAAGCTACCAAGGGATAAGAATAGACTGGAACATAGAGCAGAAGATAGGAAAAAGGGGTTTTCAGGAAATAGTTCTTATGATGGGCAGGTTGAGATATATGCAAATACAAGTATGCCCATTTATTATCATAAAAGAGAAACTTCAAAGAAAGCCATTTAACTGTTCATATAAGGAGCTAAGCCCATTTAATAAAGAAAAGGTGCTTACAGATAGCATTCTATACATAATTTTCAATAGTAAAATTATTTGTTTCAATAGTAAAATTCTTGAGAAGACTATATTTTTAAATAATAGGGGGAAATCATGAATAACGGGAAAAATATGTAAGAATTAAAGAGCAAGATACACAAAAGACAAAATGAAATGAGAAGAAAAACATTGAGATGGCTAAAAAGAAAGGATGGAGAAGAAAAAGAGGATGAATTGCTCTCAAAGGACAAAAGACTTACTCAGAAGTGATATAGTTCTTCTGTTTTATAGAACTATATAGTCATTACCATTATATAACCTCCTTATCGCTAAGGGCAATGGACAATTTCCTTCCTTACTGGTATCTCTGCAGCATTTGACAAAGCTGACATTTGGATACTGGAAACTCGTTCTTTCCTTGGCTTATGCGACACTGAAGCTCTCTGAAGATCCCGCCTATCCTTTACTCACTCTTCCTTCTCGGTAAGGCTAAACCTTAAATATTAGTGTTTCCTGGATTCTGTAGTTAACTTCTCCTCCTTTTTTCATTCTATACACTTTTCCTGGGGGATCTCCATAATACCAGTATTGATTACCTCTAACATACAGCATCTAGTGCCATACTGGGGACACAATTTGTTGAATATTGGAATTCACCTTTTTGTTCAAGTCAAAAACTGGGAATGATCCTAGACTCCTCCATCTCATTTACTCTCAACATCCAGTTAATCTTCCAATAATATTGACTTTATCCCCTTATATTTTCATATCTGCCCATTTCTCAATTCCAGTTGTCACAATCTTAGTTCAGCTTCCTCTCTCCTCATCCTCCAATGTTAGTTATTAATCGAATGATCTCCACTCTGTAGCCACAATGCTTTTCATTACACACAGTTTTCCTTAAATGAAAATCCTTTAATGGCTCACCATCAGTTTCAGGAAAAAAAATATTCTAATTCTTCAGGTTAAAATCCAGGGCCTTTGTAGATCTGGTTCCAAAGTACCACCAGCATGATTTCAGACCCCATGCCTTACTTCCAGCCATACAGAATCCTTTGCCCATCCACACAGGCTGCTTTATGAATCCTTGGTGTTCATAATTCTTCACCTTTTCTGAATGCCTTTCTTTGCCTGCTAAATTCTACTCAAACTTTAAACCTCAAATATAGTGTCATCTACTCTAAGAATCTTTTCCCTTAAATCCTAGTATAACATGAATTTTTACTATGCTTCCATAGAAATCTGCTCATCTAATAGTATTCCTCTTCCTACTATGATATCACTAATTTGCACATCCACTTTCCTACCAGACTATAAACTCCTGAGTGCATACCACATCTTTTTCTTTATATTTTTTTACTAAAAAAGTATAAAATGCACATAGAAAAGGTTATTAAATATACAGCTCAATGAAGTATCACAGGTGTACACCTGTGTAACTACTGCAGAAAGATCGTATATTATTTGACTTTGCCTCTTCGGTGTCTATATACAATAAGCAGTTAATAAATATATGATAAATGAATAGAAACAAATGACATTAATCAGGTTTAAAGTATATTAACCATTGCAATAAATAGGCCCAGAGCTATAATCCAATGGTCAGATTTCAGATACTAAAATAAAATATAATTTATAATGGGGAAATTGTATAGTCAAGGAAACTAACAGCAGCATAGAACTGAAATTTGCAACTTGAAAATGCATGATGTTAAATAACAACCTTGCCCTCAAATAAAAAATATAAAGAGCTTTGCATCAAAACCCAGGAAATATGAGGGTCCATCAAATGATGGATTTTTGTCAGCAAACAATTTTCTGGGCTAGCCAGTTACATGAAACAGTTATAGAAGATTTCTAAAAGTAAAACCCAAAGATAAACAATATATTAGCAGCTAAGTAACTCAGCTTCTCAACAATGAATATGTCAAAAGTATTCATGAAAATGGAACCACTACCCATCTATCCCTTCTACTTGAGTAGAAGTGGGAGACTGTAATCAAGGTGGGAAATGGAAGTGCTACAGAGACATGGAGAGTACAGCACCGAGAGTCAATTGCTAAAAAGTGACAGCAGCAGACAGGCCTACCGGCGTACAAGAATGAAAAAGAGATTCTCTCAATTTATGTAAAAAAAAGCCTGCAGCCTAGAAGGCTAAAAAGTAGAAGTTTACATATAGAAAAGTTATACAAGAAAGAGCAGCAGCTGGTAACCAATGCGACAAACTACCTAAGTACTGCATTTAGAAAGGGATTATGGTCACCTGTGCCCTGTTCAATTTTGCTCTTGTTCATGGGGAATAGCATTCCTACCAGACTCAAATAATTATTTAACAAAACTTCAAAATCTGCTTTCAAATTTCAGTATTATAATTTTACTTTCTTGATAGTTCATTCAGTGACAACTATAATACAAAAGAAAGATGCTTAATAGGCATCATCACAGTGACAAACACAATAATAATAGTTAAAACTTATGAGTGCTTACTTTACTCCAGACACTGTGTTAAGGGTATTCATGAATTTCTTCATTTAATTCCCACTCAGTTAAATAGGAACTACTATTTCCCCCATTTTATAGGGGAGAAAACAGGCTAAGAGAGAAAGTCACCTTCACAACTGAGAGCTGGCAAAGCTGGAAAACAAATCCAGGTTTGACTTCAGAACCTGCACTTTTCTATATTATATTAAATTAACCAAATTCTAATGATTTCTTTTTTAGTGATACAAATATTTTCAAAACCAAGCATTCATATTTCTCTTCACAAAGGATGTCCAAGGGATTAAGAAGTAAATAGCAGAAGGGTCATGTAAGATGTCAAAATTTCCTTCAGTTCTCCCAATATCAGTTATGAATGTTTAAAATCTATATCCCTAAAAATCATAAACTGCTATATGGAACCGGACTGAGGGAAAAAGTGGCAAATTTAACAGTCTGTAGTTTAAAAACTAATTATAGGGTGGGCCACGGTGGCTCAGCAGGCAGAGTTCTTCCCTGCCATGCCAGAGACGCGGGTTTGATTCCCAGTGCCTGCCCATGCAAAAACAAAACAAAACAAAACAAACACTAATTATAATGATGGCCTTTGAATCAGATTGTCAGAGTTGCAAAGACATTCAGAAATTACATTTAAAAAAAGAGGAAAAACTGAAACCCAGGAAGAATAGGTAATGTAATGAATGGTCCCATTCGCTGGTCAGTCCCAAAACAAAGTCTACAGACTTTTTAAATCATAGTACAATTATCCTTTCTGTTATATCACATGGCCTGAGAGGAAATCATCCAGTCTCCTAAACCAAAAACCTCCAATGGTTGGGTTGGCAATTTTGCAAGCAACAGGCTATTTTATAACCACAGAAGAACAAATTTCCAAGTAAGTAAACAGGCCCAGCTATCACATGAAGGATGCTTTGACAGCAAACAGACCTGGATTCAAATTCAATACTGATTCACTGGGGCAATCACTTAACCTATGTACCATCTCTTAAAAGAAAAAAAAAAAAAACAAAAATGGAGAGGGTGGAGTAGATTGCTGTGCCTGTTTGAAAGTATTACACACTCCAGAACAGCCTTGTTTTAACACTGATTCAATCTTGTGGGGGCAGGTATTTCTTTTAACCCTGATTCAGTATCGTAGGGAGGAAACTTTCTTATTAAATTATCTCCACCAGATGTGGTATACCCAATTGTGGGTGTGACCTTTTGATTAGATGGAGATGTGACTCTACCTATTCAGGATGGTCTTGATTCATTTACTGGAGTCCTTTAAGAGAAGAAACATTTTGGAGAAAGGAGAGAGCCACAGAGAGAGAGCTGACAGAAAACTTCAGAGCAGAGCTGACAGGGAGAGAAAAGAGACACAGATGTTTGGAGATTCCTGGAGCCCAGAAGACATTGCCATGAGATGTTAAACAAGCCAGGATCTGGAGAGACCAAGGGAAGCCAAGAAATGAAAGCCAGCCTCAGATAAGCAAAGTGAGGAACCCTCACAGGAACAGAGGCTAAAAGAAATGGAGCCCAGGAGCAAGGGACCAGCAGATGCCAGCCATGTGACTTCACAGGTGAGAGGTGTTCCAGACACATCAGCCTTCCTTGAATTAAGGCATCTTTCCCTGGATGCCTTAATTTGAACATTTTTATAGGCTTGGAACTGTAAACTTTCAACTTATTAAATTCTCTTTTTAAAAGCTGTTCCAGTTCTGGTATATCGCATTCCAGTAGCTTAAACTAAAACAACTGGTAATAACTACTCATACGATCATTACAATTATTAAATAGAAAATATGTGAAAGTACCTAGCATAACACATAGAACATCTTTGTTCAAAATGCACACTTCTAAAAACTAAGTGTGGTATATAGTTTAAAGCAGTGGCTCAGTAGTAAGGTTGTGTGAACTGAAACTCCATTTAATAGGCATGTAACTTTGTAAGTCAAGCTACTTACTTCCCATACTGTAGCTTTTTCAACTGTAAAAGGGGAATGGGACATTTCTAAGGATTTAGCCAGATAATGCCCATAAAGTATTTAGTTTACCATCCTAAGAAATGGCACGCATTCAGTGAATGAATTATCTTGAGTCTATTCTATAACATGCAAGAACCATAAGTATTTAATATTTCCATTTATTTTTATTCTGTATAAGGCACTACCTCAATACCTTTGCTTCAGTTTTTATTTCCATATCATTTTTAATGAAGATTTAAAGAACCTGTAGTCCTCAGGTAATTGGGGTAAATGTCACAAAGAATCTACCATAAGAAAAAGAAAACTGAGGGCCACACACCTATTAGTGGCATCTTATTTCCAAATTTAAAACAGATCACAATTTGCATTCATCGTTCAAGATAAGATCAATAACAGCATGAATAATTTAACTCAGGGCTCTGGCAAGAAGGTTGCTTTAGTTATCTATGCTAGCAGCCCTCCTACTATACACTTGGAGAAATACCGATTAAAACAAAAACATAGTTGAGTTCACAAGAAAGAAAGAGAAGTGCCCAAATGAACGAAGTCAATTTGGTACAAACAAGTTGTTATTGCAGTAAACCCTGAGGTGGGGATAGTGTTGTGTGGAGGGTTTATCAAACACGAAGGTAGGCCTAACAGTTAGACTTTAATGCCCATTAGGTAACAGGAGATAAGGCCTTGTTCCCATCCTGAATGAGGCAAGAAATGGGAACTCAGACTCTTGCAAGAGGCTATGATTCTAAGGCCTACTTACCAAACTTTAGCATCCATAAGAATCAGATCACCTGGATGGTTTGTTAAAAACCAGATTCCTGGCTACACACTCTCAGAGATTCTAATTCAGCAGGTCTGATAATCTGGATCTCTAAATAAGCTCCCTGGCAATGGGATGATGGTGGTCCGCAGACTTAACTATATGCAGCACTGGTCTAAGGACTGTATCATTAGTGAACTGGGCCCTACAAATTGTCTTCCCTGGGGCAAATGATAAGAAAGCATATCTCTCACCAGGATTCCTATGTTGTGTAGTGGATTGGAATAAAGAATATATTTCCTGGATGGCATATAAGTGTGATATCTGAAGAATTAACATTGAAAAATTGCTCCTTGGATTGGGGATTCCTCTGAGGTATATTGAAGAAAGACAAGTTTCCTCTGTAGGGAAATTTTCACAAGTTAAATGATATGAAATGGCCACTTAGATTAATTGACAAACAATAATTACAAAACACAAGGAAATATTTACCATGAGCAAAAGTAAGACAGAGGAAGACTGGTATATCTAAAACATCAAATTAGAGAAAAATCTGAAAAAGCCTATACAATAAAAGTTTTAAATTTGTGAAAGATACACACTCACATGAAGGAATAGAAAGCGTAAGAAAAGAACTTCTGGAAATGAAAACATAACAATAGTCATTACTACCAAAAAAATCTATTACTCAGATTTTAGTGTAGTAATAGAAGAATTAATGAACGGGAAGAGCTGTCTAAAGAAATTACCAAAACAATGCACAGAAGGATAAAAAGATAAAGGATACTAAAGAGTAGTGAAGGTATATTAAGGACAGGCTAACATTCCAAAATGTGGCTAAAATGGAGTTCCGATAATTGACTAATGAGAGAAGAAGGAAAAGCAATTTTAAAAGATAATGGCTACCTGCTAAATATCCCATTCCACAGCCACGGCTGCTGCCTCCTGAAGGTGGAAAGGATGAGCTGCACCTCGGCAGCTGTTAATGCCTGCACCGCCTATTTCAGTGTGTGGTGTCTACCTGAAGAACGTTTTACTTTAAAAGGAAAGATGCTGTCTCAAATGATAAGATGTTAGAAAAACTGGATCTGCTTTATCAACTATCGGTGTCAAAGCAGAAGACGAGTGCAGACATCATAAGTGAAGCACAGAATGCATTGAGAACAGTTTGAACTCAAAGACCACTTACACCTTGGAAAGACCAAAGAAAACTATTTGGACCTGCATATTCAAGAACATCAGAAAACAGACCTCTTTCCTCCTTCAGTCTCCATGCGTCCAGTTTTGAATCATCTGATTCAAGGCCTCTCTGGCACACATCTCATTCCACTAAATAGCTTAAAACAAAAGCTCCAGCATCTGCCACCACTGAGGAGGATCCCTGCCTTTCCTATCCTCAACCGTCTGTGGACCCCGCAAAGATTAGAAGAATAAGCAGGGTGCGCTTGTTCAGGGCAGCCTCCCACGGGGCTCTTCTCCTGGACAGAACCCTTCCTCCTGCTGAGCCAAAGAAACAGTTATAATGTGGGACTCTATGGTGAAAATAAATGGGGTTTATTTAGCAGAATCAAATGCCATTGGCCACCTACAGAGTCACCCACTTCAATTAACTTATGACAGCTGCTTCATTGAAATCAAGGAGCAAAACATGTTTAAAGGGACAACATCCTTACCATCTCATCTCAGAAGTGGAGGGGACCAGAGACAAGGTGTGCACTGGCTTCGCCATGCTCCAGCAGTTTGGACCCAAGCGCCTTGGAAGCCAGAACAATCTCAAAAGCTAACTTGCAAGAAAAGGATACACAAATAGAAATAGATGAAGTATTTTGGAAAACAAGGATTGTACCAATTTTGCATGGATTAGAGAAGGAAGAAAACATTGAAACTCTTTGTGCTGCTTGCACAGAACTTCAACATGTCTTAGAGGAAGGAAACTTGCTTGGAAATAAATTTGAGAAATACTCTCCTGAAGACCCTATATAAGCTAGTTGATGTTGGTTCAGCCTTGCTCAACCTTAAACTTGCAAAAATTATTCTAGCACTTAAAGTGAGTAGAAAGACTCTTCTAAATGTCTGCAAACTTACATTTAAAATTAGCAGGAGTGAGAAGAATGATTCTCTGATCCAAAATGACAGCACTCTAGAATCATTATTGGAGGTGCTGAGAAGTGAAGACCTGCAAATTAGCACTGAAACTTTTTTATACTGTATGGGGGCTATAAAGTTCATTTCTGGAAATCCAGGATTTCTTAATGAAATGATCAGCAAAGGTGCAGTGGAAATACTGATGACTTTGATAAATCAAATCAATGAGGACACCAAGAAATGTGGTCCATGTTTGCCTAATTCAGGCCACTTGTTAGTCCAGGTAAGTATTTTACATAAAAATGTTAAATATGCTAAATTAGTTTTCATGTTACCTAATACCAGCTACCACGTAAAAGAATGGCCTCTGTGCCGGGTGGGGGTGTCCCGCTGCGGAGATCCAGGGTGCAGCCATTGTCCCTTCCTGGTGTAAGTCTTAGACCCACGTGGGCTTTTCAATGACTTTCACAAAGCTATTCTCTATATGGTTTGTGGATATCCATTTCCACAACACTGCAAGGAAAGCAGGCCTAGAAAGACAAAAAAGTAGCACCTTTCTGCAAAACAATTCCAAGTTACAGTCAGATTTTTAAAAGAGTTTGGAGTTTGAAGACAGGCCTGGAGATTGTTTGTGAAGACTGATAGCTAATGTCATGAATCTTGTATCCACAATGAAAACAGCAGTTAATGATTCTGAGTGGGCAGTTGTCAAAGGGCTGTGTAGATAATGCAGTTCTGAGATAACCAGGAATGAAGGTAACAAAACTGGGTGCATTTAATATGACCAGAGCAGGAGAAAAATTGTTACATGTTTTAGCACTTTTTTTGTGGCAGATTGAATTTCATAGTTAAATTATTTTCACTGGAGCTGACTCAGCCCTCATATTCTTTTTTAGACAAGATTTAATATCATTTGTGTATCAGATAATAGCATCTTTGATGTAATAATTTATGCAGTTTGAAATTTGCTGGTCAATTAAAGAGGACTGATTGAGCATTCAGAGTATACTAATCCTTCGGGAAAATGTGTTACAAAATGAGATTTAGGTCCTGCCTTCAAGATGCTTAAAATGTTTATGATGATTATTAATTTTGGACCTTGTGGTCTGTCTCCATTTTGAAAAAGACCGTGAAAACCTCTTTCAGTCATGAAAGATGCAAAATTCTATTGGATGTACTATCTTTTGGTTAGGAGGACTTAAGAAACATTGTTTTCTTGGCACCAGAGATATTGGGTTATTCAGATTCCTTCCTCAATGAAAATATATATTTCTGCTTATGTAATTACTGTTTCCTTATTAGAAGGCAGAAAAGCGTAAAGGAAGAGTGTAAAAATCATGTGAAATATTTTCACTCCGAGATACCACCATGAATATTTTGATCGTCATTCTTCCAGGCTTCTATGTATACACCTAGTTATATGTGGTTAATTCTTGTTTTTGTTTTGGAGCCTCTTTTTTTCAATAGTTTTTCTCATTTGTTTTCCATCCCTACTCTCCCTGCCTGTTTCTCATTCCAGTTCTCTCAGTTAACTAAAGTTGTATACATTGAAGTGCTCAGTGCCTTTTACCAAGCTCATATTATCATATACTCACAGGTGCTCAAAAAATGAGCCATTCTATGTACTTCTCTTTTCTCATTTAACAATAAATAGCAAAAATCCCTCCAGTCAAAAAAAAAAAAAGGATAATGGCTAAGAATATTCTAAAACTGGAATCCTAGGTTTGAAGAACAAAGAGAACCAGGAAGAATAAATAAATACAAATAAACTTACACCTAGATACATAAAATAGTAAAACCAGAATATCATAGGCAAAAGATCTTAAGGAGATAAAAAGAGAGGACAATTTATCTATAAAGAAATGAAAAATCGGCAACAGATGTCAGCAGGAATAATAGAGACCAGAACATGTTAAAATGTCTTTCAAGCTCCAGTGTAACTGTCAACTTTGAATTCTCTATGCAGGTAAGCAACTATTTAAAAATGAAGGCAAAATAAAGACATTTACAGCAAAGATAGAGAATTTATTACTCATTAGAAGAACTATTAAATGATGGTTTTCAGTAAAAAAGAAACTGAGCCTAGAAGAACTGGACTACAAAATCTAAATCAGCACTGCAATTAACAAGGACAATTTAAGAAGTTTTAAGAATGAGATGCTATTAAAATAACAGGTAACACTAATATGCAAAATAGGGTGAGTGAAGCCAATGAAAGGATTCTAAGGTCCTTTTAATGTTTGAGAATAGCAATACCCAGTCACCCAATAAACATTAAGTCAAGTACATATTTTATGGTTTTAAGGGAACTGCTAAATAATAGAAATAGGATATAATACTTTCAAACATGTAGAGATGAAAAATATAAAGAAAATTCAACCAAACAGATATATACTCAAATAGTAAAATTATAAACACATATACAAGAATGATATATACCAAATTTATCTAAAGACTGAGGCAAGGTAAAGGGATGTGATGTGCTTAGTGCCTTAGCAATATCTGTAATTTGCTCTTTTACCACAACAGCAAAGTTTTCACGCAAATATAGCTAAATCTTACCACATGCTAAATTTGGGTTGTGGGTACGAACTTCTATCATTTTGATTTTTGTACATTATTATGTACAGAAATATTTTGAAGTTTTTCATGATTAACTTTTTTAAAATTTGAAGATGCAAATAAGTTTACCTAAGCCAACATAATAAGAAAGGCTTAGTATTGCTGGAAAATAAATAACATCCCACATATTTATTCAAAAGAAATAAAAGCCAGGATATATTATTCTCTTTTCTCTTGAAGTTCTTTCTATTTGACTTGTCTAAGATTCTTTGATTGAGAAAAGAACTTAAGACTGTGTGTATGCATTACAAAACCTTGTGTTCTTAGTGTAATCATGGTTTCATCAGCGGTCAGAAGTGGAGATGAATGAACTGATATTAGGCGGGATATAAAGTAAACTCTACAGATCAAACAAAATCCTGTAGAGCTATTTCAAGAGCTAGAGTGATATACCAACCAGTTTATAATACACAATAAGAAAGTTAGAATGAATAAAAAGAGGTTGCATTCCAGATTAGTTTTTTATATTGATTAGCTTTCTTATTTCTCAAATGTCAGAGCTCCAGATCTGTTGTGATACATTTTTGCTTTGGCTTCAAAGGATGTCTAGCCTTAGCATTTTTCACAGATAACTCAGGCCCTCTTGCTGTTTGTAAAGAGTTTGTTTTTCCATTCGACATCATATGAAACCCATGCTTCTTTAGTTTTAATGACTCATGCCTTACAGCATATTGTTTATTAATTCTAAAACAGTTCCCTGCTAGTGACTGTTAAGATCTCCCCAGGAGAATGAAGGCTTAGATTAGACCTTTTGGTTTTCAGTTTGTTCATGGGCAGGTATATGCATGCTGTGACCTTTCCCCTCTGGGCTGCTTATTTTTTACAAGGCAGCAACATTAAGGGCAGAAGTCAGAGAAATGGAATTTTCTGCCTAACTTTTAAAATTGAAACAGACAGGTAAAATAAGGCAAAACAACAACAACAACAACAAAAATCATGTGCCCACAGATGCGATGATAGATTTCAGTGAGCTTTTGGCATTTTTCGTGCAGCTAGGAATAAGTATATGTACTTATTACCTATTACTGGAGTGTTGTTGTTGTTGCTTGTTTGTTTCTGCCTTTATGCAAAAATAGTATCTCCAAAAGATTTATTTTTCACTGGCCTCTGAGCTGACTGCTCCCACAGTCAATCTCAAGTACTCAAGTTTTAAAGTATTATCTATTTCAGATTTCATTAGCTCTGGTCAGAAATACAAAGTGTTAAAACTTACATTTGTGTTTTATATAACAAAAAATGTATTCTTGATGATTTGCCAGTGTTATGAAGCAGAAAAACAGACTAGAATGTCACATGATTCTTATTACATAGGAGGCAGTCTAACATTTGGAGAAATGAATGAACTAGAGCAGCATCAGCAAGTTTTTTCTGTAAATGATGAGATATTAAATATCTTAGGCTTTGCAGGCCATATGGTCTCTGTGATGACTACTCAATTCTGACCTTATAGTGGGAAAGCAGACTTAGACAAAACATAAACAAGAATGGCTATATTCTAATACTACTATAGCTGTTGTTCCAGTCTACCAAAGCTGTCAGAATGCAACACACCAGAGATGGACTGGCTTTCAATAAAAGGGGATTTATTTAGTTAAAGACATATAGTTCTTCAGAGGAAAGGCAGCTAACTTTCAACTGAGGTTCTTTCTTACATGGGGAGGCATGGGCGATCTCTGCTGTTCTTCTCTTCAGGCCTCTGGGTTCCAACAAATTTCTCCGGGGTGATTCCTTTCTGTATCTCCAAAGGTCTGGACTGAGCTGTGAGTGCTGAGATGAGTTATCCTGAGCTGCTTGGGTTGTGCCACATTAAGCTCTCTCAATAAGCATCCAGCCAATGAAATCAAACATCATTCATTGCAGCAGGCATGCCTCCTAGCCCAGTGCAGGTGTAGTCAGTGACCAATGAGGTTCACATGCCATTGGCTCATGTCCACAGCAACAGAACTAGGCACCTTCACCTGGCCAAGTTAATACCTGAACCTAAACTACCACATCTATGAACACTGAAATTTAAATTCCATATTGAAATTCATATAATTTTCACATGCTATAAAATATTATTCCTCTTTGAAAATTTTTTTCAACTTTTAAAAACATAAAAACTATTCTTAACTAATAGGTCACACCAAAACAGGCAGTGAGCAGGATTTGGCCTATGGATCATAGTTTGTCGACCACTGAAAAGAGTTCTGTGATTTTTGATAGCTATCTATACCTTATTCTTCAAAATTACATGTGGACATGGATGTCAGTGGTGGTAGTACAATATCATGAATGTAATTAATACTGAATTGAACACTTAAAAGTTGTTAAAACAGAATATTTTGAGTGGTATATATACTACTACAATAAAATGTTAAAAAAATTACATGTGGAATATAAAGTACTAAATTGCAGAGAATATATAAGAAACATGGATAAGAACTGAAACCAGGAGCAGGACAGTTAAATTGTTTAAAGTGGATACTGGAACTTCTGGGAAGATGGCAGAATAGAAAGAGGTTGAGTTCACCCTGACTCCATGCAAAAACAAGAGACAGTACAGAAAAGAACGACCAGGTCAGTTTCAGGGTGCAAGTGACCAGAGAGGTAGAAGACCCTGTAAGGGAGGCCTTGAATGAAAAAGCAGAGAAGTTGGGATGGAGAGGATAGGGTGAGTGTGGTCAGTCATGATTCCAGCCTACCCCTGCAGCTGGCTTGGGAGATCTTCCCTCACAGCTTTGCAGCCTGGAATTCCCGTGGGGAACTTGGAAGCCAGCAGACTTGCTTTCCTTGGGAACAGAGACCATTTGACCAGGGTATAGTACCTGCTCCTTACTCCTGAGATAGGCTACAGTGGGTGCCTTGTATATTTTTGGCAAAGACTGGCAGATGGGGGTCTTCCCGCGGGGAAAATGGGGAGACACAAAGTGGTGCCAGTCCAACAGCTGGCCAGTGAAAGAATCTTGCTTGGGTTCCAGTATTGCTATATCAGACTCAGAGGCAAGGTTTAGGAAGCCAGCCAGCTGCCAAACATTTCCAGATTGGCTGTGGGCAAGAAAAGTTGAAATACCCAGCCCCACAGCTCTGATTTATCAGGCACACAAGTGTGGAATACACTGAGGATGCACACTGTCCATCCACCAGCCCTGGGGTTGGCAGATTTCAACATGCAATGAGACCAATAGCCTAGGATGGAATTACATCAGGTCTCCATTCAGCTCGGCCAGCATTTGCAGTCAGGGAGAAGTAGGCCAGAGTAGAAGAGTTGGCTCAAGAGTGTTATCTCTCGGGGAGAAACAGAAACTTCAGTCTGGCAAATGGCTTATCTGCCCAGATTTCAATAAAGGCTCACATTGAACTGCAATCCACCCATGAGATCTGGGCCTTGATTTGGTAGGAAAGGACCCACAAACCAAATCCAAAAGGGAACTTTTAATGCAAACCCAAGTAGACACAAAACCTGAGACAAGTGAAGGAAATCAACTTACAAAATAACCTTATCAAGACATTTAGATACTCCATTTATAATAGAAGATCACAAAGTATGTGAACATTCGAGCAGATATGGCCTAGCCAAATGATGAAATTAAATCACCAGAGGGGACACAGAACATGTAACTAATCTGGGATGTTCGTAATGACATAAAGGATATCAAGAAGACACTGGAAGAGTATAAATAAGAATTTTTTTTTTTTTGGTGCACCGTTCCTGGAAGTACTGCAATACCAGGTCGATGCGTGGAGTGGACGGAGCAAGCTCCCATTCCATCTCCCAACTCCAAAAATCCATTTAATATATTGTCCCCGGACAGAGGACGTATCAGATATTAAACTGATAAGAACAGATACTACACTTGATCTTAGCCAAAAGGCCGAGAAGCGATATAAATAAGAATTTAACAGAATAAATAGAAAAATATCAGATCTGGCAGAGATAAAAGATACTGGAGACCAAATTAAAAGTATATGAGAGACAACAGCAGATTTGAAGAGGCAGAAGAAAGAATAAGCTAAGCGAGAAGATAGGACAATTGAACTCAAATGCACAAATGAACAAATGGCAAGAAATATAGAAAAAATGGAACTAGATCTCAGGGAAATAACAGATAATGCAAAACACAGAAATAAAAGAATTATCAGTATCCCAGAAGGAGAAGAGAAGAGTAAAGGGGTAGGAAGGGCTTGTTGAAGAGATTGTTAGAAAACTTCCCAACCCTTAGAAAATACAAATATGTAAATCAAACAAGCCCAACAAATTCCAAATAGAATAAATACAAATAGGCTTACTCCAAGATACATACTAATCAGAATGTCAAGTCTTGAAGAAAAGCAAAAAGTCATGAAAGCAGCAAGAGAAAAAAAATTCACTACATACAAAGGAAACTACTAAGACTGGGCTACACAACAGGCTCCATGGAGGCAAGAAGGCAGTGGTATGATATATTTAAAATTCTGAACAAGAAAGAATTCCAGCCAAGAATTCTTTATTCTGACAAGTGGTCCTGCAAAACTGAGGGAGAGATTAAGATATTCACAGGCAGACAAAGGCTGAGAGAATTTGCCAAAAAGAGATCTGCCCTATAAGAAATACTAAAGGGTTCTTTTGACTAAAAAATAAAGAGAGAGGAGAGTGAGGTCTGCAGGAGGGTACAGAATTGAAGAATATCAGCAAAAAAGGATTTACAGAAAGAGCAGGAAAAGAAAATACAGATCTGTCAAACAAAAACTAAAGGATGTGAGAGTCATGAACTCCTCTTTCAGTAATAACTTTGAATGTTAATGGACTAAACTCACCAATCAAAAGACAGAGATTGGCAGAATGGATTAAAATATATTATCCATCTATATGCTGCTTACAAGAGACTCATCTTAGACTCAAGGAAACAAAGAGATTGACAGTAAAAGGATGGAAAAAGGTTCTATGCAAGTTCTAATGAAAAGAAAGCAGGAGTAGCCATACTAACATCATATAAAATATACATTAAATGTAAGGATGACATAAGAGACAAGGGAGGGCATTATATATTAATAAAAGGGATGACTCATGAAGAAGAAATAATCATAAATGCTTACACTCCCAATCAAAGAGCTCCAAAGTACATGAGGCAAACTGGCAAAACTGAATGGAGCAATAGATTTTTCAACAATAATAGCGGGAGACTTCAATGTGCTACTCTCTTCTATGGATGGAACAACTACACAGAGGATCAATAAGATATAAAAAATTTAAATAATGTGATAAATGAATTGGACATAACTGATTTATATATAAATTGTTACACCCCCAAATATCAGGATAGGCATTCTTCTCTAGTGCACATGGAACATTTGCCAAGACAGATCATGTGCTGTTACACAAATCAGGTCTTTATAAATTCAACAAGATTGGAATAATCCAAAGCATTTTCTCTGATCATGATGGAATCAAGTTGGCAATTAAAATCACCAAAGAATCAGAACTTTCACAAATATATGGAGATTAAACAATACGTTCTTAAACAATCAGTGGGTCAAAGAAGAAATTGTTAGAGATATTGGTAAGTACCTGGAGACAAATGAAAATGCAAATACAACATATCAGAAATTATGGGATACGGCAAAGGTAGTGCTGAAAGAGAACTTTATCACACTAAACACCTATATTAAAAAAGAAAAAATGAGCAAAAATTGATGACTTAACTGCTCATCTGGAGGAACTAGAGAAACAACAGTAAACTAACCCTAAAGCAAATAGAAAAAGGGAAATAACTAAGATTAAAGCATCAATAAATGAACTGGAGAACAACAAAACCAAAAGTTGTGTCTTTGAGAAGATCAGTAAAATTTATGAACCCCTAATTAGTTTGACAAAGGACAAAAAAGTCAGGTTCAAATAAACAAAAAATGATAAGGGGGTCATTACCATAGATCCTGAAGAAATTTAAAAAATCATAAGAGGATATTATGAACAATTATATGCTAACAAACTAGACAACTTAGATGAAATGGACAAATTTCTAGAAATATACGAACTACCAACATTGACTCAAGAAGAAACAGAAGATCTTAACGAACTATAAGTAAAGAGAGTCAATTAGTTATCAAAATTCTTCCTACAAAGAAAAGACCAGGGCCAGATGGCTTCGCAGGGGAATTTCATCAAACGTTCCACAAAGAACTAACACCAATTTTGCTCAAATTCTTTTAAAAAATTGAGTAAATAGGAACACTACTTAACTCACTTTAAAAGCTAACATCACTCTAATACCAAAATGGGATAAAGATGTTACAAAAAAGAAAACTACGGACCAATCTCCCTAATGAATACAGCTGCAAAACTTCTCAACAAAATTTTAGCAAACCAAATCCAACGATATATTAAAGGAATTATGTATCACAACCAGTGGGGTTTATATCAGGGATACAATAGTGGATAAGAAATTCAATCAATGTAATACAGCACATTAACAAATCGAGAAGGAAAAATCACATGATTATATTGATGGTGCCAAAAAAGGATTCGACAAATTCAACATCCTTTTTTGATAAAACCCTTCAAAAGGGAGGAATTGCAGGAAACTTCCTCAATATCATAAAGGGTATATATAAAAAACCCAAAGTCAGCCTCTTTCTTAATGTTAAGATTAAAAGCATTCCTCCTAAGATTGGGAACAAGACAAGGAAGTCCATTGTCACCATTATTATTCAACATTGTACTAAAAGTTCCAGCTATAGCAACAAGGCAGAAGAAAGGAATAAAAGACATTCAAACAGGAAAGAAAGAAGCAAAACTTTCATTATTTGCAACATGATCCTATATTTGGGATATCCTGAGAAATCAACAACAAAGCTACGTGAGCTAATAAACAAATTCAGCAAAGTAGTGGGATACAAGATTAATGTACAAAAATCAGTAATGTTTCTATACACAAGTAATGACTCCACTGAGGAGACAGTCAAGGAAAAAAATTCCATTCCAAATAGCCATTAAAAGCATCAAATATTTAGGAATAAACTTAACCAGGGAAATAAAGTACCTATACATAGAAAACTACAAAATATTGTCTAAAGAAATCAAAGATCTTAATAGACGGAAAAGTATTTAAAAATAATAAAGTAGATATCCAATCATATGTGCATACAGTTTTTTTCTCTTAGAGTAGCCTCACAAAAGACAAGTAAACCTGTACATGTATCTACTGGATGAAAGCAGCACACATCTTGAAAATATAGATGCATTGATTTGAGGTCTTTTTTTTTTTTTTTTGCAAATTGATATAATTATTTTATGACATGGGAAAATAACCGAGTTATGAAATATGCTGGTTATTACAAAGTAATGGGTAGAGGATAACTTCAGTTTGGGTATTAAGGGAAAAAAAGGTAAAAAAGCATCTGTATGCTAGAAAAAACTTGACAGATATCCAAATATCAGCAGTATTAAGTTCTGTTCATTGATTAAGTATTTGTCCTTTTGCTTTTGTGTATTTTTTGAAACACGATTATTTCTGAAACAAACAAACAAAAAAGCTACTGGAGGGAAAGTTATTAAATGCCAGGAGTCCAGAACCCAGCAGCCCATGTCTAAGCCCCAGGAGGACAGGTGCTGGTGGACAAGTCCAGAGGCAGAGCCTAGCTCTCTTCTTTTCCTGTTGGAATGTTACTTATAAGGCTGTTTGCCCTATACTTGACATTCTCATTGTACTTATGTTTCATGGGACTCCATAAATGTTACCTGGCACAAGAGCAAAATGCGTTAGCAACTCTGGTTCTGAATCGCGACAAAACAGAATTACCATACTACATAACACTCACGAGAATTCAAGTGCTCCTACAATAGAAAACCCACCTGACTAAACCACTGGCTTTGCTATTTTCTCTGACCTTCCCTCATTTTCTTATTTTTAATTTTTTATTTTGACCTTCCCTCATTTTTAGCTTTCACTGCCAGTCTGCATCTGTTTCATAGACTCTGGAAGAGGTCATTTTTCTCACGAAGAAACTATCATGAATGTTCATTGAGCAATGACTATCTGATGGTCTTGCTGTTTAAATATTCTGCAAAGTCAAAAGAACTAACAAAATCCAAACCACATTGATGTTAACAAATTTGAATCAGTGCCCCAATCTTTTTTTTTTTAAAAAAAAAGGGTCTTTGCAAAGTTACCAAATATAGAACAGTGGATTACACCTATATTGGTATAACATATAATATCAAAAAGCCCAGATTTTCTCCCCAAATACAAAGATTTCAGGGAGTGCTTTATTCAAATAGCAGGCAGTATATAAAAACTGATAACACCTTTAACCTCAAGTGTTTCCAAGTTATTTCCTAAAACCCTCTGCCTTTTAGTACTGCAGCATTTCCAGGAAGTATCAAGAACTGCTGTGAAAAATCCAAGAAACAACCAAAACCACAAAATAAACCAAGACTTTTTAGGCATCAGGAAAGAAAGGTACAGAAAGATTTCTAGTAAAAATGATATAAATTTAGGGGGAAAATTATAAATTAAAACACTGTATCATGACAACAAAGATCAAAATATCCCTTGCTTTGCCTTTGGACAATCAAGAAATTCTGAATGGTTTTCTACCCAAAAACAAAAAAGAGATTTGCTAGAAATAAAAAGTTAATCAATACTCTTATTAGTTAATAGTACAATTCATAGAAATAAGTTCCTTTGTTAGAAGGAAAAAAGTTCATTCAGGACAAAGTTATTCAAGATGAAAGGAAGGTGTGTCTTCAGTGAAAGAACTGCCTGTTGTCAGATGATTTCTTGCTAATGTTTTTGAAGATTTGGACTTTTGATTTTCTTGGCTTTCTGGTAGCTGAAGTACCTACCTCCTCCTCTCTTTCTCTGTCATCATTGCTGTTCAAATCCAGATCAACAAGAGGAGGCACCTTGAAACCAAATGACAGGGCAACCTGGGGCAAATTTATTAATATCATCGATTTGTTTCAGAGAATAGGAATCATGTGCTCAAATGTATGACTTATGTGCTTCCTGGGCTGACTTATGAAGGAATAGTTCTTTTCAATCAATTTCTCAAGCTGAGACTGAATGTCAGAAATCTTGGACCAAGAAAACTCAAATTCACTGGAACCTTGGAATGCTTCAAGTAATGGAAACCTAGTTCTTCTGGGTGCAAAATGAGCAGGGCATGTCCCCTTCCATTTAGGCCTCTAGCTAGCTGTTCTACCAAATGATGAATATATTCTTTAGGGTCATCTTGGGGGTCACACTGAACAACAACACAGTCTACTTCAGGACTATCCAGCCCTCGAGCTGCCATGTCTGTACACAACAGTATCCCTGAGTCTACACTGCAGAACTGGAAGAAGGTGGTTGTCTGCTTATTTTGCTTCTGCCTTCCATAAATGGCCAAGACAGGCATATCAATGTAGTTCAGCAACTCAGAGTGGTATTTTACAGACTTACAGGATGAAAAGAACACCATCATTTTCTTTTTTTGTTTTTCTTAATGTAAAGAGTGGAAGGAATCTCTTTTCAGAGGGACAAACAACATCTCCCTGCTCAAGACCATCCACTGCATTGGTTTTATCATCATCAACATCAACATACAGTGGCTCCTTTTCTCAGAGAAATTCTTGCCAGGTTTTCAACTTTTCAAGTTTGCATGGCAGAAAAGAACATGATCTGTCTGTGTATTGGCAGAAGTTTAATAATTTGCTTTAATTCCTCTTCAAATCCAACATCTAAGATATGATCAGCTTCATCAATAAGCAGACGCTGTAGGTTTTTATACATAAACCCTGGAGTATTCTGCATATGGTCCAGGAGTCGGTCTGGCTGAGCCACAATGATGCTGATCCCATTAGCAAGTGTCTGTGCTTTAGCAGATCTGTTACTGAACCCCACCCTCGCTCCACCCATTATCAACCCTTATGTGTGGATGTGGTGTCATTAACTCCTTAAGTACACCAAAAGTCTGCATGGCCAGTTCCCTAGTAGGTGAGAGAATAAGGACCTCTGTTCCATTCCTGGGCATGAATTTTAACTTAACAATGAGTTCACAAGCAGAGATGAGAAATGCCAGGGTTTTGCCACTGCCTGTTTTGTAGCCACTAGAAGATCTTTGCCTTCCAGAAGTGGCCTGACATTTTCATGTTGAATTTCAGTCATGTTTGTAAAGCTCATTTCTTTTATTGCCTTCTGAGTGTTTTCATTGACAAAATTAGTTAAAGACGTAAATAAAGTATAACCTCAAAAGCTCCTGTCAGTCCCAGGGGCTCCTCCTGAGTTTAATTCTATAATAATTTAAACCTAAGGAAACATCTTAGGCAGGAATTCTTACTCTGGGGCCTGTACCTATACGGCAAATCAACACTTAGTCTTCAGGGGTTCCTTGAATTCTATACTTTTTTAAGTAATAAGCAAACATTGTATATAAATGCTTTTTTCTGTAAAGTTGGTATAGCTTTCATCAGATTTTTCAAGGGTCAGTGACTCAAAAATCACAGTTATAGGTTAAAGGATTAAAATTGATTATACAAAAGGTTCAATTACTATTCCTTTGAATATTCAATACTAATAGCAATATCATTTAAAAATGCAAAATATTTAAAGGCTTGGTACTGTGTTAGCATTAAATTGAACTCATTAAAAAGAAAAAAATCAAACTTTCATTTTCTTTCAGAAGTGATTTTAAGACATTAGATTATTTCTCTCATTCACTCTAACCAACCAAGTGAGCTTGTATTATTCTTAAAAGCCACAAAATATTAAATAGGAACTATGGTAGGCTGAATAGTGTGCCCTGTGTTATACAGGCCTTTCTCTTGGAACCTGCGAACATGACTTTATATGGCAAAAAGGACTTTGCAGGTGTGATTAATCACAGATTTATAGATGAAAGGATTATCCTAGATTATCTGGATGGGTCCTAAATGTGATCATAATTGTTCTTATAAGGGGGAGGTAGAAGATTTGGCAGCAGGTTAGGAAAACACAATGTGATGTGAGTAAGCAGAAACTGTGGTGATGCACTTTAAAGATGGAGTAAGGGGCCAAACGCTGAGGAATACAGAGTCACTAGAAACTAAAAAGGAAAGGAAACAGATTTTCTCTTTGGAGTGTCCAGAAGGAATCAACCCTGCTGATACTTTTTCCCTTTAGCCTACCAGAACTGATGCTGGATTTCTCACCTCTAGAACTGTCAAAGATTTTTGTGTTGTTTTAAGCCACCAAGTTTGTAGTAATTTTTTATAGTGACAATAGGAAACTAATACAGGAACTATTAATTGTGTCTTCTTTCATCAGTAGGTACTTACTGGTCCTTCACTTTTTATCTTAATTTTGATTGAATTTAATTTCTGGTTCCTAGGAAATCAAGAAATCAAAATCCAATTTGAATTTAAGTTTATGTGTTTAGCAGCTGGGGAAACACACATCACAACCAAAACAACAGGGTACTAAGGGCTTAAGTCCAACGTCTCTTTCCCTACTATGAATCAACAAACTGCATTTTTGAATAACTACTGACAGATCTCATTTAAGTTATAGGTCCCTAATTTCCATTTAGAAAATACCCATCTAAAAAAACAAAATGATTTTTTAAAAATGAGCAAAATACTGTGTGCCTTCTCTAGCTGTTACATACCCTAGCAGTTTCAATTTTCATAGAGTGTTCAAAATAGAAAGCAATCTCCCCTCTCCAAAGATACCACACTTTAGCTTTCTCCACCACACATATGTACATGACTTTGAGGGTCAGGGAGAATGATACTCCAAAGTCTATGCATCTTAAAATTGTACATGTTATTCACAGGTCAAACCTTCGGGGTCTTTTTCAGAACTTAGTGACTTTTGTAATCCATACAATTCTGACCAGGTGTTTGCTATATCATAGTACATGGAGAGCTGCAAATCTGACTTGGGCACATGGAGAATGTAGATAACTGCTAACAGAAAGCACCCTGATTGTTGAAAAAAGCACAAAAGTAAGGGAAGAAACATAGGATATGCTGGTGTAGAGTCAGTGGTATAGCAGCAAATAGTGATATATTCTTAGTTGATTTTGAGGACAAATATTGCATTGGACTACAATTATCAACACTGAGAACAACTGTCCAAAGTCATTAAATAATGTTCAGTATACTCTGTTAAAGAACAACAGGAAAAATAAGGATAAGTAAGGACCTTGTTAAAAGACCCTCAGACCTTCAATTTTTTAAAATTTAATTATGACAAATATCCTGGCTTAAGAAGAATCAATCACCTATAATATTCACCTGCATACAGCACCACATTACTAATAAATAGCAGCTTGCAGGATACTGTAGGGCCCATTGTAGGTGTTCTACTAACAAGTGATTGGTAAATTCATGAGTAAATAGAACATTAAATGAATATCATAAGTGCAATAAATAATATATTTCTTCAGATTGGGCTAAGATAAATATTTGAAAGTATTCATTTCAAGAACAATTTTGAGAAGAGAATAAAATGAGAGAGATGAAAATACTCAAATAGAATTTCATTTAAAAAAAGCTTTAATAAAGACAAAAGAGTGTCTGATGTTTGGTGTTCGGCATAATGGAACTAAAGCAATAATCCTACTTGCTATAAAATGAAAATCCCAAACGAGAGACTGCATTCAATTTCCCTTAAGAGTTTTCCAAGTAACCTAACACATTTACCTTGGTCAGGCTGTGTGTGTTTAATCCACTTTCAAAGTCTTCGTACAGATCTACTGCAGGCAGTTTAGCTCTCAGGAGAACTAGTGAAGCGTACTAGTGAAAAAGTTTAAATCACAAAGACAGAAAATCAGAGAACTTTACATTTTTACAGACCCTTATGGTGGTTTGATAAATCAAAATAACCTCCAAAGGGGAACATTCAATTTGAATAGCAAATACATGAATTTGGACATGAGCTTGAGGTTTTATTTAGAAACATAAATTGATGTACCTGTTAACCTAAATAGTAAATAGCCACAATAAATACTTTCCTTTCTCATACTTGGAAGCATTATAGATATCTGTTTAAAAGAATCCTCTTGAATTTGCCACATAATGTACATTTTATTTAGTTCGATTCTCATGTCTTTAGACATAGTATCAAATCAGGAAAAAAATATTGCAAAAAATGGTTGCATGCAATAAAAGCTGATAACAGAACATCTTTCAGCACATTTAAAGCGATTTCAAAATTTGAATGTACATGGCTTTAAAAGTCTAAACTCCCAATGTAAAATACAGCTGTAATGGACAGTTGTTATTTTTGCCTTTCTGGGATTCATTTCCCCCTTTTCCTTAAAGATGTGTCCAGATTTTGTTTTTTTTTTTTCCTCTGGCTATAATGTTCTGGTGGGGCCAACACCACTGTTTTCTTTAAGCTTCAGACAAATAACCAAAACCAGGTCACAGAGAGAATCATACCCTTCTGGCCACAGGAAATGGTTTAAGGGCATACAATCAAGTAAACCAAAATCAAAGAGCATCAGCCCCAGGACTTTTACTGGAAGTGCTGGGAAGGAAACTCTCACTTTCTAAGATGGTAGGATGTGAACCTACAGCTCCTGGGACCATGTTGTCACCACTTAGAGCCTGAATGAGAATAAAGTTAACATACAGGGAAGCTTTAAATGTTAAAGGAATGATAGACAGAGGGAGTTAGATTTCAAATGTGCCAACGCTAGACTACCTTTGTATGTCTAGTTCCCAAGCCAATAGATACCACCCTTCTCCCATGACGTCCCCTTATGCCAGTTTTCAATAAATGTCACTTTGACCAAGATTCCTGACTAATACAATAGCTCCTAAAATTTACTCCTTTCTCAAAAAACGACTTTGACATTTTATTATTTAACAACAGGGAAAATTGGGTTTTGACTTCTCAGGGACACCTGAATTCTAATACTGGCTTGGAGATGTGTTGTGTGGCCTTTTATAAGCTAAGTTCTGAGGATGGCTTCTTAATTTAGAAAAATCCACCTAAGCATACGTATTTTGCAGGTTGTGGTGAAGAGTAAATGCATGGTGTGTTAAATATCTAGCACAGCGGACATTTGGGAAATTAAATTTCTTTTGCTTTCTTGAAATAATGGAAAAGTTTTTATGTATATATTTATATATATTTTTATATTTCATGAGTAGAATGCCAAAAAGGTTCTTCTGAGAAAGGGTTCTCAAATTTAAAAGACAAAGTTAATCCTTAACACACTAATGCTTAACTTTTTAGAAACAGTTCATTAAATGAATGGTCTGAGTAAAATTCTTTCACACAAACAAAAAACATCAACATGAGGTATAGTTTTCATAGGCCTAGGATTTATGCAGAAGTTTTTCTACATGGTTATAATTGCATGTTGATTTTAATTGGCTTGAGGATTTTGCCCCCCCGCTTTTTTTTCCTTTTCATAGGTCACCAACTCAATATGAGTACCTGTAACTTTGAGTCACATATTTCTGGGAATCTATAGCTCCAGGAACAACAAGACAATTAGGTACCCTAGCAGCTAAAACTTTGAGTTGGCTTCAAGTAGACAAGTCAATTCAATCAAGATTGAATTTAATGTATTTTAATCATGTGGTTTTGTTATTCATTGACCCAAACAAGAAACTCTGATAAAAAATTCAACTAACTTATAAATTCTTAAAGATATGTCAGCCTGCATAAAAACTTAGTATACTTTATTTTTCTTTTCCCATGAAACCTGTGATGGTTTGAAGCTGTATGTACCCAGGAAAAACCTGTCCTTAAATGTAATCCATTCCTCCGGGTGTGGACCCACAGTAAGTAATATCTTTTGATGAGGCTACTTCGGTTAAGATGTGACCCACCTCATTTAGGATGGGTCTTAATCTTTTTACTGGATTCCTTCATAAACAGAATAAATACATATAAATACAATAGGAAGGGGATAAGTTGAGGATGAATTCTTGGGCACAAACAAACCTGAAATTGATGGTTTGGAAAATTCTGAGCTTCTGGAAAGTGAGTTCCCAGAGAACAGTGCTCCATAAGAGGGTTTACTTGAACACGGATCCAGTCAGACAGTTCAATGCGAGTCAGGATGAGAAATAGGAAGGATCTATGGACAGTTCTTTTGTCTGAATGGTTTGGAATCCTGCATACTCCATGTGAAACCAACAAATTTTTGGTGAGCTCTATTTTATCTTCTCATAAAGGACTCCAAAAGAACATGTCTTTCAGGGGTTCAGAGGACCTTAACCCTTTTACTGGATTCCTTTATACATGGAATTAATATATAACTAGAAAGGGAAAGCCACAGAAGCAAGAAGTTGAAATCAAAGAAACACAGAAGAGAAGGAAGAGACTAGCAGCTGCCACCGGGCACCTTGCCATGTTGCAGAGAAACCAAGGATCACCAGCAGCGGGTCTTCAGGAAGAATGCATTGCCTTGATGATGTTTGATTTGGACATTTTCCCAGACTCTTAACCAAAGGTGAATAAATTCTCATTGTTCAAGTAGAACCATTTCATGGTATATTGCTTTCAGTAGCCTAGGAAACTAAATCAAAACCTATTTAGATAGTATTTTCATATAGCTATTGCCTATCCTCAAAAGAAAAAAAAAAAACAATACTATTAAGCGTGGAATAGTCCCTTCTGATTTGTTCAGTTTTGTTCTGCAGCAAATATAAGAGATGTATTTGCTACATCTACATTGGTGGTTTAAAGGCTGACAAAAATATCAAATATTACTCAGAAATATTACTTAGTTTTACAAACTAAGGTGAATATTTTCTTTTACATGACATTGGATTATAAAGAAAATGAGATTCTATAAACTGAAAGCAATTCCTTGTAAATTATCTAAGATGATTATTATTAAGTAATTAGAAATGAATTCTTGTTTTTACTAAGATTAGGATAGAGCAAACTGACATAATACTGAATATTTAAAATTTCTATAGCTTTAGAAATTGAGGGTAATTCATTAGAATAGTATTTTACAAAAATTCTTTATGAAAGAATCTTTAGCATATGAAAAAGAAATTCTTAAGAAACACTCCAAAATCTGCTTTTGTTAGAAACTGTCATATATCAAAAATCACAAGTTACAATAGGAGTCTGACCTGTTACCATAAAGCATACATTCCATCCAAATTATACAGACAACTCCAGTTCCCTAAGCCAATAAACAATTATTTTTGTTAAATTCACATATTTTCATGGCAGAATCTATTCAAGTTTTTATTGTATAGAGATTTATCAATATGATGCAAATAGGTTACCCAAACTAGATGCAAAGTAATAAAAAAGAAATAACTGTGATAATCTAGGATCACAAAAAGTCACTGTCAGGGCAATGCCATAAGGTAATATTAAGATTTTACAAACATTGCAAACATCTAATTTTCCATAAGATTTTCATTTGAGCTTCTATTTATTACTTACGGGCAAATGAGAAAGAAACACACAATGTCCACTTTCTGAAGAGTAATTTTTATCTCTTTATAGGGGATTTAAAAATAGTCATATTTTTGAGAAAAGAACTCCATTATCAATAATGTAATAATGAATGTACAGAATTATATATGTGCAAAGATTGTCATTGTTTTGTAATTTATAATAGCCCAAATTCTAAAGGCCCTAATGTCCAAAAATAGGGGATTATTTATCACCTCCCTTTGAAAGATATGCATATGCCTTATGTATACAACATACAGATGTGCACGCACACGTCACCATGAACATAACAAAAAATGCATTGTCATGTTTCAGTTTGCTAAAGCTGCTGGAATGCAATATACCGGAAATAGGCTGGTTTATATAATGGGAATTTATTAGTTTACAAATTCACAGTTCTAAAGCCATGAAAATGCCCCAATTAAGGCATTGCTGGGATGATACCTTGTTTGAAGAAAGGATGCTGACATCCAGGGTTCATCTATCACATAGCAAGTCACGTGGCCAGCATCTGTCAGTCCTTTACCCCTGGGTTTTCTTGCTTTCAGCTCCTGTTCTCTCAAGCTCTATGTATTTCTTTCTCTGTTTCCTCCAAACTTCTCTGCCTTTTATCCTCTCATAAAGGACTCCAGTAAAGGATTAAGATCTACCATGAGTTGGGTGGGTCACATCTCAGTTGAAACAACCTAATCAAAAGGTTTGCACCCATACGAATGGATTAAGACAATATGTCCTTTTCTGGGGTACATAACAGGTTCAAACCAGCATACCATCTAACTTCAAAAACTATTAAAGGAATCTATAACAATTTCATTATAAATAGAAATAACTCTCAGGACAATGAAAGGAAAAGAATGCAAAATTTTCAGAAGTAAAAAATGTAATGCCTTACTGCTGGAATGAAAATGATTAGCCTAAAGAATGAAGAGACATACAAGATAAAATTCAAACATTAAAGTTACCATGAGTCTATATACTAATAACAATGTATATACATTTTTGTTCTTCATATTCAAAGACACTATTATTGACACCAGTTTCTATATATGATTCAGTGGCTTTTTAGATCAATAAGTGAAGGTCCACAAGGCTGATCTTTGATTCTGAAGTTCAGGAATTGACAAAGCTCAGAGAAATTTGCATTTTCTCTTATTCCCAAAAAGAATAACACACTATGTTCATTTATTCATGCAATTCAATCACTTCCATAATATTCTCATCAATCTAATTCCATAAAGACACCCTATATGTGCCAGATTTAGGTACCAGCTATAAAACAATGAATAAAACACAGCTCTTGTGCACAGTGTTAAGGAAAATTCATAAAGATTTATTTCCAGTAGTTAGAATGTAGCCTGCATAAGGACAGTGATACATCCCAAGCCTAGAACAATCTCACAATTACTAAAAGAAAGAGGCAAAATTTGAATCCAGGATTGTCTGACTCCAAAGTCCATATTCTTATCCAATATGCAAGGACATATCAGTGCTTTTAGAATGAAACCAAAGTCTTAACATGACCTGGCCTGTCCTGTGGTAGGCAAATTAATAACCCTCTCAAAGTTGTCCACATTCTAATCCCTAGAACCTGTGAATATATTAAATTTCATGACAAGGCAGAAATTAAGGGTGAAGATGGAATTAAGGTTGTTAGTCAACTGACCTTAAAATAAAGAGATTATTTTGGCTTACAGGTAAACCCAAAATGATCAGAAGGATCTTTAAATATTATAAATTATATTTATAATATTTATAAGTATTAAATATGATAAATATTATAAAGGAATTAAGCATGGGGTACTTTGTTATAGCAGCCATAAGAGATCAGTACACTGCCAAATACTACTCTCTGTAGAGGTGCCATGCTCTTTGCCATATCTATTTACGGAATCTTCAGATTAAAACTATGTTCCCAAATAGATGACAGGCTCCATGAAGGGAGAATAGAGTCTTCATTTTGCTCACCATTCTGCCATAAAACCCCACCCTAGAGCCTGGCAGAGAATAAACCAAATAAATATTTGTTGAATGAATGCACTCAAGCGAATATGTACCACCAAACTCTTGACTACTCTTCTTTAGGGGGCTATTATTCCAGTTTTTCTTTCCTCTAATGCATTCTGTACAACAAGTCTAGATACATTTTCCTAAACTACCAAATACATAACTCCTCAACTTAAAAGTTCACTGTGTCTCAGTTAACTTTTCATGGATCAAAGTCAATCACTGAGACGTCCATTAGTAAAGCAAACAGCAGTCACTAATTGATTAGCCACGGCTTTGCTGAGTTAAATGGCCTTAAGCAAAACTAATTAACCCCTCTGGACTTCAAGTTCTTCACTCTTAAATCTCAATAGTCTCAGTGATGTTAGAGATCTGGACAGTGATATATTATTCTAAAATTTCCAATCCAGATATTCTAGATCATTTGTTTTCCTGCCTGTTTTACCCTCACCTTCACCTAATGAGGTGAAGCTATAAGTTCTATTATATGTCAAGGCTGTGTTTACTTTTTTTCCCCACCATTGTGGTACTCTACACAATGTCCATCGCAGACACTCAAGAAATGTATGAAGACACTAAATAGATGTTCACTGAAGACATTAAACAAATGTTTACTGAATGCAAAGAAACTATTCCTGATAGAAACTCTCACATTTTTACCAGATCAGGTCTATATCATTTAATTTTCAGGTGTGAGTAAATTAAGGATCTTGGGTTGAGGAATTTATCTTGTGCTATCTGGGTGAGCCCTAAATGCCATCACGTGTGTTCTCACAAGAGAAGGCAGAACGAGATGAGACACAGACAGAAGAGGAGAGGCAATATGATCATAAAAGCAGAGATTGGAGTGATACAAACCACAAATCAAGGAATGCCAGCATCCACCAGAAGCAGGAAGAGATAAGGAATGGATCCTCCCTTACAGCATGTATGTATGGTTATTGTTCCATGTACTATGTTCAGCAGTTCCATTTGTCAATACAGTAGACTGAGTTAGAAAATGGTGTCTAAACAAAGAACCACATCTATATTAAAATTATGTTCTTCTCTCTGTTTTCACAAATGAGATTTGAACTCATTTTTACCTGCAAATAGCTGAAATGGTTTTGATTATGAAGTTACTGTACAGAAATAACTCAAAAGATCTCCATTCTGGCAGACATATACAAGATATGGTTCAGAAGCTGAGTTCAGACAAAAAAATTATGAAAAAGCTAGCAAACATATGAGATAAATTACCAAAGGAGAACTGCTGAAGCAAGTAACACCAATATGTTCCACTGACAGCATGATGGGTATTTACACGCAATTCAAATGACAAATATGGGAGAAGAATAAAACACAAGTTTAAAACAACTGGAATTCTCCCCAGCAATCTGTGTTTGAAGTCAACTCATTGTCTCTACTACAATTGAAAGACAATAAAATATTCTATGTCCTTCTTAAATATATTTATTGTTGACATTTATTATTATAAAGATATATGTAGGCCACCCAAATTCTTTTGCTCTAATACAAGTTGCTTAAATCAATACTTTATTGGAAATCATATTCCTAGTTTGTATGTCTTAGAAACAGCTGATTTCCATTTTTCTATAAGGACTTGCTTTTGTGGGATAAAGAAGGCAAGTTGGGAAAAGAATGCAAACTTCCTCATTCTTTCAAGTAATAGTTCTGATGGAGGGTTGTGCTTTTAGACTGGAATAGGTACAAATTGCTAACCAGTGATTATTACCTGCTGTTAGGAGTGAAGAACACACAATGAAAGTTTAAGTCTCTCCAACTACAAAAGCAAGTAACACATAATCACATTCTTTCTTACAGAAAGTGACTTTTCTCATGGGCTTTTCCAAAGAAAGCACTTGCTGCACAAAATTTATAGTAAGCTCAAAAACAAAGCATTGTTTCTAACTACCATTGCTGGGCCTATGAAAACATCTTTGTTATTTTATTTTAAAAAGTATTTACAGTAATAACACTTTTTTTTACATGGGCAGGAACCAAGAATTGAACCCGGGTAACTGGCATGGCAGGCGAGAACTCTGTCTGCTGAGCCACCGTAGCCCGCCCTACAGTAATAATATTATATTCCAAATGTGATAGATCTCTCTGTGATTTGTTAGTTCAAGTGGCTAAATCACAGAGCAAACAAATTTAATTCTGGTACACAGGAACTACCTTCATCTCTCTTTCCTAGAACATAAAGTATGCCATTAGTGATAAGTGGAATCGAACAGAGATGGAGGATAAACTTTCTTTTTTAATTATCTCATCTTTTCTTAAAACCACTACCAGTTGTCTGCTGATAAGTCCAATGGACATTTGAAATTATTTCTGCAGCTTTACTTCGCTGTTGCATAGGCTACTATGGCCCACTCCCTCAAAATTTTTTCCTATGTCATTTCTTAACATTATCTCCATTATCTCTTTGAAACCTAACTTCTCTTTATAGTTCCCTGGTTCAGTTTCTTTAGTCATCCTCTTAAAAAGTTGATTCTGACCAAGGTTCCATGGAAGGAACATTAGATTTCTTTTCCTACTCTACACTTGGCCTCTGGACAATCACAATATGAACACAGCTTTTACAAGTACTCATATATAAACAGCTCCCAAACCTGCCCTCCCAAAAGAGCTCACATTTTTTCTGAGTTGAAGTCCCAAATTCTAATTGTCTGTAGCAGCCTTGATCTAGATATCTTGAGAGAACCTCAAATACAACATCAAAGTCTGAACTTATCTCTGTTCCCCTACCTCCAAAAATCTAAGTGCATGAGTTTGGGCACTTAGAAACACCTAGCTCTGTCAATGCCTAGTTAATTGCCTCAATTAAATTATTTATATTATTTAAGAATTGATTCATGGCTACTTTGAAGAGCTATTATTATGAGAATTAAAATATATAAGTTCTCCATAAACATAATTTTCCAAGTTTAGTTCTCTTTTCCTGCAGTTTCTATCACACCTAATGATACCATCATCCATCCACCCAGACAGCCAAAGTAGAAACTTGAGAGTCATTTTTGATAGCTCCCCTCTCCCTGCAATCATACCAAGTACTAACACACCTTGAACCATTTACCATTTGTATCTCTGGCATTTATCCCTTGTGCAGAACTACCCTTGTTTTAATTCAGATCCTTGTCATTTCTCCTCTGGACAATTGCAAATACCCACTTAAATCCTTATTTTTAATTTAATCTTTATAGTAATCCTCTAAACATAAATAATACTTGTGGTTCCCTCTTGGCAAAGGTTGATGTTTATATTTTTTAGCACAGGGCCTAGGTATCTTTTCCATCTGGGACCCTCCTGTCTTTTAACGTATAAAGTGCCAGTTTTCCCAGTAACTTATTATTCAGTTACAAATTATTGATGTTGCATTATAATTATTTCTCTCTCTCTGCTTTGGACTGTGTGCCCTGTCATGGGTAGAGAGTCTGTCTTTCTACTCTTTCATACTATGATATAATACCTGGTGTAAAGTCTGAACAGAATAAATGCTTGCTGAACTAAAATTCTGTACAGCTTAAAACAAATATTACTCAACAACAAACAGACAGACAATCCAGTTACAAAATGGGAAAAAGACTTGAACAGACACTTCTCAGAAGAGGAAATACAAATGGCCAAAAGGCACATGAAGAGATGCTCAATGTCCCTGGACATTAGAGAAATGCAAATCAAAACCACAATGAGATATCATCTCACACCCACCAGAATGGCCATTATCAACAAAACAGGAAATGACAAGTGCTGGAGAGGATGTGGAGAAAGAGGCACACTTATTCACTGTCGGTGGGAATGTCAAATGGTGCAACCACTGTGGAAGGCAGTTTGGCGGTTCCTCAAAAAGCTTAATATAGAATTGTCATATGACCCAGCAATACCATTGCTAGGTAGCTACTCAGAGGACATAAGGGCAAAGACACAAACGGACATTTGCACACCAATGTTTATAGCAGCATTATTTACAACTGCAAGGAGATGGAAGCAGCCAAAATGTCCATCAGCAGACGAGTGGCTAAACAAACTGTAGTATATACATACAATGGAATATTATGCAGCTTTAAGAGAGAATAAACTTATGAAGTATGTAACAACATGGATGAACCTTGAGAACATTATCCTGAGTGAGACTAGCCAAAAACTAAAGGACAAATACTGTATGGTCTCATTGATATGAACTAACATTAGTGAATAAACTTGGAATATTTCGTTGATAACAGAGACCATCAGGAGATAGAAATAGGGTAAGATATTGGGTAATTGGAGCTGAAGGGATACAGACTATGCAACAGGACTGGATACAAAAACTCAGAAATGGACAGCACCATACTTCCTAACTGTAATATAATTATGTTAAAACACTGAATGAAGCTGCATGTGAGAATGATAGAGGGAGGAGGGCTGGGGACATAAATGAAATCAGAAAGAAAGATAGATGTTAAAGATTGAAATGGTATAATCTAGGAATGCCTAGAGTGTACAATAATAGTGAAATGTACAATGTACAAATTTTAAAAATGTTTTTTGCATGAGGAAGAACAAAGGAATGTCATTATTGCAGGGCGCTGAAAATAATGGCAATTAATATTTTAAAATGTCACCTTATGTGTGAGACTAAAGCAAAAAATATTTACTTGTTACAAAATTTATATTTTGACTACTGCATTTCCTAATATAACTTATGTAGACAATTTGATTGAACGCCATATGTACTTGGAATCTCAGATAGGACATGAGATTTTGTTGGTTTGTCCAGAGTGATGCCCCAATGAATCCCAGAGTGATTTGACCAGTGAGTGGAAAAGTATTTGCAAAGCCCCGTTCGGGGAATGGTGAGAACAGGGTGAAATTCAACTTCCCCAAGTTGAATTCTTGATATTCTCACAAGCAGTGTGGACAACCAAAGCTATAGGCTGAGCCCCCAGTCTTGGGGTTTGTTCATATGAAACTTAACCCCACAAAGGATAGGTCAAGCCTACTTAAAATCTAGGCCTAAGAGTTACCCACAAGAGAGCCTCTTTTGTTACTCAGATGTGGCCTCTCTCTCCAGCCAACACAAAGAGCAGTCTCACCACCCTCCCCCTCTCTGCATGGAACATGACTCCCAGGGGTTTGGACCTTCCTGGCAATGTGGGACAGAGATCCTGGAATGAGCTGAGACTCAGCATCAAGGGATTGAGAAAAAACCCTAGAATGAGCTGAGAATTAACATCAAGGGATTGAGAGAACCTTCTCGACCAAAAGGGGGAAGAGTGAAATGAGACAAAATAAAGTGTCAATGGCTGAGAGATTCCAAACAGAGTCGAGAGGTTATCCTGGATGTTATTCTTACGCATTAAGTAGATATCACCTTGTTGTTCAAGATGTAGTGGAGAGGCTGGAGGGAACTGCCTGAAATGTAGAGCTGTGTTCCAGTAGCCACGTTTCTTGATGATGATTGAACAATGATATAGCTTTCACAATGTGACTGTGTGATTGTGAAAACCTTGTGTCTGATGCTCCTTTTATCTACCATATCAACAGACGAGTAGAGCATACGGAATAAAAATAAATAATAGGGGGAACGAATGTTAAAATAAATTTAGTTTGAAATGCTAGTGATAAATGAAAGCGAGGGGTAAGGGGTATGGTATGTATAATCTTTTTTTTTCTGTTATCGTTTTATTTCTTTTTCTGTTGTCTTTTTATTTCTTTTTCTAAATAGATGCAAATGTTCTAAGAAATGATGAATATGCAACTATGTGATGATATTGAGAATTGCTGATTGTATATGTAGAATGGAATGATATGTTAATTTTAAAAAAACAAATATTTATGGCAGTAAAAGAGTGCTTTCTATATCTAAAATGAATACACTGTTAAAAGGCAAAAAAAACAGAGAATTTCTTCCAGCTCAACAACATTTATCCCAAGAGCGAAAAGAAATTTCTGCTGTAAATAATGAAAATAGCCATATCAGAAAACCTTGCCCATTAGAATTGAATAATTCAACTCAATTTAGTAATCTATGCTTAGGATGGGGGATATGTGAAGCCATAGGATGCTGTTCCTAACTTGAACTAAAGCCACAGAGTACTGCATTCACATTACCCCAGGCAAATCTGAGCAGTGGGTAGAGAAGGACCTGGTAGGAGCCAACTTGCTTGAAAGACAGGAAAAAAAATATCTAAGGAAAAGAAGGGGGTTATAAGCTTGGCCTAATAACAAAGCCTTAGCATTCAAGAAAATGTCATTCTTAATAATGTGTCATTAGAATTTACTGTCAGTCCAGAAAAGCAACAAGAAATATCAGTGACTTAAGAAGAGATAGGAATTTAAATAAAACTTGTAGAAGATGTTTCAGTAAAATTATTAAAATCTTGTCATGGAGGGGGTGGCAGGTAGGGACAGACAAGCAACACTGCTTTAGGGAACTTACCTTAATGTGATAAACTCAAAAGAATGGTGTTTGGTCCCACAAGTTTCCAGTGAATCAAAAGGGGTGCCACTAGGGAGTACAGAACACAATGGGTGATGGTGGGCCCATTATTAATGAAGGCTCACAGCAGTCAGCAGGAACAGTTCTGAGTCCTCTGCAAATGCGGGGCACAGCCCACTTATGCAATGGAGCTTAACAATGGTGGTGGTACTTAGAATACATTGCAATATGCAGTCCAAAGGGCACTGGTATTCAACACAAGCAGCAACACCTGGTAGGAGCAGTAGCCCCTGGCAAAAATAAGTGAACTTCCAGCAAAGGAGCAGAGTGCTCTCACACCAGGCAGTGGGTTGAATAATGTCCTAAAATTCATGTCCATCAGGAATCTCAGAATATATTATTTGGAAATAGAGTTGGTTAAGAATTTTGAGATCAAAGTATCTTGGATTTAGGGTGGTCTTAAATCCAATGACGTGTATTTATAAAAGAAAGGAGAGAGTTTTGGATACAGAGACACAAAAACATAGGGAGAAGGCAAGCAAAGATGGAAGCAGGGACTGGAGTGATGCCGCTGCAAGCCAAGGAACACCAAGGACTGTGGGCAAACACCAGAGCCAGAAAGAAACAAAGAAGTCTTCCCTATAGGCTTCCGGGGCAATATAGTCCTGCTGACACCTTGATTTCAGACTTCTGGCCTACACAAACCACCCGGTTGTGGTACTTTGTTATGGCAACCCTAGGAATCTAATACACTACGTGTTACTGATTAGAGATATATGTACGTTTAAGAAAAACTCTAGGGACTACCCAAGTAGCCACAGGAGAAAGGATTTTGCTGAGAGAGTAGAACCTGCAAAAGCAAGTAAAGGCAAGAGCTAGTAAAACAGGGGTGTTAGTTGTCAAGGGAAATAAAGTCTTTTTTGTTTTCTCTACATTATTCCTATTTTTTTCAATACTAAACAGAAGATATTATTGTTTTTCTCAGAAATCTCACTGATACAAAATAATGATAAAGCAAAGCTTGAATATCAAAGAAGTGATTAGTCAGAATCATTATTATTATTAATAAATAGCCTGTTTTGCTAATATGCAATGCATATCACAATGCAGTATTAAAATAAAATCTTGCTTTTAGGGTAATAATTTAACCATTCTTTATTTGTACAAAATTAAGATCACTGGAAAGGTAAAGGGATTTGAGAAATGACAAACGCTCTTTAGTTAATGTTTCATATGAATCGACTAATTAGATAATTAAGATATAAAAGAGAGGCACTGTAATGTGTAAGCTATAATTGTTATTTTCATTAATATATTTACAAAATGCCAATTTGCATTTTCTAGGAAAAAATCAATTTTCATGGAGAACAAATCCTATCCCTCTTGACAAAAATGGAGGAGCAACAGCACAGAAATGGTAAGAATATGAAAGCTGAAAAATGAGACCTATCACAGTTCTACCTGTGTGACATGGGCCAGATTATCACTTTGCAACCTAGATCCCTTATCAATAAATTCAAAGGCAAATTACATTTGACTATAACAAGCTATGACTATAACAAGCTATAGCTTCATCAACTAACTATATATAAACATAACACTATTTTATTCACTTCTCAATAATAATAGTAGCAGCTAAGATACACCAGAGATGCATTTCCAAATGGTCTTACTTTTTTAAAATGGTTTTCATCCCAAACAAAACCCTGATTTTTTCCTATTCAATAAATGTCAATTCATATTTTACAGAAATACATTAAAGTATTTCATATTGTGTGAAACATGACTGCTGCCATCAGGAACTAAGAATCCATTTGGAGAGATGTGACAAAAAATTGGCAGCATGAGTTATGTTTAAATAAATGGCAACAATGAAGTTAATTACAATATGGAGTAGGGAGGCATTACTATTGAATGAAGTGATTAAGACAATATTTGAATTGGGCCCTTAAGATAGAAAGGAATTAAAAGCAATGACTGGTGGAAGGAATTGGGAATAAATGTATTCAAGGCAAAGACAAATATAAATAAAGTCATGGAGTTACAAAAGCACCAAGGCTAATGTGCTGGTTTGAAACTGTTACACACGCCAGGTCACTGTGCCCAGGTCACTGGAGTTGAAATAGTTCCTGTTATTTTACTTATTTATTTATTTATTTGTTCCTTTATTATTTTATTTATCTATTTATTTATTTTTAGGAAGAGAAGGAGGGAAGAAAAAGAGAAATAGAGAAAGAGAAAGAAAGAGAGGAAAGAAGAAGGGAAAAAGGAAAGAGAGAAGAAGGGGGAAGGAGGGAAGGCAATGTGGGCAGGAGAGCACCATATTTCCCCATCTGTTCTCAAAATTTTCTTTCAAGTCATATACTAGAGCCAAACATTAGAGGAAGCTGCACTGATTTTCTGTCTGGAAGCCAATCACTTCTTGGTCTATTATTCAGAGCAACTCATCGGCTCACCTGAGACTTGACATGTCATCTTTGTCAGAGTCATAATATCAAGATTATACAGTATCTATTTTTTTGCATCTGGCTTATTTCACTGAGGATTATGTCTTCAAGGTTCATCCATGGTGTCATATGCTTCAGGATCTCATTTTGCCTTGATGCTGCGTAATATTCCATTATATGTATATACCACATTTTGTTTATCTACTGTCTGTTGATAGCCACTTGGATTGTTTCCATCTTTTAGCAATTGTGAAAAGTATTGCCATGAACATTGATGTGCAAATGTCTGTGTCACTGCTTTCAGCTCTTCTGGGTATATACCAAGTAGTGGTATTGCTGGGTTGTTTGGCAACTTGATGCTTAGTTTTTTGAGGAATCACCAATTGCCTTCCATAATGGCTGTACCATTATACCATTGCACCAGCAGTGAATAAATGTTTCAATTTCTCCACATCCTCTTCAACATTTGTAGTTTCCTTTTTGTTTAATGGTAGCCATTCTTACAGTTGTAGGATGATATCTCATTATGGTTTTAATTTGCATTTCCCTTATACCTAAAGAAGATGAGTAACTCTTCATGTGCTTGTTAGACATTTGTATTTGTTCTTCAGAAAAATGTCTCTTCATATCTGTCGCCTATTTTATAATTGGCTTATTTTTTCTTGTTGAACAGTATAATTTCTTTATGTACACATGATATCAAACCTTTATCTGATGTATGGTTTCCAATTATTTTCTCCCATTGAGCTGGCACCCTGTTCACCTTTTTCATAAAATCCTTTAAGGCACAGAAGCTTTGAATTCTGAGGAGCTCCCACTTACCTATTTTTTCTTTCATTGTTTGTGTTTTAGGTTTAAAGTTCAGGAAACTACCTTCTATTATTAGGGCCTGAAGATGTTTTCTTCCAGACATTTTATAGTACTGGCTCTTACATTTAGGTCTTTAATCCACTTTGAGTTAATTTTTTAATAAGGTATAAAAGATGGGTCCTCTTTCATTCTTTCGACTATTGATATCCAGTTTTCCCAAGCGCTTTTATTGAAAAGAGTATTCTGTCCCATTCAGTAGATTTGGGAGCCTTGCTGAAGATCAACTGACCAGAAATTTGGTGGTCAATCTCCATGCTCTCAATTCAGTTCCACTGATCAATACTTCTATCTTTGTGCCCTTACCACGCTGTTTTGATGACTATGGCTTTGTAATAAGCTTTAAAGTCAGAAGTGTTAATCATCCCACTTCGCTCTTCATTTTCATTCATCTCCAGATATTTAGCATTTTCTCCAAACACTTCTTCTTTGACTCACTGATTGTTTAAAAGCATGTTGTTTAATCTCCATATATTTGTAAAAGTTCTGGTTCTTGGGTGATTGTTAATTTCCAACATAACTCTGTTGTTGTCAGAAAAAGTGTTTTGAATAACTTCAATCTTCTTAAATTTATAAAGACCTGATTTGTGTCCCATCATATGATCTATCCTGGGGAATGTTCCATAAGCACTAGAAAAGAATGTATATCCTGATATTTTAGGGTGTAATGATCTACCCATATCAGTTAGGTCCAATTAATTTATCACATTGTTTAAATTCTCTATTTCTTTATTGATCCTCTGTCTGGTTGTTCTATCAACAGAGAAGAGTGGTGTATTGAAATTTCCCACTATTATTGTTGAAATGTCAATTGCTCCCTTGAATTTAGCCAGTACTTGCCTCAGGTACTTTGGAGTTCCTTGATTGGGAGCATAAACACTTATGATTGCTATTTCTTCTTGGTGAATTGTCCCTTTTAATTAACATATAGGATTAATATATATCTTTTCTTGTCTTTTGTGATATTTTTACATTTAAAGTAAATTTTATCTGACATTCATATAGCTACCCCTGCTTTCTTTTGGTTAGAATTTGCAGAAAATGCCCTTTTCCATCTTCTCTCTTTCAATCTATTTATATCCTTAGGTCTAAGACAAGTCTCTTGTAAGCAGCATATAGATGGATCATATTTTTTAATCCATTATACCACTCTGTATCTTTTAACTGGTGAGTTTAACATTCAGAGTTATTACAGTTAAGGCATTTCTTGAATCTACCATCTTATACTTTAGTATTTATTTATCAGATCTACATATTCTTTTCCCTCTTTTTTTATAATCCTTTAAGTTACCCTCACTATTACTCTTCACAATTCTGTACTGTCCTCCAAACCTTCCTCTCCTTTTTTTCAGTCAACAGACCTCACTTTAGTGTTTTTTGTAGGGCAAATCTTTTGTTGGGAAATTGTCTTACCCTTTGTTTTTTAGTGAAGGTTTAATCTCTCCCTTGATTTTAAAGGACAGCTTAGCAGGACAAATAATTTTTGGCTGGAAATCATTCTCATTCAACATCTTAAATATATCACACCACTGCCTTCTCACATCCATGGTGGCTGTGGAGTAGTCTGAGCTTAGTCTTATGTAGGTTCTATGTAGTGAATCACTTTTCTCTTGGTGCTTTCATGACTTTTGCTTCTCTTCAATATTTGACATTCTGAATAGTAAGTGTGTTGGAGTAGGCCTTTTTGGATTTATTCTATTGGGGGTTCATGGAACTTCTTTTATTTGCGTATTTATGTCTTTTGTGAGAGTTGGGAAGTTTTCCCCTATTATCTCTTCAACTGGCCTTCCTATTCCTTCACACTTCTCTTATTCTTTTGGGAGACCAACAATTCTTATATCTGTGTGCTTCATGTTATCTATCATTTCCCTGAAATCTAATTCCATTTTTTTCATCTTTCTTGCCACCTGTTCTTTTATGTGTTCAAGTTCAATTGTCCTATCTTCTAATTTGCTTATTCTTTCTTCCGCCTCTTCAAATTTGTTGTTGTGTATCTCTAGTATACTTTTAATTTCATCTGCAGTATCTTTAATCTTTCTGAGATCTTATATTTTTGTTATTTATTCTGTCAAATTCTTCTTTATGCTCTTCCAGTCTTATTTTAATATCTTTATGCTGCTCTGAATATTGTTGATTAGTTGCTTCAGAGTCTCAGGTGATTTAATTACCTCATTTGACTCGACCATATCTGCAAGAGTTTTAACACACTTTATGATTTTCCACTGTACACAGGGATCTAAATGTCTTAATAAGATTATTTTGTAAGTTAGTTTCCTTTATGCATCTATGGCTTTGTATTTCAATTTGCATTGAAAGTCCCCTTTTGGACTTGTTTTGTCAGTCCTTCTCTTCCAAACCAGGTCCTGTGGGGATTGCCACTATCCTTAAAGCTCTATTAAGAGGTAGGCAGACAATTTGTCAAACTGCACTTTCCACTCCTTCCCAGCTGATAGTACTCTTGAGCTACCTCTTCCCCTCAGGACCACCTGTCCCTGGCTACAGGTATCAGCTAAATTAATTAGAAATCTGATTTAATTCCAGCACAGGCCCACCGCTTGTGTGTTTGATGATTCTGGTGGTCCCCAAACTCTTACTTGGGATGATCATGGACTGTGGGACTGAGTTTTTCAACTTCATCTGCTCAGATCCAATCTGGAATTATCTGGCAGGTTGTAGCAGCACACAGTTTGGTGGCTTCCTTGCCCTTGCCTCTCCGGTTGTGTACTCCTGAGGTCTCTGGGCCTCCATCGGGGGAGGAGAGTGATATCGGAATCCAAAACAATTCTCTCTCACTGGCCAGTTGTCAAACCAGCAGCACTCTGGGTTTCTCCTAACTCCTGGAGGAAGCCCCATAGTCTCTACTGAAATAAACCAGATACCTGTGGTGGGGAGTAGAAACTGTACTCTGACTAATTGAGTCTTTGTAGGCAAGGAAAGCAAGTCTGTTAGCTTCCAAGTTCCCCCCAGGTAATTCCTGGTTTGTGGAGCCATAAGGGAAAATCTCCCTAGCCGGTTGATGGGGTAGGCTGGAATTGTGGTGGCGCTCACTCCATTCTTTCTATTACAATATCTCCACTTTTTCATTTAGAGTCTCCTAGGTAGAGATAAAGACTCTCTCATCACTCATACGTTGGAACTGCTGTCCCAGTCATTTTTCAGTCCTTCCTCTCATTATTGCATGGAGCTGGGGTGAACACAGCCTCTCCTATTCCATCATCTTGCCGGAAGTCTGAGTGTGACTGTATGATTAGATGGAGATGTGACTCTGCCTATTCAAGGTGGGTCTTGATTAGTTTACTGGAGTCCTTAAAAGAGCTGACATAGATTCAGACATTGGAAGATGCTTGGAGTGCTGACAGAGAGCAAGGACCCAAGATCCAGACATTTGGGAATGCAGATGCTCCAGGAGATGCCAGGCACTAAGAGAACCTACAGGAACCAGAGCCCACCCATGAGATGCTAAGCAAAGACCCACAGTATCAAAAAGCCAGAACATAGAAGACAAGAGAAGATAAGAGAAGAACTCCAGTGTTCGCACCAGAGAAGCTAAGAAAGGACCGGACCAGCAGATGCCTTCCCATGTGACAGAGGAAACCCAGATCCATCTGGCCCTTTCTTCAGAGTCAAGGTATCTTTCTCTGGAGGCCTTAGTTTGGACATTTTTATGGCCTTCGAATTGTAAATTTGTAACTTAATAAATCCCCTTTATAAATACCAGATCCATTTCTGGTATTCTGCATTCCAGCATCATTAGCAAACTAAAATAGCTATTAAGGGCTCAGGTGATGTCCCAATTGGTCAAACACACAGTTCTTGAGAATTAGTAATAGAACCTACATTTAATGACTAGAATGATGTATATTTTCCTAAGTTTCTTTATGCACATATAGATATGTTTATATAAAAATGGAGCCATACTATGCCTACAACATAAACTTGTTTTTTCCAATGTAAATATCTACTCTTATTAACTATTCCTTAATGTCATCATGAGAAATTGATGCAATAGCATCACAAATATTACTGAGTGTTTACCATGTCCGTGCTCTGTATAGATGTACCATAATTATTCATCATCTTCTCCACTGGCCATTTATGTTGATTTCACTTTTTTTTTTTTCAATGTCAAATAACATTGAGAAGAACACCCATATACTCTAATCTTTGTATACACTTTTTACTTTCTAAGAGCAATTTTTTAGAAGTTGATTGCTAGATCAAACACCATTTTTGTTTGTACGATTTGTAATATATATGTAAGAAAACTGTATTCTAGAAAGATTATATGGCATGTTTAAGGTGGCTTATTTATGATACTACCCCTTACCAGAATAATGTATCATCCACTTTTTAAAAAGACATTTCCATATAATCTGCATATCTTCTTCTGATAAATTTTCATTCCATTTTGCTGCTTTGTTTTCTCAGTCTGTTTTCTCTATATATGGCTTACTAATATTGTTCTCTTCTCTCTCCCCTCCCTCCCCTCTCCCTTTGAAGGCCTGGCATTTGGTTGAGTATATCAAATAGTCTTTTTTTCTTCAATTTTTTAATTTATTTATTAAATTTAACCACATATAAACACAAACATTCTTACCATATGATCATTCCATTCTTGTTGTTTTAAGACTATTTGATAATTATTGATTAGCATCAAATAGTCTTAAAACAACTTTTTTCCTGGAACTTGAAGTACATCATTTTCAAAGGTGTTCTTTTCCTCTGTGTCTTCAAGTAATATTTTCTTTTCCTTAAATGTTGATATTTTCAAAATAGTCCCTATATTGATTTTTTCCCTTTATTGACCCTTAAGTAAGACAATAGCTATCAAAAGTCAGATATTCTTTTTGTTTTTGAGATCTTTTGTTGGGATTGGTTCTCAACTGGGAGCAATTTTGCCTTCCTCCACCCTACACAGAGGATGTTGGTAATGTCTGAAGACATTTTTGATTGTCACAATTCAGTGGGTATGTTACTGGCATCTACTGGATAGAGGCCAGGGATGCTGCCAAACATTCTACAATGCACAAGACAGCTTCCTACAACAAATAATTATACAGTTGAAAACATCAATGGTGCTGAAAAATCTTATGTTAAAGAACTAGTTTATGTTCATTGATCAGGGTCCAATTCACAAGATTTTGTAGGCATTCATTTACATAATGCAGCTCTGTTGAGATGGATATTGGTCCCAATTCCACTGCTTGGTTCTCAGATCTTCTAAACAGAGTTTAAAAAAAACTATAATTTCCAGCTTTGATTAATTCTAGCTTTCACCAAGGCTTTACCATAGAAAAAGGTAGTCATATATACAAGTTGCCACTGCCAATCTACACCTTATGCACCAATGAATTATTTGCTAGCAGTTAGAGCTTCTTAATGGATGTGTAAATAATGCCACTTAAAAAATCACCACAACTTTGTGGAGTGAGAGTTGTTTTATAGTGGGTACAAAACTTGTTTCTGTGAGTCAGGGGAGAAACTAGGGGTAAGCATATATAGGAGTGCCTTCAATCTCTTTCAGGGGGACTCTATTTTAATGAAGTAAAGCCTGGTTAAGTCTTCCTTAATCCAGTTTCACCTGCCTTATGGTTAGTACAGTTTAGTTCCAGATTTTGGCATACAGTTACCTGTTAGATTTGGTTTTTAATACTTCTGCTAGTTTTTGTCTTGGTAAATGCTTATTAGATATTTTGGTGGAATGTAAGAGGGGGCTTCATTAGAGGCTACAACTCATAAGTCAGTATAAATCCAAGTATAAAATGGTTTAAAATTATCAACAATAATGTATTCCCTAAATTAAACCAATGTTTCTTATCCTCCTTTGCTACACTTCACTGACTTTATTAAACTAACTTCTATTTCAACTTTCACCAAGAGATAAGATGCGTTGATAAAAGTATGCTAATGAAAATATTAATAAAAGAAGCCTATAGATGATAATATAAATATTTGTGAACTTTTAAAAAAGTGAATAACAAAGTGGTAGAAATTCATTTTTCATTCATTCAACAATATATTTACTAAACATAGTAAATATATTACATTAGTTTATGTATGCAATTGTATTAAACATTAATGGGTTAAAGGAAAATGGACAACATACAACTTGCCTCTGGGACCTTATTATTCTTGTAGGTAGAGAAGATAAGAGACAGCATCAATAACTAGGGAACGATGATAAACTAAAATAGACAGATACAAGTGCACTATAAAGTACAAAGAGCATCCAAGATAGAATTTCTAAGAAAGAGTTTGAAAGGATTTTTGGATCAACAGAGCCTGCGTGAATCCAAATAGAAAGCAGGAAAGTTTAATCACAAAGCTTCTAAGAATTTGTGGAAGAAGATGTCTGGTAAGCAGGCAGAATGCTTAAGTTGTTTTCTGAAAATGTGCATGGGTTTGGAAAGGGAAATGGAGTGAGTGGTAAGCTCCAAAGGCAAACATAAAGAACCTTGGTACAAATTACACTCCCCAATGCATTCACCACACCTTCCCCAACTTGCACATACACAATGAAGTGGCAGGTACTAAATTTTTACATGTATCTTCTGAGGTCATCCATGATCTCACTTGTTTTACCTGATACTTAGTGTCTCCAGTAACAGTAAAAGAAGGGGACTTTAAGGGAAATATCTCTAATTTCTGGTTTATAACAAAGAAAGCCATAATCAGAGATTACAAAATGATTAAATTAATAAAAAATAAAGCCTGTAAGAAATAAAGATATTAAGGCAGGAGAAAACTCAAGTTCCGATAAAAGAATGAGGAGTAAATGAACAAGACAGAGAAATGAAGGAGACGGATTAGTGGAACCCTGAGTCTGTAGCAGCATGAAAAAAGATGCATTGTTCCCCAAAGTGTGGGCCCTGGGTCACCTGTATCAGGATTACTTTGGGGACTTAATAGCTGACTCTAAGGCCCCACCCTGGAACAACAAAATCAGGATCTCTTGGAGAAGGGGTTCAAAATTCTGGATTTTAAAAAGTCCCTCAAATATATATTAAATTATATACATTAAAGTTTTGGAGCCAGTTGACTAGAGGGTGAATCTAGTTCTGATTAAAAAGCAATCTTTGAAATCTCCTATAAAGTGTTTCTCAAACTGCAGGTTGTGACTCACTCATTGATCATTATACCAACTTAGTGTACTCAGTAAATGTACTCAATAAATTTATTTTGTAATGACATAGAACAGCATAGCACAACATAAAAAATTACATCCTGGAATAAGGAAAGTATTGCTTTCAACACTTTTGTTTTGGTCACAAATATGTGTGTGTGTTCATTTCTACTCATATGTTCTAGACAGTGACATATAACCCATTCTTAAGGAAGATTATGGTTAAAAAAAAAAGTGTGAAAACCACTGTGTTATGGAACAGTAAGGAATAGTCAGGCAGGAGTAGCAAGTTTGAGATTTTTAGTTCTTGACCTCAGAAGGAGCAGATGGGTATTTGTGATTGGTGATTTCCTGCTGTGTGCTATATAAGCCTGACATGACAAGAAATTGTGCTATTTTCTCTAGCAAATATCAGATATGTGACCTGACAAGGATTATCAAATCCACTGGCTGGTATTACTTCAGATTCACTTGGCCTTGAATAAAAGAGTCAGGAAAAAGTAGAATTAGTTTTATAGTAACTTAGAAAGCTAAGATAGGAAACTGAAGGACTTGGGCAATACAAATTTCATTTCTTCTATTAGTTGGAGGTCAGGACATTTAAATAGAACAGGGGATATGGAGAGTGAAAAACTAGCTACATAGATTATATAGGGCAGAAAAAATTTGGTTTTCTGAACCTATTATGTAACCAAAATGGGCTTCTGGAAAGAGAAAGAGGTTTATTTTATTATTACTAAGAAATAAAATTTGGTAAGAGTTTTATCAGAATTCCACAGAGAATTTTGAATCTGAAATGTAGACAAGTGGGAGAAAAGTTTAAAGTCAAATACTACATGAAACATTATTCAAGATGATCCAAATATATGTTAGGAAAAAATAATCCAGGGAATGATCAAGGACTAAACAAATGGCCATGGGCATCTATATATCATTACAGACATTATGGGGGACAGTCATTGTGAATTTTACAGTCTGAACAGAAAGAGATAAATACAAATGTCACACATTTCAGTCATGGGTTCACTGGTTCAAGAGATACTCAGTGAGTCTCTTTTCTTAGTGAGATAAAAAAGAAATGGGGTCAAACCTCAAAGAAGTTCTACTTTGGGAAAGGAGACACATAATACATATATTAATGGAAGAAGCCTGGTACCAGAAGGTATAAATAAATTGCAGTGAGAGTCTAGAGACAGAAGAAATGATTTGGTAAGGAAAGTTTATTGCAAAAATAGCCTTTCAAATAAGTCTAACCATGTAGGGGGATGGGAGGTAAACTAAAGCACATATCTAGAATGGGACAATGGAGGGATATAACTTGTTTTAGAAACCCAATTTGATGAAGTGGTCAGGGAATAGCAATATCTTCCAACACATTTATTTATTTATTCGTATATTCCATACTTGTAAATTTGGGTATTGTAAATGTGCCCATAAATATATGAACCAAAATTAGGAGGTATAGTGAACAGCTTTTGTATGAATAATGAAAAGAGATATAAAGTAGTGGGGATGGTTGAAAGCAAAAAAAAAAAAAAAAGGATGGGTACAAAGAGAAAAGAAAAGGGTCAAAAAGACTTTGAGAAATACCAGCCTTTGGACAGTGAGTTGTAGAAAGAAGAACCAAAAGATATAGGAAAAGATTGATCTGAGAGATGGGTAACCCAGGAGAGTAATAAAACCAAAGAGTTTTAAGAAGAAAAGAAAGGATGGTTCTATAAAATACTTCCATGAAGTTAAAGATGAAGATAGAGAAAAGGAAAGGACATTACGCTTGGCAATTAGGTCTCTCGATATTTGAGAAACCCTTTGGAGTCAAATTTCAAGAGTTGGATAGGTATTCAGAAAAGTGAAAACATTAAGTGCTGTATCCTCTGGGGAGGATACTACATTCCATCTTGTTAATTAGGTAATGTGGAAGATACCTTCCCAATATTTATTGCAAAGCTGGACCAGAGAGTAAGATCTAGTACAGAAAGAAGAACACAATATATAAATACTAAGTCTCAGCTTGTCAGTAACTGTGCCTTGTATCTTTGCATTTCCTATACACCTCTTCTTCAATTCCCCCTATCTTCAACAGAGCACGGTAAAACATGTAAACATTTCCTGAGCATATGACTGAAACAGTGAAGGAAATGAATGAATGAAAGTTGCTACAAGCAGAATATTAGATAAATTCTAGACTAGCTAAACTGAAGAGCACATGATCAGGAAACAGCATGAAGTTCTATTTAACACTGGAGTCATGTAGAAGAGCATAATGTTTACCTAGGGTATTAATGAAAGGTTAATGTTCGAAAATTAGACTGGCTGTGGTTGGATGACTTCAGTCCGGGTTTTACAGTTTGGTCTTTGTACATTCAATAATGGGAAGCCACTGAGGATTCCTGAGAAATAACTGACATGATTTAATAGAACTCTAGGAAAAGTAACTTGGTGGTACATAATAGGTAGGATTTAGAGAGAAGGATTTTATAATTCATAACGGTGGATGAAACCATGGAGGTGGGTAAGGTGCCTTAGGAGAGAGAATGAACTAAGAAAATAACAAGGTCAAAGGCAGAGCATGGGGAAGTTGCTCTTCCTTGCACAAGAAAACTCTCTAAAGGAGTATACAGCACTTAATGTTTTCACTTTTCTGAATACCTATCCAACTCTTGAAATTTGACTCCAAAGGGTTTCTCAAATATCGAGAGACCTAATTGCCAAGCGTAATGTCCTTTCCTTTTCTCTATCTTCATCTTTAACTTCATGGAAGTATTTTATAGAACCATCCTTTCTTTTCTTCTTAAAACTCTTTGGTTTTATTACTCTCCTGGGTTACCCATCTCTCAGATCAATCTTTTCCTATATCTTTTGGTTCTTCTTTCTACAACTCACTGTCCAAAGGCTGGTATTTCTCAAAGTCTTTTTGACCCTTTTCTTTTCTCTTTGTACCCATCCTTTTTTTTTTTTTTTTTTTTTTGCTTTCAACCACCCCCACCAAGAAACCAAATCTTCATTTGCATGAACTAAAGCTCCATGGGCTTGAACACATTTCTATAGGCTACAAACACCCTTCCAAACTTCAGTTTCACAGTTTTAGCCACTGCTATAAATATTCTAAGAACAAATTTGTGTAAATGATCATCTATGTGACACCAAATTAATTTTTTCCCTAAATGTCACCACCGTTCTCATAATCTCATGGGCTAAATGTACCTTTTTCTCTTTCTCACCCTCTTAGGTTAATTTCTGCTGATTCTTTGTTCACATTTATTTGTGTCCAATCTCTTAACCTATTTTAGCCCTGTTTCTACCCCTGTTTAAAGTCTTCTTTATCTCATATTTCATATCGAGACACAGATTGTCAAACCCAGGCAGAGGGATAGGAGATGGATAAGATGACATATTGGAATTCGGGGAAATATATTGCAACTTTCATATCTATCTACTTATCAACCTATCTATCCTCTTCATCCTGTTACAAAAGAGATTTCACTAAACATGAATCTGGAAATGTTATACTCCTTGTAAATCCTTCAATTATAGCTTTTAGAATAAGATGTGAAAACTTTGGTTAACATTCAAATTGTTCATAATCTGACTATAGTTTCTACTTCTAGCCTAGCCACTCACTACATATCCTTTCATATAGGCATATATATTCTCTGTAATTCTCCTAATCCCTCCCTTTTTTAATTGGCATCCTCCTTAGGGGCTCCAGAGGTGAGTAGAATATATGACCCAGACCCTGCCATTCAGAGAATAGCCTCCTCCTGTGATTGGTCGCCAGGAAGACATGAATGAAGCTGAGTTAATGAGTAGTCTCCAGGAGAGTTTTGTTGTAATTGTCAGGAATAAAGCACCTTATCATCAGGATTCTTTGACTGGCAAAAGGACATATGGGGACTTTGCCACCACTTGGGAAGAAAATACTTGAGAAACACAGAAGAAAAGAGAAAAGAGATGAAATAAAGTACTAGCAACATACCTAATCTGGCCTTTTGATTTACATGACCCAATGATAGTCCATTTTTTGTTTAAGCCAGTCTGAATCTGATCTCTTTCTGCTGCAACTCAAGAATAATACTGATAAAAATAACTCTAGGAAGGCTTTCTGATCTTATAGTATGATTTAGTTGTCCTTCCCCTATGTAGTATATAGCTGTTTTACTACTCTATCATGTATCTGGCCATAGAGCTAGATAAAAACTGAAGCCTTTAAAAATCTAAGGAGAGATATTTTACATCAATATAAAGTTGAAGCTTCCATACTGAAGCTTCCCATAGAGATTTAATCACTGAGGGTGGGGGAGAGATCAATCTAAATGCGAAGGATCCTTGATATGTTCATGTTTATGAAAAAAAATTATTCAGGTCAATAGCTCCTTTGCTTTCAGTATCTTCCTATAGCTAGAGTGACAAGCTGTACTTATATTCAACTTCACTGAAATCAAGTGCATGCCACCAGGATGGAATATTAGAGACCTAGATGAAAACAAATAGACTTGAAAAGATGGGACTCCATTTTATTTTCAATAGCTAAAAAGTTATTACACTTTTTAACCACGGAATTATTCAGAAGTTAAATGTAGCAAACCCTACATTGCCTCTGGAGAATACTAAATTTAGCTATATTCTATCTGACTCTCATGGGAAATTTAGATTGTTAAGATAAAATTTTTAAAAAATCTAAATTCAAATTTAACTTTTGGTGATCAAGAAAGATAACAGATTTATTATTTACAGGGTGTTACTAAATTTCCCTCATGTGGTCATCATATAACATCCAGGTCCCCAATTCCTTTTACTGGCTTTCGGTCCATCAAAGCTCACTCATAAAGACATTTCCTATTTCAAGATGTCTTGGCCTAACCCTAATGTGATTTGTAGATGTAATTCTCATTAATACTAGAGTATAAACAATTAAAAAGCTTTTTGGAAGAAAAGGAGAGGGAAAGTGAAGTTTGAAACTTTTCAGCAAGGCAGTCAAGTGTTAGTTTTGCGCAAGAACAAGAAGGCTTTTGCAACCAAAAAGAATAACAGGTGATGTTTCAGTTTGCGAAAGCTGCCAGAATGCAATATATCAGAAATGGATTGGGTTTTATAAAGGTGATTTATTGAATTACAAGATACAATTTTAAAGTTGTGAAAATGGCCAATTAAGGCATCTAGCAAGAGGATACCTTCTTGAAAGAAGGGCTGATTTTCTATGTCTAGAGTTTCTCTGTTATATGGGAAGGCACATGGCTACTTTTGCTGTCCTTCCTCCTGGCTTCTGGTTTCAAACAGTCCTCTCAGCTTCCAGCATCTCCCAGGGCTTCTGGTATCTTCTGCATCTCCAAAAATCTGTGTCTTGGTTTCATTTCTCTGCTCACTGTGTCAGTTCTCCAACTATGTGTGTCTGAGCTTTCTAAAAAATGTTCTCCTCTTAAAGGACTTCAGTAAGCTAATTAAGACCCACCTTGAATGGGAAGGGTCACATCTCCATCTAATCAAAAGGACACACCCACAATTGGGTGTGTCACATATCCTTGGAAACAACCTAATAAAGAGGTCCCACCCTACAATATAGATTAGGATTAAAAGAATATGACTGCCCCAAATGATTGGATTAGGATTGAAAGAAAAGGCTTTTCTGGGAGCATGACAGTTTTAAACCAGCACACATGTACTTTAAGTAGGACAATAAAATGTACCTTTAAAAATCCCCTGAAAGACAAAGTCTCTTGAGCAGTTCAAGTTTAAATTGAAAGCCCCATTGAACATCCCATCTCCTTTCACTGCTTAAACTTTTTTAAAAGCTATTACCAAAGCAGAATACTTTGGGGACTTCCAGAGAAGATGGCGGCCGCGTCTTAGTTCCTCCTCCAGAACAACTACTAAATAACTAGAAACAGTACAGAACAGCTCCCGGAGCCACGACAGAGACCAGACACACAGTGTACCCCAGTCTGGAACGGCTGGACTGGCTAAGAGACTCCGCTGTGGTGAGGTCCCCGAGCGGCACGCGCTTCCCCAGGCTGTGGTGGCTGGTGGTCGGAGCCCCTCCCTCCCACCTTCCTGGGCCGGCTGGGAGCTTCGGATCAGCGGTTCCCCAAGTCATGGTGGCCAGTGACTGGAGCCCATCCCACACACGTGGCTTCCCGGGCTGGCTGGGAGCCTCAGATTGGCGGTTCCCCAAGTCGTGGCGGCTGGCGACTGGCATCCCTCCCACACACGTGGCTTCCCGGGACGGCTGGGAGACTCGGATCAGCGGTTCACCAAGCCGCAGCAGCCGGTGACCGGCGCACCTCCCACACGCAGCTTCCCGGGCTGGTTGGGAGCCTCGGATCAGCGATTCCCCAAGCTGCGGCGGCCGGCGACTGGAGCCCCTCCCACACACGCGGCTTCCTGGGCCAGCTGGGAGCCTCGGATCAGCAGTTCCCCAAGCCGTGACAACCGGCGCCCCTCCCCTACAGGCAACTTCCAGGAGGGAAAGGAAAGAGTCTCCAACAGTAGTAGAGACTGAGCCCAACCTAACACCAATAGTGGCATTAATGAACAACTACTGACTACTAAAAATAGGCCCTCAGCTCAGGCGAAACTGATCAAGGCGGAAGTTGCCTATTGGGCTAACTGAAAAAGAGGAAAGGGGGCAAAACAGAGCCTTCTGCGGCTGTTTCTATGGAGGCTTGGTTGCCTCTGGGTTCAGCGCTGGGATTACACAGGTTGCAACTGCCCCGAACGCAGAAACAGGCTGCTTTCAGGGCTCTCTACCACCTGAACCTTTCCTGCGGGAGGGGTGAAATGCAACTCAGGTGGAATCACTCTCTCAAGGAATTCAGATCCCAGGACTTCACAATTTGAAGCCATTAAAACCAACCTACAACCTTTCCTCTGTCTCCAACACCCAGCAGCCAGAGTCTTCCAAAGTTAAAGGAGCCACATCTTTTGCTGGTGGGACCCGCAGACAGACAAGCACTACATACTGGGCAGGATAAGAAAAACAGAGCCCAGAGACTTCACAGGAAAGTCTTTCAACCTGCTGGGTCCCACACTCAGGGAAATCTGATTAAATGCCCAGACGACAGCATAAAATAACAAATCACACCAGGAAAATTGAAGATATGGCCCAGTCAAAGGAACAAACCAATAGCTCAAATGAGATACAGGAGCTGAGACAAGTAATTCTGAATATACGAACAGAAATGGAAAACCTCTTCAAAAACCAAATCAATAAATTGAGGGAGGACATGAAGAAGGCATGGGATGAACAAAAAGAAGAAATGGAAAGTCTTAAAAAACAAATCACAGAACTTATGGGAATGAAAGATACAGTAGAAGAGATGAAAAAAACAATGGAAACCTACAATGGTAGATTTCAAGAGACAGAGGTTAGAATTAGTGAACTGGAGGATGGAACATCTGAATTCCAAAAAGAAACAGAAACTACAGGGAAAAGAATGGAAAAATTTGAGCAGGGGCTCAGGGAATTGAATGATAATATGAAGCGCACTAATATATGTGTTGTGGGTGTCCCAGAAGGAGAAGAGAAGGGAAAAGGAGGAGAAAAACTAATGGAAGAAATTATCACTGAAATTTTCCCAACTCTTATGAAAGACCTAAAATTACAGATGAAAGAAGTGCAGCGCACCCCAAAGAGAATAGATCCAAATAGGCGTTCTCCAAGACACTTACTAGTTAGAACGTCAGAGGTCAAAGAGAAAGAGAGAATCTTGAAAGCAGCAAGAGAAAAACAATCCATCACATACAAGGGAAACCCAATAAGACTATGTGTTGATTTCTCAGGAGAAACCATGGAAGCAAGAAGACAGTGGGATGATATACTTAAATTACTAAAAGAGAAAAACTGCCAAACAAGACTTCTATATCCAGCAAAATTGTCCTTCAAAAATGAGGGAGAGACTTCCGGAGAAGATGGCGGCTTAGTAAGACGCGCGGGTCTTAGTTCCTCCTCCAGAAAAGCAACTAAAGAAACAGAAACAATACGAAACAGCTCCCGGAGTCACGACAGAGACCAAAAAAGACAGCGTACCCCATTCTGGAATGGCTGAACGGGTAGGGAGAATCCACTGCTGTGAGATACCCGAGGGGTGCACGTTTTCCCGGCTGGGGTGGCTGGCGTCTGGGGTCCCCTCCACGCACGTGGCTCCCCGGTCTGACTGGGAACATTGGATAGCGGGGCCCTCCCGTCACGCTTGGCGTCTCGGGCCAGCTGGGCAATTTGGACCGGCACTCCCCCAAGCCACGGCCAGCGACCCCCGCCTCCACGTGCGGTTTCCCGGGCCGACTGCCCCGCAGACAAACGACCGCCACGAGCGCCACCTACTGGGCAGGAAAAGAAAAACAGAGCCCAGAGATTCCACAGAAAAACCTTTCAACCAGCTGGGTCCCACACCCAGGGAAATCTGATCAAATGCCCAGACACCAGCAGAAAATAATGGATGACGCTCGGAAAATTGAAGATATGGCCCAGTCAAAGGAACAAACCAATAGTTCAAATGAGATACAGGAGCTGAGACAACTAATGCTGAATATACGAACAGAAATGGAAAAACTCTTCAAAAACCAAATCAATAAATTGAGGGAGGACATGAAGAAGATATGGGCTGAACAAAAAGAAGAAATAGAAAATCTGAAAAAACAAATCACAGAACTTGTGGGAGTGAAGGACAAAGAAGAAAAAATGGAAAAAACAATGGATACCTACAATGGTAGATCTAAAGAGACAGAAGCTACAATTAGTGAACTGGAGGATGGAACAACTGAATTCCAAAAAGAAACAGAAACTATAGGGAAAAGAATGGAAAAACTTGAGCAGGGAATCAGGGAACTGAATGACAATATGAAGCGCACAAATATACGTGTTGTGGGTGTCCCAGAAGGAGAAGAGAAGGGAAAAGGAGGAGAAAAACTAATGGAAGAAATTATCACTGAAAATTTCCCAACTCTTATGAAAGACCTAAATATACAGATCCAAGAAGTGCAGCGCACCCCAAAGAGAATAGACCCAAATAGGCGTTCTCCAAGACATTTACTAGTTAGAATGTCAGAGGTCAAAGAGAAAGAGAGGATCTTGAAAGCAGCAAGAGAAAAACAATCTGTCACATACAAGGGAAACCCAATAAGACTATGTGTAGATTTCTCAGCAGAAACCATGGAAGCTAGAAGACAGTGGGATGATATATTTAAATCACTAAAAGAGAAAAACTGCCAACCAAGACTCCTATATCCAGCAAAATTGTCCTTCAAAAATGAAGGAGAAATTAAAACATTTATAGACAAAAAGTCACTGAGAGAATTTGTGACCAAGAGACCAGCTCTGCAAGAAATACTAAAGGGAGCACTAGAGTCAGATACGAAAAGACAGAAGAGAGAGGTATGGAGTAAAGTGTAGAAAGAAGGAAAATCAGATATGATATATATAATACAAAAGCCAAAATGGTAGAGGAAAATATTATCCAAACAGTAATAACACTAAAAGTTAATGGACTGAATTTCCCAATCAAAAGACATAGAATGGCAGAATGGATTACGACCCAGCAATACCACTGCTAGGTATCTACTCAAAGGACTTAAGGGCAAAGACACAGACGGACATTTGCACACCAGTGTTTATAGCAGCATTATCTACAACTTCAAAGAGATGGAAGCAGCCAAAATGCCTATCAACAGACGAGTGGCTAAACAAACTGTGGCGTATACCTACGATGGAATATTATGCAGCTTTAAGACAGACTAAACTTATGAAGCATGTAATAACATGGATGGACCTAGAGAACATTATGCTGAGTGAGTCTAGCCAAAAACTAAAGGACAAATACTGTATGGTCCCACTGATGTGAACCGACATTCGAGAATCAGCTTGGACTATATCATTGGTAACAGAGACCAGCAGGAGTTAGAAACAGGGTAAGATAATGGGTAATTGGAGCCGAAGGGATACAGACTGTGCAACAGGACTAGATACAAAAACTCAAAAATGGACAGCACAATAATACCTAAGTGTAATGTAACTAGGTTGGAACACTGAATGAAGCTGCACCTGAAATATGGTTTTTTGTTTGTTTGTTTGTGTGTTTGTATCTTTTGTTTTTGTTTTTTTCTTTTTCCTTTTTATATATATATATATTATTAGTATTATTATTTTAATTCTCTTCTCTATATTAACATTCTATATCTTTTTCTGCTGTTTTGCTAGTTCTTTTCCTAAATCGATGCAAATGTACTAAGAAATGATGATCATACATCTATGTGATGATACTAAGAATTACTGAGTGCATGTGTAGAATGGAATGATTTCTAAATGTTGTGTTAATTTCTTTTCTTTTTTTTTGATTAATAAAAAAATTAAAAAAAAAAAAGAAAAAGAAGAACAAAAAAAAAAAATGAGGGAGATATTAAAACATTTTCAGACAAAAAGTCACTAAGAGAATTTGTGTCCAAGAGACCAGCTCTGCAAGAAATATTAAAGGGAGCACTAGAGTCAGATACGAAAAGACAGAACAGAGAGGTATGGAGAAGCATGTAGAAAGAAGGAAAATCAGATATGATATATATAATACAAAAGGCAAAATGGTAGAGGAAAGTATTACCCAAACAGTAATAACACTAAATGTTAATGGACTGAATTCCCCAATGAAAAGACAGACTTGCAGAATGGATTAAAAAACAGGATCCTTCTATATGCTATCTACAGGAAACACATCTTAGACCCAAAGATAAACATAGGTTGAAAGTGAAAGGTTGGGAAAAGATATTTCATGCAAATAACAACCAGAAAAGAGCAAAAGTACCTATACTAATATCCAACAAATTAGACTTCAAATGTAAAACAGTTAAAAGAGACAAAGAAGGATACTATCTATTAATAAAAGGAACAATTAAACAAGAAGACATAACAATCATAAATATTTATGCACCGAATCAGAATGCCCCAAAATACGTGAGGAATACACTGCAATCACTGAAAAGGGAAATAGACACATCTACCATAATAGTTGGAGACTTCAATTCACCACTCTCATCAATGGACAGAACATCTAGACAGAGGATCAAAAAAGAAACTGAGAATTTGAATATTATAATAAATGAGCTAGACTTAACAGACATGTATAGGACATTACACCCCACAACAGCAGGATACACCTTTTTCTCAAGTGCTCATGGATCATTCTCAAAGATAGACCATATGCTGGGTCACAAAGCAAGTCTCAACAAATTTAAAAAGATTGAAATCATACACAACACTTTCTCGAATCATAAAGAAATGAAGTTGGAAATCAATAATAGGCAGAGTGCCAGAAAATTCACAAATATGTGGAGGCTCAACAACACACTCTTAAATAACAAGTGGGTCAAGGAAGAAATTACAAGAGAAATTAGTAAATATCTCGAGGCGAATGAAAATGAAAACACAACATATCAAAACCTATGGGACGCAGCAAAGGCAGTGCTAAGAGGGAAATTTATTGCCCTAAATGCCTATATCAGAAAAGAAGAAAGGGCAAAAATTCGGGAATTAACTGTCCAGTTGGAAGAACTGGAGAAAGAACAGCAAGCTAACCCCAAAGCAAGCAAAAGGAAAGAAATAACAAACATTAGAGCAAAAATAAATGAAATTGAGAACATGAAAACAATAGAGAAAATCAATAAGACCAGAAGTTGGTTCTATGAGAAAATCAGTAAGATTGATGGGCCCTTAGCAAGATTGACAAAAAGAAGAAGAGAGAGGACGCAAATAAATAAGTTCAGAAATGGAAGAGGAGACATAAGCACTGACCTCACAGAAATAAAGGAGGTAATAACAGGATACTAGGAACAACTTTACGCTAATAAATACAACAATGTAGATAAAATGGACAACTTCCTAGAAAGGTATGAACAACCAACTTTGACTCAAGAAGAAATAGATGACCTCAACAAACCAATCACAAGTAAAGAAATTGAAACAGTCATTCAAAAGCTTCCCAAAAAGAAAAGTCCAGGACCAGACGGCGTCACATGTGAATTCTACCAAACATTCCAGAAAGAATTAGTACCAACTCTGCTCAAACTCTTCAAAAAAATCGAAGTGGAGGGAAAGCTACCTAATTCATTCTATGAAGCCAACATCACCCTCATAGCAAAACCAGGCAAAGATATTACAAAAAAAGAAAACTACAGACCAATCTCTCTAATGAATATAGATGCAAAAATCCTCAACAAAATTCTAGCAAAGCGAATCCAGCAACACAGTAAAAGAATTATACATCATGACCAAGTAGGATTCATCCCAGGTATGCAAGGATGGTTCAACATAAGAAAATCAATTAATGTAATACACCATATCAACAAATCAAAGCAGAAAACCACATGATCATCTCAATTGATGCAGAGAAGGCATTTGACGAGATTCAACATCCTTTCCTGTTGAAAACACTTCAAAGGATAGGAATACAAGGGAACTTCCTTAAAATGATAGAGGGAATATATGAAAAACCCACAGCTAATATCATTCTCAATGGGGAAAAATTGAAAACTTTCCCCCTAAGATCAGGAACAAGACAAGGATGTCCACTATCACCACTATTATTCAACATTGTGTTGGAGGTTCTAGCCAGAGCAATTAGACAAGAAAAAGAAATACAAGGCATCAAAATTGGAAAGGAAGAAGTAAAACTATCACTGTTTGCAGACGATATGATACTATACATCGAAAACACGGAAAAATCCACAACAAAACTACTAAAGCTAATAAATGAGTATAGCAAAGTGGCGGGTTACAAGATCAACATTCAAAAATCTGTAGTGTTTCTATACACTAGCAATGAACAAGCTGAGGGGGAAATCAAGAAACGAATTCCATTTACAATTGCAACTAAAAGAATAAAATACTTAGGAATAAATTTAACTAAAGAGACAAAAGACCTATACAAAGAAAACTACAAGAAACTGTTAAAAGAAATCACAGAAGACCTAAATAGATGGAAGGGCATACCGTGTTCATGGATTGGAAGACTAAATATAGTTAAGATGTCAATCCTACCTATATTGATTTACAGATTCAATGCAATACCAATCAAAAACCCAACAACTTATTTTTCAGAAATAGAAAAACCAATAAGCAAATTTATCTGGAAGGGCAGGTTGCCCCGAGTTGCTAAAAGTATCTTGAGGAAAAAAAACAAAGCTGGAGGTCTCACGCTGCCAGACTTTAAGGCATATTATGAAGCCACAGTGGTCAAAACAGCATGGTATTGGCATAAAGATAGATATATCGACCAATGGAATCGAATAGAGTGCTCAGATATACACCCTCTCATCTATGGACATTTGATCTTTGATAAGGCACTCAAGCCAACTCACCTGGGACAGAACAGTCTCTTTAATAAATGGTGCCTAGAGAACTGGATATCCATATGCAAAAGAATGAAAGAGGACCCGTATCTCACACCCTATACAAAAGTTAACTCAAAATGGATCAAAGATCTAAACATTAGGTCTAAGACCATAAAACAGTTAGAGGAAAATGTAGGGAGATATCTTATGAATCTTACAACTGGAGGTGGTTTTATGGACCTTAAACCTAAAGCAAGAGCACTGAAGAAAGAAAGAAATAATTGGGAGCTCCTCAAAATTAAACACTTTTGTGCATCAAAGAACTTCATCAAGAAAGTAGAAAGACAACCTACACAATGGGAGACAATATTTGGAAACGACATATCAGATAAAGATCTAGTATCCAGAATTTATAAAGAGATTGTTCAACTCAACAACAAAAAGACAGCCAACCCAATTACAAAATGGGAAAAAGACTTGAACAGACACCTCTCAGAAGAGGAAGTACAAATGGCCAAAAGGCACATGAAGAGATCCTCAATGTCCCTGGACATTAGAGAAATGCAAATCAAAATCACAATGAGATATCATCTCACACCCACCAGAATGGCCATTATCAACAAAACAGAAAATGACAAGTGCTGGAGAGGATATGGAGAAAGAGGCACACTTATCCACTGTTGGTGGGAATGTCAAATGGTGCAACCACTGTGGAAGGCAGTTTGGCAGTTCCTCAAAAAGCTGAATATAGAACTGCCACACGACCCAGCAATACCATTGCTAGGTATCTACTCAGAGGACTTAAGGGCAAAGACACAAACGGACATTTGCTCACCAATGTTTATAGCAGCATTATTTACAATTGCAAAGAGATGGAAACAGCCAAAATGTCCATCAACAGACGAGTGGCTAAACAAACTGTGGTATATACATACGATAGAATATTATGCAGCTTTAAGAGAGAATAAACTTATGAAGCAAGTAATAACATGGATGGATCTAGAGAACATTATGCTGAGTAAGACTAGCCAAAAACTAAAGGACAAATACTGTATGGTCCCACTGATGTGAACCGACATTAGAGAATAAACTTGGAATATGTCATTGGTAACAGAGACCATCAGGAGTTAGAAATAGGGTAAGATAATGGGTAATCGGAGCTGAAGGGATACAGACTGTGTAACAGGACTGGATACAAAAACTAAAAAATGGACAGCACAATACTATCTAATTGTAATGTAATTATGTTAAAACACTGAATGAAGCTGCACCTGAGCTATAGTTTTTATTTGTTTTTTTATATTTTTTTGTATTTTTTATTTTTATTTTTTCTCTATATTATCATTTTATTTCTTTTTCTGTTTCCTTGCTATTTCTTTTTCTAAATCGATGCAAATGTACTAAGAAATGATGATCATACATCTATGTGATGATATTAAGAATTACTGATTATATATGTGGAATGGAATGATTTCTAAATGTTGTGTTAGTTAATTTTTTTTTAATTAATAAAAAAAAAAGCAGAATACTTTGGGTTGATAATTTAGATCTTCCAAGAACATGGGAAAAATTAAAAATTAAATGGTTTTTAATTCACCTAGTATAAGTTTTAAAAAGGTAATTTGTCACTTTTGATCTGACATTGCTTATGGATACGGCAAATGGAAGAATGATAGTAGGGTCTGATAGAGACAGGAAATTGGTCTTAAATCTTTTTAGATTTTTGTATCAACATTCTTTTGTTGCTATTGTTTGCAAGCTTTATTGCCCTATTCATATTTATACTTGTCAGCAAATTTCCCTTGGCTATGTTCAAGGAAATGAACAACACTTCCCAGTGAATAAAGAATATATCTAAGTCATTTCTCGGCCTTGTGACAGGAACTGATTTCTAGAAGAGTTGCCAGCATTTTTTTTTAAGACAATCATAGTATGTCACTTGCATCTAGGCAATTTACATATGTATTATAAATTAACTACTACTATGTTCAAATGACAATAGTGTAAAAGCAGGATAATCATTCTTGACATTTGAAGACTCAAAGCAACTACTAATGCAATTAAACATCTCTAAAGATATACAGTGTCTTTAATATCTTAAAATAGGAATGATGCCAATTCCTGCTTAAAAGCTAATAACAAATACAATATATATAGTACCCTTATGAGCAGAAGAGGTATGGCTGAGCATGAATTTGAAACAGGCACAAGTAACAGACAGAACCTGGCTCTTGTAATCCACCAAGAGCTATTTTGATATGGGACACCCACAGCAAAATCAGATTAGCTATAAAGCTTTTTTACCACTCTAGTTGAGGATTCAACTCCCAAAATAATGCTTAAGGTTACATAATGAGACCACTGACTAGGGAAATGCTTTCTTGAGCACCCACACTGCTCAATAAAGCATATGTTTCAATGTTAAATGGACCACATGAGCAGAAACCATAAGCATGGCCTGTGAATACTTCAAGAAACAAATTAGAGAAGTTTAGAAATGCAGTGGAAAAGTATTGTGAGAAGCTTTAAAAGTATCTCGAAGGACAAGGTTATTGAAGAACTTACTTCCTTTCAAGGAAATGGCAGATCTTTTAACCAAAAATAAGCTTTACTAATTCAGGCAAAGTCAAAAGTACTAGTACGCCATAAGTTTTGTTAGAAAATACATTCTATATATAGAGAAAAATGACAAGATTGAGTAATAATTTTTGTCTCACAGCAGGAAAAGAAACAAAACAAATATACAGATTATAAAAATGCCCATTTTGTCATCAAAATAATTTATCTTAACATGCATCAAACTTTATTATTATTATTACCTGCTTAAGGTCCTCACTTTTCCACTAGAACATATGTTTCTGTGGCCATGGTCCTTTTTCTTTTTCTTTTTTCTGATAAACCCCTACAATTTATTGACAACAGGTATCTTTCAGTAACTCTGATTAAAATCAGTTTAGAAATTCCATCACTCAGGAAAGCATGTACAAAAGTCTCAAGAAAGGGAGAATAAAACAATGTAAAACAACTTGAACAGGATTGGATTACTAGAATGGTCACTTAGCAGAATAATACAGAACACAACAAAGAGCCAAACCTGAGAAAACCGTGTACCCACAAGCCTTGGGGGGAGGAGTAAGGGTGGGCTCTCAGTTCCCACATTCGTGGAACACACCCCATGATCCTTTGGAAAGGAGAGGTTGGATGGAGCATGAGACCTCACTGCTGACTACTGTATAACTAGACCATGCTCACAGCACAGGCTAAAGGGCACCAGACAGGTTACAGCTATTTATGCAATAAGCACAATAAGAGAGGTGTTCTCTCTCATGTGGTGACAAGGACCACTGGACTATAGATAGCTCAGAAAAATGTTACTCTGCAGCTAGTCACATAAAAACTCTAGACTAATTAAGCCCTGAAATTCCCTGATGCAAATTTCCACTAACTATAGAAGTAGAGGAACAAAACATGGAAGCTGCCTTCAAACTAATTTGGGGGCTTTGGTAAATAGGGATAAAAACAAAACATCATCCTGCAGGTTAACTTTTGTGTGTGTGTGTGGGGTGGGGGTGGGGCAGTGCATGTGCCAGGAATCAAACCCAGGTTTCCCACATGAAAGGCGAACATTCTACCACTGACCACCCAGGCACCCCCAACAGGTCAACTTTAAAAGAACCACTGGGCATGACATGTGAAAGATTCTGAAACACTATTTAGTTTCCAATACAGAAAGAAAATGAGGGGAGGGGTGTGGGAAGGGGGAGGTGTACTACTGTGGTCACTTGCGTCATGCATTCCATTCTGTCCTGGCTAATTTGTGCAACTCTTTCCCAGCTGCCCTCTAATGGCCCAGAGCTCTCACTTTTCCAAGTCTAAACCTCCCAGCCTCAAGCATGTGCAACAGTTCTTGACACTTAAGAAGTCCACCATAAATATTTGCTAAATGAATGAGGACATGCATTCATTGGTATGCAAGCAGAAAATTACAGAAGTTTTGTCATTTATAGGTTTTCTTCATGTAACCAGCTTCAGTGAAATGTACATTTCTCTAGCCTACCCAATTGAGAGTTCACATTTTAAATTTTTGAAACTATTATATCAAGTACAATGAAAAGCACTTTGCTGATCTAAATAAAGATGGCCTTATAAGGAAACATAATGATGACATTTATATTTTAACAAATAGAAGAAGTCAGTGCCAGTCTGTTACTCTGGAAACTCTTGAATCAGGTATGTATTTCATTAGCAGCATTTGCTTTTATAAAATTCCCATAAAACTGTTGTAAATAATGACACCAATTTTCCATCAGATGTGCAACTGAGTAATTCTGATTCTTCTAATATTATGATAGATTCTGATTATCCCTGTCCCTTTGGGGGGGTTGGTGAGATCTTTTACAGAAGTACAGCCCTAAAATTTCCCAGTATCCAAGCCCTTTCATAAAAACTGCAACGTTCCCATACCTAGAAAGTATGTGCTAAAGTGTGTTTATCAGAGAACACAGATTTGAGCTTTATGGTAAATGCTTATAAGTGGATGGTAGGTCTTTTATGCACCCTAAAAGATATCATGAGTTCTGAAGATTATAACAACTTCAATCTCTCGGTGGTTTATTTCTACCCTCTTCCCTGCTTTATCCATATACTCTAAATACCCCAAAGACAGAACAAAATTAGACTGAGATGTGAAGGGGGGTTTGAATAACAGGATGGGAGTCACAGCACTTCACATACTTCATATTCACTTTGTAAAATTAAAAGTCTTCAGTTTCTATTTATTACTTAAATTAATATGCCAACTTATATCATATGTTGGCATTCATTGCTTAGTATATCAGTCCTTAGCTTGAAAGGCAATAACTGACACCATATAATAGCTGTTAACCTTGAGTGAGTTTTGTCCCAATTTCCATATGAGACACAATTGCCAATTTTAGAGAATATAAAATTAGTACTTCTATCAAATCTTATGATTGCAGTGATAAATCTGCAAGAGTCCATAACAATAAAAATGGGGTCTGCATCAGATTCAGATACAGATACATGCTAAATAGCAATTTAGAAGCATTATCAGATCATTGTGTCATGTTAACTGGAGTGCTTCAATAACTACCTTTACTGAATGTTTTCTAGTACTTAAATACAGTTAATCCTCAAAACCACCTTAGGAGGTAAATAGTATTACCATTATCTGTGTTTTATGCAGGAGAGGAAACATTTTTGGGTCAAAAATGTTATTTAACATTCCCAAAGTCACACAGAAGGTAGTAAAGCTGGGTTGTTAGCCTTCAGAGCCTTTTTCTTACTTTTTTGGCTATTCTGTGTCACTAGCACATTTTCTCTATACATATTTCCTTGTGCCATATAGAGATGTTTTATCTAAATTATCATTTAGACAAAAAAACACACACTTATTTCTTTATTTGGGGGGAATAAATCTACATTCTTATCCACTGACTCATTCATAAGTTCTTCCTATACAGACCCTTTAACTCATGTACCAAAGGAACCCCATAAAAACCAGGACAGTGCTAAGCAGCAAGCAAGGTTCAATGAGGCTTACTTGGTGAATGATTTTCATCTGTTTAAAAATAAAGATTCTACTAGCTATTACTGTCATTGCTAGGACCTCCTTTAGTTCTTAGAGCCACTGTCAATATACTTCAAGTATACTTAAAGCTGAGGGACGATCCAGGCAACCACAAAGGAAGTAGGAAGCTGTTCTGCCAAATGGTTTGAGATCATTAATCTCTTTAATTAGAGATATGTTTCTGCTTGTGATAGGGAATAAACTGAAGTCTGCCTGCTAAGAATAATATTAACAAAAATAGTGAAAGATGTTTTCAAGGGGCATATGTATATAACTGAGACACCACACTGTTTGCAAGAACTTCAAAAGCAGTTGTACCTAGATACAATAAAAATAAACTGTGAACATAGGCCAACACTCTCCTTTTTTTAGATACTGTTAAATTATAATTCTTATCTTGTCACCAAATCAGGCTTTTATTGGGTGGTTTGCCTTAAAACAGTTTTATGCATTAAGCAATATAAATACCTTTTCCGAGAACACTTTATGCTTCATAATTCAAACTTTTCACCAAGTTGCCTTTGAACTCCAATTAATGAAATTTTTAAATATGATCAGAATAATCAATAAAATATGAATGCAAAGTAGTGTTGGGAAATGTTGACAAAATGGCTTAATGGACTATAGAACAACAATTGCTCAAGTCTACAAAATACACTGAGCTGAAAAAAAGTCATTTAGTTTCTATCAAATATTCCATCAGCAGAGACAGGGAATTTTTTGGCTGCTTAAACAAACTCTCCCTAGATTTGGTGGAACTAAAAGAGTTTAGATATGAACAATTTCATCTAAGCTGAATGTATGAGAAGCATAGCAGCGACAACATTTCACATGATCCCAAGATCAGAGCACATTTGTTGAAATGCTCAATAATTATTTAAATAAAAATGGGGTTGTACATCATTCGTGAGCACAAAAATATTTAGGAAAATTAATCTAAATAGTTAATGGCAAAAAAGTGCCTGATTTACATGTTCATACTGGTAAACCTGATTGCTTCTGTTTAAGAATGCAAAATATTAAGCATACTTCCAAACATTACGTTTTAAAGTTTAAAATAAATATTTAAATCTAACCAATAAATAACATTGTAATTGCATGAAATGGTCATTTTGCTATTTTGATTAATGGTTATTTATAAGCCTTAAAAAACTCAACTATCTTTGAAGAATTATAACTCATTGAGACTACAGCCTTTGAAAGAATCAAGGATTATATCAAGACCAATCTCTACCTTGTCCACTCAACAGTGTACAATTAAAGCATTTACAACATTGGAAAAAAAATAAAATGAAAAACAAAAATAGGTAGCCATGTAATTATATTTTGTAACTTAGAATGTACCTATTATTTATCTACATATAATAAGTATATTAAAGATGATGGGATCATATATTTTTAAAGAACACTAAGAGAGGAAAAAAATAACAAAATGTTAGACAAATCTGCGGTAGTTTGAAGCTGTTATGTAACCCAAAAAAGGCCATGTTCTTTTAATCCATTCCTGTGGTTGCAGACCTCCTGTGGGTGGAAACTTTTGATTAGGTTATTTCAATTGAGATCTGACCCACCCCATTCCAGATAGGCCTTAACCCTTTATAAGAGGATAACATACACAGAGAAGCTAAGAAATGAAATTCGAAGAAGAGCACCAGAGAAGCTAAAAGAAGGAGCCACTGAAGACAAAAGCTGAAATCAACAGAAGCAAGGAGAGAAGGACTAGCAGACGTCACCATGTGCCCTGCCATGTGACAGAGAAGCTGCCAGCAGCCTGTCGTTAGAGTCCACATATCATCCTGTTGATGCCTTGAGTTGGACATTTTCATGGCCAACTGTAAATAGTAAGTTAATAAATCACCATTGTTAAAAGCCAACTCATTTCTGGTATATTTCATTTTGTCAGCTCAGCACACCAAAGCAATGTCCGTTGAGCTAAAACTAATCTCAGATAGGTCTTTGGAACCATACTGATATTTTTATAACAGCACTATCCAATAGAACTTTCTGTGATAATGGAAATATTCCATTTCTGAGCTGTCCAAATTAATAGCCACTAGTCACATGTAGCTATCAAGCACTTAAAATGTGTCCAGAGCAACTGAGGATCTGAATTTTCAAATTTATCATTTTTTAATAAACATATGTGGCTAGTTGCTTTTGCATTGGGCAGCTGAGTTTTATACTTTTCTGTTTTAACATTTTTGACACTTACACTCTTGAGTGTCTGAAATAAATAAATTATTACCAATAATACAATCTACCACAAAAATAAAATTTTGATTTCAGTTAATGAACACATATAGGCTGTTCTTTGTTTAAAACTCTTTGTTTTAAACCATTACAGGGAGGATATAAAATATCCCTACACTGTAGACTTCTGGGGGAAATGGTAGAATATTTTATTATTTATTATGGTAGAATAATAGTAAAAGCTATTAAACAGGTAGGAAGGGCCTGAAATACCTATTTGGAAATTCGAACACTCTATAGTATTGATTAGTGAATTCCATTCACTGGTTCCCAACTCTGAGGGCAGCTACAGTTTCAAACCACCCCAGACAAAGGCAGCAGCAACCACTGCTTCAACCCACCCAGGCAGGGCAGTGGCAGAAGAGATTTAGAGATTAGTTCTGCTCTAGTTTCCAAACTGCCAGAATGCAATACACCAGAAATGGAATGGCTTTTAAAATGAGGAATTTATTAAGTTGCAAGTTGACATGTTCTAAGGCCATGAAATGTCTAAATTAAAGCAAAGCTACAGAAATGTCCGATCTAAGGCATCCAGGGAAAGATATCTTGGTTCAAGAAGGCTGATGACGTTCAGGGTTTTTCTCTGACCTGGAAAGGCACATGTGGTGACATCTGCTAGCTTTCCCTCCAGGTTTCTTGTTTCATGATGCTCCCTCCAGGGGCAGATTCCTTCTTCATCTCTAAAGGTGTCTGGCTGTCTGGGCTCTGTGGCGCTCTCTCTCTCTCTCTCTCTCTCTCTTTCTCTCTCTGTCTCTTTCTCTCTCTGTAACTCTCTGTCTTTTAAAGGATTTTAAAGGATTCCAGTAACTAATCAAGACTGTCACATCTGCCACCAATGAAGGTTTTAAACTAGAGTATAAAATAAGAATCTACAATCCTAAAACTGATCTGCTCTAATAGCTTATGCAAAAAGCCACTTAATGTGAATTTTAGGACAGTTTAGAGTCATACTTTGTCTCAACAGGATTTCCCACTAAACTTTCCAAGTGTTCAAGCTGAATATTTTTTAGGTTTCGTTATTAAAAGTTCCATGTGGAAACACAGGAACTTTGAATTCAGAATCAGAATATTCATTCGAAGAACTATTTAAATCCCAAGGCTTAAAGAAACTCATAAACTCTGCTCCACTCCCTAGCCCCCAGCCCCCAAGCATTCTATGGGAATATACCTATATTTGACAGGTCGATCTGGGGGAGAGGTACTATTTTACTTAATGGGAAGTAATTTCAAGTAACTTCAGGATTGTGGAGCAGCACCAAAATCTGAGCCTATTTTCAAATAAACAGCCAGCATTTCCTCATAGCAGCAATTGCCTGAACTACTAATATGAGGTCCCCCAAGGCTAAAGAAAAAGAAAATTCGATTAATAGGTGATGGTCAGGAAACATGGGACTTGATTAATTTAGGAAAAGAAGCAGAAGGCAGGAAATAAAAGGGGAACAGAGGGGAATTCCAGATTTATTGACTCTCCTGGATTCAGCCAACCCCTCTTGTGCTAGGTGACCTGACCAATGATAGGCATATAATCAAAGTCACACTACCATATTCATTTTGAATCTTATGTAGCAAACTGGCAAAAGAAAAGGTTTCAAGCTCCATAAAAAGAAAAGAGGATACTTCACAGATTAATCCTGAAGAAAATGTGATAATCTATAAACAATTTCTATCTTTCAAATAACCTGAATCACTGTCTTTATGATGGCTCTTTGTTCTCTAATCTCTCCTAGGAAAGATTAACAGACAGAGGAGCACTTCAAATTATGCAGATGTGGAAAAGTCCATTTCTAATATAAGAGAAAAAAAATTATGAGGGGTTGAGTCAAGACTGCTTATTGAGGAAATGCACCTACCTTCCCTCCAGGTCTAAGACTGCTTATTGAGGAAATGTACCTACCTCCTCTCCAGGTCTAAATCTCATAAAATGATGGCCATGAAATTATGTAAATAAAAAAGAAAGATGAACTTATGCCAGCACTAGAAACGAGAAAATGTACCATAGACTGACCAGACCATGAATGTTTCTTACATTTAAAGTAGATGGAGTTGGAATAACAAAAAAAAGAGGAGAGGAATAAACATTAGCCAAAAGAAGGACAGGAGAAAATTACCCCAGAGGTATGAGCAATTTCAACAGCAGAGTAAAACCATTATAAAAAAATCAGAAGAGGAAAACCACCAGAGTAGTTAATTTTATAACTCCATTAAGCTGATTCAATCAGGTTGGTTTCTAATAAGTAGCAGAAGGGATTGATATGGGCTTCCAGGATAAACCCCAAAGTAAAATCCTTTATAAATAAAACAATAGTATGTCAAGAGATAAGAGGAAGGAGCACAGGTTAAATTTCTGATTTCTGCTAATACTGAGGAAGAAACAAAGAAATGAAAGTATCTGAATCAGCATTGGACCCAAGAAGAAGGTTGAGCTGGCCTCTCTAGAGTTCTGACACCTGAGGCTCACAGATGTGGTTCTGATACAGGAAAAGAGGGCAAGTCTTGATAATTTATGTCCCCCAGGAAGTAGGAAAAGACTGCATACCCAGTAAATAGCTACATATAGAGCCAAATGATTATACAGCCTGCCCTTCCCCCAAACTAAAACTACTATTCCCCAAGAAGTCAATAGAGAGTGCCAAATATGCATTAAATCAGACGCCAATAGTGATTATTAAGTTAACTAAAGTGGCAGCCTGCATTGGGCTTTGCCTGGAGGGGATCCCTTTCCAAGAAGGGCTTTCCCAGAAAACAGAAACAATTGAGCTATGGGGGTTTTCTGAGAAAATGAAACACAAACTATATGGTCACTGATAAACAACAGGTGGTGATAAAATTTGTTTTGTTTCAGTAGAGATAGATTAACAGATTGGACAAGCATACCATTCCAATCAGTGCATAACTGCTTCCGCCTTTGTAACAGTCCCTATGAAAAATGTAAACATCAGACAATCAGAACATTTCCTCATTTGCATCCACATTTACCCTATATGAACATCCAGTTTCTACTCTTGGCAGAGCTCCCTTCCACTTTCTTAATATGATGCTGCCTGATTGATTTATGAATTGTTCAATGAAGCTGTAAGACCCTAAATTGCATACAGAGTTTTTCTTTTATTATTATGAAACATTTGAAGGCAAAAATGTTATCATTCTTTTATTGATTCTACAAATGTTTACTAAATACCTACTGCATAAATAAGAGGAACTTTTTAAGATGTTAAGAAAATAGCAGTGCGCAACAATGAGTTCTGTCCTTAAGAAGTTTATATTCAAGTGGGGAGGGGAAAGAACAAAAATATTCAAATAAACATAAAATACAATAGCCATGAGTTCCAGGAGAAACCTAAAACAGGTTAAAAAGGATAGGGAGTAATGACTAACAGCAAAATTGACACTCCATAAAGTAGAAGGGAAGCAATAATAAAGATAAAAGTGGGCACAACTCTCAGTCAAGATGACACACACAATAAGTTCAGGATTTGTGTACACTCCTTTACTCCAAAAACACAGAAGTAGTCAGTAAGACATAAAAACAGGAAATCAAATGCCATTTCCAGAACTCAAAATAAGACTAGCATCTCCATGAACTTGAAGTGTCAAAGACCTGAGACAAGAGGCCTGCTGGGCTCTGGATCAGAAAACAAGCTGTAGTACAGTAGGCTATTCAGCCACTATAGGATAACAGGAATGCAAAATGTTTACCCAAGATAGGGAAATGGGCCCAGGATCATGGCAGGTCTCTGGACATGTGAAAAAACTCTGATGGAAAAAATGCTGCCTAATTGCTTGAGACTCCAATGCTTAAGGAGGTTGAAGGAAACAGACACCTTACAAGTGGAAACAACAGAGAGGACAAGAGGTTCAATAACTGGACCTGGATCCCATCAATATCTCAGAACCAGCATAGGAACTCAGAACCAATTATAAGACATTGATTTTGGCTAGATGGGGAGTGGAGGCCCAGAGAAGAGAATGAAAAAGCAACAGCAATAAACGAACAACTCTGAGTTTTCACACCCAAATTCTAAAACACTGAAACCAAGTGAATGCTAAAGAGGTGACATACAAAAATAGTACATAACTATGAGTTTCCTTAAGATTAAATGAATTTTATAGGACACTATGACAAAGACTTTAAAATAACTACATTTTTCATGCTCAAAGAAATAATGATAGTATTGATAAAGGTGATGATAATACTGCTTTTTATTAATCAATATTAATATTGAAGATTATAGTGATGGTGGTATTGTTACTGTGCTGCTGCTGATAGCGAAGTTATTGAAAACTTACTATGTGCCAGGATCAAAGGATTTTACATAAAGTAACTTGTCTACTTTTTGCAAAGCCTCACAACAATCCATGAAGTTGAAATTTACATTATTCTGACTTTATTGATGAGGAAACTGATGAGGCATGATCAAATCAGGGAATATAGCTGGTGTCTGAAGACTTGAAATTCAAACCATAAGGGCATATACTAAAGGAAGGAAGTACATTAACATCTCTTTGAAGGAAGAAAAAAATTGAGATAAGCAATATCTCAAGGCAGAAAGGAAACAAGAATTCATGGATATAAAGAATTATCAGTTCTGGGAAGATGGCCAAATAGGGTAGATCAAGTTGAGCCATGCTCCAAGGAAGAGTTAGAGAAGGCACAGGAGGGCAACTGAGACAGAGATTCAGGAGGGCAGCTGAACTGGGAGTGGCTCCTTCTCCACAAAGGATGGCCCTGGTTGCAGAGGCTGAGGAAATGAGAAGCAGAAAACCGGAGCTTCATGTGGAAGCATGGAGCCCACAGGAGTGCACGGATGGGTAGATGGGGTCTAGGAAGTAAGTTAAACCATGTTCCTTGAATGCACTACCCTCACCAGCATAGCCCTATGTCTCGCAACTCACTCATACTCCACGTACCTGAACCCAGTCACCTGACCCCACTCCCTGCCCACCAAGTGCACCTGTCCCACCAACTCCCAGCAGGTACCTGTCTAACACCCCCACCACAAGTGCAGCCCAACCCACCTTTCCTGTACCCTTCCTAAGCACTCCCACTCCCTGCTCCTTGCAGGCTTTCTGCAGCACATAAAGGCTGCGGGTACATACCAACAAATGCAGACTATACCCATCTCCCACCCAAAGTGTTGCACAGCCTCACTCTGCCCCCCTGAGCTCTGCACAACAGTTTATGGGACACCTAGACCCACCTACACATGTGCACAGCCCCCAACCACTTCCTTCAGCACTGGGAGCATCAGTTTTCGGTACCACTAGACCGAGTACATGTGCAGGGCCCTCAGTCAGACTTCCCAACTCTGACAAAGTGCTGACCTGCACAGCCAGGTCACATCTGCCTCTATGCCATTAAGGCATAACATCACCCCACTGCCATAGCTCTGCTCATGTGCACAAAGGGCCCCACGCCCTAGACCAGGGCACACCAGGGTTACACACTCCAGACTTGTGCACGTGCACAGCTACAACCTCCCTGGAGACTGGGGCAGCCACGTTCACAAGCACCAGTGTAACATCCCCAACCTGTGCCTATACCTGCGCTGCAAGACATCACCACACTGTTCTGCCCCGCCCCATACGCTGCATCCTGCTAAACATCCATCCCAGAAACACAAGACTTCAGACCATTGAAGGAAATCAATCCCCAAAGTAAATCAATCAAGATATTTATGTGATTATAACATATGTGATATATATGTGAAAAAAACAACAGAAGATCACTAAACATATCACAATGCAGACAGATATAACCCTGCCTAATGATCAAATTGAAACACCAGAGGAGTCACAGATGTTGGAACAACTAATCAAAGATATTCATATAACTCTACTTAATAAAATAAGGGGGATAGCTAATAGCACAAAGGAGATCAAGAAGACAGTAGAAGAGCATAAAGATGAATTTTAAAGAATAAAAGGCAAATAGCAGATATAGGGATTAAAGACTCGGTTATAATACAAAACATACACAGCACACAACACAGCACACAACAGCAGATTTGAAGAGATAGAAGAAAGAATGAGTGATATAGAGGACAGGAAACCTGATGATGAACACTCAAAACATCAAGCAGCAAAAAAGATTTTAAAATTTCAATTGGAACTCAGTAAAATGATACATAAAACAAAGCACTCAAATATAAGAATCATTGATGCCCCAAAAGGAGAAGAGAAGAGTAATCAGTTAGAAAGAGTAGTTGAGGATATAATGGTGGAAAACTTCCCAATCCTTATAAAGGACATAAATATGCAAGCCAAAGAAGCCCAATGAACTACAAACAGAATAAATCCAAACAGGCCTTCCCCAAGACACATGCTAATCAGTCTGTTAAATGCTGAAGAGAAGCAGAAAATTCTGAAAGCAGCGAGAGAAAAATAATATATTACATGCAATGGAAACCACATAAGACTGACTTCAGACTACACAACTAGCATCATGGAGGCAAGAAGGCAGTGGTATGATATATTTAAGATCGTGAAAGACAAAGACTTCTAGCCAAGAATTCTGGACACAGCTAAATTGTCCTTCAAGACTAAGGGAGAGATTAAAATTTTCACAGACAAACAAACCCTGACAGAATTTGTTAACAAGAGACTGGCCCTATAAAAAATACTAAAGGGAGTTCTGCCAGTTGAAAAAAAAGACAGGAGAGGGAGGTCTAGAAGAAAGCATAGAATTGAAGAGTACCAGTAAGGGTAACTTAAAGGATAAAAAGAGAAAGAAGGAGAATAATATATATTTCTGACAAAATAAAAAAGATATGATGGTAGATTCAAGAAACACCTTTTCAGTAATAAGTTTGAATGTTAACACACTAAAATACCAATTGAAAGATAAAAATTGGCAGAATGGATTAAGAAACACAATCCAGCTATATGATGTTTAGAAGAGACTCATCTTAGATACAAGGATATAAATAGATTGAAAGTGAAAGGATGGGAAAAGATTTTCCACACAAGTTGTAACCAGAAGAAAGAAGGATTAGCTATACTAATATCGGACAAAATAGACTTTAAATGTAAAGACATCATAAGAGACAAAGAAGAACACTATATTAATTAAAGGGACAATTCACCAAGAAGATATAACAATCATAAATTTACAATATGCTCCCAATCAAGACGCTCCAAAGTACATGAGAGAGACATTGGAAAAACTGAAGGGAATGATAGACGTTTCAGCAATAATAGTAGGAGACTTCAGTATATCACTATCCACTATAGAAAGAGCAATCAGACAGAAGATCAACAAGGAAACAGAGACGTTAAACAACTCAATAAAGGAATTAGACACAATAGACATATACAGGTCACTGCACCACAAAACACAAGGATATACATTCTTCTTTAGTGCTCACGGAACCTTCTCCAGGATAGATCATACTCTGGGACACAAAACAGGTCTTTATAAATTTAAACACACTGAAATTATTCAAAGCACTTTTTCTGATCACAATGGAAGGAAGCTAGTTCTCAATAACTCCCAAAGAAGGAGAACATTCACAAATATATGAAGATTAAATAACATGCTCTTAAATACTCAGTAAAGAAGAAATTGCTAGACAAAGCAGTAGTTATTTGGAGAAAAACGAAATGAGAATACAACTTATCAAAACTTATGGGATGTGGCAAAGGCTGTGCTGAGAGGAAAATTTATCGCCTTAAATGCCTATATTAAAAAACAAGAAAGCAAAAATCACAGACTTAACTGCTCACTTGGAGGAGCGTGAAAAGTACAGCAAACTAGCCCCAAAGCAAATAAAAGATGAGAAATAACAAAGATTGAAGCAGAGTTAAATGAATGGAAAAACAAAAGAACAATATAAAGAATCAATAAAACCAGAAGCTGGTTCTCTGAGAAAATCAATAAAATTCATGGGCCACTAGCAAGATTGACAAGAAAAAAAGAGAAAGGATGCAAATAAACAAATGAGAAATGAGAAGGGGTACATTACCACAGACACAATAAATAAAAGAAATCATAAGAGGATACTATGAACAATTACATGCCAACAAACTAGACAACTTAGAAGAAATGGACAAATTCCTGGAAACACGCAAAAAAAGCTACACTGATTAAGGAGGAAATAGAAGATCTCAACAAACCAATCGCAAATAAAAAGACCCAATTAGTCATGAAAACTCTTCTTACAAAGACAAGCCCAGAGCCAGGTGGCTTCATAGGGGAATTTTATGAAACATTACAAAAAAAACTAACACCAATCCTGCTCAAATTTTTCAAAAAAATTAAGGAAAAAGGAACTCCACCTAACTCATTTTATGAAGCTAATATTTTAATACCGAAACCAGGTAAAGATGCTACAAGAAAGGAAAACTAAAGGCCAATCTTCCTAACGAACATAGACACAAAAATTGTCAACAAAATACTAGCAAATCGAATCCAACAACACATTAAAGGAATTATAAACCACAACCAAGTGGAGTTTATACCAGAAATGCAAGGATGGTTTAACGCAAGAAAATCAATTAATGTAGTACAGCACATTAATGAATCGAAATGGAAAAATAATATGATCATCTTGAATGTTACTGAAAAAGGATCTGACAAAATTCAACATACTTTTCTGATACAAACACCCCAAAAGACAGGAATTAACTACCTCAATATGATAAAGGGAATATATGAAAAACCGATAGTCAGCATCATACTCAATGGAGAGAGTCTGAAAGCTTCCCCCCTAAGATCATGAACGAGACAAGGATGTCCACTGTCACCATTACTATTCAACATTATACTAGAAGTTCTAGGAAGAGTAGACAGGCAGGATAAAGAAATAAAAGGCATCCAAATGGAAAAGGAAGAAGTAAAAATTTCATTATTTGCAGATGACACGATACTACACTTGGAAGATCCTGTGAAATCTACAGCAAAGTTACTGGAGCTAATAAATTCAACAAGGTGGCAGGCTATAAAATTAATACGCAAAAATCAGTAACATTTCTATACACAAGCAATGACCTAACTGAGAAGTCAGTTAAGGAAATAATTCCATTCAAAATAGCAACTAAAAGAATCAAGAACTGAGGAATGAACTTAACTAGGGAAGTAAAGGACTTGTACACAAAAAACTACATAACATTGCTGAAAGAAATCAAAGGAGATCTAGAAAGGTGGAAAGACATTCCCTGCACAAGGATGGGAAGGCTAAATACAGTTAAGATGTCAATTCTCCCCAGATTGATCTACAGATTCAACACAGTACCAATCAAAATTCCAACAACCTACATTGAAGACTTGGAAAAGCTAGTTACCAAATTCATCTGGAAGGGAAAGAGACCCTGAATAGCTAAAAACATCTTAAAAAAGAAAAACGAAGTGGGAGGATTAACACTCTCTGACTTTCAAACCTAGGGGCCAAAACAGCATGGTACCAGCACAAAGATAGAAGCATTGACTAATGGAATTGAATCAATAGTGCAGAAATAGAACACCAAATCTATGGTCAACTGATGTTTGACAAGGCCCCCAAATCATCTGAACTGGAACAAAATAGTCTTTTCAATAAATGGGCATGGAAGAATTGGATATCTATAGCCAAAAGAATGAAGGAGGACCCCTATCTTATACCCTATATAAAAATTAACTCAAAATGGATCAAACACCTAAATATATGAGCTAGCACTATAAAGCATCTAGAAGATAATGTAGGGAAACATCTTCAAGACCTAGCAATAGGAGGTAGCTTCCTAAACTTTACACGCAAAGCACAAGCAGCAAAAGAAAAAATAGATAAATGGGAACTCCTTAAAATCAAATGCTTTCACATCTCACAAGACTTCGTCAAAAAAGGTGAAGAGGCAGCCAGCTCAATGGGAGAACATATTTGGAAATCACATATTGGACAAAGGCTTGATATCCTGTATACACAAAGAAATCATACAACTCAACAACAAAAGAACAAACAACCCAATTATAAAATTGGCAAAATATATGAATAGGCATTTTTCTGAAGTGCAAATATAGATGGCTCAAAAGTACATGAAGAGATGTTTGTTTTCATTAGCTATAAGGGGAATGCAGATCAACAGAACAATGAGATATCACCTCACACCTATAAGAATGGCTGCTATAAAACAAACAGGAAAGTATAAACGTTGGGGAGGATGCGGAGAAATTGGGACACTTATGTACTGCTGGTGGGAATGTAAATGGTGCAGCCACTATGGAAGACTGTTTGTCAGTTTCTTAGGAAACTAAATATCGAGTTGCCCTATGACCCAGCAATAGCACTACTTGGTATATAACCAGAAGATGTAAAAACAATGACAGAAAGAGACATTTGCACACCGACATTCATAGCAGCATTATTCACAATCGCCAAAAGATAGAAATAAACCAAATGCCCATTAACAGATGAGTGGATTAAGTAAATGTGTTATATACGTATGATGGAATATTATGCAGCAGTAAGAAGAAATGACATCCTGAACCACATGACGAGATGGATGAGACTTGAGGACATAATGCTGAGTGAAATAAGCCAGACATAAAAGGATAGACACCATATGATTCCACTTTCATAAGGTAAAATCAGAGGTTTATAATACAGAATATAGGGGACTTAGAGATACATAGAAGATAGAGATAGGTGATTAGGTTGAACTCCAAAGTATGGGAATAGATAGAAGTGAAGGCAGTTCTCTAGTGCATCTATAAGTAATATTACTATATTGAAGATGAACAAGATTGAAAGGGTTGTATCCCACGTGTCCCACTGATTAACACTAGAAATGTAAATTAGTTCTTATGTGAACTACTTCAAAGGTTTGATTTATGTACAAAGAATGTTTAAGTTCAGGGTACAAGGGGAAAACTGCTATTGCATGCTATGGGCTATGTTTAAAAGGAAAACATCAGCACTACCACAGCAACAAGAAAGGTAAGTAATTGTGGAGGGTCAAGAGTTAAGAGGAGGTTCAGATTTCCTATTTGGCGAGGGTATGTTTATTGGTTTTCTTTCCATTGGAAACAATGAAATTATGTAAAATTGAGACTGCTAATGGACTGTGGACTGTGGGCACTATCAATGATCCCTGATGAATGCAGGCGGCTGAAGGATACACTGACTGAGAAACAGACTGGTGAACAATGGTGTATACTTATGAACGATGTTGTAATGTTACAAAAAAAGAACAAAGTCGTGAAGCAAGCAACGATGTGAACAAATGTGTGGGATATTTGGTGAGGCAAAATAAGCCAGAAACAAAAGAACAACAATGGTATGGTCTCCTCAGAAAATGCTTACAAGAAAGCAGGGGCCTAGATTGTAAGCTTTTATAGGAGACACATTTAGTCCAGAGTCGTAATTATTATTTCTGGATTTTGAGAGGCTGTTTCATATACATAGATTTTAGAGATAAAAATGATATTTAGAGAATAAATGAATCCGATCATGTGGGGGTTAAAGTAATTCAGAACACAGGGTAAGGAAGACAATGTCTGTATTTTAGAACCACACATACTCTTTGAGATAAAAGGAAGAAAGTTTTATTTGGTCTGGAACTGATGTTTTCTGTAGCACATAATCTAACTCAACCTACCTGCATAGCTCCTTTGAACAAATGAAACACAGGGAACCCAGAATAAGAAAGAGGTCCTTTAATCCTGTATAGCTTAATGTAATGCCTGGATACATCCTAGGGTGTATTAAGCAGGTAATCAAAAAGTATTGGCAAAGTCCCATGAGGGATGGGAGAAAAAATATGGAACTGTTAAACTTTACCATCAGGAAATCCTGATACCGTGTCAAACTTTAGGGGCACCCAAATCAATAGGCCATGCCCTTGATCTTCAGGCTTACTCTTGTGAAGCTTATGTAGGTAGTGGAGAAGCTTAGCTTTCCTATAGGTATGCCTAAGAATTACTTCTGGAGGACGTCTTTTGCTGCTCAGATGTGGCCTCACTCTCTCTAAGCCCAACTCTGCAAGTGAAATCATTTCCCCCTCTACGTGGGGCATGACACCCAGGGATGAAAGTCTCCCTGGTGATGTGGGAGATGACTCCCAGGGGAAAAGAAGTGTAACCAATAAAGTATCAGTGGCAGAGAGAGTTCAAATAGAGTCGAGAGGCTACTCTAGAGGTTGTTCTTATGCAAGCTTCAGTTAGACATTGCTATCTATCATAACCTGCCAAACCCTAACCAGGACCATTCCAGCCAATCCTAAAGAACACCTAGGGCAATATATAAGATTCCACAAGGATTCCATGCCATAGTGTAACTTTCCAGAAACCTACAACCACCAGATGAGTTCCTGGACCAGATAAGTCCTGAGATTTAGAGGGCCCAGCCTCTACAGAACACTGGATAGTTCCATCTCCTTACCCCATATTAAGGACAGATCCTTCCAACATGAAAAACTTAGAATGGCCATAGCCCATTTGTTATTTGGGAACAAAGCCATTTATATCCCATATTGTTAACGCATAAATGAGTCAATGTAATAAGAAAGTATTTCATTGGCAGAAGGAGAGGGGAAAAAAAAGAACAGAGAAGAAAGCTTAAAAAATGGACATTATAAATTAATAGGACAAAAATGACTATTTGATATATGGCAACCCATTATATATATTTTTTTCTCACACATACATACATAGTAAGAGTATAAGTTCATACAAAGGATTGATAAATAACACACTCATTGTGGTTACCTACAGAGAGGAAGGTAAGTAATGGAATAATAACAGAGGCTTCTACTGACTTCTTAAAAATACTACTATAGTTAATAAAACCTAAGTTGTTTTATTTATGATCAACAAAATAGAAAATTATTGGCAAGTATTAATGTCACAAAATACATGCAAATAAAATTCAAGAGAAATAAATGCCAAATGTGAGAAGTATTTAAAACTTTTATAAGAAAATACAGAAAGTGATCATTATGACCACACAGGTAAACAAATTGAGAAAACTAATTGAAACTATTAGCAAATTTAAAAGACAAATCATAGAATGAGAGAAGAAACTTAAAATGTATCAAACCAAAATTAGGTCAATACTCTGTATGCACACGTAGAACTGCACTTTATCTATAGAACCACACTATACAGTCAAGGAAGTCAAGGGAGTAAATCTTAGAAATTTGACTTGGAAAAAAATAATAACCTTTATAAAGTTTAAAAAGAGATAATATATGTTGCAGACACATAATATGCAGCAATAAAAATATAAAACTATGTTTAGGAATGATAAACATCAAATCCAACATTGTGGATCCGAGTGTCTCTCTCTCTTCTTGAGAGAATAATAGAATTGGGAAAGAATAAGTAACAGACCCTTCAACTGACTTCTTCAAAAGTACCATTAGAGTTCATTAGTAAAACCCAAAGCTGGTTTTATTAAGATCAACAAAATAGAATATCATTTGTCCCTAATTAAGGAAAAAAATAAAGAAGTTGAATTTAACATTGGAAAATAGCATACATAATTGCTTGCCTAAATCTCATATCTTCTGAAAATGCATCTACTTTTATTTCAATAAAAAAAAATTATTTACTAATCATGGTTCTGATTTTCTTTACAAAATTATGTTTTCTTTGAGCTATTAACTAAATTAGGGAATTATATAGTATAACTAGAAAAATTCCATCCAAAATAAGTAATACCTTCTAAGTATTAGACTCAAAATATTTTTAATATTAAATTCATAAGATTTAAGTCAATTATCTATAAAACTCACTTATTCATATTGGTACTTTTTGTAGGATATAAAATAAACAGATGTTAAATAGTCTTCTATAAAATAAAGTTTTATGATTGTAAAACTGCTTTCCTATTGTTTTAAGTTTTTCTGCTGAACTTACCTCTACATGAAACAAATACAGATCTGTAAATATAAGGACAAGTACTTAAAGAGTTACTAGTATGGAAAATTTTTAGATATTAGTAAAATTAAAGTTTTATGGGGTTTAAAAGTGAAACTAATCACCTCACACAAGTTGGTTCAGGTATGAGGTGTGGATTTGCAATCTAAATTTTTAGGTTTTAGTCCAAACAGCATGCCTCAGGACTTTTACTAAAACTGTTGATCCTCCAACTTTCCTGGATGTTATGTGAGGATATCAAGATAGCATCTGCAGTGGCCAGCTACAAATGAGGGAAAGTGTGGTGAGCTTTGTGGACCAAAGAATGGATTCCAAGGAGGAAATCACCATCACAAATGAAAGCAGAAAGAAGAGAGAGAGAGAAAAAAAAGAATAATGGTGACTCCATACGAATCTCCAGACTCCATATCTTTAGACTTCTCAGTTACATGGACAAAGAAAGTCCTTTTATTGATTAAATCAATTTGAGTTAGCTTTTTTGTAACTTTTCAACATTCAAGCATCCTAATAGATTCAGTCACTTTATTTTGGCAGACTTTGTTCAACATGTCTTTAAAGGGCATTAGGAAATTTAATTTACTACAGAAACATTTAAAATTATTTGCAAAATTCATATTACTTGACAAAAGTGCTAGAAAACTTCCTCAGGGGTCTCAAGTGTTATTTATATATGAAGAAAACACAGGAGGTATGCATAAACTTATTTCATACCACTCCTTCCCTAAAGAATTATAACCCAGGCTTGACTGACATCTGCGGTAGATAACAGTCACCGACAATTTAAAGGCTGATATATATTTAGTATTTATTTGACGAAGACTGAGATGATCAGTTCAATTCAATTTTTCTCAATCTCACTATAATACAAATCTGGAAACTAAAGCTTTTCTAACTCCAATGTGTAATTTATACAATTCCAGATTTTAAAAAAATTCGTCTGCTCACTAAACCTTAAATATTATGAAAATGAATTATCACAACAAATGATTATTTCTGAGTATCCGAAGTTGCAAACATTTTGGAAGAGAGAAAACAACATATCTTCAAAGTGGAAACTGGGAGTTTAATTGGGAGTAGAGGAACAAGTGCTTTATAGATCACTGTTAAAAACTGAGGAACGCAAGGATTTTAAAAAGGCAAGAATATGAAAGTGATCAACTGAAAATGAGCATGTTCCTAGTGAGTGAGGTCAATGCTATTCTATTTATCTAAAAATGTGATTCATGTCAGCAAAACTGGGAACTGTATTCTGTTTTATGCTATGTTGCTTTCGTTGTGTGCTGGTGGCTTTTTTTTTTTTTTTTTGAGGAAAACAAAAATCATCTTGATACTGATCTTAAAGAAAAGAACATTACTTTTCCCTATTCTCTACCAAGGTTCTTTCTGCTTTGAATGCTTCCTGCTGCTCAGTTTTTCACAAATAAAAATTACTTCAAAGCAGACATAAAAAATTAGAAGAGGGCGGTACAACAGTGGCTCAGTGGCAGAATTCTCACCCGCCATGCCAGAGACCCAGGTTTGATCCCGAAGCTTGCCCATGTGAAAAAAACATTTGGAAGAACATGGCTACAGCACATGATTATCCATTTTCACTGTGAGGTTAAAAAAAAAAAAAAGGGCACAAGACTAAATGCATGAGCATGTCTAATCTACAGATGTAAGAATGAAACAAACTCCCAGATACCTAGTGCTATAATAATAGATTAATATTTCAAATACCTAAAGTAGTCATACTGCATTTACTAGAATACAGTGAATATCAACTTTTAGTTCACTTTTATAAAGATACATTACTTAAAAATTTATGGAAAACTTAAAATTACCTTTAAAAAAGATTTTTATCAGTGAGAAAGATTCTATACTCCGTAATCCTTACATGCATTAGGTTCACTGACAGTTATCTTGAGAGTAAGAGAAGTAACACATACATTTCCTTTTTCTCTTCTTCTTTTTAACTTCTACTAAACTAGAGAAACCTAACATAAATGAATAGCTCATAAGTATTTGGTGGCTCTCTAGAATGTCGTGGATATTCAGACAAAAGAAAGCAAGAAAGAGTTTGCCACAGATAACTACTTTCAGCATTTTATCAGATGGCAAGTTATCAAACATAATGCACTTAAGTTAGAAGGCTAGATATTTCTATGACGGAGATAAAAACAAACAGATTTAAAGGGGGTGTGAGGGTAGTTCAGTGGTAGAATTCTTGCCTGCCATGCAGGAGACCTGGGTTCGATTCCGGTCCATACACTTCACAAAGAAATCAACAAAAACAAACAAACAAAAAAATTCAACAAGTGGTGCTACAATAATGGGATACTCACACAGCATATAAAAAACAAACATATTTATAGACGGCAGACTACCAAATTACGCATTTTTGACTTAGAAATAAATATGAGGAATACCAAATCAGTTCTCTACCATTAAGTGGTCTTAGGTTATAGGTGAGGTACTGGTAATATGAAACAATTCTTAACAAATATCGAAGACTCTGAAAGACTTCTCTGTCAATTATATAGGACTCGCCTGTAACAAAAGTATCATAGGGAAGATATCTGGGGAAGAGTATCAGATTTAAGATTATTTCAGTCATTCTCAAACCTTGTGTCATGTCAAAAAAGCCCATGACACAACCACTATCTCTAAGCCCCACAACTTCTCAGTACTTCATAAATAATTAAAAGAGAAAATTTTCCTTCTGTGCCAAAGACAAGATGTGAGGAATGAACAGAACTATGCAGGCCAGCATGCATAACAGACCAAAAAGAGTCTGGATATGTGAACAGTCTGAACTGAAATTCACCACTTTTTTTTGCAAGCTGGGCAAATTGGATGCTTTAATGAACCATAGAGAAGTACTGATTGATTATAGGGATGTTAAAAAATCACTGAATTCCTTATTGGTTATCTATATATAATAATCTCTTTTCTCCTTCTTGATTTTTGGGGAAAGAGCAGAGGGGACAGGTTGGGGAGAATTTTATATCTTCAAAATTACCCTCACATATCAAAACTGACAGGTCCTTGAAGTTTAAAAGCACCTTTCACAGTTCCAATTTAGTAAAAGCAAAAACAAAGATTTACACTAAAGAGATACCATATAAATTCTGACCTTGAAGCCCTGTGATCTGCCAATTATAGATTATAGGTATCTAGGCCTATTTTTCTGGCAACATCAATGGGATGTGTAAATTAGCTACTAGAATGAAAAGAAACAAGACTCTACATTTTATTGTAATTAAATAAATTTGAATTAGAAAGAAATATAGTCCAGACTAATTTTTACAAAAGGCATAGGAGTCTCCTTCGCTTTTTTCTAAAATTAATGTTATACAATAGTTAAACTAATTTTGAGATACTCATTCAGCAACAAAAGGTGGGCTGAAAGTGAACAGAAAAAAATATTTTTAAAACAAATAATACTACGGAAATGCTAATATGATACTCAGTATATTAAAATACTTGTGAAAGTTAGATTCTATAAGAGGGAGGCATAAGATAACCAATACACAAGCATACATTTTTAAGTTCAGATGCTCTCAGACTCTTGTCTTTTACTGCTAATGACAGACACGTATCTGTGTCCACTAAAGGCACAAATGCAGTAAGTGTATTGCCCCATTTCTTCTAAAATTTCTTTGACCTCTAAATAAATTGATTAGGTTCATTTCACCAAGAACAGCTTATGCTTTCTAATTCAGAAATATTTTTATTTTCTAATTCAAGATTACTACAGAATCTGGGGGAAATATTATATTTACATGAAAACAAAACAAAAATAAAGGAATACTGTTTTATTCCAATGAAGTGCAATCAAGTGATTCCTATCTGTTTTTATCTTCTCAAAACAATTTGTTCTCAAGGTCCAAAACTTTTGTCTCTATGATTTTCAAAGTTAAAAAAAATGTGTGACACTTAGAAATCTTCTAAGAAACAGAGGTCAACATTTATGTATAGTAAGATTTATATAATAGCACTTCTGGTACTTAGAAAAAGAAAAGTTAAATAGTTCCTCTAGGAATTTCTCCAATGAAATATATTTTAGGACTATGTTTAATAACAATAGAGAAATTTACAGTCTTAGCAAAAACTTAAAATTACCATTTTACTAGAAGACTGACATAATTATAAAAACATTTTAAAACAACTCTATTCTGAAACCATAAAGGAACTCTTTGTTGTCTTTGCATAATTTTATAAAGCCAGAATATTCATTAAAAAGAAATATATTATCCTTTCCTGCCTCACTAAAACTGCTTCATTAATGAGCTGATAAGATTTTTTAAAATACATTATAGAAAAGGAATATCATGCTTAGAAATGCAATATTGCTTACAACCGATAATCCTGGCCTATCTTTTGTTTTCCTGAAGGAGACATGTATGCCCTCCCCTCCCCTTCCCCTTCCCTTCCTTCCTTCCTTGCTCCCTCTTTTTTTTTTACTTTAAGCACCAAAAAGATAGAAAAGATGAGCTTCCAAAAAGTCCCAGAAATTAATTAATAAGTCAAAACACACGTTATCATTGCTGCAAAAAAATAAATAAAGGATTTTTTAATCACTGGCCCTTTATACGCAGAGACAGTGCCTCTGATTGGCAAGTTTTGAAATAACCCATCAGAGAAAAGGATAAAAATAAAAACAGTTTTATGAAAACAGGTCCATTTGCCTTTCTTTCCTAAACAGAAGAAGAAACTGTCTCTAAAAAAAGAATATTCATACTTTTATTTTCCACTTTGAAAAATGTACACACTTTTTGTACAGAGAATTGGTAAAGAGCAAAAATTTTTTATCTGAATACCTGGGTTCTAATTTTGGCTTTGAAACACATCAGTCTGTGATCTCTAAACTTAAGGGAATAAGAATATCTTACTCAATGCACAATGAAAAGATTTATTAAAAGGAATTACTACAATGATTAGTGTACAGTAAGTAGTCCAGGAATATATATCATTATAAAAATAATAATTCCTATAATTATTCACTGCCATTCTTTTGTTCCTTATAGAGATTTTAGAGATCACATTATTATAAAGCTTTTTTTACTTCTGGTCTGCAAGTGATCCCACAGTGCAAAGTTCTTAAAATATTTAGTCAAATGCAAAACACCTCTTAAAACAGTTTAAGAACTTAGAAGAAAATGTCTTTATTGCATTTTAGAAAATTCTATTATTTTAAATAAAGAAAAAATTTCAAAAATGTACATGAATATATGTATACCAGTACATGTGTGAATGGCTATAGATATATATGTAAAGGAGAGAAAAGATGATTACACCTTATCTAATTTGCTTTATTTTATTTCTACCATATTTATTGCCACTGAGCTACATCTATTATAGATGACATTCATGTAAAACAATCAAATTGAACAACAACCAGAGATCTTATTTCATATTTTGCCCTCTAAAATGGCCCAAACACATTGCTCCATTACATTAATGTAAGATGATACAGATATTAATTCCCCATTAATCTGTAAGGCTATTATTCTAACACATTTCATGGACGTTGTTTGTTTAAAGCAGATACCTGTTGTAAGGCTCAAAAAGAAATCCCATTCAACATTACCTAAATCATTTTAATTATAGATTACTAAGTTTTTTTTGTAGTATGAATTTGTGTTGAATTTAATCAAATCCTTTTCTCTGAAATTATTGAGATGACTGTGGTTTTCCTCATTTAATCTTTTAATGTATAATAAATGGCATATATAAAGGTTCTAAAAAATTTTCTTTGCAATTCTGGAACAAAGCCAACTTGACCATGATATATTATCTTTTTTTATACAATATTTGATACTTGAATTTATATTTGAGAGTAAAATAAGCTTATAATTCTCTTTTCTTGTACTTCCTGACTAACTTTGGTAGCACAATTAGGTTGGCCTCATATCTGAGAATGTTGAGAGTCAAGTTGGAAAAATACATCTAAAGTAATGCTTTTAAATAAATGAAATACATCTATCATTAAATTATCTAGAAAAAGCTTATTTCAATATTGCTTCAAACTTGGAATGTATATGTGTTTCAGTCTACCTCTTGTCTTCATAATCTGTTCTTTATATATAGATGCATTAATATTAAAAAGGGCTAGAAATCAATTCACCCACCTAGGTGGTTTTAATCTAATTTTGGTAAATTTAGTTAAAAATATACAACAAAGAGTGAAAGGGAAATAATGTTAGTTAGGTCAAAAAAGTTAAAATATTAATTTAAGGGAGTTGCTTTATTGAAGTAAGAACTAGAACCCCTTCTGTATTTAAAGGAAAGAGTATTCTTCCTCAAGTTATAATCCAGAGTTGATGAAATGAATAACTTGCCCAAGGGTGGTCGTGTCCTTTGAAAACATAAAGTGAAAGATTTGGATATATCTCAAAAGAATAATATACAAATACTAACTAAAACATATTTTTCAGATTTTCTTAGTTTAAGAAAAAGCTGTTTGGGTGATTCCTCAGAAAACTAAATATTGAGCTGGCTATGTCCTGGCAATACTAATAATTGCATACGACCCAAAAGAATTGAGGGAAGTGACACAAACAGACATTTGAACACCGATGTTCATAGCGGCACTACTCACAATTGCCAAGAGATGAAAACAATCCAGGTGTCCATCAACAGACAAGGATATACATTTTGTATATATGCAGCATTTAGACAAAATGATGTCCCAAAACATATGACAATGTGGCTGAAATTTGAGGATAATATAGTGCCAAGTGAAATAAGCAGACAAAAGGACAGATACTGTATGATTTTATTGTTATCACTCTGAAAAGCCACCAGCGTTTGAGAGCAGCTAGAAGGAAATATCTAAGGTGAGGGCACCGTACCCATGACAAACTCTGGGACCTGTTCTATAGTGGCTTGTTGACATGTGCTTTGAAAACTACTGCCTTTTTTTCTTTCTTTTCTTTGTATGGATGTACATATATATATATATGTTATATTTTACAACAACAACAACAACAACAAAACAAACAAACAAAAAGAATAGAAGACAAAAGGAAGACAGACGGCCAGGTGACAGAGGCAGAGCTTGAGGTATGCATTGTCAGCAATCTGCCACCAGAGAAAGTGTGATCCTGTTGACACCTTGTTTGGGACTTTTAGCTTCATAAAATTAAAGAAAATAAATTCCCATTGTTTAACAAAAAAGAAGAAAGGTCTGTTTGACAATTGCTATCCATGCCCTGACAATTTTTAACATAGGCAGTTACTCCTTAAGATATAGATATATATATGCTCAATGCATTTCTCATCACAATCGATTTCGCTTTTTTTGTGAAAAGTACCGTATATACAAAAAAGCAATAAATTTCAAAGCACATCACAACAACTCGCTGTAGAACAGATTTCAGAGTCTGGCATGGACCACAATTTCACAATTTTAGGTTTTTACTTCTAGCTGCTGCAAGACACTGGAGACCAAAAGAAATATCAATATGATTCAGGAATCACACTCATTCACTAAATCCTACCTTACCTTCTCTGTACAACTACATGATTACCCCTTATCTTTCTCCCACTCCTTAAGGGTATTTGGGTTATGTCCATTCTAACCTTTTCATGTTAGAAGGGGCTGTCGATTACATGGGATAGGGGATAGAACTAGTTGATGTTCTGGAGAGGCTGGACTCTCTGCATTTCAGGACTTATCTGGTACAGGGATCCATCTGATAGCTGTCTACCTTATGTACCATAAAAATTTCTTAATGAATGTTCTCAGCTAATTGTGCTTGCCCAGAAGGACTTTAGTTTGTGATTCCTTCATTTTTAACTGTTGGTTTTTTTTTCTCATACCCCACCTAATGTCCATAATCATTTTAATGTGCCAAATCTCTAATTATTTCTAGGCCTCTTTCACCTCTTTTAGAAAACATGGCTTTACCAGTGTTTCAATTTAAACTTGTCATTTAATATTTACCCTTTACCAAAAATGCATGCCTAGGTAGGCTCCAAGCTGATTAGAGCAAGTATTAAATATTATATTCATTTCACTAAAAACAATAAAACCTTTAAAAATCCAGAAAAAAATAATGTTTCCAGATGAACACTAACTGCTTCATGAAGCCTTTATAACTTCTTCCAACCCTTATGCTTACTGGTGTCACTTCTCTAGCCTAAGGTCTATGTTATCCTACTGGTCTGCTTTCTGCTAAGTTGTCCTCATTATAAAAATAGCCTAGCCAAAAAATACAAAAAATGAATAAATTCGGTTATTCAGTAGCCTAGACTGTATTCACATAGTAAGCAAAAATAAATGAAATCAGCATCCTTTAGTCTCACTCACTAAATAGCATCACTTTTTTTTTCAAAAGCCAACAACCATTTTATTATTCTCATCAATTCTGTCAATAGCATCACTTTTAACAAAAAGTTTTTTGCAATAGTTCTCAAACCAACATAACCAATGTTTTTAAAATAAAAAAAAATTCATGGAGAATAATCCCAAAAGCAAAATTTCTTAATTGTTGAGTTACATTAAGTCACCACACAGGAAGCTCATAGAAATCCCCTAGCCACCTTCCTCTTAGCTGAGGACAGCAAATAAAAGGCTATTGGAATATTGGAAAAATTGCCCATAGGTGGATCAGTAAGAACAGAATTAGAATTTTGTTTTTATCACTGGAAGACAATAAGGGAAAAGAATCCTTCCTTCCTTTATAAAACTTTTGAAAAATTAAATCAAAGGATCAATAAACCAATTTGACTCTTGGAAAAGTGTAACCATATTAAAATTTCATCTACATAGCTCTTTGCCATCAAGACTCTGAATTATAAAAATCCTTCTGATTATGGACATTAGGTGGGGTATGAGAAAAAAAAAAACAACAGTTAAAAATGAAGGAATCACAAACTAAAGTCCTTCTGGGCAAGCACAATTAGCTGAGAACATTCATTAAGAAATTTTTATGGTACATTATGATAAATCAAACACTAGAGAAACAAGGATGGTAAGAAATGTGTCAATGAGCCCAAAGAGTTCACAATCTAACAAAAAGATCAAGATATATTAAGTTATAATTTGGAGGCATAACTAGAATGAAAGGAGGAAGTGAGACTAGAGGAACATAAGTAGGACAGGACAGAGGTTGTACTAAAGAGCACAAGAACAGAGGCAGGAATTCTAGGTTACTCAAAGTACTACATACCTAAAAGAAGAGCAAATTGTTTTCACCATTCCGTGGCTACTTCATTCATCTTGCACTTTCACGGCCAACCAACCTGGGGTCTAGTCCCTGGATAGTTTACCCACAACAGAAAGGAAAATAAAAATCCTCTTCACAAGACCAGGGGTGGGCACAGCCAATCAATGTCCTTGGTTTCTCATTAGTGAATTCAGATTGCGAGGGGCCAGACTCTGAGGGTAGCTATTGTTTCAACCTTTCCCAGACAAAGACAACAGCAGCCGTGGCATCAATACTCCCTAGACAGGCCCAGAGGCTGTGGAGATTGAAAGAAATTGAGCTTAAACAAGGTTATGAGGGACAGTTAGCTGAAGAGCTGTGGTTTATGGGCAGATCAGGAAGGCTCAGCTTTGGAACCCATCCCAACAGAGAAGCTCTTGGTGCCCTTCCTGATTCCCTCCCCAGGGGCCTTTGGAGCTGGTCTGTGCTCCCTTATTGAGTCTGTTTCGGCTAGGAAAGATTGACTTGGGAAGTCCTCTTGCTGTACGCTCCTTCAAGAATTTTCCCTCTAGCTGAAAGCAGCGGGAAACAATGAAAGGAGTGTAGAAAACTACTGAGGCAGACAGTATAGGACTTCGCTGGTCTCAGACATCTGAGGCAGATGTTTGCGAGGTCTGTCTCCTGGGAAAGAGAGGAGATAATCAAATTTCTGTAAACAGGAGAACTGCAAAGCAACTAAAAAGCAAAATCCCAGAAGACAGAGGCCAAGTAAGGCAGGGAAAACCCTACACACTGAATTGGCTATGGAAAGACCTTCTGAAATAAGGGCTAAAGCTTAAGAAACCTTCTATCTTATTACCAGCTGGCCAGAAAACCAAGAAACAGACATATCAGAGAATAAATTCTAGAGTTAAGATTTTAAAATATTAAAATGTACAGCATGTGGGCAGTACAACAGCGGCTCAGTGGCAGAATTCTCACCTGCCATGCTGGAGACCCAGGTTCCATTTCTGGAGCTTGTCCATGCCAAAAAAAAAAAAGGACAGCCTACAACAAGAGTGCAAGATAAAGAAACAGGAAATGATGGCTATCCAAGGGAAGAGAATAAAAATATACAAAACACCAACAAATGGGATGAGAATGTGGACATAGTAAACAAAGTCTTTGAAAGCATGATCTTAAAAATACTCAAGCAGATAAGGTGCAGGGGTGGTTCAGTGGTAGAATGCTTGCCACCCATGCAGGAGACCTGGATTCGATTCCCAGATCATGTACCACCATCACCCCCCCCCCCAAAAAAAATACTTTAAGAGGATGAAAAATAAAGGATACCAGGGCAACTATTAATGAGCAACATGAGAGTCTTAGTAAAGAGAGAGAAATTGTAAAAACGAACCAAAAAAGAAGACGGCAGAATAGGATAGGTTGAGTTCATCCCTGCTTCAAGGAACAGCTAGAAAAGTGACAGAAAAATGACCAGGACAGAGATTCCAGGCTGTAAGTGACCTGGGAGGGTCTTCTATACCACATAGGGAGGACTGGTTGAAAAAGCAGAAGAACTGAGATCCAGAGAAGCAGAGACTGTTCAGCTAGTACACCCTATTGTGTTCCTTTCGAAAAGGAAGACCACAGCCTAAGGAGTGCAAGGATAGGGAAATGCGGACAAACAAGTAAGCGAAGTCACATTCCTTGAAAGCACTATACTCATATACGCCAGGCCCTCCCCTGCAACCTATGAGTTCCCCCACCCCATACAGCAGAATCCCATCACTTGCACCCCCACCACGCTGCAAGCACCCCTGAACCAAACCCATTCCCTGCGCATCCCCACCCCATACCCCCATTCCACGCATGAGTGCAAGCCCGTCCCAGCCTGCCCCACCTCTCCCATGCAGGCACACAGTTTTGTGTGGCCCCTCCCAAGACCTGTGTACCTGTAACCAGCCCCTTCAACTCCCACCTCCTCCTCCCTACCCTTGAAGGCAGTCACCTGCACATCCAGGATACAGATACACACCTTCATACCTGGGCCACACCTGCACCTAACCTATATAGTCACTTAATCTCGCCTGGCCCCCACTGAGCTCAGCACACACATACATCAGCATCCGGCACCCCCAATGGGTACATGTGCATGTGCCCACTCATACCACAACCCCTCAGCTCTGGGCAAGTGCCAACGTAAGCATCCAGGAAACATCTGTTCCCAGCCCACACAGGTGCAATTCCACCTCGCTGCCTCTGAGCTCAGAGCACTCCAGGGCTCTAAACCCCCCAGACCTGTGTATACCAGGACCCTGCCCCCCAGATCCATGTACCAGCATAGTTACGTTCTCCCTGCCAGGCACCCATGTATCCATGCACTGACCTCTTGACGCTTGCACACCACCACCCCTACCCCACACATGTACACACCCTTGCCCTGCACACATGCACATCCTTGCCACACCCCATGGCACCAGTGCTTTTCTCCCACAACTGGAAGGTGCTCTCGTGCATGTCTGTGCCACATAGCCTCTGCAATGCACAAGTGTGCATCCCTACCCCACAATCCCTGCACCTCCACACCTGCAACAGGGCCCCACCCACCTATGATCACCCACTCACCCATAATCACCCACCCCTGACACACGTCTGCTGTCTCCACAACATATGCCCTGACTCTACACACTTGCACATCCACATCTTGGCCCCCCTGGCTGCCCCCTATGCAAGGATACACTTGTGGCCTATCCTCCCTGTGTTCTGACATCTGTGCCTTGTACCCCATACCCTGACACCCACAACGCAAATGCTCCACGCACCCACCTGCATCCTGCTCATGTATCAGCCCGGGCACATCCATTCAGCCCTCCTATCTGTCTCCTGCCATGCCCTAACTCTGTGTGTCTTATGTCACACCCTGCTGCTGCATTGCCTTGAGCTGCACCTCACCCCCACAAGCCGCATACCACACCTCCACAACCCCAAGATATGCTTTCTTTTCTAGTGCTAATGGAACATTCCCCAGGATAGATCATATATTGGGGCACAAAACAGATCTTTGTAAACTAAAAAATATTGAAATTAATCAAAGCACTTTCTCTGATAAGAATGGAATGAATCTTAAAATCAATAAACACCAAAGAACAAGAACTTTCACAAATATATGGAGATTAAATGACATACTTTTAAACAATGACTGGGTTAAAGAAGAAATTGCTAGAGAAATCAGTAGCTATCTGGAGACAAATGAAAATGAGAATACATATCAGAATTTATGGGATATGGCAAAGGCTATTCTGAGAGGGAAATTTATTGCCCTACATGTCTATATTAAAAAAGAAGAAAGAACAAGAGTCAAGAACTTATCTGATCACCTGGAGGAACTTAAGAAAGAACAGAAAACTAAAACTCAAAGCAAACAGAAGAGAAATAAGAAAGATTAAAGCAGAGTTAAATGAATGGGAGAACAAAAGAACAATACGAAAAAATGAATATAGCCAAAAGTTGCTCCTTTGAAAAAAAATTAATAAAATCGATGGGTCACTAGGAAGGCTGACAAAGAAAAAAAGAGAAAGGATGCAAATAAGCAAAATCAGAAATGAGAGGGGGTCATTACCACAGACACTGAAGAAATAAAAAAAGTCATAACAGGATGCTGAACAACCATGTGCCAACAAACAAAACGGACAAATTCTTGGAAATATGTAAACAAGATACACTGACTAAAGAAGAAATAGAAGATCTCAACAAGCCAATCACAAATAAAGAGATTCAATCAGTCATCAAAAATATTCCTACAAAGAAATGTCCTGGGCCAGATAGCTTCAGAGCAGAATTTTATGAAACATTCCAAAAAAAAACTAACACCAAGCCTGCTCAAACTTTTCCAAAAAACTGAGGAAAATAGAATACTAAATAACTCATTTTATGAAGTTAACATTACTTTAATACCAAAACAGGGTAACGATGCTACAAGAAAGGAAAATTACAGACTAATCTCCCTAATGAACCCAGGTGTAAAAATTCTCAGCAAAATTTTAGAAACCTGAATCTAATAACACATTAAAAGAATTATACACCATGACCAAGTGGGGTTTATAACAGGAATGCAAAGATGGTTTGACACAAGAAAATAAGTCAATGTAATATAACACATTAACAAATTGAAAGGGAAAAATCATATGATCATCTCAATTGATGCTCAAAAAGCATTTGACAAAATTCAACATCCTATTCTGATAAAAATACATCAAAAGGTAGGAATCAAAGATAATTTTCTCAATATGACAAAAGGCACATATGAAAAATCCATAACCGGCCTCATACTCAATGGTGAAGGGCTGAAAGCTTTCCCTTCAAAGATCAGGAATGAGACAAGGATGCCCTCTGTCACAACTATTATTCAACATTGTACTAGATGTTCTAGAGAGCAATCAGGCAGAAGAAAAAAATAAAAGGCATCCAAATTGTAAAGGAAAAAGTAAAATTTTCATTATTTGCAGATGACATGACACTGTATTTGGAAAATCCTGAGAAATCTTTAACAAAGGTACTTGAGGTAATAAGCAAATTCAGCAAGGTGGCAGGTTATAAAGCTAATGTGCAAAAATCAGTAATGTTTTTATACACAAGCAATGACCTAACCGAGGAGTCAATTAAGGAAAAAATTCCATTCAAAATAGCAACTAAAAGAATCAAGTACCTAGGAGTGAATGTAGTTAGGGATGTAAAGGACTTGTACACAGAGAACTACATAACATTTCTAAAAGAAATCAAAGAAGACCTAAATAGATGGAAAGACATTCCCTGTTCATGGAAAGCAAGGTTAAATGTAATTAGGATGTCAATTCTACCCAAATTGATCTACAGATCCAATGCAGTACCAATCAAAATTCCAACAACCTACTTTGAAGACTTGGAAAAGTTGGTTACCAACTCCATCTGGAAGGGAAAGAGACCCCAAATAGCTAAAAGCATCCTAAAAAAGAACAAAGGTAATTAACATTCCCCAATTTTAAAACTGATTATAATGCCACCGCAGTGAAAAGAGCATGGTAATGGCATAAAGATAGAAATACTGACCAACGGAATTGAATCGAGAGCACAGAAATAGACCACCAAATCTATGGTAAATTGATCTTCAACAAGGCCCCCAAATCCACCGAACTGGGACAAAATAGTCTTTTCAATAAATGTGTACGGGAGAACTGGATATCAATAGCCAGAAGAATGAAAGAGGACCCTTACCTTACACCCTGTAAAAAATTAAATCAAATTGGATCAAACACCTAAATATAAGAACCAGTACCATAAAGCTCCTAGAAGAAAATGTAGGGAAACATCTTCAAGACATAGTAATAGGAGGTAGCTTTCTAAACCTTACACCCAAAACACAAGCAGCAAAAGAAAAAATAGATAAATGGGAACTCCTTAAAATCAAATGCTTTTTACAACTCAAAAGACTGCCAAAAATTGAAGACTGCCAACTCAATGGGAGAAAATATTTGGAAATCACACACAGGATAAAGGTTTGATATCCTGTACTGTACACATAAAGAAATCAGACAACTCAACAACAAAATAACAAACAACTGAATTAATAAAGTGAGCTAAAGATATGAAGACATTTTTCTGAAGAGCAAATACAGATGGCTAAAAGCACATGAAGAGATCCTCATGCTCATTAGCTAGAAGGGAAATGCAGACAAAGATTACAATGAGATACGAGCTGATAGTTTTAAGAGTGGCTGCTATAAAAGAAACATGAATCTACAAATGTTGGAGAGGATGTGGAGAAACTGGAACACTTATGCACTGCTGGTGGAAATGTATAATGGTATAGGCACTATAGAAGACAGACTGGCGGTTCCTCAGAAAACTAAATATCGATGTGCCCTATGATTCAGTAACACTACTACTCAGTATATATCCAGAGAGTGAAAGCAATGATCCAGAGATTGTCACACTGATGTTCATAGCAGCATTACTGACAATCCCCCAAAGATAGAAACAATTCACATGCCCGTCAACTAGAGGAGTGGAGTAACAAAATATGATATATACATATGATGGAATATGATGCAGCAATAAGATGAAATGACATTCTGAACCACATGAAAAGATGGATGAGCCTTGAGGACATAATAATGAGTGAAATAAGCTAGGCACAAAAGGATAGATACTGTATAATTCCAGTTTTATGACTGTGGCAAGGGTATAATCCGAGAGTTATAATACAGAATATAGGGGACTAGAGATACATGGAAGCTAGAGATGAGTGAACAGTTAGCTAATGAGGTTTAACTTAACTGTATAGAAATAGATAAAAGTGAAGGCAGTTCACCAGAGGGTCCATAAGTAATACTACCATACTGAAGGTTACCATGACTGAAAGGGGTTGTATAGACTCAGGTGTCCAACACTACAAATATAAATAAGTTCTTGCATGAACTACTGCAAAGGTATGACTCTTGTACAAAGTGTGTATAATTTCAGGGTATAGGGGGAATATGTTATTTCTTTCTTTGGGCTATATTTATGAAGAAAATATCAACAGTATTGCAGTAATACAATGGGGCAAGGGACAAGAGGTAGGGGGAGATTTGGATTTTCTATTTGGTGAGGGTATGTTTACCAGTTATCTTTCTCTTGGGAACAGTGAAATTATCTAAAATTGAGAGTGTTCATGGACTGTTGATTTTGGACGTTATACATGAGCCCCAGTAGTGGTAGGTGGCTGAAAGGTGCACTGATTGAGAAGTAAACTGGCAAACAATGGTGCATACATATAACAGAACATTGTGCTGCCACAAAAAGGAATGGAATTGTGATTTATGCAATGATATGAATGAGCATGTAAGACATTTGGGAGGCAAAATAAGCCAGAAACAAAAGAGCAAATATTGTATCATCTTATTCAGAAAATACTTATAAGAAGATTGGGGCCTAGATTGTAAGCTTTTATTGCAGTTACAATTAGTCCAGATCCGTAATTGTTATTTCTGTCTTTTATATGTATAACCTGATATTTAAAGATATGAATGAAGACAACCAGGCTGGGATTAAGGTAATTCAGAATACAGGGGTAAGGAAGACATTGTCTGTATTTCAGAACTTCTTTGAAACCAAAAGAACAAATGCTTATTTTGTCTAGAACCTAAATTTTCTGTAGCATATAATCTAATTTAACCTGTCTGGACAGATCATTTAAAGAACTCAAACACAGGAAGCCTAGAATAAAAATGAGAACCTTCAATCCTGTATAGTTTAATGTAATGCCTAGACATATCAAAGAGTATATTAAGCAGATAATCAAAAAGTCCTGGCAAAGTCCCTGGATGGATGGGAGAAAAAATATGAAACAATTAAATTTACCAATAGAGAAAGGCTGGATACTATCTCACACATTAGGAACACCCAAATAGATAAGCCAAGCCCTTGATCTTGAGGCTGTGTATGCAACGGAGAAGCTTAGCCTACCTATAGGTATGCCCAAATATCACCTCCAGAGAAACTCTTTTGTTACTCAGATGTGGCCTCACCCTTTCTAAGCCCAACTCTGCAAGTGAAATCATAGCCCTCCCTGCTATGTGGGACATGACATCCAGGGATGAAAGTCTCCTAGCAAAGTGGGAGATGACTTCCAGGGATGAACCTGGCCCTTTGGGATCAACAATTCCATCCTGACCAAAAGGGGGAAAAGAAGTATAACAAATATGGGATCAGTGGCTCAGAGAGTTCAACTAGATTCGAGAGGCTACTCTGGAGTTCACTCTTATGCAAGCTTCAGTTAGAGATTGCTGCCTATCATAATTTGGCAAACCCTAATCAAAACCCTTCCTGTCAATCCTAAAGAATATCAAGGACTTTATATAAGGTTCTACAAAGCTTCCAAGCACTAGGGTAACGTTCCAGAAATCTACAATCTCTAGATGGGTCCCTGGACCAAATAAGTCCTAAAACATAGAGGGCCCAGCCTTTCCAGAACATCAGCTAGTTCCATCTCCATATCCCTTTTTACTGACAGCCCTTTCAACATGAAAAATGTAGAATGGGCATTGTCTAAATATACCTAAAGAGTGGAAGAAAGATCAAAGGTGATAGTGGAGTCATACAGAGAAAGTATGGTTTAACAAATGAGTATGATTGCTGAATCATTTTATCATTTTATATTGATATTCTTTTAGTCTCCAGTACCTTAGAGCAACTAGAACTAAAAAGCTAAAATTTTGGAATTGTAACCCATATCAAACTCTGAAATCTGTTCTGTAACTAATTGTTGCGATGGGCTTTGAAATTTATTGCTTTTTTTGCGTATATGTTATTTTTCACAAAAAAAGAAAAACAAAGAGAAGGAGGAGTATAATAAAGAAGATAGGATTTATCAAATGAGTATGACTGTTGAATAGTTATACTGATATTTCTTTTGGTCTCAAGGGTTTGGAGCAGCTAAAAGAAAATAATGAAAAATCATGGAACTGTAACCTTTCCCGAACTTTAAAATATATTTTATAACTACTTGTTAAAATATACTTGGAAATTTATGGCTTTTTGAATATATGCTATATTTCACAATTTAAAAAATATTAAAATTAAAACTCTGGAAAAAAAAAGGAATCACACAGAATGACTAGAGTTGAAAATCACAATAATGAAAAGGAAAATTACCCACGTGGCTTTCAAGAGCAAATTGAGGTTGGCAGAAGAAAGAATCAGTCAACTTGAAGACAACATATTTGAAATGAGTCAGATTGAGGAGCAAAGAGAAAAAATAAATAGTAAGAGCAAATATAGATTAAGATACCTCTGAGACACTATCAAGGGCAGCAAAATATGCATTATCTGAGTCCCAAAAGGAAAAGAAAGAGAGCATGAGCAGAAGGAACAGTCAAAGAAATAATGACAGCACAAACATCAAAAGATGTGAATATGTACATCCAAGGGGTTTACAGAACACCACGCAAGATAAATATGAAAAATGGACCCTTGTCATATATCAATTACATACAAAGGACAAAGAGAAAGTTCAGGAAGCTGCAAGAGAAAAGCAACATATTATGTAAAAGGGATTCCTAATAAAACTGAGTACAATTTCTCATCAGAATCCTTGGAGGCAAGAAAGCAATGGGTGGAATTATGTGAAGTGCTGAAAGAAAAGAACTGTTAGAATTTTATATCTGACAAGACTCCCATCCAGAAATGAGGGCAAGACTCAGACATTTTCAAAAAAACAAAAGCTAAGGGAGTTTATCACCATTAAATCTTCCCTACAAACAATGCTAAAGGCAGTTCTTCAGAATGAAAGGAAAGGACACTAGACAGTGGTTCAAAACAGCATAAAATGTTAAAGACCTGTGTGCCGGTCTGAATCTGTGGAGGACCCCAGAAAAGTCCCGCCCTTTGATCCTTATTCAATATCGCTGGGTGGGATACATTTTGATTGTATCCATGAAGATGTGACCCACCCAATGTGGGTGGTAACTTTTGATTAGATGATTTCTATGGAGGTGTGTCTCCATCCACTGAAGGTGGAGTTGCTTGCTGGAATCTTTTAAAAGAGGAAACATTTTGGAGAGTGTCCCTTTTGGTAGAGCCACGAGAAAACTAGCAGACGCCACCAAATTCACCATGTGCCCTTCCAGCTGAGAGAGAAATCTTGAACGCTGTTGGCCTTCTTGAACCAAGGTATCTTTATCCGGATGCCTTAAATTGCACATGTCTATAGACTTGTTTTAATTGGGACATTTTCTCAGCCTTAGAACTGTAAACTAGCAACTCATTAAATTCCCCTTGTTAAAAGCTGTTCCATTTCTGGTATATTGCATTCCAGCAGCTAGCAAACTAGAACAACCTGTGGTAAAGATAACCATTTGGGTAATTATAAATGTCACTATTACTGTATTGCACTTCTTACTTCCTATAGGTACTAAAAAGCAAGTGCATAAAAAGTAATAATAAATATAGGTTTGGGGACATACAATGAACACAAATGTAAGTAGTAAAAAGTAAAAATCTCAAGGGGGAACAGAGGGACATAGGAAAAGTATATGTGCATGCTATTAAAGTTAAATTGGTATCAAACAAAATATAGTTACATATTTGGGATATTACATTTTAACTCCATGATAACCAAAAAAAAAAAAAAAACTTACATGAAAAATATACTCGGGCAGAATGAGAAGGTATTCCATACAGTACAACAAAACAAATATATATAAAAGTAGGCTGCAATGGAAGGAAGGGTCTAGAAACATGTAAGACTTACAAAGGATTAAGAGCAAAATGGAAGAAAAAAGTTCTGATTTATCAGTAGTTATTTAAATGTAAATGGATTGAACACTCCAGTTAAAAGGCAGAGATTGACAGAATGGATCAAAAAGCATGATCCAATTATATTACATCTGTAAAATATTCAACTTAAATTCAAAGACACAAGCACATTGAGGTGGAAGGATGAAAAAAATATTCACCATGCAAGCAGAAACCAAAAAGGAGCTTGGTGGTTATATTAATATCAGAAAAGAAAAAACAGACTTTCAGTCAAAAATAGTTATGAGGAACAAAGACGGTCATTAGATATAAGTAAAAGGGAAAATTCAACAATTAGATGTACAATTATAAATACATATAATCTAATCACAGAGCTCCAAAATATATAAAGCAAATACTGACAAATTTGAAGGGAGAAGTTAATTAGGTTATCTCCACAGAGATGTGACACACTCAATTGTGGGTATTAACCTTTGATTAGGGGGAGATGTGACTCCACCCATTCCAGGTGGGTCTTGATTAGTTTACTAGAATCCTTTAAAAGAGGAAACATTTGAAAAAGTTTCAGAGCCACCAGAACCACAGAGCCCACGCAGGCAGAGACATTTGCGGATGAAGAAGGAAAACGCTCCCGGGAAACTTTATGAAACAAGAAGCCTGGAGAGGAAGCTAGCAGATGTCACCATGTTCACCATGTGCCTTTCCAGTTGAGAGAGGAACCCTGAACTTCATCAGCTTTTCTTGAGTGAAGGTAACCTCTTGTTGATGCCTTAATTTGGACATTTTTATACACTTGCTTTAATTTGGGCATTTTTATGACCTTAGAACTGTAAACTTGAAACTTAATAAATTCCTACTTTTAAAAGCCATTCTGGGGCCACGGTGGCTCAGCAGGCAAGAATGCTTGCCTGCCATGCCAGAGGAGCCGGGTTCGATTCCCCAGTGCCTGCCCATGTTAAAAAAAAAAAAAAAAAAAAAATTCTGTTCGTGGTATATCACATTCCAGCAGCTAGCAAACTAGAACAGATGAACAGATTTTGGTACCACTCAAGTGGGGTGCTGCTGCAGTTTGTAAATACCAAACATGTTGGAACAGCTTTTTAACTGGATAAGGGGAAGATTCTGTAAGATCTGTGAGGAGCTTGATAGAGAAGGCCTAGAATGCTTTGAAGAGACTGTTCGTAGAAATGTAGACTATAAAGATACCTTTGACAAGGTTCTAAACAAAATGACACGTGTGTTATTGCAAACTAGAAGGAAGGCATTCCTTGTTTAAAATGGCAGATAATCTGGCAAAATTGACTAGCATTGGCTTTGGCTGGAAGGTAGATTTTAAAAACCATGAACTTGGATATTTCCAATTTAAAGTGGAAACTGTAGCCTGGTTTCTCCTTGCAGCTTATAGTGAAAAGCAAGAGGATAAAGATAAGTTTGAGATCTGAAATCTTGGTTACAAAGATACCAGAAATTGATGTTCTGGAAAATTCTGAACATCCAGGAAGGGAGACTCCAGAGAATAGTGTTCCACATAAAGATTTAACCAAATGTGGAACCATTTTAGAAAAATGCCAGGATTGGAGTTGGAGTTATCCAGGAAGGATTTGTGGAAACTCCTTCTGTCTGGTGGGCAGGATCCTTGCTTACTACATAGAAAGCCAACCAGAGTACTGTGGTGTAAAAAGGGATTTTATAAAGCTTAACAGTAGCTAATTTTTCCTGCTTAATTTAGCTATTTACATATATTTTAGCTTCTGAATAACAGAAATATCCAGCAAAAGCATTTGTGTCATTTTATATTCATTGCTATGCATCTGATAAGAATTGTAGAGAAAAGAGTTAGGGGCCCCATCAGGCTGAAGAAAAACAACCCGGGACTTTCCTGGGGCGGTTACCTGCTTCTCGCACCCCCCATGACTCCCGGCACCTTATCTGCTTCTCACAACCCCCATGACTCCTGGCGCCAGAAATACTTGTTGTGAAACTGTTCATTATCTACTTCCTGCATAAAGCAGAACCTGTAACTCATGTTCAACCCTCAAACCCCTCCCCCCTTATCCTGGCCCTTAAAAGGCTTCCCCAAACCCAGGCTCGGGGCTCTCTGTTCCTGCGTGTTCAGTGAGCCCCACGCATGTGTGGTAAATAAACCCCTTGCGTGTTGCATGAGAGAACGTCTCTTGGAGTCCTCCTTTGCATGGCAAAACTCTCGAATTCTTACAGTCGGACCTGAATAAACAGAACCACTGCCAGCCTGGAGTAAAAGTCTCAGAACAGGGACAAAGTGAAGGTAAAACGTCTTCAGAAGCAGAACCATAAAAACTAAAGTCTGACATCAAGAAAACTCAGGCCAGTGGAGTGGACCCACCAAAGTACTTGGAGAGGGTGAGTTTGCCCAGAGGTCAGAGCGTGGGCCTTCTACCTCATTGCAGTGGAAGAGCTGTGCCACCTCAGGCTTTGGAGAGGGTGAAGCACATTCCTTGGGGTTTGGTGAGAGCCTGGCTGCCACCACTTGGAGGGGATGAGTGTGTGCCCTGGAGATGGCAGAGAGACCAGGTGCGATCCTGATGCATGGAGAGAGTGGAGCTGAGAAAAATGTGGTCTCTCCAATGTCCCCCAACATTGAATTTGGAGACAGGCAAGCCACTTTATAGCCCTTGGAAAGGTTGGAACTGCCATTTTCAAAAGCTCCAAAGATAAATGACTCTCAGATCTTGAAATCTAATGGAGTTTGCCCTGCAGATTTTTTAAACTGCCTGGGTCCATTGAACCCTGTGTTCCTTCCAATTTCTCCCTGTGGAAATGGGAGTATGTATCCTATGACTGTCCCTCCTTTGTATGTTGGCAGCAAATAACTTGTTCTGAGTTTTACAGGTCTGGAGCCAGAGGAGAATTTTGCCTTAGAACAGACCATGTCTTGAACAGATTTTGATGAGACTTTGTACTGGTTTAAACCTTGTATTGTATTTGCATTGTTATTGAAATGATTTAAGGCTATTGTGATAGACTGGATGTATTGTATATGGAAAAAAAATGTCTTTTTTAGGGTTCAGAGGGTAGAATGTGCTGGTTTGAAAGGATTATGTACCCCAGAAAAGTACTATGTTTTAATCCTGATGCATCTTGTGGAGGTACCCATTTCTTTTAATCCCCATTCAGGAGGGTAGGTTGGAAACTTGATTAGATTATCTCCACAGAGATATGCCACGCCCAATTGTGGGTATTAACCTTTGATTAGATGGAGATATGACTCTACTCATTCCAAATGGTTCTTAATTAGTTTACTGGAATTCTTTAAAGAGGAAACATCTTGGAAAAATCTTCAGAAGCCCCTCATCCTTTAGGGATGAAGAAAGAAAATGCTCCCGGGGAGCTTCATGAAACAGGAAGCCTGGAAAGCAAGCAAGCAGACATCGCCATGCTTACCATGTGCCTTTCCAGTTGATGGAGAAAACCTAAACTTCGCCAGCCTTTCTTGAGTGAAGGTAACCCCTTGTTGGTGCCTTGATTTGGACATTTTATAGACTTGCTTTAATTTGGACATTTTCATGGCCTAAGGACTGTAAACTTGCAGCTTAATAAATTCGCTCTTTTAAAAACTGTTCTGTTTCTAGTACACAGCATTTCAGAAGCTAGCAAACTAGAACAACACTCTTCTCAGGTGCATGTGGATCTTTCTCCAAGATTGCACAAATGGTGGTTCACAAAACAAGTAGCAAGAAATACAAAAATATTGAAATTATAAAATGTATATTCTCTGACCACAACAGAATGAAGTAAGAAATCAATAATTGAGGGTGAAAGGGAAAATTCACAAATATGTGGAAATCAACAGCATACTCTTAAACAACCAATGGGTTAAAGAACTCAGAAGCAAAATTAGGAAATGTCTTGAAGCAAATGAAAATGAAGATACAATAAACCAAAATTTATGTGATGCAGCAAAGAGAGTGCTGAGAGGGAAATATATAGCTCTAAATGCTTACATTAAAAAAGAAGAAAGACTTCAAATGAGAGATGTAACAATGAAACTGGAAGAACTAGAAAAAAAGAACAAATTAAACTCAAAATTAGCAGAAGGAAACAGTAAAAAGTTAGAGCACAGAAAATGAAATAGAAAATAGAGCAATCAGTAGAGTGAATAAAAAAACCCAAAGTTGATTTTTTGAAATGATCAATAAAATTGACATTTAGCTCGACTGACAAAGAAAAAAAGAGTGAGGATACAAATTATGAAAATCAGAAATGAAAATGGGGACATTAATACTGACCCCATTGAAATAAAAAAGAATTATAAGAGGATACTATAAACAACTAGAAGAGCCATTAATTAGATAATCTAGATGAAATGGACACATTTTTTAAAAACTTTACTCAAGAAAAAAGAGACAATCCCAATAAACCAAATACCAGTAAAGAGATTGAATCAATAATGAAAAAACCTTGCAACAAAGAAAAGCACAGAACCAGATGGCTTCACAGAGGGAATTGTACTGAGCATTCTAAGAAGACTTAACTCTAATTCTGCTCAAGCTTTTCCAGAAAAGTAAAGAGGAGAGAATACTCCCTAACCATTCTATGAGGCCAACAACATCCTCATGCCAAAGCTGGACAAGGATACTATAAGAAAACTACAGACAAATGTCTTTTATGAACACAGATACAAAAATTCTCAAAAAAAAAAAATACTAGCAAAGAAAATGTAGCAGCATATTAAAAGAAGTATATATCATGACCAAGTGGGATTTATCGCTAATATGAAAGATTGGTTCAATCTCAGAAAATTAATTACTGTAATACACCACATTAAAAGAATGAAGAGAAAAAAACACATGATCATCTCAATTGATGCAGAAAAAGCATTTGACAAAATACAGCACCTTTTCTTGACAAAAACATTAAAAGTCCTAGGAATAGAAGGTAACTTCTTCAAAATGATTAAGGGCATATATGAAAAAGCCACAGCTAATAGCCACTTAATGATGAATGGCTGAAAGTTTTCTCTCTGAGATAAAGAACAAGACAAGGATGCCTACTATCAACACTTTTATTCAACATTATATTGGAGTTCTTGTCAGAGCAATTAGATGAGAAGAAATAAAATGCATTCAAATTGTATAGGAAAAAGTAAAAGTTTCTCTATTTGAAGATGTTATGATCCTATATTACAGAAAACCCTAAAAAGCCCACAACAAAATTCCTAGAGCTAATAAATGATTTCAGCAAAGTAGCAAGAAACAAGATCAACATCTCAAAATCACTAGTGTTTTTATACACAAGCAATGAACAATCAGAAGAAGAAATAAAGAAAAAAATTCCATTCACAATAGCAACTAAAAGTATCAGATATCTAGGAATAAATCTAAACAAGGATGTAAAGGATTTGTACATAGAAAACTACAAAACATTGCTAAAAGAAATTAAGGAAGACTTAAATAAATAGAAGGGTTACATGTTCATGCATTGGAAGACTAAATAATTCCTAAGATGTCAATACCATGCATAACAATTTACAGACTCAATGCAATCTGAATCAAAATTCCAACAATGTTCTTGGCAGAAATGGAAAAGCCAATCATCAAATTTATAAGGATGGGTAAGGGACACTGTATAGCTAAAGTCATCTTGAAACAAAAGAATGAAGTTGGAAGACTCACACTTCCCAATATTAAAACTCAGTACAAAGCCACAGTAATCAAAACAGCATGGTACAGCATAAGGATAGATATACAGACCAATGGAATAGAATTGAGAGTTCAGATCAACCTTCACATTTATGATCTACTGATTTTTGGCAAGGGGGTAAAGACTACTCAATAGGGAAAGAATGGTCTCTTCAACAAATGGTGCTGAGAAAACTGGATCTCCATTTGCATAAAAAGGAAGGCGATCCCCTACCTCATACCATATACAAAATCATTGGTCAAACAACTTAATATAAAAGATAAAACTATTAAACTACTTGAAGAAAATGTAGAGAAGTATCTTCAGGACCTTGTTAGGAAATGGTTTCTTAGAGTTTACACTCAAATCACAAGCAAGGAAAGAAAAAAAAAAATAGATAAATGGGACCTCATCAAAATTAAAACTGTTGTCCCTTAAAGGAATTATCTTAAAAGTAAAACAACAATCTATGTAGTGGGAGAAAATATTTGGAAGCCACATGTCCAGTAAAGGTTTAAAATCCAGTATATAGAAAGAATCTTTCAACTTCACAACAAAAAGAGAAAAAAATAAATAAATAATTAAAAAGTGGGCAAAGGATTTGAATAGCCATCTCTTCAAAGAAGATATCTAAATGGTCGGAAATCACATGAAAAGATGCTCAACATCATTAGCCATCAGGGAAATGCAAATCAAGATCACAATGAGATACCATTTCATACCCATCAGAATACCTTTTATTTAAATAAAATGGAAAATATTAAGTGTTGAAGAGGATACAGAGAAATAGGTATATTTATTCAAACTGGTAGCAATGTAAAATGTTGCAACTCCTATGAAAAACTGTTTGGTGGTTCCTTGGAAAGCAAAGTCTAAAACTAGTTATCACCCAGCAATTTCACTACTAGGTAAATACCCCAAAAAATTAAATGTAGGGACTCTAATAGATTTTACACATAAATGTTCATAGCATTATTCAAAATTATGAAAAAACAGAAACACTCTTAGTGTCATCAGTCAATGAACAGACTATAAAATAAATATTGTTCAACTATATAAAGGGGTAAAGTCCTGATACATGCAACAATGTGGATGAACCCAGAAGACATCATACTGAGTGAAATAAACTGGACTCAAAGTGATAAACAACACATAGTCTCACTGTTTTGATACAATTAGAATTTGCAAACTCAGAGAGAAAGAACGTAGAATTTAGATTACCAGAGTAATTTGAAAATATTATGTACCCAGAAAGGCCATGTTTTAATCCTAATCCAATCTCAGCCATTTCTTTTAATCGTTATTCAACACTGTAGGGCAGAAGATTTTGATTAGATTATTTCCATGGAGATCTGACACACCCAATTGTGGATGTGAACTTTTGATTAGATGGGGTGTGACTCTACCTATTCTAGGTGGGTCTTGATTAGTGTACAGGAGACTTTAAAAAAGGGAAACACTTTAGAGAAACCTCAGAAATGACAGAGGTGTTCACAGCCAATGTAGACATTTGAAGGTCCAGATAGAAATAGTCTAGTTGCTCAGCAAGGTCTCACAGAAATAGCCAGAAGCTGAAATGAAGAAATGTCTGGCCCCAGAAGATGCTAAGATATGAGATGAAACCCAGAGTTTTGTTCTGGAACAGCCAAGTGGATGCCCACAGATGCTTAGAGAGGAAACCACTGACATCAGAAGCTGGAAGCAACGGAACAAGGACCAACAGATGCCAGCCTCATGCCTTCCAAGATCACCCTTCATTGAGCCAAGGTATCTTTTCCTGAATGCCCTAGTTAGGATATATTTATAGCCTTAGAACTGTAAACTTGTTACTTATTAAATCCCCTTTTAAAAAACTTGTTCCATTTCTGCTACACTGCATTTCAACAGCTTTAACAAACTAATACACAGGGATGGGGTGGAGATAAGAAATGGGAAGTGAAGGCTTAAAATAGACAATCTTACTATTTGGAATGATGAAATGTTTGGTAATGGATGGTGGTGATTGTAGCAACAACATTGGGATTGCAATTAACAACACTGAAATATATATCTGAATAGGATTAAAAGTGGAAATGTGAGATGGCACATATGGTAACAATAAAAATCTTTAAAAATTTTTGGAACTACATGCAAAAAAATGAAAAGTAAGTTAAACCATGGACTTTAATTAGTAGTACAATTATAAAAATGTGCTATCATCAATTGTAACAAATGTTCCACACTAATGCAAGGTGTTGGTGGTAGAGTCATATATGGAAATTTTATATTTTATTTATGATTCTTTTTTAAACCCACAACTTCTCTAAGAAAGGAAAAGGGAAAAAAAAGACATTAGGCTTCAAGAAACTTTCAGGTTACTAGTGTGCTTTGTGTGAATATGTGTTTGTACATATATGTATATGTATAAATTTACAGATATAATTTGTTTATAATAGGTTTATTATATTAGGGGGCAAGAAAGTTCTTTTCTAAAATGTATTATATAAAAATATTATTTCAAAGTTAAAGTCTAGTTAATTTATGCATCTATGAATTAAAATTTACTTCAAAACATTATAGACTAATTTTAGTGCCTTCATAAATTACTCCTCTTTAAAAATCCTATAATAAAAGAACAAGAAGGGAAAGTTACCAAAGTTACAGAGTAGGTCTGTGAGTGATTCCTTGTCATAGTGAATACCGGACATGGCAAGCTTGAAAATAACTATCCATTCTGCCCTTTAACTTGGTAATGCATTAGCAAAGTGGTCTTTTTAATGACTTTTTCCAAGGTTCTAAAGTAAAAGTTTGATGTTTTAAATTAGCTTCATTGCTTTGTATTCTCGTATGTTTGTGGCTGACAGAATATATAGCTTGGCAGACATATATTCTCAGTTAAGTCATTCAGGAAGAGTTTGATGCTGAATAGCTTCAATCATCTGGAAATTAAAGTTCTCACAATGGTGATAGGTATAGATACAAAATCAAAACATTTGTCCTGGCTATTTAAAGACAAATATAACAAAAATATATACATCATAATTTTCAATTGTGTAAAAGGAAAATATATTTACTTTATGGGTAAGCAATTGCAGAATAGTGTGAAAAAATTCACACACCAATAAATGTAACTATAAACTCTTCCTTATCCTACCTCTCATCTACATACAAAATTAATTCAAAATGGATCAAAGACCTAAACATAACAGCAAAAGTTATAAAACTCTTAAAGAAAATCCTAAGGAAACATCTTCAAGACCTTAGATTTGACAGTAGACTTTTAGATAAGACACCAAAAGCATAAGTAATGAAATGAAAAACAATCTGGATTTTTCAAAATTAAAGACTTTTGTGCATCAAAAAGACATTAACAAAAAAGTGAAAAGATAACCTACTAAAAGGGAAAAAATAGTTGCAAATTATACATCCAATGAGTTTGATAACCAACATATATAAGAAACACAGCTAAACAATAAATGTGCAAACAACCCACTCAATAAGTGGAAAAAAGAATTGAATAGACATTATCACAAAGATATACAAATGGCCAATAAGTACAAGAAAAGATCAATATCATCATTAGTCATTATGAAAATGCAAATCAAAACCACAATGAGATACCATTTGAAACCTACCAGGAGGGCTATTATTTATAAAAACAGAAAGTAAGTGTTAGCAAGGCAGTGGAGCAATTAGAACCCTCCTGTATTGCTGCTGGGAAAATAATATGATATAGTTGTTGTATAAAACAGTTCGGTAGTTTCTCAAAAAGTTAAACAAAGAATTATTTTATGACCTGGCAATTCCACCCCTGGTTATTTACTGAAAAGAGTTGAAAACAGAGACCCAAACAGATATTTGCATGCCAATTTTCACACCAGCATTATTCACAATAGCTAAAAAATGGAAACAAGCAAAGTGGACATCAACAAACATGAATAAACACAATGTGATATAAATACACACGATGGAATAATATTCCACCATAAAAAGGAATGAAGTTCTGATATATGCTAGTGCATGGATGAACATTGAAAATATGCTGAATAAAATAAGCCAGACACAAAAGAACAAATATTGTACAATTCCAATTTTACTAAATGTCTGAAATAGGCAAAGTCATAAAGACAGAAAGTAGATTAGAGGTTGTCAGAGCAAGGGGGAGGTGGGAATTAGGATTTTTTATTTAGTAGATACAAAGTTTCTGTTTGGGGTGATGAAAACTTTTAGTAATAGATGTTTGGTGATACACAACACTGTAAAAGTAATTAATATCATTGAATAGTACACTTATTTAAATTTTATGTTATATCATATATGTCACAACAAAAAACAAAATCAAATAAAATACTCTCTTCTTAGGGTATGGAATTACCAAAACATTAAGAATGCCTTTATTTTTTTTAAATGGGACAAAACTTACTTAAAAAATTACTACAGCTGACAAATACAGATGTTATTAATCAGCAGAGACATTTCTCCTTTTAGTGAGAAATAATAACAGTGATTGGGATATCTGGGAACAAAAAGAATATTGGGTAATTCCAAATCAAAGTTAATCTGCAATCATCTCTCTCCTACCTGGGGTCAGTCTGTTGGGGTGGGGGGTGGGGGGTTGTGGATTAACCATTCCAAGGTACAGGAAACCTAGATTAGGCTCATCTTTTCCAAAGGGTTCAACAACTAGTCAATAATTGGTCAGGGCTGATTAGCTGGCAAATAGAGAGGACAAGAAGAGAAAAGTAGTTTATTCTCTTACAAATAATCTATATTTTTGTGGATTTATAACATTCCAATTTTAAAATATATTATCAAAAAAGAAGAAGAAGAAAAGTTTAACTTACTTATGAAATCTTCATAATTAAAGGACTAAAAGATTACATTCCTCTAGAATTGACTCAAAATGAACTTGCCATGTTTGCAGGTTAATACAGTGCAACCTAAGTTCCAAGAATATTACAATTTAGGATACGGAAATTAAAACCAAATGAATTTTTAAATGTCTTCCATTTATGGCTGAAATATATTGAAAATTTTAAATATTCTAAGCACTGAAATATTTAATAAAATTTTGTAAATGTGTAAAATCAGGGAAAGCCATCAAAAATTGTATAGATACTTTGACAGGATAAAAAGCAAATAAAGTATGCAAAGCAAATAAAGTAAATAGAATAATTCCCTCTTGGACACAGATAGATATAAATGATTCCAATCAAACATTATTATAACTGGTCATACCCTTAGAAGAGTTTTTGAACAGAAGGTGGAAATTGGATTTGGCAATTTGATGGACTGATGAAACAGAAAAATAGTTACTAATAAGAGGAAAGGTCAGGACATAATAATCAGACAGAAGGAAATATCAGCATGTTAAGAATTCGAAAGGACTAATACAATGCTTATAAGAATTCGTGCAGGGAGTAAAATCATAAGTGGAGAAGTTTGGTCTGATAGGAGATTTTGAAAAAGAGAAAATATGGCTCTGAAACAAATCTAGAAATCAATTTTCACCAGTCATGATTATATTGTCAAATTTTAGAATATAATTCCCTGAAAAGTAAAATTAACCTAGTGAGTTTAAGTATTCAAAGCAGTTATCATGTTAGACAATACCAAAAAAGGGTCTGTAATCTCTGAATGTTAAAAGTACAAGTACAATTCACATGAAAACTGGTACTAAGATAACAGATACAGAAGGGCCACATGATATGGTGAATAGTTCACGAAATTTGGGGGACTAAAAGAAATATTGCATTCCAGATGACCAAGAGGAAGTGTAAATTGCTCCAGGGTGTCATTCCCCACAGACTCATTGAACAAACAGCAGCGTCATCTTCCTCAAATCTACAGAAAACAGTTAAAGGGTTGTAGTATCTTGGCAAATGCCAAATCAAGAAAATGCAGTTTTAAAATGGTAGGTGAAGCTTGTGGCACATGTGCAAGCTACTTGCCTATCCCATTTCCAAGGAGTACAGAGCTAGCTTGTGCTCACATTGTTGTTTCCTGGCTTGGTTCCAAAGGAAGCTGAAAACCCTTTATGCATACTGGGGTACCTGTATGCTGATGGCAAATGATCCTGTGGCAGCCTGCAAGACTAAATCAGGAACGTTCTCTCTGGCTAGACCTTCCAGAAATGGCCCTTGCAGACAGCTAAAGTGTTGCAAGAAACAATTAAGTGAAAGAAGACTATGGAAAAAAATTATCTGTTTTATGACATAAAATTGAGCACCTGGAGGGAGGTAGATCAATCCCATAGGGAATAGAGGGGACATTCTGATTCCTATAAATGGAGGAATTCATAAGGCTGTGAGGGAGTACAAGCCCAGGACAAACAGACTCAGAAAAGACAGAAAGAACCCCAGTTTGCTTCAGTCTCAGTGTGATCTTCTTGAGCAGAGGGCTAACTCTGAAAGAGAGCACCAACTAACACAGAGTGAGTTTTAATAGGTGAAGAAAGGTGTTTATAAAATTGTTTTGTTTTGTTTTATTTTTTGTTAGCTCCTGGCACTCAAGGACATCACTCTCATATCACTAATTTGACAGAACTTAAGGAGGTGACAACCCAGGGACTAAACCCCAGAGTGAACACTTTAAAATATTAAAATGTGTTCAACAAAAGAATATGAAACAAATAAAGAAACAAGAAATAATGCCTGATCCAAAGAAACAGGATAAAAATTCATAAACCATTAATAATAAAAAAAGACTTTGAACACATCAGACAAAGATTTTTTAAAACTGATCTTAAATACGCTCAAAGAGATTAAAAAAAAAAAAAAGAGAAGGAACTAAAAGACTTCAGGAAAATAATACATGAAAAATATGAGAATCTCAAAGAAAGGAAATATTTAAAAAGCAACCACACAGAAAAACTGAAGTTGAAGACCACAATAATTGAAATGAATAATTTCTTAGACAGTTTCAGCAGTAGGTTGGAGCTGGCAAAAAAAAAATCAGTGTACTTGAAGGCAAGATAATTAAAATTACTGAGGATGAGGAGAAAAAAGAAAAAAAGTGAGCAGAGACTCAGAACTGTGGGACACCATCAAGAGTACCAAAATATGCGCTAGAGGAATCCCAGAAGAGAGAAAGGGCCAGAAGGAATGTTCTAAGAAACAAAGGCAGAAATCTTCCAAAACGTAATGAAATACATGAATATACATATTCAAGAAGTCAAACAAATCCCAAATACAATAAATTTGAAAAGAATCATGCCCAGACACATAGTTCTATTATTTCCCAGCTGCTGAAGAAAATACCATATGATGGGTTGGATTAACAACAAGAATTCATTAACTTATGGTTTCTGAGGCTAGAAGATTTGCTTCCTCCCAGGGTCCATATTTTCTGGCTGGCCAGCAACTTTGAGGTTCCTTGGCTTTACCATCACATGGCAATGCACATGGTGGCAGTTCCTCCTTTCTCCCCCAGGTTCTGTTGACTTTTAGCCTCTGCCTGCTCCCCATGGCTTCTTTCTAAGGCCTCCAATAATAGACAATCCAACTTGGGTCACACCTTAAATAAATTAACCTCACCAAAAAGTCCAATTTAAAATGGGTTTACACTCAAAGTAATGGATTAAGGCTAGGAGCAATTTTTCTGGGGTACATAACTCCAAGCCATCACAGCAGTCAAACTGTCAAATACCAAAGAAAGAGGGCTCAAAAGTTGCAAGAGTAAAGCAATGTACTATGTATATGTGGGTTCCAATAAGACTTATAGCCAATTTCTCATCAGAAGTCATGGGGGCAGGAAGGTAGTGGGGTGAAATATATAAAGGGCTAAGAGGGAACCTCCCTCAAAATGATAAGAGCACCCATGAAAAGCCCACAGATAGCATCAAATTTAATGGTAAAAATCTTCTATAATCAGGAAAAAGAGAAGAATGTCCTGTCCACCTTCACAATTGTTATTCAATATTAGACTGGAAGTTTTAGCTAGAACCATTAGATAAGAAAAAGAAATAAAAGAAATACAAATTAGGAATGAAGAAGTAAAACTTTTCCTATTTACAGATGACATGATTTTATATAAATAAAACATTATGAAACCCATAACAAGCAGCTACAGGAAATAAATAAATTTAGCAAAGGGGAGCAAAAACACAAAAATAAGTACTGCTTCTATATGCTAGTAATGAGCAATTTGAAGAGGAAATCAAGAAAAAAATCCATTTAAAAAGCAACTAAAAGAGTCAAACTTCTAGGAATAAACTTAACAAAGAATGTATAAGACTTGTACATGGAAAACTATAAAACATAGTTAAAAAATATCAAAAGAGTAGAAAAATATTTTGTGTTTACAGATTGGAAGACTAAATATTGTTTAGTCTTCAATGTCAATGTCAGTCTTACCCAAAGCAATTTACAGAACCAATGCAATACCTATCAGAATTCTATAATGCTTCTTTAGAAAAATGAAAAAGCCAACCATCAAATTTATACAAAAGGGTAAGGAGTCCCAAACAGCCAAAACCAACCTGAAAAAGAAGAGTGAAACTGGTGGACTCACACTTTCAAATTTCAAAATTTATTATAAAGCCACAGTAATCAAATCAGCAAGGCACTGATATAAGGACAGTGATTAGACCAATGGAACTGAATTGAGAATTCAGAAATAAACCTTCATATCTATGGCCAATTGATTTTTATTTTATTTTATTTTTACACGGGCAGGCACCAGGAATCGAACCCAGGTCTCCAGCATGGTAGGCAAGAACTCTGCCTGCTGAGCCACCTTGGCCCACCCTGGCCAATTGATTTTTGACAAGAGTGCCAAGTCCATTCTACTGGGGAATAACAGGATCTTCAACTAATGATGCTGGGAAAACTGGATATCCATATGCAAAAGAATGAAGGTGGACCTCTACCTTATATCATATACAAAAATTAAATGAAAATCTAAGACCTAAAGAGACAAGCCAAAATCATAAGACTCATAGAAGGAAACACAGAGGGAAGCATCTTCAGGACCTTGTGTTAGGCAATGGTTTCTTCGACTTTACACCAGAAGCATGAGCAACAAAAGAAAAAGAAAGATAAATGGGACTTCATCAAAGTTAAAAAATTTGTGCATCAAAGGACTTCATCATGAAAGTAAAAAGGCAAGCTACAGAATGGGAAATATCTGGAAATGACATACATGATAAAGGTTTAATATCTAGAATATACAAAGAAATCCTACAACTTCACAACAAAAAAAGGCAAATAGCCCAATTTAAAAATGAGCAAAAGGCTTGAATAGACATTTCTCCAAAGAAGATATACAAATGGCAAAAAAAAAAAACATAAAAAGATGCTCAGTTTCATTAACCATTAGTGAAATGCATATCAAAACCATGAAATACCTTTTCATACCTACTAGAATGGCTAAAAGGAAAATAACAAGTGTTACAGAGAACATGGAGAAATTCTAACACTCTTTATTGTTAGTGGGAATGTAAAAAGATGCAGCTAATGTGGAAAACAGTTTGGCGGTTCCTCCAAAAGTTAAGTATAGAATTCCCATTTGACCTGGCAGTCCCACATCCAGTAATATACCCCAAAGTATGGAAAGCAAAAACTCAAACAAATATTTGCATGTGGATGCTCACAATGGTATTATTTACAATTACCTCAAGAGGCAAGCTACCCAAGTAAGTGTCCACTCACAGATGAATGTATAAACAAAATGTTATAAACAGAGTATTATTCACCCAAATAAAATGAAGTTCTGATACATGCAACAAATGTTGTGTGAAATAAGCCAGACAAAAAGGACAATTATTATATAATCTCACTAATATGAAATAATTTGAATAAGCAAATTCTAGATTGGGTGATTGGATGGGAAGGGAACAAAAGAAGACATGTATGTAGAACAACAGATAGGCTCAGAATCAAATGTAGTGCATTTGACGTTCTTGTAAGATACACAAACAAACATTCATTTCAGACAACTAGATACCCAAACCTGAATCCTAAGGAAGAGATTTCAAGAAGAGGATATAAGCATTTAATTGGTACTTAAATCAGGAGCATGGATTAAATCTTCCAGGGAGCATACAGGATACAAAAAAAAAAAAAAAATAGGGTCTGGAATTGATATTTAATAAATGTGAAAATCAAAGGAGTAGATAGAATAAAAAGAACTGATAAAAGAGCTTGAGAAATGTTTAAAAATGTACTTCGTAAGAAGAAAAGAGTGGGGTCAAGAAATTTCACTTAGAAAAGAGCAGCAGTCAATGTTTCATCACAGAGAGATGAAACAAAAATAGACTGAAAAAAATAGATTTTACAATTAGGATACCTCTGATCATGGTGAAAGTGGTTTAATAAATGCAGTTAAAGGAGAAATGAGGATTAAGTAGACTGAGAAAAAGAACAGGAGGTTATACAACAGAATGAGGAAGATGGTTCTTCAGGGACATTTGAATCAGAATGAAAGACTAGTAACTTAGGTAGGGTATAAAATTCAGAGACAGCAATTTGTTTACATGTTTTAGGTTTTCTTTTTTTGGAAAGACTTGAGTACATTAATATATTGAAGGAAAAGATAACTTAAAGAACATGGGTGTAGAGATACAGAAGATCATGTGGAATACTAAAGGAACAAATTCCCCAAAGATGTTTAAAGCAAAGATGGAAGATTGGTCTTCAAGTGGAACCTGGGCAGGAGGCTGTGTCTGGATTGAAGCTAATACCTTATTCCTTGATATTGGCAGTTTATTTGAATTTCAGTCACATCACACTTAAACATCAGCGACTGAAATTTAAGAAATAAAAAAGTTTTCTAAATATTGAAAGTAAGGAAATTTATTATTCAATTTCACTCTCTCAGAGATATCAGATTTTCTTTTTATTTTCGTTTTACTATAAACATTTTATTGATGAACAAGAAGTATAATGGTTGTTCCTCTTACACAATAAAAATACTTTAGAGGTAATACAGAGTAGGTAATGGATTTTGTATTTTCATGTCTCTAACAGTCACTCAAATGAATGTTCCCAAACTTATCTACTGAAATATCTGACACTAGGGATTCTTAATGAAATGCTTTCCAAGTTGTCTATTTTTCCCCTCTAAATTTATTACTATTAAAAAATTTTTGAAAAGCCTTATTTAATTGATTTTATTCTTAAAATAAGAAGGCACAGCTATTTTCTTTTTTTGTCTGTGTCTCCATTTTGTTCTTAATAACTCAGGGTAACTTGAAAAGTGCTGAATAGAAATCAAGCAAACATTTTAAAATAGAAATACAGAGGAAGTTACACTGTAACATCTGTTCTACCTGCTTACCTCAAAATGTGAAGATAAAGTAAATAAGATTTTAAAATGCACTTTGCTTTATTTTCTTAAACAAAAGGTTAGGAAAGATTACAAAGGCAATTCACTGAACAAAGAATAGATAAGCCAAAAGGTAAAAATCAGACACACTTTAACATTTTGGGAGATACCATTCCAGCAATGAACATGAATACATTTATATGTGCACACACACATGCATGTGTGTGTGTGTATACACATATATACACATATGTAAACTAGGTCACAAGAGATTTTCTTTGACTCTTTTATTCTAGCCTGGCTATAAAAGTATAAAATATTCATTGGGCCTTTGTCAATGATTTCCCATATTTAGAAACGTAACTTGCTAACAACATACATTTATTGTGAAACTACTGAAAATGTTTTATTAAACATTTATTTTTTTCTGTTTTTTAAAAATTTAATTTTGGTTCTGGAAGATTCATGTTTTAAAGGAATTTTTGGTCTTGATCATTTTGTGCTATTTCTTGGTACAAATTAAATACATTCATACAAAACATTGGCCTAAATATTCAAACAGTATCAGGAAGTGTAGTCAAATAAACAATATCAAGAAATACAGTGGGAATTATCAAATTTTTCTTTGGTTTTAAAAATAAGTTGAATTTCAGAATAGACCTTTTTAAAGCTCTGCAGTGTTATATTATTGCTATATCAATCCAAAGTCCTTCTCCATCATGGAAATATTTAACATCATTTCTTTTCTAAAACAAGGATTCTGAATACGCCTAAGACATTAAAGGAAAAATGGCAGAGATAGTCACCTTTTCCTTGCTTATTAAATGCTAATGCTTGTATTTCTAATCCAGTTCTGAGGCTGATGTTCAATGTAAACTGGTAAATAATAAAGTCTATAATTCTACAACCAGAAAAAAAAAAAAAAGAAATGCAGTGCACATTCTCAAAAAGGGAAAATGCCACCAATATATCAAGCAGTAGGAAAAGCATACTAGATTCTTTAAATAATTGATCACAATAACACTGTGAGGTAGATACCATGCATTTTAGAGAGGAGGAAACAGTAATTCAAAGAGGTTAACTTATGTTGTGAGTATGTAACTGTGTCGGTTTGAATCTGTGGTGGACCACAAAAAGCCATGCCCTTTAATCCTCATTCAGTATTGCTGGGTGGGAGCATTTTGATTGTTTCCATGAAGATGTGACCCACCCAATTGTGGGTGGTAACTTGATTAGATGAATTCCATGGAGGTGTGTCTCCATCCACTGAAGGTGGAGTTGCTTACTGGAATCCTTTAATAGAGGAAACATTTTGGAGAGAGTCCCTTTTTGGTAGAGTCATGTGAAAGCCAGCAGACGTTGCCATGTTCGCCATGTGCCCTTCCAGTTGTGAGAGAAACCCTGAACTTCATCGGCCTTCTTGAACCAAGGTATCTTTCCCCAGATGCCTTTGATTGGACATTTCTATAGACTTGTTTTAACTGGGACATTTTCTCGGCCTTGGAACTATAAACTAGCATCTGATTAAATTCCCCTTTTTAAAAGCATTCCGTTTCTGATATATTATATTCCGGCAGCTAGCAAACTAGAACAGTTAACGGAGTCAAATGTCAACCCCTGACTACCGAACTCAATATTCTATGAAAAGCTGCAACGCATAGATACTGAATAATCACCGCTTTATCAGATGCACTTATAAAAAATTAAAAGAATGATCTGAACGTAGCCTAACTTTCTAATATGTACATGTTTTCTGTAGAGGGTATAAGAGATTTTAAATCTCTTATTAGTGATAGATTTAAATCTTAACCAAATCCCACCAAGAAATATAAATATGTGTGTGTCTAAATATATTAACTCATCAATGACAAAGCATTTTATAACTCTTCGTCTTCTCTTTGGAAAAAAATGGAATTTTATCAAAAGAATAAAACTAAAATGAAAAGGCCAATTCATTGCCAGCCTAATTTATAGTTACAGTGTCAGTAAACCTGAATATATTTATTTTAAAAAAAGCCTAAATTACTTTTAAAGAAAGGTTATAACTGCTATTAAACAATTTTAAATTTGGATGTGGAGTCTCAGAAGGAGAATAAAAGTAAAGAGGTAATGTTAGAGCTCTATTTGTAAACTTGAAATTACACTAATCTGATCACCAAAATAGATGAGAATTGTTTTCACCTGTTAGAGAGACAACACTACACATTCAATATCCTGCCTTACAGATACTTTAACCTCAATCTCATCCACAAGAACCTGAGAATCTCACCATTTCCTAAAATACCAGGCTAATAAGGGTACACAGAACCCTATCCCTAAATCCCTTCATCCTGATGGAAATAAACAGCAGCATCTCCCATCATGATCCGTGGGCTAAAGAGTATGGTCATTAAAACACTTTCCAAGTAGCTTTTCTCATCACTATTTAAAGATGTTGGAGAGGGGAGTTTCTTTTCCATCTTCTTCGTCTCTACAGTTACTGCATAGGTAGGTGGGTTATAGTCATTCCTATTGTAACTAAGAAGTTAAAATTCAAGGGATGATTACAATTACTGAATCATTATATAGGTATTCCTTTTTTACTTTCTGGCATATCAGAGAGGACCAAGGGAAATACCTGAAATCTCTGAACAGTAAGCAGGCTGCCTTCAACTCTGATGTTGATTATATAGCTTTTATCTTGTGCTTTTTGTAAAAACCTTGTGATTAACCTTCACTTGTACCTATTTTATCTGTTTTTTTCAACTTTGAAGTCTTGTGATCACTAAAGACAGTCCTTAATGTTTATTAATGAAGGGCTATGAGTCAGCCCAGAACTAACCAATCCCAATTTAATAGTTATCTTGATTACTGAAGCTGGATCTAAGCAAAATGGGCCCACACAACATGCACAGAAGGTTAGATTTTAACCAATAAGTGACCTCTACTTCATTATAGTACTAAAAATCATGTGTATCATCACATTAAGGCTGCCTTTTTTTTTACATACTTTCTGTGACTAAGCATGTAATTAACCTGCACATGTTCAAAAATTAAGTCACTTCTATTTTTATCATCTGAAGCCACTGTGCTTATTACCCTAAAACTTGCCCCTCTTTTAATACTATAAAACTAGGAGAAATACTGCAGTTTGGTGAGACAGATTTTTAGGCCAATAGGCCATCTGATCTCCTGCTTTGCTCCCAGTAATAAAATTTGTTTTTTTGAAACCCCGTGTCTCAGGTATTGGTCATTTGAGTGCATTGGGCAGAGAACATAATGCTTTTGTCCAGTATCACTACGTAGTGAAGAATTTCAATTCTTGGATCTAAGTTTTGCCCCCAGATATTGACATTTTAACCTAATTTAGCATACATCATCATTTGAATAGGTTTAGGTTAACTAGAAAATTGCCAGAACCATACCCAGAAGCTCACGTGAGTATGATTCAACCTGATGAAAAATTTATTCCTCCCTCCTTGGTTAAGCTGTCTGCAAATCTACAAACTGCTGCTATCTTAAGTGAGAAAAATTCTGCAATTCAATTGGAATGTAAGTTTTCTTCACTTTGATGGGTCACTGTAATTTTTCTCCTGGTGAATGCTAAGATCTAATCCTAATTAAAGGCCTAGATGAATGGGGTGGTGGGGGAGAAGATGGAGAGTACCAGAGGGTTATTGATCTATTCTTACAGGGAAATTTCTGTTAGGCAAAGAAGTAACTGCATTTTCATGCAAAGAGGTAAAATTTCCTCAGCTAAAGAGAGGAGTCAGTTCTTCTAAGAACAGGGTAGGTTTTAAGTAGAGAGGAGGGATGTGGGAAGCAGTATTATTAGTCATCCTAATTCTCCAACAGAGTCATCCAATTCTTGGATGCCCATGGTTTTATCAATAAATGCCCTAACTTTAGTTTGAGGGTCAGAGTAAAGTTGTGAATTTAAATAATGAGGCAGTTCAGCAGGTATAGGATCAAATTCAGTGTGTTTAAATTCTGGTATCACTGCCAAGGTCATGCTGCAGGAAGAGTATATTTCATGTGTCAACCCTAATTCTGTGATGAATCCCACTTTCATATATGTTTCTAGAATTAAGGGTCTGGGGACAACTAGCTGATAGGCTGGGTTTAAGTAACTTAACTGCCCTTGTGTAGCTAAAAAAGAATCATGGTTTTTGTGAATATCTTAGAGCAGGGGAGATAGGCATCACATATCACAATGGGTAGTTATCCAAACACAGAGACTGAAAATAGGAACAGGAGAATGGTAGAAACCAGATATACAGGAAAAAGATACATCTACTACAAATGATAAACATAGCAGTTCCTGAGACATTATGTGTTAGCTTCCTCTTCCCTTCATAGAATGACCAAGCAATTTCGCAGTTCTTGTATACTCACATTGAAAAAAAATCCATTTTGTTTCATAGACTAAATATTTAAAGTTATGCATTTTAAAATTATTAGCTTTTTTCTTTCAGATTTCTGACTATATCATCTTTGTCCTCATCAGTTCAACACATCCACCCATTTGATTGAAGGTAGGATTAGTAACTAAGGGTTTTGTTTCGGATTAGACATTTTGGATTTTGTAACATTAGAAATCCAGAGATACAACAAAGTAATATTCAACTCCTGACATGCAAAATAAGATTTATGGAGCAAGATAGGCTTATAACTCAGACTATCAACTTGAGAGAAAATACTGTTCACGTTTTGTTTTCTCCCATTTTTAGGAAATCAAGAGACAAGTTTGCATAGCTGGCCATGTAGCTTTAATGAAAAGGAGATTCAAAAGGGAGTGGGATGTGACATATAGGAAAGTCTGCTCCTTTCATGTCTCAAAGTGGGGTAGGGAATAGAGAAGATACAGAACAATATTGCTTTACATGTGAACTGATTTTCTCTTCTCCGGGCACCACCTAGAGAGGAAGAAGTGGCATTAGATTAGCAAGGGTAAACCTGAGGGCAAGGCAGGGCTTGAGGTTCTTGCTCCTTGTTCAAAACCCTGAAAAGAGACTGCCTCTTGACTTGTTCCTGATAACAAGCCACATCACCTTGGCAGAACAGCATGGCCAGGTAGAAGGAAGACCCATCATTTAATCTGCCAATTAGTCCTCAGTTCCTGTATAAAAGGGAAACAGAAGAAGCTGAGAGTCTGACTCAAGTGCCAACCAGAGAAACTTCCAAAACTCTATAAAGATACTGCAGAGCACATCAACAAGTGGATTCAAATCATATGCATATCAAGATCTCAGAGGAGGAGAGGGCAGCAGTGGGAGCCAAGGGAAAATCAAGTCAACCAAGAATTGCCACAGAGAGCAACGACCAAGATTATAGGCATCACATGACAAATTGCATCGGTTGCAGACTCCAGCCATAAAATATGCCAGCAGGGCAAGAAGTAAACAAGTAGATGAAGAACTTCACTCAGTGACAGAATAAGCAATAGATCAATTTTTCTCTTCTACCCTGAAAATGCCTAAGCCCCTCCCCACCCCCTGCACAGCAAGTTAGTGAGAGAAGCAAGGGTCAAGGGAAGTTAACTGAGAGACTAAGCTTTCTTGGTTCAAGACAGACCATGAAAGGGGCTGTTTTAAAATTTAAACTAAATTACACATATAGTTCCCTTTTTCCTAATTTTCTCTCCTGCTCTTCATCAGTATTCATATCTCAGACACGTGAATTTTTGTCTCAGTTGTTCAGGCCATAAATTTTATCATCATCCTCTCTTTCACATGCTACAACTATGCTCCTTGCTAACTCTGTTCCAGCCATACTGGCTTCTTTAGGGTTCCTCAGACAACTGACCACATTGCTGCCTCAGGGCCTTTGGACTGGCACTTCTCTCAGCTTGGAATGTTCTTCCCTCAGATATCCATTCTTTGGTCCACTGTCATTTTCATATACCTTATTTAAAATTATACTTTGACTTTACTGGTGCTTAAATTTACATCCCCTTAATTTTCCTTCCCAGCTTTTTCTCCATGTGATTGTCACCTTCTAACATAATCTATAATTTACTTATTTATTTCTGTTCATTGTCTGTCTGCTGCCAATAGAATGTAAACATCACAACCGCAGAGATTTTTGTATAAGTTTTTCATTGCTGTATCCCTGGTTCCAAGAATAGAGACTGACACATGGTTAAGAACTCAACAAATATTTATTGAATGAATGATTAATCAAAGGTTCAAAACTTAGAAGGAAAATATGACTAGTTATAGTTTCCCAAAATCACAATATGATACAATAGGGATACAAACCTAGGCAGTTGCACTTCAGAAACCTTGCTATTAATTTCAACCTAGTAGTTTATACACCTGCTGACATATTACCATAAATTGTTGGAAACTATGGTAACTGAGCACACTACACTATATTAAGAATCTGTGGAGAACCAGGGCCCAGGCTTCCCCTCCATATTGAGAGAAAGTTGCTGCATGTAGCTACCTACGTGACCAAGACAGATGTTAAAGGTCAAAGACCTCCTCAGAGAGGAAAAATGTACAGATAGTCTCGTAAACCGCTTTATTTTGTAAAGCATTAAAACTTCTCTCCCTTGATCACTGTTGATAACAAATCTCCAAACCCTTGTGCCATAAGACCCTACTGAAACTCTGTTCTCATACCCCACGGAATGCCTTTGTCCTATGCCTTTATAAGCTGTCCCTTGCACTACCACCTTTGCAGATCACTAATTCCATTTTCCAGATGGCCGCCACCAGAACAACAGCAAACCCTCTCTTATTCATAATTCCTAATAAAACTCATATCTCACTCTGTGCCTAGTATGTTCTTTGGTCTTGGGGTTGTGCTGACCCAAGTCCTTCAAGAGCTGTATAACAACTGATGAGTCAACCAGGAGACCAAAGAGTCACTGGACATAGCAGGCACGAATGAGGTAGGGAGAATCCATGGGGTAAATTCCAAAATGGCCTATATCATCCATGTGGGGAGGGGTGACTGCACTACTGGATGAATAGGGGCTGCCACAACAGTATGGGGATGCCCTAAAAACTTAGGCAGGATTGTTAACTGCTTTGCAATAGAGAGCAGGACAACTAAATTTTAGCAAAAAGAGAAAAGATCACCAAGTGGTGGTGGCCATACTCTGGCCCCTTTTAGGACACTTACAGAGGGCTACAAGGCAGAATATATGGAAAAAGCAACAGCCTGCCATCTAGAGGAGGAATTAAAATTAGAGAGGGATACATGGCTGGCTCAAGCAGGCATGAAGGATGCTTAATGAGCATTTGTGTCACGTGGATAATCGATTGGAAACATCTGTAGATATGCTTGAGCCTGTATTAGCAAATTACCCCCAGGTCCAAGTCCAGAGGATTCTGACTGCTCTGGGATGGGACCCCAAAAGTGTGGGACACCATAAATTCCTTCTTGGAAGAGGAAGTGGAAGAGGAATGGGAGGAAGGAGCAGGAGCCCCAACACGTGCATCCCATAATACAACAGAAATGGAAGGCGCAACATGATCAAACCCCTGGGATTCAGCAATTCCAACCTTCTGCACAGAAATTACACATTACTATAAGAGATTATACCACAGCCAAATAGTGAAATTTAGGGCTGTGGTATAGACAAAAAACTAGGGAGTCCCTATTCAATTGGTTTCTGAGCTTATGGGTCAGTAGCACTTTCTGGAGTCTAGATTGAGTAAACTGGCATATACTACAACCCACCGTTTTCTACAACAATACTTATATGCTACCTTAGCTGATGTGAAAACTGCCTCCTGACTGGTATGACTGATTGACGGGCGTAAGACTGTATGGCCTAACAAGGGGGATACACCACACAATATTCCCCACTGGCAAAACATATAGGAGCTACAAGACATTTTAAGGGGGCTGGAAATGAAACAGGCCATTTATGCCACAGCTTTCACAGGTCCTGAAGCTTTTACCACAGGAATGAAAAACACAGTATTGCATACTGCCCCCAACGATTACTATGGGCCTCTCACCTCTAGCCTAAGTCCACTAGTAGGAGAGCATGTTTCCCTTGCTGCTCAGGCTATAGCCAACCTCAGGAGGTGGACAGGCTGTGGCAAAAGGGGATATGAGTTAGGGCGATGTGAAAGGCTCTCCATGAGCAAGATGGCCTAAGCAGATATCCCTGTCAGCAGATGTGGGCGGATCTCATTGCTGCAGTCACAGACATAGAGGCTATAGATAGGCAATGCAATGCAGTCCTGGTAAAACTATGAAGCAAATTGCCTAAGGACCAGACTTATTAAAGTGAGCTCCCATGCTTCCAAGGCAGAAAAAAGTCAGGAAAGAAACCACCATACAGATCCCAAGCATGGGAGCCCTCTGCTCCCTCAGAAGAGGGTTGGCAAACCCCTTTCCCTCTTCTGCAGGGTGGAGGTTAAGATTCCAAGGTATGAACAATAGCCAGAGACCACAGGGATCAGAAGACATATGTAGAATTAACCACTTACTGGTCCCCTACTAAACAGCAGCAAATGTTAGCACTAGTAGATACAGGAGACAAATGCCCCTTAATCTATTAGAATGTAGCCTGATTCTATGGGCCAGTACTGGCTATAGATAGTTGGAGAGGGGTGGGTGGGAACAATCCAAGCAAAGTAGCACAGTCTAACTTTACAAATTCAGAGACTTCCCCTGCCCCCATGTACCAAATGTATATGGTATACATTTCCCCAAAACCAGAATATATTTTAGGAATTGATCTACAGAATACTACACTGCAGACCACTATAGTGGAATTCTGCCTCTGATATAGAGTGATTAAAGTGGTACTGAGAGGACAAGCTAAATGGTCCCCTGCAAAAGTAATCCTACCTCGGAGGGTTGTGGCTACAAAACAATATAAACTTCCAGGAGGGCACCAAGAAATCTCAGCTGCTACCAAAGACATGGAGCAGGTGGGGATATAAATATCCACCCCATAGCCTTTTCCCCTTTCAATAATGTTGAATGACCAGTACAAAAGCCTGATGGAATGTGGTATACGACAGTAGATTATCAGAAGCTAAACAAAATAACACCACCATTCTACCCTGCTGTCCTGAACATCGCTAGTTTATTACAAGAAATTAGTACCGAATTATGTCTATATCATTTTGTATTAGGTCTTACTAATGCTTTCTTTAGTGTCTCCTTAGAAAAAATCAAGTCAGCCTGCATTCACATTCACTTGGGGAGGCCAACAATAGACTTTTACCATACTTCCCTAAGGCCATGTACATAGATCAACCATCTGCCACCATCTCACAACAAAGGATTTGGATAAGTGGAAAAGTCCTACAAGTTTAATTCTATTTCACTATATTTATGATGTCATATCAGACCACTTACCTCAGACTAGTTACTGCCTTAACCAGTAACTCTCTTTCAGAATTAATAGAAGTCTCAGGCTCATTGCTATCTCACCTTGAAAGTCGGGGCATGGGTAGTCAATCACAACAAGCTGCAAGGCCCTGGCTGCTCTGTCAAATTCTTGGATGCTGTATGATCCAGTAAGACAAAAACTGCCTTCTGCTGTAATTGATAAGGTGCAATGTTTCCCCAGGCTGCAAACACCAAAACAACTAATGGCTTTCTTGGAATTGTTGGGGTATTGAAGACCTTTTGTTCATCACTTAGCCCAAATGTTAAAACCTTTCTATATTTTGATTAGAAAATGTCATTCCTGGGAATGGTATTCCTCCCAACAGGCTGCTTTTGAAAATGCAAAGAGGGAAACAGCACAGGCACAAGCACTGTGGAGTGCAGATCCTGGTGTGCCCTGTGAACTGGATGTAGCCAGCATTGATACCGACTTTGGGAGGAGCCTGTAACAGAGACAACATTTAAATTAATGCCCCTTTGGGCCACAATTATGGAAATAGGCAGAACTGAGATACAAGTCCCTGGAACAGCATTGTGTGTTGCATATAATATCTTATTGCAAATGAAGGGACTGACACAAAGATACCCAGTCACCTTGAAAATGACCCTCACTATTCAAGGGTGGATAACCAACACATTTTTAAGCCATGCTCTTGGAGTGCCCAACTGAGGACACTAACTAACTAATGTTACTGTGCAGCATTTTCAATACCAGCCCTCTGAGTGCAGAAATTCGTGAGATTCTTAGACAAGTATCCAATAAAGAAGATTCAACAACTAAAATCACTGCACCAGAACTATTTGTTGAAATGCCCACAATAGAAGGCATGGGTACCATTCCTGAATCTGCTAGGTACACTGATGGATTTTCTAATGGGCAGTCTCCCACATGGACAGCAGTGGTTGTACAACCCATTACTGACACTATATGGTGGGAGACTAGTGCTATGCAAAGCAGTCAATGGGCTGAGTTAAAAGCAGAATGGATAGTAATAGTGCATGAATCAAGAGATGTGCTAACTCTCCGTACCAACAGCTGAGCTGTTTACAAAGGCCTTAGGACCTGGAAGTCAGCTGTTTACAAAGACCTTATGATCTGCAACTTAGAAGCAGAAACAATGGACAGTCATAGTCACCCCCTCTGAGGACAAGAATTGTGGAAAAACATCTGTGTTGCCTGCTAATGATGAAACATAACTGTCTATCATGTCCTTACACACACTCCCAACATGTTACCCAGGAATGTGGAAGAAGATCCACTTGCACGGGTTCAGAACAGCACAGCTGAAACCAGGGAAGAGGCACAATGGTTTCACCAAAAAGCTGACACCAAGGGTATCAAACTCTGTGGCATCTGGCCCAGCAGTTCTAGCTGCTAATCATGTACCAGCAGTTAGTAGACGACACTAAAGACCGCTCTTCATGTTCCCTTCATCAACCATATAGGCCACCACAACAAATGGGACACATTCAGCTGGTCAAAAATCCTGAAGACCCAGTGGCAAGTGGATTACATAGGTCCCCTTTTGCTCTTGGAGAGGGTGAGGTAAGCTTTTACTGCCATAGACACAGTTATAGGACTGTTGTTAACTTTCCTGAAGAAGGTGAACCAGAGGGTCACCATCCACTGTTTGGAAAGGGTAAGGACTCTGTATGGCATGCCTTCACAGGATGATAGTGGCCAGGGGACTCCTTTCACTGGGCAAATAGCCCAATCCTGGACCATGAGTCAGGCTATTGCATGGATGTTCTATTGGCTCTACAATCCCACAGGTGTGGACCTTATTGAAAAAAATGAATGGTTTGTTAAAGGAACAGCTAAAGATTATAAAGGTACTTGCAGTAGTGAACTAACAGGCTCTATCAGGCCTTAACTCACTTGAATACAACACCATGGGCTACTGCACCTGCCCTCACTGAAATGCTGATGGATGGACCCACGCAGGCCCTGAGAACACAAGTCAAAAGGCCCATTGCTTTGCAGCAGAAAAGGGGAAATTATAATTTGTTGTTGCCTGTGCCTTAGATCATAAAACAGGGAAAACAAGGTCAATTGGCCTTGGTGCTGGCCTATGCAGCTGCACTGGTTAATAATCCTAAGACCCTAGGCAATAGGAGTCACCCAACATATTGTAATAAAACCTCAATTTATATAGAAATGCATATAAAATCTTAGCAATCTGGGGTCTCCTACTTCCACAGGAAACTTATGCGTGACTCTGTGGACCTTTCTTATGCCCAAATTAATAACTGATGTAACAGTGGAGAACTCTCAAGATTTTTGCAGGGGGAGAATACCTGTATTTAAAATCTCCTCATAATGTTTCTCTGCCTGATACCTTATTTTCAACCAACAGAACTCTGACATGCATATTAATAAATCAGCAGGAATTACCCCTTCTTGTTCCCCATAAACATCTTTCTTTTCACCCATAGCACCCTAGCCAATTACTTCCTACATCAGTTTCAGTGATAACTCATGTCCAAAATTGAACCCAATGTTGGGTTTGCATGGACTTGCCATCTTTGGGCACTACTGGCCTTACTTGTACTGTGACCCCTGTGTGGAATATTCTGCTGGCCTGTCAGAATTCAACACATCAGAAAATGTGAAAAATAATCTTTTCATTTAAGACTGAAATCTAACTATGATCCTATAATGAGACCAGGGCTTGCATCTTTTCCATCGTATAATAACAGGTGAACAGGCCCTAACCTGCATTGGGTTATGCAGTATATGATAGTTTAGGGTGGCTGGCAGCAAAAGCTGTAACAGTAGACCATGTTGCCCCTGTCTATATGGAATGATTTGATGGAATTCATGATGTGAGGTGGCTATTCCCCAAATTATGTAATTTTACTGTTAAGCTACAAAATAATAGTATTTTCCACTGGCAAAATACCTTTAACCAACATGGGGCACATACTTCCCCTGAGGGATGGCTATGGACCTGTGGGCAGTATGGCTGGTCCTAATTAACCCATAACAGGACAGGACGTTGTACATAGGGACAGCACTATGTCCCTGCTACCTTATATGACTCTTTACTCCATACTCCTAGTAATTGGGATATGGTTAAAGCTAAATATAGAATAAAACACACTTCTGATGGTTTTATCCTTTAGCCATTTTTGTACCAAGTGGAGTTACAATAGTTATTGAAAAACATATAGGAGCTTTAGCCAATCACACTGCCCAGTACTTAATGATTCCAAAATCATATGCAAGAGCACATACATTACTTAATTATCAGTAGACCCCGGGTCTCCCACATGGCAGGTGAGCATACTACCACTGAAACACCTGTATACCCTTTTCGCTAAACCTTCATAAGCTACACCTTGCACTCCCACCTTGGCAGATGGCCAATTCCATTTTCCAGTGTGCCACCACCAGAGACCCTCTCCTGTTCATAAGTCCTAATAAAACTCATGTCTGACTCTGTACCTAACAAGTTCTTTGGTCTTAAGACTGTGCTGACCAGAGCCCTTCAAAAGCTGGGTTGGAAAAGAACCACTTTAAAAATCAAGCAAATTTTTATCTAAAATAGGTACAGGGATGCTTATCCTGAAACAAAGCACTAAGAAAATACCCATGTACAAAAGGAATTTTTATCATATAAATTATACCATCTAAAATTTTCGCTATAAGAGATGATGATGATAATGATGAAGATTCACTGTCCTTATGGTAACTTTGTGGAGAAGGAAACTAGAGGGAAAAAAAAGGTTGTGAAAGTGAAAAGATATATACTGGCAGATAATACAAGGGAAAAAAGGTCAGATAAAAAAGGAAGGTAAAGTTGGTCATTGCTTTGTTAAAAGTTCTTAGATTTTCTGTAGTACCTTGGAAAAACCATTTAACCTTCATGGGTCTGTACCTTCATTTGTAACATAGAAGATAAAGAACAAATAATCTATGAAGGGACAGTCCCCACTTTAAAAACTGACAGTCTCTATGGCATCCCCCATGATATGGCAGTGTATTCTGTTTAATATTCCATCTACTTAATAAGTTTTCAGTTATTTAAAATTTATGGTAGACTTTATGTTTGTCATAGCACATATGAAGGATCTTTTGCATAGCACTATCAGTTTTTAAGAATGCATTCAAGTCTTTTTCTAATTTAAAATTTAAAAATTCATAAGCTAAAAGATAAAAAGTGAGAAAAAATGTTTACTGCTTTTAATTGGGTTTGATATCCAATTTCTTTTTATAAGTAATTTCCACTTCAAAAATATTAAAATTGTTCATTTTTTTTTTAGCTTTTTTGAGATAATTGTAGATTCGAATAGTTATAAAAAATAATACAGAGATCTTTTATATATCCCTGGCCCAGTTTTCCCCAATGGTAGCAACTTGTATAACTGTAGAGTACACTATCACAAACGGGAAATTGGCACAGATACAATCCACAGAACTTATTCAGACTTTACAGCTGTTGCAGGCACACGTGTGTGTTTGTGATTGGAGAAGGGGTTCCATGCAATTTTTTTCAGGTATATAGATTCTTGTGAATACCAAAACAGTCAAGACACCGAACAAGTATTATCACAAGGACCACTCATGCTATGCTTTCATACCCATAGCTTCTGCCCTCCCTATTTTCTTTTAAAATTAAAGAAAATTGCAGGGAAGATGGTGGAATAAGATAGGTTGAGTTCATGCCTGCTATTACAAACAGCTAGAGAAGTGACAGAAAAACAACTGGGAGAGTGATTCCAGGATGTAAGTTACCTAAAACGGTCTTCTATACCACATAGGGAGACCCTGGTCGAAAAAGCTGAGGCACTGAGAAGTAGAGAATTGAAGACAATCCAGCTAGTGCAAAAAGTCTAATGTGATCCTTTCCAAATGGAGAACCAGAGCCATCAGGAGTGCATGGAAAGGGAGACAGGGATTAGGAAGTAAGCCAAGGCATGTTCCTTAAATATGACACACCCACTCTTGCCACACCCCCATAACCCACGATTCAACCCAAGCTCCATGCTCATAGGCCCCATACCCAGCACCCCTCTGACCCACGACACACCCGCCTCCCATGTCCCACCCAAGCCCCAACCCCTGGGCTCCAAGCACTCCCAACCCACTCCTCCAATCCGCATATCCTCGCCCCACCCTCCACCCCACGCATGCCTGCCCTAGCACTACCAGCCCACACACATGGCATCCCTTTGCCCTGCACCCCCACAGGTGGTCACGTGCCCATCTGTGCCACACAGTGACACTCTGCTCTTGTGCAGACTCACATCTCGCATCCCCTGCTCTGTGCACATGCATCCCTGTTCTGGCACCCCCTACACGCATACATCCATGCCCTAACACCCATGTACCTGCACACTTGTGTCAGAACCCCACACACCCCATAACCTGTTTACATGCACCCTGCACTTACCCATGGCCTGTACCCCCCGCAAACTGCACCTTGCCCTTGCACATGTGGCCATCTATGTCCTGGCAAACCTCCTACCCCGGCGACCCGCGACCCACCTCTGAGCTTGCACACATCCACATCCTGGCCCTTGGTCCTACTTTCCACATGCTGCTCCCCACAACCCTACGACCCACACCCCCTGCTCCCAGGCACCAGTGTAGCACCCCTGACCCATGCCCATCTCTGTGTACTAACCCACCTCCATGCCACACGTTATGCCCCACACCAGTCTTGCAAATACAAAACTTTAGACTACCGAAGGAAATCAACTTCCAAAGTAAACCAATTAAGATAATTACATGCCTCAAAAGCAACAGCAAATCACACAGCATATGAAAGTGTAGACAGATATAACTCAGCCTAATGACCAAATGGAAACACCCAAAAAGATATAGACTTTGGAACAACTAATCAAAGATCTTCATATAACTTTACTAAATAAAATCAATAGGTTAGTTAATGACATAAACGAGATCAAGAAGACACTAGAAAAACATACAGAAAAATTTGGAAGAATAAATACAAAAATAGCAGATATCACAGAGATTAAAGATGTTATATAGGTGAAATAAAATATACTAGTGACACACAACAGAAGGTTTGCAGAGGCAGAAGAAAGAATAAGCGAACTCGAGGACAGAACTATTGATTTCAAATGCACAAAACAGAAAATGGCAAAAAAACATGGAAAATTTTGAGCTATCATGTGTATTTTGGAGCTCCTTGATTGGGAGCATAAACATTTATGATAGAATATCAAAGCAAATGCTTATGAAATGGAAAAAACACACTAAAAATAAGACCTTCATTTGTTCCTTATCATGCAATTAAGTTAAGAATGACCATTTGAGTCTTGGGGAAATAATTTTAATATGTAGACCTAGATAATTCAAGATTTTACAAAAGTTAAACTGGTATTTTAGCAGCCAATATTCAATTGAAGAATGAAGATGACCATAGAGTAAGAGAAAAAAAGAGATAACAGATTCCAAATAAAATTCACAATTTAGGTCTTTGAAAATAGTTATTTATGGGTTTCAAAAACAAATGTAACATCACATAGACAGATGCAGGTATGTTTTCATATTTTATTATATAAATATATATGAGAAGACTTTATGCACATTAGAATTCTGAGACACTGGAGTAAGTATATATATATATGTATGTATATGTATAAGTATAAATATATATATATATATATATATATATATATATATATATACACACATACACACACTTCTATATAGTCTACTACAACTATGCTTTGACAGACTCAAAGAACTTACATGATGAGTCTTGTTGAAGTCAGCATAAAGTGAGAAAATGGAGCTACATGAAGAGGTATATGTAGGTTCTCTGTTAGGCACTCCTAAGTTTAAGGCCATCCCAGCCAAGACACCAGACGGGTGAGTGAATGAGTTTTCAGATGATTCTAATGCCTAGTTGTGGACTCACCCCCGGCTTTTGAGTCTTGTGAGTTGAGACCTTGATATCATGCAGTAAAGATAAATACTTTGACCACATTTTTTGTTACACACAGAATTCTTGATAATAATAAAATGTTTGTTTATAAATCCCTAATGCTTGTTAATTTGTTTTGTAACAATAGTAACAGGAACAAGGGATGTCATGTAGTTCTATCTGGAGATACATATCATCTAGATGTTCCTCTTTTTCTGTTATCAACCACTGATTAGAAAATCTATTAATAAGTTAGGAGATGCAAAATAATGGCATTTTATTTCCAGCCTTCATTTTTCATTTATGAGTTGGAATATTTCTATAAAGAGAACATTTCCTTCATCAACTATTTAGTTACCATAAGAAATAAATCATAAATGAAAAAAGCTTTATTTTTGTCTTTGATCAGTTCCTTCCTCCCTCCCTCCCTTGCTAATCCCCCCCCCCCCCCCACGCCCCTGTCTCTCTTCCTCACCCTACCTCTCTTCCCCTTCAGGGTTGCAGCACTCCATCTCTGGGCCCAAGGTGTCACAGAATTAGTCAAAGTCACCAAGGTAACATTTGACAAATCTAAACTATAATATCACCATCAGGAAATAAACATTGAAACAATTCACCAATCTTTTATAGATTTCTCCTTTTTAATTATATTCACATATATAATTGTGAGTGTATGGGAATATTAAGTTCTATAAAATGTTATCACCTGTGTAAGCCTAGGCTGTGATGATTTTAGATGACAAATCCACTGTCATTCAAATTGACATTGCCCTGTAAGTATTATTTCATTGTTATTTGACTGCATTCAGGATTTTTTCCTTATCTTTAGTTTTCAAAAGTTTAATTATGATGTGTCCTGGTATGGATTTCTCCAGCTTTACCCTGTTTTGGGTTTACTTAGCTACTTGGATCTGTCAATTCGTGTGTTTTTACACATTGTTTCTTCAAATTCTTTTCCAGTCCCACTCTTCCTCTTCTCCTGGGACTCCAAATTTTGGATCTTTTATTATTGCGTCAAAAGTCACTAAGGCTCTGTTCATTTTATTTTTCATTCTATTTTCTCTCTGTTTTTTCAGAATGGGTAAATTCTAATATTCTGTCCTAAATTTTACTGATTAGAACTTCTGCAAACTCCATTCCATTACTGAATCCATCCAGCAAGCTTTTCTTTCTATTACTATCTTTTTCAGCTCCATAATTTCCATTTCATTCTTTTTTATAACTTTCTATACCTTTGGTGAGAAAGAAATGTTTTCATTAGTTTCAACAGCACTTATTATTGATTTTTAAATTATTTTTGTGACGGATGCTTTAAAACCACATTTGTTACACACAGAATTCTTGATAATAATAAAATGTTTATTTATAAGTCCCTAATGCTTGTTAATTTGTTTTGTAACAATAATAACAGGAACAAGGGATGTCATGTAGTTCTACCTGGAGATACATTTCGATATTTCCAACAACTGATTCATTTCATTGTTGGCATCAATAGATGGTCTTTGCTTCATTCAAACTGTAGTTTTCTTCATTCATTTTATGAAACATGATTTCCCATCGTATTCTGGAGATTTTGTTTATTACATTAGGAGACTCTGGGTTCTATTTAAATATTTTGTTTAATCAGGCAATCACCCTGTTTAGATATTAAAACATGCGTCTTGGTTTATTTTTGTAGGCTGTGGTTCCAATGATAGTTTACTTTTCAGAGGTCTGTAGTGTTATTTTGGTATCTATGATTTATCTAGTGCTGCTGTGGCTCCCAATGTCTTTTCAAAGTACTTTTTCAAAGTATAAGCCATTAAGAATATATAGTCATCCAAGTACTGTTTGATGAAGTGTTCATTTGACGTGGTGCCAATTACTGGGCACTCCCTTCTGATTATTTGAGTTTTTGTTTAAAATTCATTTTATTTTAATATATAAAATACTTAACACGGTTCTAAAGTTAAATTTATAAAAATAAGTACTTTATATCCCTTTCTCCACTATAGATTTTAAAAAGTTCATTAGGGTTTATTTTTTCTTTAAAAAAAAAAATATATATATTTAAATAGCTATATATATTCATAACCTCCCCCCTTCTCAGACAAATGGTAGCATATTATAAACATTTTCTCTGCATTTTTTTTACTTGAAAGTATATTCTGCAGATTACTATGCAATTATATGTGGAGATATTTGCATTCCTTTTCATTGCTGCATATTACTACATATTGTGGATGTACATTCTTTCTTAAACCAGACCACAGTTGGTTATGGATCAGTTAGCTTAGGCTATTTCTAGTCTTTTGTTATTATAAAAAGTGCTGCAATGCCAGAGACCCAGGTTCGATTTTGTGTGCCTGCCCATGTAAAAAAAAAAAAAAAAAAAGTGCTGCAATAAGTAGTCTTATTCACTGGGTATTTGGTACTGTTACCATTGGATGTTTGACACAGATTTCTAGAAGAAGGATTAAGGAATCAAAAGTAAATGCTTACTAAAAAAAAAGAAAAAAAAAAAAAAGTAAATGCTTATATAAATTAACTAGATTCAAAGTTACCTTCCAAGGAGTTGTATTATTTTGCCTTCCCCTACATGATGTATGAAAGCGTCTATTTCCCCACAATCCCAAACCTCACAGACACTGTCAAATGTTTGGTTTTCAATAAGCTGTTTATATATTAAGGGTATCACCTTTGGTTTGTAAAAACCAAAAAAAGACTTGCAAATATTTTTTTTTCAGTCTGTAGTTTATTATTTTTTTTTAATTTTGCATATGGTGTTTTTTGGTGTTCTATTTTAAAAATTTGTATGCAAAACAAATTTATCAAACATTTCTCCCTTACTGCTTCTGAATTTTAACTGATACTTAGGAAAATTTTTCCTACCTCCAGGTTATAGAGGCATTTATCCAGCTTTCTTCTAATATTTGTATGACTTCGGTTTTTACATTTAAATCTCAGGTCCATTTAAAATATGTGTTGGTGGATGGTGTCAGGAATGGATCTATTTTTATTTTCCATATGGATTTCCAGTTATCCTAGCATACCAACGATAAAAACCTATGCATCTCCACAGATATGAAAGTTTAACTTTATTGTAATCTAAGTTCATTCATTCAATTGATTTCTGAATTTCCTGTTCTGCTTCATTGTTCTCTATATTCCTTTTTTTTAATTATAGAAGTTTTATATTATAATTTAATGTCTAGTAGAGCTAACCTTGCTCTACTTTTTCAGTTTTTCTGGTTAATCTTGAATATTTTCAAAATGAATTTCATAATCAACTTTTCAAGACCCAGTCTTAAAAAAATTATTATATTTGTACTGGGATTACCCTAATTTTAATCACTAAATTAGGACGCAAAGGCATTTCTATGATGTTTGATTTTTTTTCTTTCCAAAAGTATGATGTGCCAATCACTAAAATAGATAAGCTCTTCTCTTCTATTTTATCAAATGGATTTTTTTCTATGTGGTTCAATTCCTCATTTACAACAATTTTTGTATTTACAAATGAAATACTTGCTCTGCCTAAAAATAATATATGATACATGTAGGGGCCTAAATCTAATTGTTTATGGACAGCTACATTATGAAATAAAGCATAATCTGGAACTGGAAACCTATAGTGGGATCAATATGTAATTCCCATTTACCTCTATAATTTTTCACAAATACTACAAGCAGATTTTCATGTTTCCACTTCATACTCCAAAGCAACGTGCCAAATCTAAAAACAGGGTAACTAAGATAGAATGATTGAAAACAGGAATTCTCTTATTTAAAAATTTAAAAAAAGCAGACAACATAAGGAACATTTTATCTTAATTCTAGAATAATTACATCTCAACCACGGGCCACTGTGGAGCAGAATATTCTATACTTACAGCTATTTGCAAAAGACAGCTATTTGTTTAAGACAAGTATGGACAATCTCAGAATGAGTTCATGATAAATTAAGGCAAACATAATTCCCATTATCAAAGGGTTATAAAGACAGGTTGAGCATTTTTTGTTGTTTTCAGCTGCTTTACTCCATTATGTGCTACTTGACAAAAGACCTTGTTAATTTTGTTTTCTCACATCATAGTATGAAATTGTATTGAGTATAGGATAGTAGGAAAACTAAGACATTATGATTAAACACACATGCAAAAAAGATTATATACACATACACATATACACATGCACACTTCCATCTACTTTGGATCTGACTGGATTCATACATATTTCTGTACAACTTACTGAAACAATTATTAAAAAGTAGTGTTATGAAGAAGTAAGCAGTAATTTGCCAATATCATAAAACTCAATTTATGACTTTTCCATGAAATATTTGGAAAATTACAAATATTAAAAGAACAAGTTTTTTATATATACACTTTCCACAAAATGCATATAAAATAAAGCAAGTCACTTACAATTTAAAGTTACCACAGAAAAGGTCACCCTTGTTGGTTGATCCACATGTCAGCCTACCCAAATGGTCTATAATCAGATAGGAATTTTACAGCATATGTAGTCTATTGGCTTTTACTTGGATATTTTCTTGAACTGAATAAAAAAACAAATCAAAAGTGATTCAGAATAACCAGAACTAACAATGTACAAAGTCTAACAAAACATTTATACAGAACAATTTCAAGTTCATAATATGATTTTGGTAATAAAGCATTTGCTATCCAAATTGTTCAACAGCCTTCTTTAAAGTGATAAAAAAAAATTTATAGGCTGAAATAATTAATTTGCATACTCCAGAGCATTAAATTGTGATAACTCACCAAATAAAATAAGCATCCATTCTTTTCAGAGAAATAAAGTATGGCAGTTAAAACCAAAACAGCTCTTTTGGTTTACATGAGAAAATACCTAATTTTTTCTTTGTTTTCCTGCTCTCAAGAAGTAGTTTCCATTGTTTCTACAGATTGAGTTATATGTTGGACTGAGACAATATAAAATCAACTAATCTACTTACGACACCTTTCCTGTAACTACTCTACATTAGTCCTTTATTATTTGCCCTTTTTCTTCCTAATGATGAGAAAAGAACAATCTCTTTAAAATGTGATCTGAAGACAGATATGTGAGACTATGCAGTATACACACACACCATATTATATTTTCATAGTATTCAACACAAAAAATAATCACTTTCCCTTCAAACACACACAATCAAGATGCAAGTGTAAGATAAAATACATATGAAGCTCCAGTAATAGTATCAATGTTTATGAAAAGAATTCTACAGCCCTAAAGGCAATTACTTATTTAACTATTTGCATGCTCATTCACTTTTGATTATCCTATTTGAGTACAAATAAATACAAGCAAGATGTAAGCAATTGTGTACTTGACTAAGCACACAGATATTTTTGATATTAATTTGTTCCTTCTAGTATAATTCCAATGACTACACAATTTGTACATGGCCATGCTAGGGAATCAGTGCTTTGCAACACAATTCAATAACCCTCAAGCACCTTCTTTAGAGACAAACTTTTTAAGCTTAAATTAAAAAACAAAAAGAATTCAATGGGGTGGGAAAGACTGGTAGAAGTGTGAACACTAAAGGTAGGATTTACCTCTAACACAGTAAGGGGTCAGGGTAACTGTAATAAAAAGAAATATATACTACTTCTGAAGAATTCAATTGGCTAATCTCAATTTTGTATTATAGCTTCCGGTCACATCAATTTCTGTACTCTTAAGCAACTCTATCAGATACAGGAAGAGGAAGACCTCACAAAATTTTGGGGGTATAAATGTAGAATACACAGCTGTGACCGTCCCTTCTTACCCAGGTTCCATCAAGCACGATGAGGGGTCTCAAGCACATAAGCGTGGAAATCACCATTCAAATCCAACCTCTGACAGCCATTCCTCAGCCACCTCTTGGGCCTAGAGATACATAGTGTCCTCAGGAACACAAACCCAGAGAAGAGGCCTGAACTTTTCCTCCAAGTGTCCTCTGGCAGTTTTGTCAGGGAATTTGGGGATACTAGCGACACAGTACATGGTTTAGAAAGGAGACTGAATATGTATGATTGAGTAGCCATGTCTCTGTAGTTCCAGGTACTCTTCACTCTGTGAAAAGGCAGTCTAAAGTAAGAGATACAAAACAGGCTCCCCAGATGCCTAGTCAAAGAGCAGCTTGAGATCACAGTAATCATCAAGACCTCAATATGTGTTTAATGAGAGGCCTTCTAGAAATTCTGCCAATCAACCTAGCTCAGTCAGAAACATACCAGCTCTTCCACTGTTAATGTCCGAACAACTCAGTAGTAATCATGAATGTACTTTCCCTGAGCCTTGGGTTCCTTTATTAAATCAAGCTGGCTGGATCAGCTGTCTACTTGCAAATGCCATACGCCAGCTAATACTAATCTGTAAAATACAAAGTTGAACTAACTCCAGCATTTGCCACATATTGTCCTGCTCTACCTGGAAAGAAAGAACATAAACCTTAATCAAATACTACCAGAGGGCAATCAATGCAAGCATGGGTATACTACCAAGTTCAACAGTACTGTAGCTCTGTCTTATCCATAATAATAGAAAAGGTTTCAAAAAAGCACTTTTTGTGGGAGGTATTACAGGTCGGAAGCCTGCTCCTAGAATTATCTTACAAATAAATGAAATGATTCACTAAATCCACTTGCTAAAAAACTGTAGTTGATATTAATACTTCAGAATCTGATACCAAGACACCTTTCCAGGTTCATCTTTTCTGTACATCTCACATGATGAAATTTAATCTATTCTCACCCCTTAAACTTCTCCCTACATTCTCACCAAGCATATTCAGAACTCTGTGACCTCATGTGGGCTGTTTCCTTTGCCTCCTTCTCTGCTTGGCAAACACCTAGTTAACCTTCAGGGCTAATTGAAATATTACCTTTCTAAGTTGCCTGATTCACACAGGCAAAGTTGATGACTTTGCTACCTATATATACAGCACTTCATCAATATCTATACAAAAGACCAAAAGGTACATATCTAGAGTCTGGACTGTAACCTCCCTTAGAGCAGGGACAATATCATTATTCTTTGAATTTCCACTGTTTTGGACATAGTATGTTTATTTTTGGGTATGCATTTAAAGTATACTTTTTTTAATAGAGTAGCTTCTGCTTAGTATCACTTATAGGTATTGCACAAAAAAAGAAGGCTGGAAATGATTATAGTGATTTCATTTTAAATTTTGTGTAGATTGTATTTATCATCAGACAACTACCTATTTATTCAAAGAAACAAGAGTCAGATGCATGGAAAATCTTGGTTATTAGAAACTATGTAAAAGCAACTGGAGGCTAGCCATCAAATGCTACAGTTCCCCATTTTATTTTTTAGCATCCTGTGTTTATTTTTCTAGCTCTGCTGAAATTTAGAAAATTCAATTCCATGAATATTATGTATGCACACAGGATCCAATGTTAATATTCTGAAAAAAAATAAAGTTACTTGAATATTGTACTCTTTCTCAGTATAGGTAGCAAAGTATCAAAATGTGTATCTCAGAAATCTAATTGCATAATATTCTTCCTAAACAAGTCCATATTTTCTTTAGAAGGTGTGTATACAATCAGAATTTTAAAATTTCCTCATGAATTCGTATTAGTTTTTATTGTATTGCCAAGGAGCAATACATACAGACACATACAAACACAAGGTCATTTCTCTCATAAGAACATAAATACCACCATTCTGAGATTCTGAGCTAGGAAGGCAGCAGAAAAGTAATAGAAAGGAGGCTAGAGCTGTAAAAGTCATTGCGTAAATTGAACATTAAATTGCATTTGTGGGGATATGTGTGTACATACCTGAGCAGGTGTATGTATGTTTGTATAACTAGAGGAAAGAAGGCATCACTGATATTGTAGAGTTTCTTGATGTTATCTTATAATAAATAAAAATCAGTCAAGACAAACAAAGAAAATTACCTAAGCTCGCTAATAGGTAAACTTTAAACTTTCCACATTTTCTCCATGCTGACCATGAATCCATCACTTCAAAGACCCCAAGAAACCAACAGTCAGGAAACACCTTCCCCACATTTCACATTCTCTACCCATATCCCATACCCGAGAATCCTAAAACTGCACTCTAGAAGCAGTAGGGTAACATCTTATTTAAAAATGACAATTTTTAAGAATAGCAATATTGCTAATAATTTAAACATAGGGAAATGAATTATCTTATTAAAAGACAAGTTCCCAGCGTAAACCAATGGAAGGACAAAATAACAGTTAGAAATTAGAAAATATCTATTACATAGGATGATTTTATTCAAAAGAAGTCATCATACTAACATTGGGGATATACACTTACAGTGAGTCTTTAGTCAGGGCAGAGAAATAGTCTTCCCACACATATTTTATCCTCTGAAAATAGGGCTTAAACACAATTTGAAAAAATATATGTAATCCTACCCTTCAACAAGTAAATCACTCAATAAATGTTTTCTTGAGTTTCTACTATCTGCCAGTCACTGTTCTATTGGGAAGAGGCAGAAGCATATAAAATTAATATATGAAAAAAATTTCAAATGTTAATAAATGTAATAAATAAAAGAATGTGACAGTAAGATAGAGTTATTAAAGGAGGTTTCCATGTGGAGGCAATATTGAAGCCAAAATGATGGGATGATGGGAGGAGGAAAATTCTGGGAGAAGAACCTTCCAACCAGAAGGAAGAATAAGTGCAAATATCCCAAGGCAAGAATACATTTGGGTTGTGGCAGGACAGGAGAAATGCCAGACAGATTGGTGATTAGTGAAAAAGGCAAAAGAGTGAAGAAAGTCAATAGAGAGTATTAAGCAAGAGGGTGGCTCAATCTAATTTATAATACAATCATTTAGGCTAGTGTGACCTTGGGCAAATTATTTCATCTCTCTGTGCTCAAGTTTCCTCATCTTTACAATGACAACAGTACTAGCATCTACCTCAGAGTTGTGGTGAGGGTTAAATGAGTTATAATTTGCATACCATACATTTCACTCATTTAACTTGTAGAAATCAATCAATGGCTTTCAGTATATTCACGGAATTATACAACCATCACCACACTAAATTTTAGAACATTTTCATTATCTCAAAAAGAAACCCAGTACTCGTAGTCATCATTCCCCAATCTCCCCATCCTATACCATCCCCCATTACCATCCTAGGAAACCACTAATCCACTTTCTGTCTCTATAAATTTGTCTGTTCTGGACATTTTATATAAATTGAATGGTACAATATGTCATTCTTTCTGATTAGCTCCTTTCAACTTAGGATAATGTTTTCAAGGCTCATTCCATGTGGTAAAATGTACCAGTGCTCTGTTTATTTTACTGCCTAATAAAATTCCATTGTATGAGTATATATTTTATTTATCTATTTATCAGTTGTTGGACATTTGGGTTCCTTCCATTTTTTTACTATTATGAATAATGGTGCTATGAATATTCATGTTCAAGTCTGTGTGGACATATGTTTTCATTTCTCTTTCATTTTTTAGGAGTGGAATTTCTGGGTCATATGGTAATTCTATGTTTTATCTTTTGAGGAAGTGTAGGGCTGTTTTCCAAAATGGTTGAACCATTTTACATTCTTGTGAGTAGTTGCGGTAGTTAGATTCAGTTGTCAACTTGGCCAGGTGAACATGCCTAGTTCTGTTGCTGAGGACATGAGCCAATGGTAGGTGAACCTCATCTGTTGCTCATTATATCTGCAGTCGGCTACGAGGCGTGCCTGCTGCAATGAATGATGTTTGATTTAATTGGCTGGTGCTTAAATGAGAGAGCTCAATGTAGCACAGCTCAAGCGCTCAGCATACCTCACCTCAATACTCACAGGTCAGCCCAGGCCTTTGGAGATGCAGAAGGAAATCACCCCAGGGAAAGTTGTTGGAACCCAGAGGCCTAGAGAGAAGGCCAGCAGAGATCACCCTGTGCCTTTCCACATAAGAAAGAACCTCAGCTGGAAGTTAGCTGCCTTTCCTCTGAAGAACTAACGAAATAAATCCCTTTTTATTAAAAGCCAATCCATCTCTGGTGTGTTGCATTCTGGCAGCTAGAAAACTAGAAGAGCAGTGTATGAGAGTTCTAATTCTCTATCTCCTTACCAACACTTGATATTATCTGCCTCTTGATTGTAACCATCTGTATTAGTTAAGGTTCTCTAGAGAAACAGAATCAACAGGGAACACATGCAAATATAAAATTTATAAAAGTGTCTTATGTGACTGCAGGAACGTAGAGTCCAAAATCCACAGGGCAGGCTGTGAAGTCGACAACTCCAATGGATGGTCTGAACTCCACAGGAGAGGCTCACCAGTCGAAGCAGGAATGGGACCTGTCTCCTATGAATCCTCCTTAAAAGGCTTCCCGTGATTAGATTTAGCATCACCAATTGTAGAAGACACTCCCCTTTGGCTGATTACAGAATCAGCTGTGGATGCAGCTGACGTGATCATGACCTAATCCTATGAAATGTCCTCATTGCAACATACAGGCCAGCACTTGCCCAATCAGATAAACAGGTACCACAACTTGGCCAAGTTGACACATGTCCCTAACCATGATACCATCGTAGCGGGTGTTAAGCAGTATCTCATAGTGGCATTGAGTTGCATTTCCCTGATGGCTAATGATGTTGAACATCTTCTCTTAGAATCAGAATATTGGGTGAAATTGATCATTGTTTTTGGTATGCCATTTCATATGCAACTTTTCAAAGCCTCTATCATGTAAAACTCAAGTCATGTAATTTAATGACGCCAAAATGTTGAGCCTATTGCTTGTCCACATAGTTGACAATATGAATCAGATAAGAGTGACATCACCAACAAGTCTCACACAACGGAACTATAATGACATCACTGGCATAAATGTAAGTTTCTATCAATGCCAATTCATTAGTTCTAGCACAGGAATGGTTTCATATACTAGGTGCCTTACATCATTCTTATCTTTTCAACAAAATTAAAGTTTCTTAATATTTATTTCTAAATACTTGTTAAAAATGTTGGCTCAAAATTTTTTAAGCAATTAGTTTCAATGGTGGGATGAAAAAGACTAATTTTAGCAACGAAGTCATATAATCTATAAGTATATAACCATTTTATATTATATGTATATCATACATAGATATTTTATCTCTCTAGGTTTTCAGAAATTTAAAGAACAAAAGTAAAGATTATAGACACAAGGCATATGGCAGCAGAAAAAGTAGAACCACCATTTTTCAAACTAAGTAAAACTAATTTAACATGATATTGTAGTGATACTAAGAAGCATTTTTACTTTTCTTATTTTTTTATTTATTTTTATTTTTATTTTATTTATTTATTTATTTATTTTTTTATAGATCAAGATATTAAGGGTCCGTCTCCTGTAGAAGCATTTTTAAATTTAATGCTGGAAAAAAAAGTAAATTATCTTGACAGTTCTGCTATGTGTAGTTAGGAAAGTGGTTGAGAATATTAATTGCTAGGACTCTACTTGTAAGGGAAGAAAAGTCAAGTTTAAGTAGTTCAAGCAAAAAAAAGAAAGAATGTAATGGTGACTCTGACCAAGCATGCATAGGCAAAACTGAGGGTAAGCAGGTACAAGTGTTTAATACCATCACAACTATCTTTTGCAACACATCTTGGGCTCTTTTTGAATACTGGCTTATTCCTCTGCTATTATGGATAGTTTTTTCCTTTTGTCAGGGAATATGGTCATTGACAGAGAAGGTTCATAACCTTTCAGTGTCATGATAAAAACATAAAGAGCTTCTCTGTTCTATTTTGAATTTGAATTTTTTCATTGAAAGAGGGATTCAGAATGGCCTGGACTGGATCATATCTCTTGAAATGATCATCATGGTGAGGAGGGTGAGGTATTAGGCCAGACTGGGCTTGGTTATTCAACCATCCATATGAGTGAGGGTCCATTAGAAGAAAGAGAGGAGTAAAGAGCTAGACAGTATTTATTACAACTTGGGCAATATTTGCAGATGAAACAGAGAAATGAGAACATGAAGTTAGGAAGATCAGTTTACTATGCAATTATGGCAATTCAGGTACTAGGAAGAAAATATTTATTTTCAACAGATACATATTGAGCATCTACTACAGAAAAGTTAACAGACATATTCTCTGACCTCATGGAGTTTACAGTCTAGTGAGGAAAACAATATATAAATAAATACGTGAACATATATGCATATAAAATTATTGCTTTAAGTGCTCTGAAGTAAATATTTTAATAGCTTGCCAAGATAGAAATAAGGAAGGGACCTACTCGAATTAAGTGATCAAGCAATGTATTTCTGAGAAGGTAACATTTAAGCTGAGACCCAGAGCACAAGGAGGCCAAAGTCATGTACACAGGCATAGGCAACTACGGGGAGCAGGGGTATGAGGTGGAGAAGGAACAATAGGCAAAAAACTCATGAGGAAGAAATGGGTTTGGCACTTAAGAAATAGGGCCAGTGTAAATATATCCAATGTGAAACATGTCCAGATCATAATGCCCAAGTTGAGAGGGAACATGGATGATGCCAGAGCATAGGCAGGAGCCAAACCAGGAAGGATGTTACAAATTATGGTAAGCAACTTTACTTTTTTTCCTAAGTATAGGTCATCCAAGGGTTCTGGCAGACTAGTAAAATGGCATAACTTTGTGACAAGTGATTACTCCAAGCTGCTGAGTGATGAATGAGATGGATGAGTTATATTAGTCTAATACAAATAAAGAAATGTAGAATCATTCCCTGCACAACCCAGCCAAGCCACAAATTTTACAAAGGAATCCCTTCTACATTAGTATGGATCCATAGGCTTTCACTCAACCTCTATGAGTTTCAATTTCCTCATTGATAAATCAGGAATAAAGATATATACTTTAAATGAAAGACTAGCTCAGAAATTATATAACATATCTAACACAATGCTTGGCAGGTGGCAGTTACTCAGTAAATGTTAAGTCCTTTCTCATTTATTTCTCTTGGAGCTTAAAAACCCTTTTCAATTTATTAGTAAGTAACAAATTATGAAAAATAATAAGCTAATTCATTAATAACTACCAAATTATGAAAAATAATAAGCTAGAGCCATACTACCTGGTCTGGGCAGCCAAAACCAAGAGCCTAAGTGATTTAGACACTATAATTTGAATGGAAAATAATTTTGATGTTCATGAAGCTGTACATTCCAAACCAAATACAATATAAACTGTGTACTCCAAAGAGTAAACTCGGTATTAAATAAATATCCAAATTCTCTGTCCCAATCTATATAACATATAAAATCCAGATAAAGAAGGTAAATAAATATACTTAAATGTCCATCCTTTTGATTTGCTCAAGTTCTGTACCTACAAGCCAGCTTCAAAATTTATTACTCTCTACCTTTTAAAAAATATGCATAGAAAAATTAGAAAATTCAAAGACTCTATACCCAAGTGACTTATTTTACATTCATCATCTTGTACCTCCCAAAAGTTCTCAACAATCTTGGCAATATTAATACAGATGATTCTCCCATGAAAGAAATGATGGGACAGAACAATAGCCAAAAGAAGGTCTTTTAGAGCTGTACTAACCAACAAGGTAGTCACAAGCTACATGCAGCCATTGAACACATGAAATATGTCCAGTTTGAATTGAGATACACTGTAAAGGTAAAATACATGCTGGATTTCAAGGAAATAATACTAAAAAAGAATATAAAATATTTCACTTTTTCATATCCACTATATGTTGAAATGACGAAATTTCATATAAACATGGATATAATTTAATATTTAAAATATATTATTATACTAATTTCATTTTCTATTGCCTTTTTTAATGGGGCTATAAGAACTGAAAATTACATCTGTAGCTTGCATTTGTGTTTCATATTATATTTCTAAAGGAAAGCACTGCTCTATAACATCATGCATTTTTAATTCCATGAACTCTGTAAATCTGTTATAGAATAAGTCAGGAAATAAATAAATGAATAGATGCTTGAGTGAATGAATGAATAGGCAAATAAATGAAGCTCATGATGTGATACCTCTGGTTAAATGATTTTACAATATCACTTGATAATTGTTGGAGGACAATGCTCAATGTAGATAATTTAGTAAATATTAAAGTTATTATTACATTTCAACTGATGAGTAAACATGTATTAAACTAAAGGCCTATAGGTCATGTAGTATGCTAGAACATGGTATGCCAATATACTTAGGTTATGGTCACGGCTCTTCTGTAGTTTATACTTTACAGTTTTACAGTAGGATATAAACAAGAAAACAAATGAGTACAATAAAATGTTTTTGTGCTGTGGCATCTAGCAGTTCTCTAAAGGAAATGGGGAAAGAGGACATTTTCGTTGTTCCGGAGCATAAATAGTGCTACTGGCATTTAGAGTCCAGAGCCCAGCAAATATAAATGCCCTTCAATGTGTGGAGCATCCTGCACCACAAAGAACTGTTCAGTTCAGAATATTAACAGTGTCTCTAATGAGAAACACATAGTGTCATGGCACACTGAGAGCAAGATCACTACCGCAGATTACGATGCAAATTTAGTCATTGTCTTCTGATGCTGGTACCTGAAGACTGGGGTGATTATAGAGCCAAATACTCACAGTCTCCATCCTCAGAGTGCACAAATCAAGATTACACAAAATCATCTCTGTTCTTTGGTATATAAAATATCTATATATACATATAAACATATCACAAACATTTATAGATAAATGGTGTGTGTATTGGTAATGATATATTTTGCCAATCTCTGCCTGGGAAAAGAAAAAAATAAGTTAAATGAAGCAGTTAATTGCTATAAGCAGAATTTCCATATAGAGAAAAATAACTTTAAAAACATTTTCCCCATTTATAAATCCTTTTGTTACTAAAATGGAAATACCAGTCATGCCATCCTTATCTAATCTCCAAATGACAAATCAGCAAAAGTTAAAAAGCAAACAAACAAACCAAAAAACAACCAACTTAACCAACTTTCTGTCATTTAATAGCCAGAGGTGTTACTCATTACAAAAGATATTCCCAATCTAGAACAGTAGGGTGAGAAAGGGATAGTCACTACTCAATACAAAATGTCAGAATTCTTAAGGGATAAATGAGTTAAACTACTATAAATAGGAATCAAGGTATTTATTATTTGATAATGACAATGCTTAAGTATGTATGAAACCTATAATGATGTCATCTCAAATATCAAACCTGCCTCTCCCAAAAGAACCAAAAAAAGACCCTTTGAAGAATTGATATTCTAGAGTCTTACTCAGGCCCAAGGCAACAGAAATGTTTTCATCCATACTTAAGGATCTAGGGTAGGCAAGGCTATTTGCCTCCAAAACAAGCAAAATGCCCATTTCTAAGTGTCTTACTACATAATTATCTCTACAAGGGGCAAAAAACCATGAATCATAAATTATGGAGGAAAATCTAGTATAAGAGTGGAACAATGACCAAAACTGATACCGTTTTTGCGTTAAAATATACAAGGCTAATTATGATTTTAGCACTTGTTTTATCCTTGCTTTGTTCATAGGCCAAATTTAAACACTTCTCATCTCCTTCAATGAAAAGTGGCGCTATTATGTTCCTGAAGCATGACCAGGGTTCCTCAAAGCCTAATTTTTAGGTCTTAATTGGCTGAGGCAATGGGAGACCATACAAAGACCACTTCATAGAGAAAGGCAAGATTGCCAGGTCACTTGAGAACAGAGGAGAGCTAGCTGAGAGCTATTGCTGAAATCTTACACACTGTTCTGGGAAGTTTTACCAAATAGTAACTTAAACAAAATGAAAGACACTTATCCATCATCAAAATACAAAGCCCAGAGGGGTTTAAGTTACCTTGTAGAAACAGAACAAATAAAACATAGTAACAATTATCTTCATTAAATAATGGAATGCATCATAATAAAGTCCAGAAAGCCTTATAGAAAATGGGTATTATGATTGGTTTGGTGGTGTGCTATTAATTTCAACTATTTGGCTATATCCCTTCATAACCTTTAAATTCCAGGGAACTTGACCTGGCAATTCAAGAGGGATACCACTTATTAACACTTTTGTTCATCTGAGAGCACTGAATATGCAATCTACCTGTATATCTACAAAACTGAATAATCATCAATCCATTCATCAATTCACATGACATTTGTTGTATGTTATGTGATAAAAGACACTTAAGACATTGAATAAAATTTTCTTGGCCCTCAGTTTGTTCCTTAAAAACAAAATAACAATTTATTATTAATAATTCATAAACATATACAAATTATACAAATAGACGATTTGGAATAATTTTAAGTAAGTTGTTATTTAGCGTCAACTCTAACCGCTGATGACAGGTTCATGAAACAGACAAAAATCATAGAAAAAAATTTTATCTCTGAAGTTTAAGACACTATGGAAAAGGGTACAATGAAGATCAGAAATTAATCTACAAAAACTTTTAAAATATTTTATGCTCACATTAAGAAAAAAGACAGCAAGAAAGCTATTAAATGAGATTTTGCACATTATGGGGTTCAAATCAATTGGATTTACTACTGATTACTATACACTGATTCTATGTAGAACTAGAAATTTCAGACATTCCTCACCTGCAAATTTCAATAAGTTGTTTATAAACTTGTTTTACTTTGATTTCACAAAAAATAGAAAAAGCTTAACATTTTTTTTCAGGATGGTTATCCACTCAAAGGCTTAATTCTTTCTGGTTATTTCCTCTAGCCTATGTCATCATCTGCTCCATTGTTCATTCATTCATTATTTTACTCAGCAACTATTTATTGAACACCTACTATATGTCCGTTGCAGAGAAAAAAAAAAGAAGAAAAACCAAAGTGTCTGTTCTCATGAACTTTCATCTCCACCCATTCCTATTTAACAGCACAGCCATCTGTTCATTTGTTTTTCCCACCAAGCCTTCAAATTCAATTCCAAGGTCCAGGTATGTTTTATCTCATTCTTATTTCCCAAGGCTTTTTACTGCAGAAAATTTCATCCCCCCATTATCTCTATCATCTATTCCAGAACTCAAGTTCCTTCTTTTTTCAAACTATCTCCAACAGGAATGATCCACAACTCATGAAAATTAAATATACAAGCAGCAAAAATTTCATGATTCCAAGAACTATAATAGCTCAAATTTGGTGAAAGAGGGAATTCACATTGATTATAGTATAGTGTAATTCACAATCAAAATTAAAATCTCAAAGAAAATTCTTTAGGAAAAATTATACTGCATGAAAAACTTGGAATTCTTAAATGGAATTAACTCCAGTTTATTAACTTATATAGAATAACAAGATATTAAAGTTCTTTTGCGATATTTCCAGATGTTTATGAAACTACAAATGGAGCAAAGCAGATCTGAAAAAATAAAAAATTGTCTCCCCCAAATAACTCTTCATCAATAAAGGCTCTAAATCATTCCTTATTGTGCTTCTTTGACTTGGATAAAAAAGGAAAGAAGTAGCATGAAGCAGTATCCATTTAAAAAAATAAAAGATATTTTTCTAGGCAATCAGCACATCTTTCCTTCCGCTTCCCATCACTAAATCGTCCAAAGCACAGGTACTTCCATCCTTTCCTTGTATTTTAGAAACCACATGCCATGACAGTCATGATGTGACTGGTTTAGTAGAGGCAAAAGGTGCTGCTAATACTTGACAAGTACATAAACTTCCTATTAACAAAAACACTCAATGAGAAACTTTACCTTGTGAGTGCTACCAATAATCTACAATTTATATTACCACACAGTATTTATAGCATTTCATAATCACAAAAACCGAAGAAATTATTTCTTCAGTGGCTGATTTCTTGGGCACACCAAATCTATAAGAAAAAAAAAGAACTCTAGAGTCAAGCAAAGACTTTTCATCAACTGTTGCCATATCTATAGTCTTTCATAGATTTGTATGTAAATTTTTGCATAAATTCTTATCTAAATTAGAATTCTGAATTCCTTAAAAGTAAAAAGCAGAAGATGGCCGACTAGAGTGGCTCGAGATTAGCCCTGCATCACAGAAAGGTTGGAGAGGGGACAAGAGGGTGACTGTGGCGGCAATTAGGGAGTGCGCGTGACCTGGGAGAGCCTTTTGCAACACATGTGGCAGCCCTGGTTGAGGAGGCCGAGGAACTGAGAGGCAGAAGGTTGGAGCCTGGCACAGAGCCACAGAGCCACAGAGCCCACAGGAGTGCACAGATTTGGGTGGAGGACTAGGAAGTAAGACAGGCAACATTCCTTGGGTGCACTACCCTCACCAGTGCAGCCCCATGACCGGCGACCACTGACACCCCATACACCTGAACCACATCACCGTCTCTCATTCCCCATGTGCACCCCCACCCCAAGAGCAGCCCACCTCTCTTGCACACTTCCCAAGCACTGCCTCCCCCTCCCTGTTCCCTGCAGGCTGTTGCCAGTGCATAAGGGTTGTGGGCACTCCTCCATACCTAGGATAACCTGCACCCCACCCATAGAGTTGCACAGTCTCACTCCCCACCACCGTGCCTGAGCTCAGCGCATCCCTTCACAGCACTCCCAGGACTCACATGAACACGGGCCCCCAATCACATCATTCAGCTCTGGAAACCAAATTTTACAGCAGTCCTAGAACCAGGCATGTGCACAGCCCTTAGCCTCACTTGCCAGCTCTGAGAAAGTGCCAAACTGTGCAGCTAGGTCACTTCTGCCACAAAACCATGAAGGCATAATGTCAACCTGTTGCCACAGCTCTAAGCACGTGTACAAAAGGCCCCGTGACTTAGACCATAGTACACCAGGGTTACAACCCCCACACCAGTGCACCCACGTTCACAAGCATCAGCATAACATCCCCAACCTGTGTCCATACTGTCCCTGAAACAAATCACCGTATTTTTTTTTTTTTTTTTTTTTTTTTTTTTTTTTTAAAGGAAAGACAGAGAGAAGGAAGGAAGGATAGAAGGAAGGAAGGAAGGAAGGAAGAAAGGGAAACATTTTCTTGTTTTATTGTATTCTGTTTCTCCGTTTTTGTTACATGGGCTGGGGCCGGGAATCGAACCGAGGTCCTCCGGCATAGCAGGCAAGCACTTTGCCCGCTGAGCCACCGCGGCCCACCCCCAAATCACCGTATTGAGTGCTCCACCCCGTGCCCTGCTCCTTGCTATACAACCATCCCGCAAACACAAGGCCTTAAACTACTGAAAGAAATCAACTCCCAAAGTAAATCAATCAAGGTATTTACATGTCACAAAAACAGCAGAAGATCATTATGTATATCACAATGCAGACAGATATAGCCCTGCCTAATGACCAAATAAAAAACAACAGAGGAGACACAGACATTTAAAAAACTAATCACAGACATTCATACAACTCTACTTAATAAGTAGGATAGCAAAAGACATAAGGAGATCAAGAAGACAGTAGAAGAGCACAAACAGGAATTTGAAAGAATAAATAGAAAAATAGCAGAAATCACAGAGATTAAAGACTCTGTCGACCAAATAAAAAACATACTAGAAGCACAGAACACCAGATTTGAAGGGAAAGAAGAAAGAATAAGTGACATAGAGGACAGGATAATTGACTTCGAAGGCTCAAAACAGCAAATGGCAAAAAACATGGGAAAAACTGAATGGGAACTCAGGGAAATGACAGGCAAAACAAAGTGCAATAATATAAGAATTGTTGGTGTCCCAGAAGGAGAAGGGAGAAGTAAAGGGCTAGGAAAAGTGGTTGAGGATATAATGGGGGAAAATTTCCCAACCTCATAAAAGACATAAATGTATAAGTCAAAGGAGCCCAAAGAATGCCAAACAGAATAAACCTAAATAAGTCTTCCCCAAGCCACATACTAATCATTCCATTAGATGTTGAAGAAAAGCAGAAAATTCTGAAAGCAGCAAGAGAAAAACATACAAGGGAAATCAAATAAAACTGACTTCAGACTATTCAACAAGCACCCTGGAGGCAAGAAGGCAATGGTATGATAAGTTCAAGATCCTGAAAGAGAAAGACTTCCAGTTAAGAACCCTGTACCCAGAGAAACTGTCCTTCAAAATTGAGGGAGAGATTAAAATTTTCACAAACAAAGAAGTCCTGAAAGAATTTGTCAACAAGAGACCAGCCCTATAATAAATACTAAAAGGAGTTCTGCCAAGCAAAAAAAAAAGACAGGAGAGGGAGGTCTGGAGGAGGGCACAGAATTGAAGAGTACCACTAAGGATAATTGAAAGAATACAAATAGAAAGGGGGAAAAGAATATATAGATGTGACAAATAAAATTAAGAAGATTATATGGTGGAATCAAGAAATGCCTTTTCAGTAATAACTTTGAATGTTAATGGACAAAATTTACCAATTAAAAGATACAGATTGGCGAAATGGATTAAGAAACACAATCCAGCTATACATTGTGTATAAGAGACTCACCTTAGACACAAGGATACAAATAGATTGCAAGTGAAAAGATGGAAAAAGATTTACCACACAAGTTGTAACCAAAAGAAAGCAGGAGTAGCTATACTAATATCAGACAAAATAGACTTTAAATGGAAAAACATCATTAGAGACACAGAAGGACACTACATCCTAATTAAAGGGTCAATTCACCAAGAAGATATAACGACAATAAATGTTTATGCTCCCAACCAAGGAGCTCCAATGTACATGAGACAGACATTGGCAAAACTGAAGGGAGTGACAGATGTTTCAATAACAATAGTAGGAGATTTCAATGCACCACACTCATCTATAGATACAACAAACAGACAGAAGATCAACAAGGAAATAGAGAAGGTAAATAACTTGATAAATGAATTAGACCTAATAGACATATATCTATAGGTCACTGCACCCCAAAGCACAAAGTTATACATTCTTCTCTAGTGCTCATGGAACATTTTCCAAGATAGAGCACATGCTGGGGCATAAAACAGGTCTTTATAAAGTTAAAAATAAAAATTATTCAAAGCACTTTCTTTGATCACAATGGGATGAAGCTGGATCTCAATAACCACCAAAGAACAAGAACATTCACAAATATATGTAGATCAAATAATACACTCTTAAACAACCAGTGGGTGAAAGAAGAAATTGCTAGAAAACTCAGTAGCTATCCAGAGATGAATGAAAATGATATACAACTTACCAGTACTTATGGTATGTGGCAAAGGCTGTGCTGAGGGGGAAATTTATTGCCCTAAATGTCAGTATTAAAAAACAAGAAAGAGCAAAAATCAAGGACTTAACAACAAACCTGGAGAAACTTGAGAAAGAACAGCAAATTAACCCCAAAACCAATAGGAGAAGAGAAATAACAAAGACTAAAGCAGAGACAAATGAATCGGAGAAGAAAAGAACAATAGAAAGAATCAATAAAATCTAAAGTTGGTTCTTTGAGAAAATCAACAAAATTGATGGGTCACTAGCAAGACTGACAAAGAAAAAGAGAGAGCTGCAAATAAACATAATCAGAAATGAGAAGAGATGTGTTATCAGAGACCCTGAAGAAATAAAAGAAATCAGAAGAATATACTGTAAACAACTATATTCTGACAAATCGACAACTTAGATGAAATGAACAAATTCCTGGAGACAGATAAACAGGCTACACTGACTCAGGAAGAAATAGAAAGCCTCAACAAATCAATCACAAGTAAAGAGATTCAATCAATCTCAAAAATCTTCATACAAAGAAAAGCCCAGGGCCAGATAGCTTCACAGGGGAATTTTATGAAACATTTCAGAAAGAACTAACACAAATCCTGCTCAAACTTTTCCAAAAAATTGAGGAAAAAGGAACTCTATCTAACTCATTTTATGAAGCTAACATAATTTTAACACCAAAACCAGGAAAGATGCTATAAGAAAGGAAAACTACAGGCCAATCTCCCTTATGAATGTAGATGCAAAAATTCTCAAGAAAATATTACCAAATCGAATTCAACAGCATATTAAAAGAATTACACATCATTCCTGGGGTTTATACCAGGAAAGCAAGGATGGTTCAATGCAAGAAAATCAACTAACATAATACAGCACATTAACAAATCAAAAGGGAAAAATCACATGATCATCTCAATTGATGCTGAAAAAGCATTAGACAAAATGACAAAATTCACCATCCTTTTCTGATGAAAACATTCCAAAAGATAGGATTCAAAGGTAACTACCTCAATGTGATGAAGGGAATATATGAAAGACTGATAGCCAGCATCATACTCAATGGACAGAGACTGAAAGCCTTTCCCCTAAGATCAGGTACAAGACAAGGATGCCCACTGTCACCACTATTATTCAACATTGTGCTAGAAGTATTAGCTAGAGCAATCAGCAGGACAAAGAAATAAAAGGCATCCATATCGGAAAGGAAGATGTGAAACTCTCATTATTTGCAGATGATATGATACTATACTTGGAAGATCTTGAGAAATCTACAGCAAAATAACTTGAGCTAATAAACAAATTGAGCAAGGTGGCAGGATACAAAATCAATGTGCGAAAATCAGTAACACTTCTATACACAAGCAATGACCTAGCTGAGGAGTCAGTTCAGGAAAACATTTCATTCAAAATAGCAACTAAAACAATCAAATACTTACGAATGAACTTAATTAGGACGTAAAGGACTTGTACACAGAAAACTACATAACATTGCTAAAAGAAATTAAAGGAAATCTAAATGGGGGAAAGACATTCCCTGCTCATGTATAGGAAGGCTATATATATATAGTTTAAGATATCAATTCTCCCCCCAATTGATCTACAGATTCAACACAGTACTAATCGAAATTTCAACAACCTACTTTGAAGATTTGGAAAAGCTAACTACCAAATTCATCTGGAAGGGAAAGAGATTCTGAATAGCTAAAAGTATCCTAAAAGAGAAGAATGAAGTGGGAGGATTTACACTCCCTGACTTTAAAACCTATTATGAAGCCACAGTGGTCAAAACAGCATGGTACTGGCACAAAGACAGAAACATTGACCAATGGAATTAAATCAAGAGTGCAAAAATAGACCAACCAAATCTACGGTCAACTGATTTTTGACAAGGCCCCCAAATCCACTGAACTGGGACAAAATAGTCTCTTCAATAAATGGGCATGGAAGAACTGGCTATCAACAGCCAAGAAAATGAAAGAGGACCCCTATTTTACACCCGACCAAAAACCTAAATATAAGAACTAGCACCATAAAGCTTCTAGAAGAAAATTAGGGAAACATCTTCAAGATCTAGTAATAGGCAGTAGCTTTCTAAACTTTACACCCAAAGGACAAGCAACAAAAGAAAAAATAGATAAATGGGAACTCCTCAAAATTAAATGCTCTGCACCTCAAAAGACTTTGTCAAAAGGTGAAGAGGCAGCCAACTCAATGGGGGAAAATATTTGGAAATCACATATCAGACAAAGGTTTGATTTCCTGCATGTACAAAGAAATCGTACAACTTAACGAAAGAACACACAATCCAATTATAAAATGGGCTAAAGATATGAATAGGCATTTTTCTGAAGAGCAAATACAGATGTTTCAAAAGCACATGAAGAAATGCTCATTTTCACTGGCTATAAGGGAAATACAGATCAAGACTACAATGAGATACCACCTCACACCTGTAAGATTGGCTGCTATTAAAAAAACAGGAAACTACAAATGTTGGAGAAGATCTGGAGAAACTGGGACACTTATGCACCGCTGGTGGGAATGTATAATGGTGCAGCCACTATGGAAGACTGTTTGGCAGTTCCTTATGAAACTAAATATCGAGTTGCCCTATGACCCAGCAATACCGCTACTTGGTATATACCCAGAAGAGCTGAAAGCAACAGCACAAATAGACATTTGCACACCGATGTTCACAGCAGCATTATTCGCAATTGCCAAAAGATGGAAACAAACCAAATGCCCATCAACAGATGAGTGGATCAACAAAATGTGGTATATACATACTATGGAATATTATGCAGCAGTAAGACAAAATGATGTCCTGAGGCACATGACAAGATGGATGAGCCTTGAGGACATAATGCTGAGTAACGTTAGCCAGACACAAAAGGATAGATACCGTATGAGTCCATTTTTATGACCAGCATAAAGGTATATTCAGAGACTAACAATACAGAAGATAGAAGACTTAGAAATACGTAGAAGCTAGAGATGGTGAACCGTTAGCTAAAGAGGATGAACTCCAATGTAAGGGAATACATAGGGGCAAAGGTGATTTTCCAGAGGGTATAGAAGTAATACTACCACATTAAAGATGAACAAGATTGAAAGGGGTTGTATAGACCTACATGCCCCACTGACTCACACTAGAAATACGAATGAGTTCTCATAAGAATTACTTCAAAGATATGATTCATATATAAAGAGTATTTAAGTCCAGGGTACAGGGGGAAAACTGCTATTGCATGCTATGAGCTATGTTCAAAAGGAAAACATCAGTACTACCACAGTAACAGCAGAGGTAAATAATGGGGTGAGGGCCAAGAGTTAAGAGGAGGTTTAGATTTCCTATTTGGCAAGGGTGTGTTTATTGGTTTTTCTGCCTCTTGGGAACAATGAAATTATCTGAAATTGGAAATGTTGATGGACTGTGAATGCTGGGCCCTCTACATGATGCTGGATGAATGCAGGTGGCTAAAGGATGTGCTGATGGAGAAGAGATTGGCAAACGATGATGTATACTTATGAACGAAAATTGTGCTGCTACAAAAAGGAACAATGTTGTGTGACATGCAATGATGTGAATGAACATGTGGGACATTTGGTGAGACAAAATAAGCCAGAAACAAAAAACAACAATGGTATGGTCACCTTTAGAAAATGCTTATAAGAAAACAAGGGCCTAGAGTGTAAGCTTTTAGAGCAGACACATTAAGTTCGGAGTGCTGATAATCATTTCTGGATTTTGAGAGGCTGTTTTATATATATATATAACCTGATATTTAGAGATAAGAACGAAGCTGAACAGATTGGGGTTACCTCAGAACATAGGGGTAAGCAAGATAGTGTCTATACTTTAGAACCACACATACTCTTTCAGTCCAATGGATGAAAGGTTTATTTGATCTGGAACTGAAATTTTCCGAAGTGTATAATCTAATTCAACCTATCTGTACAGTTCATTTGAACAACTGCAACACAGGAAGCACAGAATAAAAAAGTGGTCCCTTAATCCTGCATAGATTATTGTAATGCCTGGAAATATCCTAGAATTTATTAAGCAGATAATCAAAAAGTATTGACAACGTCCACTGAGGGAGGGGAGTAAGAATATGGAACTATTAAATCTTATCATTAGGGAATCCCCTGATACTGTGTCAAACTTTAGGGATACCCAAATCAATAGGCCATGTCCTCGATCATGATGCTAACTCTTGTGAAGCTTAGGTAGATAGCAGAGAAGCTTAGACTACCTATAGGCATTCCTAAGACTTACTTCTGGAGGACCTCTGTTGTTGCTCAGATGTGGCCTCAGTCTCTCTAAGACCAACTCTTCAAGTGAAATCATTGCCTTCCCCCCTATGTGGGACATGACATCCAGGGGTGAAAGTCTCCCTGGTGACATGGGAAATGATTTCCAGGGATGAATCCAGACCTGGCACTGTGGGATCAACAATTACATTCTGACCAAAAGGGGTAAAAGAAGTGTAATTAATAAAGTATCAGTGGCAGAAAAACTTCAAATAGAGTCAAGAGGCTACTGTGAGGTTGCTCTTACACAAGCTTCAGGTAGACCTTGCTACCTATTATAACCTGCCAAACCCCAACCAGGACCATTCCAGCTAATGGAATAGATAAAGATGCATTTTATGTAGATAAAGAACATCTAGGACAATATATAAGATTTCACAAGGGTTCCCGGCACTAGAGTAACTTTCCAGAAACCTACAACCCGCGGATGGGTCCCTGGTCCAGATAAATCCTGAAACCTAGTCCAGTCTCTCCAGAACATCAGACAGTTCCATCTCCCTACCCCATATTAGTGACAGACCCTTTCAATATAAAAAATTTAGAATTGCCATAGCCCAAACAACCCCAAAAAGAGGTATGGAAAGATCAAAGGTGATGATGGAAATATACATAGAACATAGTTTCCAATATTTTAGAGCACTATAAGTAAAAACCTAAAATTACAAAATTATAACCCATGTCAAAGTCTGAAATATATTCTACAACTAATTGTGGTGTTGTGCTTTGAAATTTATAGCTTTTTTTGTATATATGCTATTGTTCACAAAAAAGAAGGAAAAAATAGTCTATTGTGATGATAAAAAGGTATTTAAGCCCTCTAGCCTACTAATTTCTGAAGCAGCTAGAAGGAAAAATAATATAGGATCATATGGCAGCCCATGACAAACTCGGGGATCTGTCCTATAACTACTTGTTGAGTAGTATCTTGAAAACAATTTCTTTGCTTTGTATATATGGTATACCATACAATAAAAAAAGTTAAAAAAAAAAAAAAGTAAAAAACCTATCTCTTTTCAATATTATGCCCAAAGGAACATGTCATATTCCAAAGATACTAATAAGTAGTCAATGAAAATGAATCATTTTTGACTTGCCTACTGATTCTGAGCAAGACAAATACTTTCACTAACACAAAACAAACTTAGGAAAAATGCAAACCACATGGTCAAATGTGTGCTATATAGTCATGGATTTCAGCTAATATTTTGCCCAGGTAAAAATGTGAATAAATGGGTATTTCAAAGAAAGGCAGGGAAAAAAAAAGTGAGTATAATTTAACAACTACATAAGCAATTTTTTATAAAATAGACTTTGGGACTGAGATGCTGAAATGTGAATAAGATATTTCAGAACAAAGAAATTTATAAGAGTGGGGTGAGATTTCAAGGTGCTCGTGGAGGAAAGCTGAACTGAAGAAAAACTACACAAAAATTCCAAATGAAAAGCAAATTAGAAATTTAGATGGAATTAGAGCTGTGCAAAAATAATCAGATGTTCAGTCACCTGGCCACGGTTTTGGAGCCATGCAGATTGGAAGGACAACACCATTGGGAAGGACCTTAAATTAGTTGATGTAGAAACATGCACCCAAAGCCAAATAACATTTCTGTTTTATCTAACACTGATCATATACCAAAATTTACATAGAAATAAGGTTACAATTTAACCTGAGGTAAATAGAGCCTAAAGAAATTTAATAGTAGAGCACATTAGTTTAATTTTGAAAAAGAGCCAATTTATGGAATATTTTAAAATAAAATTCAAAAAATTTTTGTGTGCAGATGTCTCAAGAGGAAGTAGATATAACCACCTGTGCTGGTTTGAAAGGATGCATGAACCCTAGAAAAGCCATGTTTTAATTAAAATCTCATTTTGTAAAAGTAGCCATTTCTTCTAATCCTTATTTAGCACTTTATGCTTGAAACTATTATTAGATCATCTCCCTGGAGACATGATTTAATCAAGAGTGATTGTTAAACTGGATTAGGTGGAGGTGCCTCTCCACCCATTTGGGTGGGTCTTGATTAGTTTCTGGAGTCCAATAAAAGAGGAAACATTTTGGAGATTCAAGAAATTCTGAGAGCAGAATGACATAGCCATGAGAAGCAGAGAGCCCTCCAGCCAGCAACCTTTGGAGATGAAGAAGGAAAATGCCTCCCGGGGAGCTTCGTGAAACAGGAAGCCAGGAGAGAAATCTATCAGATGATGCTGTGTTCGCCATGTGCCCTCCCAACCAAGAGAGACGCCCTGACTATGTTTGCCATGTGCCTTTCTACTGGAGAGAGAAACCCTGAACGTGTTCGCCATGTGCCTTCTCACTTGAGAGAGAAACCCTGAACTTCATCAGCCGTCTTGAACCAAAGTATCTTTCTCTGGATGCCTTTGATTGGACATTTCTATAGACTTCTTTGAATTGTGACATTTTCTTGGCCTTAGAACTGTAAACTAGCAATTTATTAAATTCCCCTTTTAAGAAGCCATTCTGTTCCTGGTATATTGTATTCCGACACCTAGCAAACTAGAACACCACCATAGCAGATTCTGTAAGTCAGAGGCAGCAACACAGATGCAAAAAGAAAACCTAAAGCAACTCTTTGCCAGAAAATACAGTATTTCAAATGTTTACTCCACAGATTCCAAAATGAGGAGGAAAAAGGGTATGAGTAAGCATTTCTATGTGAATTGTTTAAAAAGCATTAGTATTGAATTCAAATATAATGAGAAAAAGGATATGTCAAATTCTTATTAACTTCTGTTCTTTAATGTATTCAATTAAAGCTTTTTAAAAGTTTCTCATAATAGATATCAGATGATTATTCTGGTTGACTTAAGAGCCAACAAAGTATAATTTTCAGATTTAAGAAGAAAATTAATATAAATATGTCTGTAGATATTACTAATGTACAACAGTATATAAATACAAAGGCCAAACCTCCAGGAAGATGTCAGAATAGGATAGATCAAGTTCACCCCTGCTCCAAAGAACAGCTAGAGAAGGGACAGGAAGGCGACTGAGGTGGCAATTTCCAGGGTATTAGTGACCCGGGAGAGAATTCTGCAACACATAGGGAGGCCCTGATTGCAAAAGCTGAGGAACTGAGAAGCAGAGAACCAGAGACCTGTGGCTGGTGCAAACAGCCTAAGGCGGAAGTTCAGAGCCCTCAAGAGTGCATGGATGGGGAGACAGGGACTAGGAAGCAAGCCAAGCCACATTCCTTGAACTCACCAGTGTAGCCCCATCTCACACCCCACACACCTGAACCCCATCACCCGCTCCCCCTTCCCACGCTCCAAGTGTCCCTGCCCCGCCAAACCACAGGGTGTACCTACTAGCACCACAACCCCACCCTAAGCACGTGCAATGCCTGCTTCAAGCTAACCCACCTCTCCTGCAAAAGTGCAGTCTCGCCCCGCCTCTCCCAAGCCCTACCTCCTCCTCCCTGCCCCCTGTAGGCAGTAACCAGGGAATAAGGTGGCGGGGCCCTTATCTCCATACCCAGGCAACACCTGCCAACAACCATAAAGGCATGCAACCTCCCCACTCCACCCCCAAACTCTGCACATCTGAACTTCAGTTTACAGCCCTCCCAGATCTGTGCAAGTGCACAGCCTCCAGTCAAGCCCCCCCAGCTCTGGATGAGCACTGACCTACCCAGCTGGGCCATATCCGCCTCCGGCCCAAGCAATGCCGACCTGCTGCCCTATGCAACAACCTAGACCAGTACACACCAGGGTCCCGCTGCCCAAACCCATGTACCTGCACAGCCGCATCCTCCCTGTAGCTGGGCACCCACACTCACAAGCACCAGTGTAACATCTCCAACATGAACCTATACCTGCACTGCAACATATCACTGTACTGTTATGCGCCACCCTATGCCCTGCATTCTGCTTCACAACCATCCCACAAATTCAAGGTTTTAGACTGCTGAAGGAAATCAAATTCCAAAGTAAAATAATCAAGATATTTACATATCACAACGACAGCAGAAGATCACTAAGCATATCGTGATGTAGATAGATATAGCTCAACCTAATGACCAAATTAAAACACCAGAGGAGAGACAGATGTTGGAACAACTAATCCAATATATTCATGTAATTCTACTAAATAAAATAAATGGTATGACTAATGATATATAGGAGATTAAGAAGAAACTGGAAGAGCATAAAGAGGAATTTGAAAGAATAAACAGAAAAATAGTGGATACTCAGAGATTAAAGATGCTGTAAAAAACATACTAGAGACACACAACAGCAGATTTGAAGAGGCAGAAGAAAGAATATGTGAACTAGAGGACAGGATAATTGATTAAGAACACTCAAAACAGCAAATAGCAAAAAAGATGTCAAAATGTGAATTGGATCTCAGGAAATGATGGATAAAATGCAGTGCATAAATATAAGAATCACTGGTGTCCCAAAAGGAGAAGAGAAGAGTAAGGGGCTAGGAAGATTAGTGGAAGAAATGGGGGAAAACTTCCCAACCCTTAAAGGGCATAAATATACGAGTCAAAGAAACTCAATGAATGCTAAATAGAATAAATTCAAATAGGCCTTCCCCAAGACACATACTGATCAATCTGTCAAATGTTGAAGAGAAACAGAAAATCCTGAAAGTGGCAAAGAAAAACAATCCACTACATACAAGGGTTACCACATAAGACTGAGTTCAGACTACTCAACTGGTACTATGGAGGCGAGAAGGTAGTGGTAAGATATATTTAAAATCCTAAAAACAAAGACTTCCAGCCAAGAATTCTATACACAGCCAAATTGTCCTTGAAAACTGAGTAAGAGATTAACATTTTCACAGTCAAAAAAAATTCGGAAAGAATTTATCAACAAGAGACTGGCCCTACAAGAAATACTAAATGGAGTTCTGCCAATTGAAAAAAAAAAAGACAGGAGAGGGAGGGCTGGAGGGGGGAACAGAATTCAAGAGTACCTGTAAGGGCAGCTTAAAGGATAAAAAGGAAAAAAAAGAGAAAGAAGGAAAAGAATATATAGATCTGACAAATAAAATTCAAAAGATAAGATGGGGGATTCAAGAAGCACCTTTTTAGTAACAACTCAGAATGTTAACAGAATAACATCACCAATTAAAGATAAAGAGTGGCAGAATGGATTAAGAAATAGAATCCAGATATATGCTCCTTACAAAAGGCTCATCTTAGACACAAGGATATAAATAGATTGAAAGCAGAAGGATGGAAAAATATGTTCCAGGCAAGTTGTAATCAAAAAAAAAAGCAGGAGTAGCTATACTAATAACAGGCAAAATAGACTTTAAATGTAAAGACATCATAAGAGGCAAAGAAGGACACTATATGTTAACAAAACGGACAATTCACCAAGGAGAAATAACAATCATAAATGTTTACGTTCCCAATCAAGGAGCAACAAAGCACATGAGATAGACAATTGGCAAAACTGAAAGGAATGAAAGATGTTTCAGCAATAATAGAGACTTCAATACACCACTCTCATCTATAGACAGAACAATCAGACAGAAAATCAACAAGGAAACAGAGAATTTAAATACCTTGATAAATTAATTAGACCTAATAGACATATACAGGTCATTACAACCCAAAACATCAGGATATACATTCTTTATTAGTGCTCATGGAACTCCTCCAGGATACATTATATGCTGGGACACAAAACAGGTCTTTATAAATTTAAAAACATTAAAACTATTCAAAGCACATTCTCTGACCACAGTGGAATGAAGTTGGATATCAATAACCACCAAAAAATGAGAATTTTAAAAATATATAGAGATAAAATAACACAATCTTAAACAACCAATGAGTCAAAACAGAAATTGCTAGAGAAATCAGCAGCTATCTGGATACAAATGAAATGAAAATACAACACATCAGAACTTCTGGGATGTGGCAAAGGCTGTGCTGAGAGTGAAATTTATTGTCCTAAATGCCTATATTAAAAAACAAAAAAGAGCAAAAACCAATGACTTAGCTTCTCACCTGGAGGAACATGAGAAAGCACAGCAAACTAATCTCAAACAACTACAAGAAGAGAAATAATAAAGATTAAAGCAGACTTAAATGAATGGAGGAACAAAAGAACAATAGATAGAATCAATAAAATCAAAAATCGTTTCACTGAGAAAATCAATAAAATTGATAGGCCACTAGCAAGACTGACAAAGAGAAAAAGAGAGAGGAAGCAAATAAAGAAAATCAGAAATAAGAAGGGATGCATTACTACAGACTCTGAAGAAATAAAACATCATAAGAATATACTATGAACAACTATATGCCAACAAACTAGACAACTTAAATGAAATGGACAAATTCCTGAAAACACACAAACAGGTTACATTGACTCAAAAAGAAATAGAAGATCTCAACAAACCAATCACAAGTAAAGAGATACAACTCCTCATCAAAAATCTTCATACAAAGAAAAGCTCAGGGTTAGATGGCATCACAGGGGAATTTTATCAGACATTCCAAAAATAACTAACAACATTCCTGCTCAAACTTTTTCCAAAAAATTGAGGAAAAAGGAACTCTACCTAACTCATTTTATGAAGCTAATATCATTTTAATACCAAACCCAGGTAAAGATGCTATAAGAAAGTAAAACTACAGGCCAATCTCCCTAATAAACACAGATGCAAAAATTCTCAACAAAATATTAGCAAATCGAATCCAACAACACAATAGAAGAATTATAAACCACAACCAAGGGGGGTGTATACCAGGAATGCAAGGATGGTTCAACACAAGAAAATCAATTAATGTAATACAGCACATTAACAAATCGAAAGGGAAAAAATACATGATCATCTCGATTGATGTTGAAAAAGCATTCCACAAAATTCAACATTCTTTTCTGATATAAACACTTCAAAAGATAAGAATCAAAGGTAAATCCTCAATAAAGGAATATAATATAGGAATATAATAAAGGAAATAAAAAAATAAAGGGCATATATGAAAAAACAAAAGCCAGCATCATACTCAATGGAAAGAGACTGAAAACTTTCTCCCTAAGATCAGGAATGAGACAAGGATGCCCTCTGTCACTACTATTATTCAACATTGTACTAAAGGTTTTAGCTAGAGCAATCAGGCAGGACAAAGTAAGAAAAGGCCTCCAAGTTAAAAAGGAAGAAGTAAAACTTTCATTATTTGCAGATGACATATACTATATTTGGAAAATTCTAAGAAATCTACAGCACTGTTACCTGAGCTAATAAATAAATTCAGCAAGTTGGCAGGATATAAAATTAATGTAGCAAAATTCAGTAAGGCTTCTTCTATAAAAGCAATGACCTAACTGAGAAGTCAGTCAAGGAAAAATTTGCATTCAAAATAGTACCTAAAAGAATCAAGTACCTAGGAATGAACTTACCTAGGGAAATAAAGGACCTATACACAGAAAACTATATAACATTGTTGAAAGAAATCGAAGAATATCTAAATAGGTGGACATTCCCTGCTCATGGAAAGGAAAGTTAATTATAGTTAAGATGCCAATTCTTATATTACAACCTAGCATATATTAAGCAGATAATCAGAAAGTATTGGCAAGGTTCTTGAGTGATGAGAGAAAAAATACAGAACAATTATTAATTTTACCATCAGGGAACCCCTGATACTGTGTCAAAAACATTAGGAACATCAAAATCAATAGGCCAAACCCGTGATCTTGAGGCTTACTCTTGTGAAGCCTATGTAGGTAGTGGAGAAGCTTAGCCTACTCATAGGTATGCCTAAGAGTTAATTCTGGAAGGACTTTTTTGTTGCTTAGATGTGGCCTCACTCTCTCTATGCCCAACTCTGTAAGTAAAATCATTGCCCTCCCCATTACGTGGGACATGACATCCAGAGGTGAAAGACTTCCTGGTGGTGTGGGAGATGATTCCAGGGATGAGTCTGGCCCTAGCACTATGGGATCAACAATTCCATCCTGAGCAAAAGGCGGAAAAGAAGTGTAACTAATAAAGTATCAGTGGTTGAGAGAGTGGGATAGAAAGATCAAAGGTGATGGTGGAGCTATACAGAGAAAGTAGGGTTTAACAAACGAATGATTGCTAAATCAATAAACTGATATTTCTTTTAGTCTCCAGTATCTTAGAGCAGCTAGAAGTAAAAACCTAAAATTGTGGAATTGTAACCTATACCAAACTCTGAAATCTGTTCTATAATTAACTGTTGCACTGCACTTAGAAATTTATTGTTTTGTTTTGGTTTTTTTTGGTATATATGTTATTTTTCACTTAAAAGAAAAAAAAGTTGATTGTGATGATAAAAAAATATTTATTCCTTCTAGCTTCCTATGTTCTGGAGCAGCTAGAAGGAAAAATCTGTAGCTGGAAGGATCTGGCTAAGATATAAGAATACTTTGAAACTATGAGGTTACTGGAAGCTTAAATATCTATGGCAGATGGAAAGATTCTTTTCTTCAAAGAATTTTATAGTCATCTGTATAGTATAACTTAGTTGCATTCTCATCTCATGAAAAATGAAAAATCATGAATGGTATGGTAACCTAACATGAAACCTAATGTGAAAAATCAAATGGTATGGTAGCTCATGACAAACTCCGCGATATGTCTTGTAACAACTTGTTGAAGAGTGCTTTGAAAACTATTGCTTTTTTCTTTCTTTGCTTTGTATGTATGTTATATTATACGACAAAAAGAAAGTGGACAAAAAATACATATGTGAAGGCCAGAGTTCAAGTTACTTTGATTTCTACCTGGAATGCAAATACATATTAACTACTTATATTTTTCTTCTTTAAACAGTATATTTTTGAAGAACAATTTTTCCTTTTTTTTGGCATGGGCAGGCATTGGGAATCGAACCCAGGTCTCTGGCATGGCAGCCAGGAATTCTGCCATTGAGCCATTGTTGCACTACTCTTGAAGAACAATTTTACACAAAGTTTGTTTGGAAGGGAATATTTGTGTTTGCCTCTCCTTTCTCCCTTTTAAAACATCATTAAGATCAACATACTTAGTGAAATATTATGAAGACTGGTTGGTACATTTAGGGAGTAGCACAGAAGATGTATTACACACAGCAGGCATTTTCTCTTCCTATACTGTCCTAAAAAGGGTTTTAACTTCATCTAGGAATGAAAACAAATTCTAAAGAGCACCCAAACTAGGCCTCAATGATATGGAGAAACAAGGAATTATGTTACTTAGATAATACTTCTTTGGATTGTATATGCTAAAAATTCCAGGGTGCCTAAAAAGTAATATCAGTCCCTTACCTAAATGAGAGTTCATAACTTCAGTTTAGAGAAAAAAATAAGAAAATTATCTTCTATATTTGTTCATAATCATTGGCATTTCATGGGATGAGAGTGCAACTAAATCATTCTATACAGATGACTGTTCTAAATCTTTGAAGAATGGAATCCTTCCATCTGCCACAGATATTTAAGCTTCCAGTAACCTCACAGTTTCAAAGTATTCTTACATCTTAGACAGATCCTTCCAGCTGCAGTCTATATCATGTCACACAAGATAAAAAAGACATCTTTGTTAAGGTATGTTGGGCCATTCTATAATTGGTAGGGAGACATACTAACCTGAGGAGAGTCTGTGGAACTGCCAGATCCAGCTGAGGGTTTAGTGAGAGATAGAAAGGTTTTAGAGTAAAAAGAAAAAAAACTGTAAATCATAAGCTACATATATGGCTGTCATGACTCCAGTGACCTCTGAAGGCTTTAAAGAAAACCAAATTCATCATGACAATAAAAGTATAAGAAGTTAGTCAGACAGAACAGTTCTTTTGGAAACAGTCATACCAGGATTTATGCGAGTGGCTGGGAAAACCAACAGGTTGCCCTGAAAACTATAGTACCCTTTACATACCCTGATTTTTACAAGCACTACAGAAAGGTATGGTATCGGCTGATGGATTAGGAAGTAGTTATTACCTTGAAAGTAGAGGCACTCACAAAAAAAGCTTCGATCTTAGTTTACTGTTTATGGGAGGGAAGAGATTAGTTATATACCACAATATTTATTGATTGGGCCTTGAAATTTGATGTTCCTGTGAGCTACTCAAGAAATTATATAGGCTATCACATACAAATAAAGTAAAGGAAAATCTTAGAAATATTAAAGCCATCACAACAACCAAGGAGTTAATATCTGAATACCAATTCTCACCAGTTTTTATGAATAAGCATTTCTAGTGGTTTAGTCATTATGATAGCCAAAAAGATTAGAGATCCTGACAAAGCAATGTCTTTCTAGCACCCCAAACAAAAACTTGCCCTCTTGATAATTTCTAGGGAAAGTCATGACAAAAAAGTGAGGAAGGGCAGACTGGTTCCTATTTGGAAGACCTACTGAGGTTGATGGAGTATTACCAGTTTATTTTGATGGATGATAATGTGGTAGGAAAACAGGCTTGAATTTTACCAAGTTCTCTCCCACCTGTTAGTCATGCTCTAATTTTGGAGAAATTATGTGCCCAAACTTGTCCCCCAGTCTCAGCAGACTCAATTGTAGAATAGGGTTAAATTAATTAATTAACTGCTATCCCTTTAAGATGTCACTCTCACCAAATGCCATAATAAATAACAGAGAAATAGACACAGGATAGCTGAGGCTTAGGGAACACAAAATGGGAATATGTGCACATTAGCACATTTTCTAATGGAAAAACAAGCATATCAGGGTGTTACTGAACCCACCAAGTGTGCCTGTTTGGGAAAATCATCTATCATGAGGTATGTGGCAAGCACATGAGTGAAAACAAAGAGCATAAACTAGGAAGATCTTGGGAATTAGAAACTTTTTAAATTCTTGCTGTATTAAGTAAGAAAGAGCTAGATTTTCCAGAAGTGGTCTAAATAGATAGGAAGGAAAAGATATGTGTGGAACAATTAAGAAAAACTCAAGGAAACAAGGAAGGTGGGGAATGTGATTTTTCTTTCAGATCACATTTATTTTTTAAAGCTCTTAGGAAAATTTTCAAATTAATACAGTGAGAAAGTTTTCCTTTCCTAGAGTTTCAAATTGAAATTTCATGGCTATAGGCAATGTAATATTTTGCCATCCTATATTTTAAAATGTTTCCACTTTAAATTTTATGACGTGCATGCTTATTCTCAGCAGCCATATCTGGTATCTAAAGCATTCTGGATCCCAACTTAGTAAGCAATTAAGAATAATCAAACTTCAAGTACATACTCAAGATCTCAACCATAAATGGAAATTTGGACCTACCAAAGATACACTAGTCATTTGAAAACTGAGTCACATTTTAGGTACAGATAATTTTACTTCCTCTATTAGGCATATACCATTAGATCAGTAACAACTTTTACCTTAATCTTCAATTTCCATATCTCATTATGTTCCAGCCAAGTTCTTTCCCACCCCAGCCTTCTATAAACACTATTCTTTCTGCCTGGAATTCTGCCCGCCACGTCTTATCTGGCTAATCAGGTTTTGGTTTTATATACATGCCATTTTCTCAGGAAACTCTGATTTCAACCTCTCCTTCACCTCTTTCTCCAAAAAGTTAGATTGCCAATATCCTCTTATATTATAGCCTATACTGTTATTTATAGGGCCCATTTCTCCATTAGGCAAAATATGCACAAACATTGCTTAAATTTTAATTTATTTTAAACTCAGAAGAAAAAAATAGATATGATATCGCATATTTATTTTCTGCTGATGTTGTATAAAAATAATTACCTATGTTCCTTGACTCAGTTTCTTAAACCAACACACATCTATTATGAAACAGTTCTATAGGTTACAAGTCTGACATAGGCCTCACTGAGCTAAAATCAAGGCATCAGTAGGCTGCATTCTGTAGACTCTAGGGAAAAATCTCTTTCCTTGCCTTTTCTAGCTGGGAAAGGATACCTACATTCCTTGGCTTGTGATTCCTTCCTCCATCTTCAAAGCCAACAAAGGTGAATTAAGTCCTTCTCACATCACATCACTGACTTCCTTGTCTGCCTTTCATGTTCACTTTTTTTTTTCAGTTTTTTTTTTTATTAATTAAAGAAAAAAAGAAATTAACACAACATTTAGAAATCATTCCATTCTACATATGCAATCAGTAATTCTTAACATCATCACATAGATGAATGATCATCATTTCTTAGTACATTTGCATCGATTTAGGAAAAGAACTAGCAAAACAATAGAAAAAGATACAGAATGTTAATATAGAGAAAAAAATAAAAATAATAATAATAGTAAAAAAAAAGACACAAATAAACAAACAAACAAACAAACAAAAAAAACCTATAGCTCAGATGCAGCTTCATTCAGTGTTTTAACATGATTACTTTACAATTAGGTATTATTGTGCTGTCCATTTTTGAGCTTTTGTATCTAGTCCTGTTGCACAGTCTGTATCCCTTCAGCTCCAATTACCCATTATCTTACCCTGTTTCTAATTCCTGCTGGTCTCTGTTACCAATGACATATTCCAAGTTTATTCTCGAATGTCAGTTCACATCAGTGGAACCATACAGTATTTGTCCTTTAGTTTTGGGCTAGACTCACTCAGCATAATGTTCTCTAGGTCCATCCATGTTATTACATGCTTCATAAGTTTATTCTGTCTTAAAGCTGCATAATATTCCATCGTATGTATATACCACAGTTTGTTTAGCCACTTTCATGTTCACTTTTATGGACCTTTGTAATTATCATGGCCCCATCTGGATAATCCAGGGCAATCTCTCCATCTGATGATCCTTAACGTAATCACATCTGCATAATCCCTTTTGCCATGTAAAGTAACATATTCACAGGGACTAGGGTTAGGTTATGGACATCTTTGAGGAATCATTGTTCTACCTATTACAATTTTAAGTATTATGCAAGCAACAAAATAATAAAGATGAATGGTGCTCACAATGATATATCAAAAAAAAGAAAAGAGAAGAAGAAACTGCCAAGAATTCATTTCTCCTTAAAGAGCCAAAGTGCAGAGATTTTCTTTCTACAGATGTTTTAAGGTAACTCTGATATAAAGCACCAAAGAACCCAAGCACAGTAAAGATATGCACTGAATTCAATGAAAGCTACCTAATGGCCTAAAAATTCCTAATAAATCTATTTTAACATATGCAACTTTCTCTTATTTTCTCCCTGAGATGCCTCATGAATCAATTTCAAGCACATAGCTTTGCTGAACTATGAAACAGCAGAAAAATCACACAGATAATCTATAAAATGATGGAACAAGAAAATCCAAGAATGAATTCCCATTATATAGTTATCACCTCTGAATTTTCCATCAGAATACAGTCTTATACAATCATATACACACACAATACAGTCACATGCACATAACAAGCAATATTTTTGAGGAGGAAAAATGTAAATGTTAAAAATTTGAATGTCCTATTCAACCAATATTGACTTGATGCCAACAGAGCATATAGCTGGAGATATTGACAATGTTTGTCTCTAAAATTAAGTTTAACTAATAGAGCATCAGGCCCATTATATGGGGGCAAGGGGTGGAGATACAGTTTAATAAGGAATAAGTACATGTGACTTTCCATTGCTAACTTATTCACTAACAACATGAATGCTGATTACACATTCAATTGATTGACACCTGCACAAGTCTATGTATCAGGAGCTCTAGGCACACCATTAAATCATTTTATTCTGGTCCTGGGAACAGACAATCAATGGAGTTTAATTTCCAAGCCTGTTGACCTGAGCTGACTATCAAATCATAACATAAAACGAATGAGAAACAAAATTATTCTAATGAGCACACATAAGCAAAAATATAAACTAAGAAAAAAAGAACAGAAGATTCTGATTTGACTCTATGAGTGGCTATAATTAAAGTTTTGAAAAATTATTGTTACTATATTGGCTTTTAAAAACAATCATGTTAAAAGCCCAAAAATAAAAGGGGTAATTTCATTTTAAACAAAATGATAGTTTAATGGGTTTAAGTGTTATTTATCAGTTAAAATAATCTTTCTATATTTCTAATGGTCAACATCACTGAACATCTGCATAAACTGGTAACAATGCAAAAATAAAGTGTTAAACAGATTTTTTAAAACTAACCAAAAATCAAACAAATATATTATATTATACTTAAAGATCATTCCTTAAATTATTTCAGGATGTTTAAATATTATACTCTAATATGCAAAAGAAAAGACTGGTTCTCCTTGTTTTTGGAGTAAACAACAATGACTAGTACTTCTGTAAGTGCCATGATTGTCAAGCAGTCTTTCAATGAGACAAACCTGATAACCTGCTTGAAACCTAGGAGAATTGGTGGGTGGCTAGAAAAATAAGCCAAAAGATAACTGATATAATCCCCCATGTCTAACCTACATGTCAGAGAGATACCTGTATTTCCACAATGTCCTCCCAACTTTTTCCCACAAATGAATTCTAAGAATTTATCCTCTGCTCTGCCATCTACTGCCACCTATGGAAGAGAAAGAACAAGGTAAAACCAAGAAATTAGTTAAAAGGAGTTTCTGGAGACACTAGAAATAATGTAACTAAGGGAAAAAAGTCCTTAAAAATATAAGTCACCATGGTAGATAAAAACAAACCAGGTAGATGTCAATCTTTGGGAATGTAGTATGTTTTTCAGAGTTAATGCCTTGGACAGTGTGGCAATTTTAAAACAATGGGGGGAAAATGAATCTCTGTTATATGGTCAAAACACTCATCATCCTCATGTCATCTATAAGGCCAGAATAATCAGTCTACACTATACTAGATTCATTACTGAACTGACACACTGCGCCTTGGGTCCGGGTCACCTGACAAATATTATCATTTGGAAACAGTTTGTAAAGAACATAGTCATGAAAAATTATTCTACAATCTAGATTAAAACCTCCAAGGTCTATATTAAAACAGGTCTCTGGAAAATCTTACATGGCAAATTCAGGGCTACCTCCGGTTGTTTCCATTCTTTTCTTAAAACAAGTATTGAGCAATTGAGCACATACAAGACAATTAAATCTGATCACAAATGTTGAGATGCTGACAGTGAAAATAAGGAAGCACTATACAAATTCCTGCCATAAATGAAAATACCAAAAATATTAGTATATAAATTACTAAAGGGGTCAAACAAGAAGAAAAGAAAATGCCTAATTCTTCTGCCCTTGTTCTTTCTAGGATTCATGTCTCTATCTTTACCTCTGACTAAATACACTATTTTCTGGGATCTTCCTGTATTAATTAATGTTTCAGTCAACTTTTCAGTATCTCCTATTCCTGGTTTCTTCTACTTAGCAAAATAATTATATTCAAAGTTTTTATGATCAATAAAAATAATACTCGGGCAGTACAACAGTGGCTCTGTGGCAGAATTCTTGCCTGCCATGCTAGAAATTCAGGTTTGATTCCTGGTGCCTGCCCATGAAAAAATTTAAAAATAAATAAATAAATAAAAATAATACTCTAATAGTTATAGTCATGCTCACCTAAGACTCAGAGTTTGAGTTCTGCAGCTCTGAAAGTTAGCATTCCTACATACAGCAACTGTTAAAGGAGCCAAAAAGAGATCAGGCTTCAATTAGAGATAAGAATGAAGCCAATCTGGTTGGGACTAAAATAAATCAGAAAACAGGGTAAAGGATAATAGTGTCTGTATTTTAGAACTTTACCTACTGTATGACACCAAAGGAAGAAAGCTTTATTTTGTCCAAAATCTAAATTTTCTACAGCACACAATCTGATTTAACCTGTCTGGCCATTCAGTTAAACAACCTAAATACATAGAGCCTAGAACTGGGAATGAGGTCTTACAATTCTGTATAGCTTAATGTAATACCTGGATACATTCCGGAGCACGTTGGGCAAATAATTAAAAAGTGTTGCCAAAGTTCCTTGAAGGACTAGAGAAAAAAATATGGAACTATTAAACTTTCCCATCTTGGAAATCCCTGATACTCTCTCAAACATTAGGGACTCCCAAGTTAATAGGCCAAGCCCTTGATCTTGAAGCTTGCTCTCATGAAACTTATGTCTTCAACAGAGAAGCTTAGCCTACCTATAATTACGCCTAAGAGTTACTTCCAGACGACCTCTTTAGTTGCTCAGATGTGGCCTCTCTCTCTCTCTCTAAGCCCAACTCTGTAAGTAAAATCATTATCCTCCCCACTATGTAGAGCATGGCTCCACATGGAATTGACAATGCCTACCTAACCAAAAGGAGGGTAAGAAATGTAACAAAATAAGGTATCAATGTCTAAGAGATTTCAAATAGAGTTGAGAAGTTATTCTGGAGGTTACTTTTATACAAACTTCAGCAAGATATCGCTAAGACATGGTATGCCAAGCCCCAACCAACAGTATTCCTATAAGCCCTAAAAAATAGACAGGGTTCTATCGGAGATTCTATAAAAATTTGAGACTAACTTAGCTTATTTTTCAGAAACATATAACCTTCAGATGGTTCCTAGGGCAGAAAAGCCCTGAAACTCTGAACTACCAGTCTCTTCAAGACCATCAACCAGTTTCATCCCCGACCCCATAATGTCAACACCCCTTTTCAATATGAAGTTAGAATGGTCATTGCCCAAATATCCCTAAAGACTAGGAGAAGTATCAAAGGAGAAGAAAGAATTGTAATAGAGAAGATAGGATTTAACAAATAAATATTACTACTGAATCATTATATTGATATTTCTTGTTAGTCTCCAGTGTCTTAGAGCACCTAGAAAGAAATGGCGACACTGTAACCCATATCATATTTTGAAATTTGTTCTAAAACTACTTGTTAAAATGTGCTTTGAGGGTGGGCCACAGTGACTCAGCAGGCAGAGCTCTGGCCTGCCATGCTGGAGAGCCGGGTTCAATTCCAGGTGCCTGCCCATGCAAAAAAAAAAAGTCCTTTGAAAATTATTGCTTTATATATATATATATATATATGTCATATTTCACAATAAAAACTGTTAAAAAATTATAGTCTTGCTGGTTTTAGACGTTTTTTGTTTTCCTTTTTTTTCACATGTGCAGGCACCAAGAAACGAACCTGGGTCTTGGGCATGGAAGGCAAGAATTCTGCCACTGAGCCACTGCTGCACTGCCCCAGAGTTTTTAAATCATCCAAGGAGTTTTACTATTCTTCATTTTTTTTGGTATTTAGATATTTTGAATTTTTGTGATGTAAACTAGTAACTAATTCAAATCAAAATATAAAATGTGAGTAGAATCACTACTAAAAATACTTACATTGTTAAATATTATAACAATGTTATAATGTTCCTAAATAAATCAGGAAGCTCTTAGATAATATTGTCATGAAATGAACAAAAATGTATAGCTTAAATACTACTACTGTAAAATGCAATACATAATTTAAATATTAGGAAAGATGGATATAGTCATCTAATCCCAATGTATCATAAATAAAATATAAACCACTCCAATAAAATTACTTAGCTTCTGCCAAATATCTGTAGGTTTATCTTTTGGTTATGCAGAGTTCATAAGACACTAAGTAAAATTTCAAACACGGAGGAAAGCAATTTCGACCAAATGTGGCCAGAGAACATCACTGTCATTCTAAATCTAGAGAGATCTAAAATTTGGGGAGAAATTACCTTTTATTTTTTAGACTGTAAACAATGTATTTATGGTTGCCCTATTAACTATGCCCCTTTAAAATTATTTCATTCTGTCATTTATACTACAAATTTGACATGATTACTGTATGCTAGGTACTTTCTAGACACTGGACAATAGCACTGAGCAAAATACTAAAAAAAAAAAATCTCTGCCTTCATGAAGGCTTCATTCTAGTGGATACATGACAACTAAACACACTTCTTTCCCAGAACTTATTAAGAGAGGAATTAAGATCTTTCTAGACCAGGATAGACGACTAAATGTTTGTATCAGTAACAGCCACTGTTAAGGTAAAACTCAAAACTGCTGAACTGAAAAAGAAAAATGTGGGGAGATGATTCAACCTATCCTTCCTAACTGACCATTTTTGGCTAAGATACAGTGCCAAACAAAAATAAAACAAAACAATTAGTCCTCTGTTGTAAAGGTATTACTTTCAGAAATGCCTAGAGGACTATTTCCATTCTCCCACAGCATATTAGTTACATTCCTTTTTAAAAGCTATTTAGAATAGGTAACTCTCAGGCAAAGAGGCCTTAACAATGGTTTATTTCATCCTTGATGTTCAGTCCCAATAAATGACATACCACATGAAGGGACTGATTCAGGAAGCTTTGGTACAACTTACTGGGAATTACTACTTTTTTATGTACTGTATTTGTCACGGTATTAGGACAGTGGGGGATTATATGACTCAACAAAGTGATATAACTATAATACCTATCTAATACTGAAAATTGGGTAAGATGATCAAATTATATGGTTAAGCAAAAGGAACTGTGGTGGCCAAGTCAATTTCTAATTACTTCAGGAAGAAAAATTGTGTAACTAAATAGCCACAGTCACAATCACAGAGGGTGTGGGAAGCAAAATCATTCCCTTGTTTAAATTAAAGTCACAATTTCAAATTGAGGAAAAATAAGCTAAGAAAATTTTCTTCTATTTGCCACTCACAACAAAGAAGAATTTCTCAGTTGATAAATACTATATTTCTAGAATGCCCATGACATTAACCCCATTAAGAGAATTATTTTCCTTTTGGAACACTCCAGACTAAATTTAAAGGCCCAGAAAAACCCAAGAAACATGATAATTCAGATCTACAATTCCAGTAGCACTTACTAGCACAAAATCCTTGTCCACAGGCCACAATTTACCTGTCATACTTAATACGACATTAAATCAAAATAATAATATTAGTGCTGAGAGTAGCATTAATTCCAGCAAACAGGATGTTACTTCACTTATAGATAGGTTAACCTCGTTCTATATAACAAATATATTTCTAAGATGGTGACGGGAATCAAATACAAATTTCTACAATGGTTAACTTGATATTTCAGAAATATCTAAACTTAATAATCAGTTTTGTTGGCCTTCACCTCTCCTGTGTGTAGCTTTGTAAACAAATGGTAAAGCATACAAAAAGGGATCACCATGGAGATAAATCCTGCAGCAACTCTCTTCTCCTTCTCTTCCTTATGGAAATCTACTTCATTCCTCAAGATACAAATCAAATGAGACATCCGATAAAAATAACCTTCCCATAAGAACCTCAACAGAAGTCATCAATACTCTTTTTCACCAAAAATATTGGTTATAAATCTGGTTAAGTATTTATTTGATATTGTTTCCTAATAAACATGTTTATAAGTCTCCAACTATATTAGCATTTGCTTGGTAGCAGACATCAAGTCCTCATCACTTCTGAATGTCCCACGGCATCTAGTATAATGTTGCACACATATAAGGTAAGAGATTACCACATCATTTCTCTATTACAAAAGTTTGGGGCCTCACTAGACTCCTCTTTTATGATTTTAAGAAATAGATTAAGAAACAAATACACAAAACTTGTTTTTTCTTCAATCAAATCATCCCATATTCCCTTCCCTATTTCTCTTAGTGGAAAACTATTGGAACCTTGGAATATCCCATGAGCTCCCCTCTCCGTTACCTACACTGACCTGTCCACCACAATAATTTTAGCATTACTTGCCCTTTTCCCAATTCCACTACCAATGTACTTCATCAGTCCCTTTTCCTTTTATGGGGACTTTTACAACAGACTCCTAACCACTGGAACTAACCAATAAGTTTAGCAAGGCTGCAGAACACAAAGTCAATATATAAAAGTCAATTGTATTTCTATTTACTGGAAATGAAGAGTTGGGAGTTAAAATTTAAAATACCATTTAATATAGCAAGATAAACCATAAAAATTAGGACTAAATCTAACAAAAGATGTGCAAGACCTATTGAAAACTATAAAACTTTGATGAGAAAAGTGAAAGAAGACCTAAATAAATGGATAGATATACTAAATCAGTATAGAATCATTACATTCAAAAGTAGAAGTAAAAGTAAAAACAGAGTTATAGGCATTTTCGGCTTAACTTCCAAAACATTTATGAAAAGGCTGGGCATTTGAATACAAATATCTAAGTGCAAAAAATTTGGTACTTTTGAATCTATCCCCATTGACAATTTTATCTATTTATAACATATTAGACCTTATATAAAGGAGTAGTGCATTAATTCCTTATATAAAGAAATTATTTGTTGGATGATGATATGGGATAGTATTTACTGAAATAAAGCTGCGTTAAAATCAAATACTAATTAGCGAGCAGTATATAACGTGTATAGAGACCATATATTGTTTTATCCATAAATTCTATAATTAGATGCTATTATCCAACCATGGAGACTCAGAGCCTGGCTCCCACACCCCATACTGAGAATAAGCTACTGCACATAACTGCCTACAATGACCAGGACAGAAGTTCCTAAACAAAGCATTAAAAATCCACTCCCTTGATCACTGTTGATAACAAACCTATGTTATGAGACCGTGCTGAAACTCTGTTCTCACACCATATGGAATGTCTTCGCACTAAATCCTTATAAGCTGTCCCTAGCACACAGTTATAAACTGTCCCTAGTATTCCTCACCCTTTTACAGAGCACCAACTTCTGTTTTTTGAATGGCTACTAACAGGAAAGATTTTCTCCTGTTCGTAAGTACCAACAAAATCCATGCCTAACTCTCTTCTTAGCATGGTCTTTGGTGTCGGGGCTGCACTGATGCAAGCTCTTCAAAAGCTGGGTTGGAACACCAGCCATTAAAAACAAAATTACAAGGAGGACTTCCGGAGAAGATGGCGGCTTAGTAAGATGCGCGGGTCTTAGTTCCTCCTCCAGAAAAGCAACTAAAGAAACAGAAACAATACGAAACAGCTCCCGGAGTCACGACACAGACCAAAAAGACAGCGTACGCCATTCTGGAACAGCTGAACGGGCAGGGAGAATCTGCTGCGGTGAGATACCCGAGGGGCGCACGTTTTCCCAGCCGGGGCGGCTGGCGACTGGGGTCCCCTCCACGCATGTGGCTCCCCAGTCTGACTGGGAACGTTGGATAGCGGGGCCCTCCCGTCACGCTTGGCATTTCGGGCCAGCTGGGCAATTAGGACCACCATGCTCCCAAGCCGCGGCGGCCAGCGACCTCCGCCTCCACGCGCGGTTTCCCGGGCCGACTGCCGTGCAGACAGACGAGCGCCACGAGCGCCACCTACTGGGCAAGAAAAGAAAAACAGAGCCCAGAGATTTCACAGAAAAAGCTTTCAACCAGCTGGGTCCCACACCCAGGGAAATCTGATCAAATGCCCAGACACCAGCAGAAAATAATGGATGACGCTCGGAAAATTGAAGATATGGCCCAGTCAAAGGAACAAACCAATAGTTCAAATGAGATACAGGAGCTGAGACAACTAATGCTGAATATACGAACAGAAATGGAAAAACTCTTCAAAAACCAAATCAATAAATTGAGGGAGGACATGAAGAAGACATGGGCTGAACAAAAAGAAGAAATAGAAAATCTGAAAAAACAAATCACAGAACTTATGGGAGTGAAGGACAAAGAAGAAAAAATGGAAAAAACAATGGATACCTACAATGGTAGATCTAAAGAGACAGAAGCTACAATTAGTGAACTGGAGGATGGAACATCTGAATTCCAAAAAGAAACAGAAACTATAGGGAAAAGAATGGAAAAACTTGAGCAGGGGATCAGGGAACTGAATGACAATATGAAGCGCACAAATATACATGTTGTGGGTGTCCCAGAAGGAGAAGAGAAGGGAAAAGGAGGAGAAAAACTAATGGAAGAAATTATCACTGAAAATTTCCCAACTCTTATGAAAGACCTAAATTTGCAGATCCAAGAAGTGCAGCACACCCCAAAGAGAATAGACCCAAATAGGCGTTCTCCAAGACACTTACTAGTTAGAATGTCAGAGGTCAAAGAGAAAGATAGGATCTTGAAAGCAGCAAGAGAAAAACAATCTGTCACATACAAGGGAAACCCAATAAGACTATGTGTAGATTTCTCAGCAGAAACCATGGAAGCTAGAAGACAGTGGGATGATATATTTAAATCACTAAAAGAGAAAAACTGCCAACCAAGACTCCTATATCCAGCAAAATTGTCCTTCAAAAATGAAGGAGAAATTAAAATATTTATAGACAAAAAGTCACTGAGAGAATTTGTGACCAAGAGACCAGCTCTGCAAGAAATACTAAAGGGAGCACTAGAGTCAGATACGAAAAGACAGAAGAGAGAGGTATGGAGTAAAGTGTAGAAAGAAGGAAAATCAGATATGATATATATAATACAAAAAACAAAATGGTAGAGGAAAATATTATCCAAACAGTAATAATACTAAAAGTTAATGGACTGAATTTCCCAATCAAAAGACATAGAATGGCAGAATAGATTACGACCCAGCAATACCACTGCTAGGTATCTACTCAAAGGACTTAAGGGCAAAGACACAGATGGACATTTGCACACCAGTGTTTATAGCAGCATTATCTACAATTGCAAAGAGATGGAAACAGCCAAAATGTTCATCAACAGACGAGTGGCTAAACAAACTGTGGCGTATACCTACGATGGAATATTATGCAGCTTTAAGACAGACTAAACTTATGAAGCATGTAATAACATGGATGGACCTAGAGAACATTATGCTGAGTGAGTCTAGCCCAAAACTAAAGGACAAATACTGTAAGGTCCTACTGATGGGAACCGACATTCGAGAATCAGCTTGGAATATATCATTGGTAACAGAGACCAGCAGGAGTTAGAAACAGGGTAAGATAATGGGTAATTGGAGCTGAAGGGATACAGACTGTGCAACAGGACTAGATACAAAAACTCAAAAATGGACAGCACAATAATACCTAAGTGTAATGTAACTAGGTTGGAACACTGAATGAAGCTGCACCTGAAATATGGTTTTTTGTTTGTTTGTTTGTGTGTTTGTATCTTTTGTTTTTGTTTTTTTTCTTTTTCCTTTTTATATATATATATATATTATTAGTAGTATTATTTTAATTCTCTTCTCTATATTAACATTCTATATCTTTTTCTGCTGTTTTACTAGTTCTTTTCCTAAATCGATGCAAATGTACTAAGAAATGATGATCATACATCTATGCGATGATACTAAGAATTACTGAGTGCATTTGTAGAATGGAATGATTTCTAAATGTTGTGCTAATTTCTTTTCTTTTTTTTGATTAATAAAAAAAATTAAAAAAAAAAAAAATTACAAGGGAATCTTCTGACTTTCACCCTGCACAGTTTACATGTCTTAAATGCACTAGAGCAACGATTCCCAAAGCGTGATCTGGGGAAACCTCCAGGGATCTCCAAGACCCATTAATAATACTAATATATTATTTGTCATTTTACTATCGAGCTCTCATGAGTGTATAGGTTTGTGTAATAACACAACAGATTAAATGAAGAAATAAAAATGAAAATCCAACTGTCTTTTTTTAATCTAGTGATTAAAGATTTTCAGTATAAAATAATGCCACTCTTTTAATTCCTTTTTGTTTGGGAAACTATAATTCATTTTTATTAAATGGTTTTGGTGTTAACAAGTGTATTCACTCAGGGTTCTCTAGAGAAACAGAGCCAACAGTAGGTATCTGTAAATATGAGATTTATAAAGGTATCTAACACAACCATGGGAATGGAAGAGTTCTGAATCTGCAAGGTAGGCTGTGAAGCTGGTAGCTCTGATGAAGGGTCTGGATGAACTCAACAGAAGAGGCTCGCTGGATGAAGAAGTGAAAAATTCTCTCTTCTCCCTCAAAAGTCCTCACTGACTAGATTATCTTGTTGGTGGGAGTCATGCCTTAGTTAGTTGATCACAGAAGTAATCAGACATATGGCAATCAACCGACTGATGATTTAATACACCAGCCTTCTGGTTTATCAACCAGCCATGAAATATCCTGCAGCAACGGTCAGGCCAGTGCTTGCCTGATCAAACAGCTGGCCATCATCACTTGGCCAAGTTGACACCAGAACCTAACCATCACAACATGCAATATAAACTTAGCATATAATATATAACATGTAATATGCAATACAAACTTAATTATTTTAAAGGAATAAATATTTTTAAATTTCCATTTTAATTTTTAATATAGTAAATATTGATACATATAGGCACATTTGGGTTCTCGAAATTTAAAGAATGGAAAGTGGTCTCAATATCAAAAAAATTAAGACTCACTACAGTACAGTAATAAACAATTTCTAAGTGGAATATGTGTGGAGAATGATCCTGACTTCTAAAATGAAAAAGATTAATCTTATTATAAAAAGGATTACCATATGTTAGTGTTTAGATTTTCTTAATGGTTACTTTATTAAGTTTCTTTCCTGATTATTAAATGAATAAAGTCTACCAATAAAGTAGTAGCCTAAGGTCAACACAACTTAATATACACATAAGATTCTCATACAAAATTGCTGGTTTACTTTCCGTCATGATGCACCCCTAGCATTTTAGAACAGAAAAGTAGTTTTTTATGTCTCTTATCTACCTTTTAAAGTATGATACCGGATACATATTAAACATATTAAATCCTGCCTCCTATTCTCCAAGACTCTCCTTACCTTACTCTATTGTTTTTCAATATACTTGTAATTTTCTCATATATTATATAATTTTACATATTTCTTACACTTGTTTTCTGCCCTGCCTTGATATAATGTAAGTTATACAAAGGCAGGATTTCTTTCGTTTTGTTTTATTCACTGATATATCCCCAGCACTTAGAAAAACAGTGTCTAACACAAAATAGATATTTATTTGTTGACTGAATAAATGGAAACAAAATATGGATTCTGGTATTTTGTCAGAGGAGAACAAACTTACCTTACTAAAACACCTGTAAACATCCAGTAGATACAAGTACTATATACCTGGGATGGACACAGTAGATGAAGGAAAAACCTCAAATAGTTTCATCATAATACAGATCTCTCAGAGCTGAAAAGTTTTCTCCTCTAGAATCCCAAAGAAGATAGACAAGGAGACAAGAGATAAGGAAATAAGACTGGTTTTGAAAATGTATGAACTAGAGGGAGTAGAAACAGATGGAGGGTACCATCAAGGGCTGTCCTTTTTTTTTTTGTCCAATTCTAGTATTCCATGAATATAAACAAAGAAAAATAATGGTAAGAACAGCCAACATACCTCTCTTTTCCTGGTGTATTTCTTCCAGAAGTTTTTCCTGCCTTTCTATTTGTTCAAAGAGATACTGGAGCTCAGATTCCTTGTTGTCAGTGAGATCCTTGAGTTGTTGTCTGCATAGCATTAGCTGGTGCCGTAGATTTTTCTCTCTGTTTTCTCTCTCTTTCAGTTCCTCACAGAGCCACTGAAGTTTAGTCTAAAACATGACATATATATCCCAAATTAAAATAAACATGAACAAACCAAATAGCAGTAACATTTCTAAGCAGGATGAAAAAATGAAATGATACGATGTAATGATAAGCTGAGCAAATATAGACAATAACTAGCAAATTTAACCAAAATTTTAAAATATCCATAATGTTTTAATTTTCATACTGGTGTGCATCCGTTAATGTTAACGAAAACTTAACATTATCAGTTTGTAGGATTTTCACAATAAAAATACACAAAAAAAGAAGAGCTGGAAGGATGTTTACATGCCAGGCCTGATATTTCCATGCCATTTTGACACAGACCTAAACAAGCTCTCAGACAGCATTTTGAAAAGCTACAATTCTGTATTTATAAATTACTTCATCAAGTAGCTTCTGAGATCTAAATATGAACTACTGTATTTAACAATCTGGGTAAATTAGGCAAGAAGCAAATGTGTAATCCTCAGACTCATGTTTCAAAACTGAAGTACCTGGAGACAGGAGAACAGTTTCATCATAATTTAATTATTGTCTGCCAAAGGAAATCTGCTAAAGATTAGTGGTCCCGAAGGACTGTTTTGAGATCAGGTATTATTTACTATTCTCAGAAATGATTAGAGGTTAGAATATTAAATTGATATATTAACTTGATAGAGGCAATTATCATCTCTTAAACACAGAAGAAAAATACCTTCGATAGGCGGAATATGTACACAAGGAAAGTAAATGCAAAAGGCCTGAAGGATATACTTAAAAAAAAAAAAACAGTTACAGGTTAAATAGGAACTGATAAAAGGGGGAAGATTCCCAGTTCGCTCAAGGCTATACAAGAGGCCTTGGAGAAAAGCGTGAAAGGAGTCAGAGTTATTTAAACCTCTTGTGTACACGGAAGTCACTATTACATGATATTACAGGATTTAATTTGGATTGTTTACATCAGAGATGACAAAGGTAAATAACTACATGAGCCAGATGGGTAACATCAATAAAAGAAGAAGGTTAGAATAAGTTTTCTCGAAATATGCTACACACCAGGCTACTTACGTTTTTACCATATTGTCTCATTACATGGATACAAGAAATATATCTAGTTCTCTTAAATCTATTCGAAGAAAAATAAAAACACAAGTATAGTGATAAAGTGCAAATGACATTTCTCTTTCATATTAGGAATCATACGGGAGTATTGAGGATTTTGTGAAACTGTAGAACAGATGTCCTTTCTAATGTGATCAAGTCCAAAGTTCTTCTCAGTTCCATTTGTTTGTAATTGCATGTTATCAATTCTTCTGATATCTCAAAAGGATAAAATAAAATTCGTACTGAAATTATACACTGCCATATTTTTAAAATGTCTCCTACCAAGCTGATGCTTTAAAACCCAACTGGATCAAATACAGTGGATTCCTGAGAATCGTTAGTTTCAATCATCTAGTTAAACTGTTCTTGCTCAGTGATTTAATTGCAAATTAAAAAAATAACTTCACATTTCCCTTTAATTTTTTCCTACCTTCTACATCCTAATCTTTTTAAAATTCTTTATTAATTTTAATTTTTTAAAAAAATATAACAACACAAATATTCTTAACATATGATCATTCCATTCTACATATATAATCAGTAATTCACAATAACATCACATAGTTGCATATTCATCATCATGATCATTTCTTAGAACATTTGCATCAATTCAGAAAAAGAAATAAAAATACAACAGAAAAAAATTCATACATACCGTACCCCTCACCCCTCCCTTTCATTGATCCCTAGCATTTCAATCTAAATTTAACATTTGTTTCCCCTATTATTTATTTTTATTCCATGTTTTACTTGTCTATTGATAAGGTAGATAAAAGGAGTACCAGACACAAGGTTTTCACAATCACACTGTCACACTGTGAAAGTCCTATCATTACACAATCATCTTCAAGAAACATGGCTACTTGAACACAGCTCTACATTTTCAGGCAGTTCTCTCCAGCCTCTCCATTACATCTAGACTAACAAGGTGATAAATATTTAATGCATAAGAATAACCTCCAGGACAATCTTTCGACTCTGTTTGGAATCTCTCAGCCATTGACACTTTATTTTATCTCATTTTGCTCTTCCCCCTTTTGGTTGAGAAGGTTTTCTCAATCCCTTGATTCTGAGTCCCAGCTCATTCTAGGATTTCTGTCCCACGTGGCCAGGAAGGTCCACACCCCTGGAAGTCATGTTCCTCATAGACA